>NC_063342.1:22344271-22389567 GCF_021869965.1 Rhincodon typus | reverse complement strand
CCCCCCCCCCCCCCCCCCACCTTGGGGAAAAGACCTTGTCTATTTACCTTTATCTGTGCCTCTCATGATTTATAAACCTTTGAGGTCACCCCTCAGCCTCAGATAGTCCAGGGAAAATAGCCCCAGCCTATCCCAATAGCTCAAACCCGCCTATCCCAATAGCTCAAACCCTCCAATCCTGCTGCTTGGCCTGCTGTGTTCATCCAGCTCTACACCTTGTTATCTCAAGTTCTGGTAAACCTTTTTTAAATCCTTTCAAGTTTCGCAATATCCTTCCTATAGCAGGGAGACCAGAGTTGCACACAGTATTCCAAAAGTAACCTAACCAATGTCCTGTACAGCCGCAACGTGACCTCTCAGCTGCTGTACTCAGTGTAACGACCAGAAAAGGCAAGTATACCAAACACCACCTTCACTATCCTATCTACCTGCGACTGTACTCCAAGGTCTCTTTGTTCAGCAGCACTCCCCGGGACCTTCCCATTAAGTGTGTAAGCCCTGCCCTAATTTTCCTTTCCAAACAGCACCTCACATTGATCTGAATTAAACTCCATCTGCCAATCCTCGGCCCATTGGCACGTGTGATCAAGACCCTGTTGTACTCTGAGGTAACCTTCTACACCTACAATTTTGGTGTCATCTGCAAATTTACTAACAATACCTCCTATGTTCATATCCAAATCGTTTATATATAAATGGCAAAAAGCAGTGGACCCAGCACCGATCCTTGTGGTCACAGGCCACCAGTCTGAAAAGCAACCCTTCACCATCGCTATTCTGTGGAAGGGTCACCGGACCCAAAACATTAACTTGGATTTTTCTTAGCAGGTCTGGCAGCATCTGTGGAGCTTTTTTGGCAACTTCTGATTTTTGTTCCTGATTTCACCATCACCCTCTGTCTTCTATCTTCGAGCCAGTTATGTACCCAAATGGCTAGTTGTCTCTGTATTCGATGTGATCTAACCTTGCTAACCAGTCTACCATGAGGAACCTTGTTGAATGCCTTCCTGAAGTCCATATAGATCATGTCCACCACTCTGCCCTCATCAATCCTCTTTGATACTTCTTCAAAAAACTCAATCAGGTTAGTGAGACACCGATTTCTCACTCACAAAGCCATGTTGACTGTCCCTAATCAGTCCTTGCTTTTCCAAATACATGCAAATTCTGTCCCTCAGGATTCCTTCCAACAACGTGCCCACTACCGGTCAGGCTCACCGGTCTATAGTTCCCTGACTTGGAGCTATATTGCAGTTCTTTCACTATTTTTGGGTCAAAATCCTGAAACTCCCTCTCTGATAGAACTGTAACTACACCAAATGGACTGCAGTCATCAAGAAGGCAGCTCCCTATCACCTTTTCAAGGACAGCTAAGGATGAACAATAAATGCTGGCCTAGCCAGTGAAGCCCACATCGCCTAAATTGTTTAAAAAGTGGACCTTAGTCATAAGAGTATCTCAGCCTTAAATTATACGTCCTTTATTCCATTTAACATAATGTCATGTCTAAATGAAATAGTCAATATTGAATTTCAGTCTTTTTTTTTATTGTAATGATGTCACCTTATAACTGCTGTATTGAGGTTTTCAGAATAAATTTAAAGCAGTACCTTTTAAAAAGTGGGAAAGCAAACCTCCCAACATAAATTTTAACCTACACCTAGGACAGTGTTCCTAACAACTGAACTAAGTTTGGAATCTGATACTAAAATTGAAATCCAGTTGCACCAGTCTACAATCTCAACAAAGCTTTTGTTGCAGTATTTATTTTTTTCTTGCAGGTGACAACATGTTGCATTACCTTGTGCTAGTAACTGGCTGTATGTCAGTGGGAAAGATACAAGATTCTGAAGTCTTCAGAGTCACCTCTACTGAATTTATTTCTCTTCAAAATGAGCCTTCAGATGAGGAACGTATCTCTGAAGTAAGAAAGGTGTTGAATTCTGGAAATTTTTATTTTGCTTGGTCTTCCAGTGGTGTCAGTCTAGACTTGAGTCTGAATGCCCATCGTAGAATGCAGGAACATACAACAGATAACCGTTTCTTTTGGTAAGTTGAAGGCTGCACTAATGCCTGCAGTTGAAACATGTAACATTAAAGATTGGTTTTAAAATTTGATGCAATGCTGTTTACTTTAAAAATGTAGAAATTATAAGATACTTTATTTACCACAATAAATTAGCATTAGTATGAATGATGCTTTGACGAATTCAGTTAACAGCTTTTTGAAACCTATAGCTTTAAAGCCATATGTGTATCCAGGACAACAAAAATCAATTTTTTTTTCTGTAATCTGGAACTTAAATCTTCCAAATGACCAGAAAGCTGTATCACTATGCTTTGCTTATGGAAAAATAAGTTATTATATTAATTCTAGGAATGTTTTAAAATAGCTTTTTAGAATTTAGTTATCTGAAGTTTTGATATAGAAATATGACTGCTGACCAAGGTTTCCTATTCTTAAATTATATGTTCCACAGGAACCAGTCATTACACTTGCATCTGAAGCATTATGATGTGAATTGTGATGAATGGGCGTTGAGACTCATGTGTGGAGGAGTGGAGATCAGGACTATCTATGCTGCACACAAACAAGCAAAAGCTTGCTTGATTTCACGGCTCAGCTGTGAAAGAGCAGGGACCAGATTTAACGTGAGAGGAACGAATGATGATGGACAAGTAGCTAATTTCGTTGAAACGGAGCAGGTACAATATTTTTGAGCCAGCCCAGTCTTTTAGCCATCCTCATTTGATTCATATCATTCCTAGTAACTGATTATTAAGGGTTACACAGCAGAAAAGAAATTACATTTTTAATATTCTTAGCCATAACTCTTCTTTTTTTTTTTTATTTTGGAGAGCCAGACACCATAACCATCTCTGTGAAAACCCTATAACCAATGAACTTGGTTATCAGTGACTGACGGGACTTTTGTACGTTGTACACTGTGGAGATCAAATCAACCACCCATGCATACTTAGAAAGGCTCCAACAGGAATCCACTCTTACAGTGGCCCTCTTCAGTTTAAAAACTAGTGACCTTCCTCTCTCAAAGTCGCAACTCTTCATGCTTGCTGGTGACTTGAACACAGGATCTGTGTTCTCTGAATATCTGCTTCATAAAATAGACCAAACATTGTCAAGACTGTTGTTTTAGCCTTCCACCTGAACAATTCAAAGGTCAGCGAAAAACTTCATGTTTCCTTCCATCACTGACCACTTGTGTAAGACCTAAAGCCAACATATTTTGGCATCACCCTTGATCATGTATTGACTAATACTTCCAGGACACTGGTGCCAAGAGTGAAGATGCAATGAATTTCGTATGTAAATTGGTGGTAACATTTGGAGCAGCAGAGCCCAGAGTACTTCACTTGCCCTGGGTCTACCAAAAGCAGAGTACTAGTGTTTAACCTGGCTCAGGAGCTGCTGCACAAGTGGTAGATGTCCGCTTCAGGAAAATGAAATTGATTATTTCTAGGATGTTGAGACCTACACAGCTATGTTAGATTCCTGTGCTAGCATGTATTAAACCTCCTGATGTCAATTCCTGTTCCTATTGGTGCAGTACCTCCAAAGGAAAACAACCCAGGCACTGATTTGAAATCCTGTAGTCCCTACTTGAATCACTGTATACACTACAAATCGATGACAGCCCATCACTTGATAGTATACCACCTGGTTGGGAGCAGCTATAATGAACCGCAATCTGTTACTTGAGTCAAGTGGTCAAGTTGCAGATTTAGACCTTCCACACAAAATCTGAACTACCCGCAGTAGCTTTAGGTTATGGCAGGGTAAGATGTAGCCAATTGATCCAAAATGAAATGCAAAGAACAAATTAAACTGCGAATGTGGTCCCCCTTGGACCATTGTCCAAAAGCTGAACTTCTGTCTTGAGAGATTCATTCTTGATGGCGTTGCAACCATTCACAGAGTGAATTGTTGAACTCCATCATCATTAGGGATAAAGAAATCAAAATAATCTGATTTGTGAAAATGACTGGATATCTGAAGCTGTGATCTGAAGAAAGAAACGGCACAGATGTAGTGTTTATTAACACCACAGGATGTCTGTGGTTTACAAAGAATGAAGTATTTTCTGAAGTACTGTCAATGTTGCAGTGTAGGAATTTAAAGTCGGAGAAATTAAATTAAACTGACCATGTCTCTCTGTGATTTTAGTGCTGTTTTCGTCTTGTGACCATTTACCTAATTTAATATTATTATGGACTTTTTTCTTCCTCGTGCTAATACTATCTGAATAAGACTGAGCTTGTTAACTTCTCTCCATCCATCACTACTACCACCATTCATCCCTTCTTCCCTTCCCTTGGATGGCAAAAATGCTAAATCTATTTTCAAGGAAATAGTTAGAAATCATGATATTTTAGGAAGAATGTGAGTGCATGGAGAGGGTGCAAAGGAGATTTACTGGGATGTTGCCTGTGGTGGAGAGTTTTAGTTCTGAAGAGAGATTGGATAGACTGAGGTTGTTTTCCTTGGAGCAAAGGAGACTGCAGGGGACATAATTAAAATTATGAGGCCCGTAGATGGGAAGAAACTTTTCTTCTTGACCGAGGGACCAATGGCCAGGAGTATAGGTTTCAGGTAAAGAGCAGAAGGTTTAGAGAAGATATGAACAAATTTTATTCCCCCACCCAGATGCTGGTGGAAGTCTTGAAAACTTGCTACCTATAAAGGTAGATGATGTAAAGCCCTCATAATGTTTAAGAAATATTAATATATACACTTGCATATAAGGCATTCAAGGCAATGGACCAAGTGCTGGGAAGTGGGATTTGAATAGTTGGGTACTTGTTTTTGATTAATGCAACCTCAATGAGCCAAAGGGTGTTTTTCTGTGTTGTAAACCTTGATGGCTGACCCTTTTCCCTCCTGCAGCCACATATATATTGTCATAACCGTAGAAACTGTTCTTTGCTGTATCTGATTTGGTATGCATTTTACAGCACAGGAACATATTGTTTTGACCAACTGATTTATGTCTTGTCCCACGCAAGCAATTTTTTATTTGCAATAAAGTGCTTTGGGGTAATCTGCAGTCATGAAAGGCAGAAAACAAATAAAGTCTCTTTCTTTCTTCAACCCTTCACTATGTTGAGTCCTGGGATGAGAATGCTGTCCGAGGAGGAAAACTTGAGCAGAGTGGGCTGTAGGATTTAGGAGAATGAGTTGATCTTATTGAAATATGTTATAAAATTCTGAGAGGGCTAAAGATGAGAAGTATTTGAGGGTTGCAAATCTTTGATATCCTCTAAAAGCTGTCGATGTCAGCTGCTGAATGTATGTTAGAGATTGAGATTGATGGCATTGGACAATAAAGGAATTGGTGATATGGGGATAAGGCAGAAAAATTAAATTAAGCTGTGATCATTTAAAATGATGGAACAGGTGCGAAAGGCAAGACAGCCCATTCCCACTTCTCATATCCTTCTGTTCTAATCTTATCAACATACCATTTTTTCCTCTATCATGCATTTTGTTTAGCTTCCCATCGAAATGTTTTAATGCTGAAGGCTCCTTATGGTAATAATTATCATATTTTAAGCATGCTGTAAATTAAGATCAGGAATTACAATCACTTCTGGAGTTAGCAGGATGGGCTAATGAAAATATTATGGATTTTTCCCTATTTGATTTGCGTTCCAATTCCAAATCTCCAGTTTCTTTGTTCCTGGCAATGCAGCGAATAACATGTCCCTGATGTCAAGATAGAAGTGAATATTTCTATCTAATGGCATCAAAAACATGTTCAGTTAAATTTGTTTCTGTATTATTTTCTACTTTTGTGCTTGAGGATAAGAATAAAAGCATTTGAACAACACTCAGAAATTGTGTTTAAACTACAGTCCGTCTCGATTACTAAATGGTATATTTATTTTCCCACAGGTAATATTCCTAGATGACTGTGTGTCCTCCTTTATCCAGATCCGAGGTTCTGTCCCATTGTTCTGGGAGCAACCAGGTCTTCAGGTCAGTTTTCTAAAATTATGCTAAGTTTTTTTTCATTTACAGAGTGTATATGTTTATCAATTTAGATCTTGCATTTAAGTTAAAAGAGTCTTTTTGCCAGTCCAAGATTTTTAAAGTTTCAATTTCTGCTTTGATTATAATGATGATTGACATATTTCATATGGAAAAAAACTGGGATTGAACCTCTGAAACTTTGTCACTGTTTATCATTACTCACTCCTGCAATTTCATTATGGGAAACACATGCAGCTGTTCAATAAAACTGCATATTTTGAGGTGTTGTTTGCCCTTCAGCAAACCAGAGACCTTTCTAATTGCCTCATCTCAACCTAAGTAGGCAAGACTACAGAGGTGGTTAGCAGGGATGCTTTCAAGAAAAGAATAAAGACAAAGACTTTTTAAGTAATAATTTGTAAACAACCGTAGTCATACTGAACTTGACAGACTGTTAAAACTTAATCACATGAGGTTAGAGTTTTGGCATATTGAGCAAACTTGGACAGTTGATAACTAGTTTTCAAAGCAAGGAAACTGGTTATTTTGCTGTCAGCCTTCTCTCTATTCAGTCAACAATTGGTTTAAGAAAGTGTTTAACTTAGTTGAGTAGCAAAATTTGTGTTTATTTCTCTCCTTAACTTTTCTTTCTTCCATTTTTTCCCATATGATTTAGTTGTTACTTTTATATTATTTCAGTTTAACAATCCCTCACACTATTTTGTATGACTACAGGTTGGGTCCCATCGTGTTCGAATGTCCAGAGGCTTTGAAGCCAATGCACCTGCTTTTGATAGGTACGGAAGTTGCTTTCAGCAGTGATTGCTGTTTTCAGTGAGCTGTGGTAACTTTGTCTTTGAGTAAAGAGTTCCTTACCTGAAAGGTTCATATTGAGAATAATCTTTACAGGTCTCCGTTTCCCAAAATATAATTTGTTTTGAATTTTTACAGACATTATAGAACACTGAAAAAGCTATATGGGAAGCAAACTATAATCAATCTTCTAGGAGTAAAAGAAGGAGAGCACATGCTCAGTAAAGCATTTCAAGTAAGTGACTATACTTGACTGTTTTTTTCCTCTTTGTTCCTGGGATATGAGAATAACTAACAAGGCCGGACTTTGTTGTCCATCCCCCTGAGTGGGAGGGAGTAAGGGAATGAAAGAACTAAGTTTGGTGACTGGATTGTTGTCTGTATTTGGCAACGTTTGAAATGGCAGGAGAACTTGGCCCCATGGAACGCTCCTCCTGTAATATGTAGGAAATTAAGCTCATTCCAGTATCCATGGTGACTGCATACGCAGGAAGTGTATTCAGCTGCAGCTACTGATTTGCCACATGGTGCATTTGGAGTTGTGAATAGACTCCCTATTGAACATCCATGAAGCTGAGAATGTCATGGATGGCACATTTAGTGAGCTGCTCACATCACTAGTAAGGGTCACATAGAGAGAAGAATTGGCTGACCACCAGGAAGACTAGTAAGCAGCGGCAGGCAATGGAGGAGACCCTTGTGGCCATTTGGCCCTCCAAGCAGGTATACCATTTTGGATACTGTTCAGGGTTCTCTCGGAGGAAAGCAGCAGCCAGATCAGAGGCATCATGATTGACGCTGTTGTGCAGCAGGGAGAGTTGAAGTGATAGAGGACTCTATAGTCAGGGACACAGGTGTTTTTCTGGCTGTACGTGAGACTCCAGGATGGTGTGTTGCCTAGTTTCTGAGCAGGCACAGGATATTCTGATATTCAGCGAGGCCGTCTGGTAGAGCTCAGGAACAGAAAGGGTGTAGTCAGTTTGAACAGATTATGGAAAAATGTAAAAATAACAGGATTGTTATGGTGGGTGATTTTAATTTCACCTATGTAGACTAGGACTTGGTTAGTGCTGGGTGGAATGTGTTGGGTGTGTTCAGTGTGTTTTTTTTTTTTTTTTGAAACAATATGTTTAAAAATTCCAACTAGGAAAGGGGCAATGCTTGACCTGGTATTGGGGAATGAACCCGACCAGGTGATTGAAGTTTCGATGGGGGAGCATTTCAGGAACAATGACCATAATTCAGTAAGTTTTTTTTTATGTTGCATATGAATCAGGATAATAGTATTTGCAAACGATACAAAGATAGGTGAAAGGTCAGATAGTATTGAGGAGGCTGCAGAAGGATTTGGACAGGTTAGGATAGTGGGCAAAGAAGTGGCAGATGGAGTACGACGTGGGAAAGTGTGAGGTCATGCACTTTGGTAAGAAGAATAAAAGCATGGACTGTTTTCTAAATGGGGAGCAAGTTCAGAAGTCTGAAGTGCAAAGAGACTTGGGAGTTCTAGTCCAGGATTCTCTCAAGGTAAACTTGCAGGTTGAGTCAGTAGTCAGGAAGGCAAATGCAATGTTGGCATTTATTTTGAGAGGACTTGAATATAAAAGCAGGGATGTACTCCTGAGGCTTTATAAGGCTCTGGTCAGGCCACATTTGGAGTATTGTGTGCAGTTTTGGGCCCCATATCTCAGGAAGGCTGTACTGGCCCTGGAGTGGATTCAGAGGAGGTTCATGAGAATGGTGCCAGGAATGAGAAGCTTAACAAATGAGGAATGTTTGAGGACTCTGAGACTATACTCATTGGAGTTTAGAAGGATGAGGGGGGATCTAATTGAAACTTACAGAATACTGAATGGCCTGGACAGAGTGGATGTTGGGAAGATGCTTCCATTGGTAGGAGAGACTAGGACCTGAGGGCACAGCCTTAGAGTAAAGGGAAGACCTTTTAGAACGGAGATGAGGGGAAACTTCTTCAGCCAGATTGGTGAATCTATGGAATTCACTGCCACAGAAGGCTGTGGAGGCTAGGTCACTGGGTACATTTAAGACTGAGATAGATAGGTTCTTGATTATAAAGGAGATCAAAAGTTATGGGGAGAAAGTGGGAGAATGGGGTCGAGGAACTTATCAGCCATGATTGAATGGCCTAATTTCTGCTCCTATGTCTTATGGTCTTGTGATCTTATTCCTCAGTTGCAAAACTGGGGAAAGGCCAGATTAGAGTGCAGGACCGACATCTGAAATGAAGGATAGTCAGCATAGTTTTGTGTGAGGGAAAAATCATGTCTCTCAAACTTGATTGCATGTTTTTGAGGAAGTTACCAAAAAGATTGATGATGGCAGAGCAGTAGATGTTCTTTATTTGGATTTTAGTAAAAACTTTAAGGTTTCGCATGGTAAACTAATTAGTAAAGTTAGGTCACATGGGATTCAGGATGAGCTTGCCAATTGGATGCATAATTGGCTTAATGGCAGGAAATAGTAATGGTGGATGGTTGCTTTTTGGACTGGATGCCTGTGACCAACAGTGTTCCACAGGGATCAGTTCTGGGTACTCATTTGTTTTTTATTTTATATAAAGAATTTGGATGAGAACATAGAAGGTGTGGTTAGCAAGTTGCGGATGACACCAAAATTGGTGGCATTGTAGATAGTGAAGAAGGTTTTCTGAAATTACAATGGGATCTTGATCAAATGGGTCAATGGGCTGAAAAATGGCAGGTGGAGTTCAATCTGGATAAATGCGACCTATTGCATTTTGATACAACAAAAAAAAACAATTAATGGTAGGGCCATTAACAGGATGGTTAAAAAGGCATTTGGCACGCTCGCCTTCATTGCTCAGCCCTTTGAGTATAGGGGTGGGACATTACATTGAGGTTGTACAGGACATTGGCGAGGCCTCTTCTGAAAAACTGTCTAGATCTGGTCGCCCTGTTATACGAAGGGGATATTATCAAGCTGGTGAGGGTTCAGAAGGGATTTACCGGAATGTTGCCAGGTATGGAAGGTTTGAGTTATGAAGAAAGGCTGGATAGGCTGGGATTTTATTTTACTGGAGGGTAGGAGATTGTGAGGTGACCTGATAGAAGTTTATAAAGTAATGAAAAGTATAAATAGAGTTGATGGTCGTTGCCTTTTCCCTAAGGTAGGAAATTTCAAGACGAGGGAGCACATTTTTAAGGCGAGAGGAGAGAGATTTAATAAGACGTGAAGCAAATTCTTTACACAGAGGGTGGTTTGCATGTGGAATGAACGTCCTGAGGAAGTGTTGGATGTAAGTGCAATTACAAGGTTTAAAAGACATTTTGGACGGATACATGAATAGAAAAAGTTTGGAGGGATATGAGCCAGGAGGAGGCAAGTGGGACTAGTTTAGTTTGGGATTATATTTGGCATGAACTGGTTGGACCGAAGGGCCTGCTTCTGTGCTGTATGACTATGAAATTCTCTGTTGTAGTTTCACAGCTTGATGCTGCTCTTGGCATGTTCTGCTGATCTCCTGTCTGAATTAGGATTGATCCTGTAGACTTGATGATAATGGTAGAGTGTGGGATGGTTCAGACTATAAGATTACATGCAATGTTTAAGTACAGTTCTAATAGTTATTGTCCACACTACCTCATTATGGCCCATTTAAATTGCTAGATGAGCTCACAATCTCTCCCATTTGTCAGGTGGTAATGCAACTGTGTGGGAAGGTATCCTCAAAGACAGGACTTTGACTCCAAAAGGACTCTGTGGTGGTCACTCCATTTAATACTGTCATGGATAAATGTGTCTCTAGCAGATTGAGTGCAAGTTTCATTGTTTTTTTTTTTTACCTCTTTTCATGCCCTAACTGGCTTTTGCAGATGCATCCTTCAGATCTGGGTCGGTAGTACTTGTATTACTAAATCACCGTTGGTAATGGACACGGGAATTCTCTACCAAGCATACCTTTTGTGCCTATGCTATCCTTAATGCATTTTCCTCTGGTGTTCTGCATTAGGAGCACTAATTAATCAACTGAGATTCTTTGCAGATTATAATAGCTTTCCTTGTATGCCTTACCTGAGGTAGGACCTGGAAATGGTGAGTCCACGGAGGGCTATGCCCTCGTGACTGCGTACCCCTATGTCTCTTAGTTGGGTTTGTATTGTCACTGGGATAGGGCACACCGAGAATGCTGATAGAGGATTCTTGAACATTTAAGATTTGATTTGGTAAATATGACTGTCGGGCTATTGCTTGAAAAATCAGTGGGGCAGTTCTCCAACTTTGGTACCAGTGCTGAGTGTGAAGGGTGCTTTCTAAGTTAAATTGGGCAAGATACACCCTTGTTTTCAGGGCATAGATTGATGTTTGTGGTTTGTGCTTTTTGTTTTTCCCTTGACTTTACTGTTGTAGTTTGATGCAACTGAGTAGCCTGCTAGGCCATTCTTCAGGCATTCAACAGTCAGCCACCTGCTTTGGATCAGGAATTGTATGTTGGCAAGACTGAGTTGGTGCATCACGTTTCCCTCCCTAAAGTACATTAGCGAATAAGATCACTAATTCTAGGACACTAATTCTTGATTGTTTACTCAATTCAGTATAGGGGTCTTGATTTACGAAGTCCACTTTACAAACGCTTGTACTTAGGAGTGTGATCCCTTACAGGGGTGTAATTTTTAATTTCTCGCATTGTATTTCGGTTTGCATCGACATACCAACTTGAATGGACTCAGGAATGAAACACGTTCAAAACCTGGGAACTGCCTGCAGTTGCATCTTCATAATTAATATTAGATTTTTAATTCCAGAATTAGGTGAATTTTGAATTTCACCAGTTGCGTAGATGGAATTTCAATTTGTTCTCCAGACCAATATTTAGTAACATAACTTAATGGTAATCATCCATGAAAATAATTTTCCCAATAGGCCAATTTTCAGGAAGTACTGTATTATATGTTGCCTCATTTCAATGTTTTTAAAGCAAAGAAGTGTGCAAGTACAACAAAATAGTTTTGTACTGAAGTAACATTTGTATAGTTGTTTTAAATGTGAATGTTTGTAGAAATGAATCAATTGATTTTGTGTTAGACCCTGATATGCTTTACAGTTGCTTCAAACCTAACGTGAGGAAAATGCTCATTGCTGTATTGGTAATGTACTTGTACTTGTTTTCTTCTCCTGCAAAGTGGTTTACTTATGTAAGATTGTTGAGTTGTAATGGATAATAGGCAGCTTTATATGGTATCTTGTGCACAGTCAGAAAGTGCATTATTTTCCTTTGGCAGCTCATCTAATTAGAGCCGAATATATGAACTGTAGAGACCAGGAATGCCTTGCATTCGATCTTTGAGCTGCTGAATTAGCTGATCTCAATTGGGTAGGCACTGGGTATTGGTTCAGTTGACCACCGAGATTTGAAATGGTCTAGCTGAGAAAGAAACTGATGTTTCAACTTCTTGGGTACAAACCAGTTTAGATGGTGGTACGGAATAGGTGGTAATAAATCTGTTGTTTTCTTCCATTTCTCACAATTTTACGTTGACATCAATGGAGAAGGAAGTTGCTAAACTGCTTGATGCTGCTTATTTCGCACAGCTACCCAAGCAAATTTATACGCTCTTTGGTTACTGTCCAGCAACACTTGATCACGTAGAAGTTGGATGAAGATACAATGGTGCTCAGTCAAAATTCCCATACAATGCGTACTGTCAGGACTTGTGTAGGGGAAATGGGTATTTGATAATGGTATTAGAATGAGTACTTCGCAGAAAACAAGACTAAAAAAAGAAAATTTCCTCCTCCTCTGTTTTGGCTAGTTCTTAATAAAAGTTCCAAGGATAAGGAAAAGGCTAAACATGCTTTGCTGTTTAATTTCTTTATGATTATGATTTTTCAGTGTTAACTAAATTGTTAACCACAAAAATAGAATGCTTTATGCCAACTTAGCCTGAGATTGATTTATTTTTGCTAGAGTCACTTGAAGGCCAGTGAACATGCTGCAGATGTTCCTATGGTGAATTTTGACTACCACCAGCAGGTGAAAGGTGGGAAGACAGATAGGCTTGTAACTGTGCTGAAACCCAAGGTGGAAAAATTTCTGGATGAGTGTGGCTTCTTTAGTTGTGACTCCAGTGGAGTTCAGAGGTAAGCTATTCTACTGATACTTCTATTCAATTTGGGTAAAGTGTTTCAGTGAGAAAATAATATAGCAATTTTGAATATAAATATTTTCTCCATAGATGCCAAACTGGTACCATCAGAACCAACTGTCTTGATTGCCTTGACAGAACGAATAGTGTGCAAGCCTTCTTTGGGTTGGAGGTATGTTTTGAGCTGAACTTATTAGTTATTTCTGATATTTTACGCCAAAAAAGCTGACAGTTCTACTTTTTAATCACTGGGCATGAAAGCCCTATTTTCTAAGAATGTGTTGACACAACAGAAACATTTTACAGTTGCTACATAGAATGTATATATGTAGGATTGTTTTGATGGTGTTGGGTTCTTTCACTGCTCGATAAAGCGTGCTGTTACTTGATGGTAAGGTTCTTGCAAAAGAGAAGTTTGAACAATATTATTTGGAAAAGTCTACATTTTCATGTTTGAATCTAGTCACTGATGGTATAGAAGTGTACATAAAATGTCATTATTAGATCCTTACACAGCTCATACGCAACTTGAACTTTGTGAAGATGTCAGTCTGGAGATGCAAATCACTTGTTAACAATTATAGTTTGTAAAAATGAAGGTTATTTGAATAAGTCTGTTGTAAAATTTTATGTTTATTTTAGTATGCTGTAAATATGAGTGAGGAGCAGATAAACATTTTATGATCTTGAATTGATTTTAAAACAATCCCAACCAACTTGTATCTTTTATCTTGGCTGACTGCTTAGAATAGTAAACCATTCTAGTGTTCAGTGCTTAATTATAGAGTAGTAATGTGTAGTTCAACCTTTAACTGAATTCTGGTTATTGTCTCCATTTCTTTCCCACTCCAACAGATGCTTTACAAGCAGCTAGATGTTCTGGGACTAGCTGAGAAGCAGCAAATGGTCACAAGATTTCAAGAGGTCTTCCGTTCCATGTGGTCAATGTGTGGTGATTCGATCAGTAAAATCTATGCTGGAACTGGAGCGCTGGAAGGAAAAGCTAAGGTACAGCACAGTTACAAATTGTGAGGGAATTTAATAAAGTAGAGAATTGCTTGTACTACCAAGATTGTGGATCTGATAGAAGGGTACTCTATATCATGATGAAATATTGTAGTTTAGGGGAATAATTTTGTACTGGTTTTACAACGAGCCAATGTGAAAATCTGAAATATATATTTTCTGTAGCTGTTAACAGTCTCTAATAAATTTATATTCTATTCCATATATTCGATAGCTAGGGGATTTAGAGGGGATGTGCAGAGAATTTCTTTTTCATGCCATGAAAGGTGGGAATTTTGAACTCGTGGCTGAAGAATGGTAGAGGCAGAAACCCTCAGATATTTGAAGTTCTTGGATATGCAATGAAATCTGTAATCTTCCTGGTTATGCATCAATGTTTGGCTTAGACAAAATGGCTAACTTTCCTCCGTGAGTGCTGTAAATTTTTATATACTTTCTTTCTAATATTGAAAATTAGTGCACAGTACTATACATTAAAGAATTTTTCTTAAAGCAGAATCTTGAGATTTGTCTTAAATAGATGCTGGGAGAATGAGACTCCAGTCAGGAAGACAATCTAGGGAGTATAGTTTCAGAATGGTGAGACGGCCCCTTTGGACGGAGTTAGGAAGTATTATTGACAGAAGATGTGAACTTTTGAAATTATCTATCGCAGATGACATTGAATGCTTTGTCTTAATTATTTTCTATGCTGCGATTGATAGATTCCATAGCAGCCATGGGGTATGGGTATTTGGTGGGACAATGAAATTGAGGTTTCACCACATGATCTTAACTAAATTGCCAATCAGGTTTTAGGGATTATTTGGCCTACCCCTTTTCCTATTTCTTTTATTCTTTTGTCTTCATTTAGATGCAAGATACTATCCTCGTCCTTGACCGTTTTTAACTGCACTGAGTAGACAAAAGCGATAACTATGTAGGTTTTTCAGTAATATTGATCTACTTTTCTTTTCCTGCTTTCTCTGGTGTTTTCCTAATGGTGAGTTAAATATATTAATAGCCTAATAGAAAGTTGATCTATTTTAACGTGCACTTCTTCATGCATTTTTTTTACATCTAAGTGCTTCATGCTCTGAAGTACAGAAAATGTTTCGATAACATCAATGCTGCGTGTATTAATGAAGCTGTGAAGTTAATTAATTAATTTTTAATTGTTCACAGTAATGCAACTGCCTATCTTCTATAGGGTGGAAAGTTTAAGGATGGCGCACGCTCAGTTACCAGAACTATTCAGAATAATTTCTTTGACAGCTCCAAGCAAGAGGCTATTGACATCTTGCTACTTGGTAATACTTTGAACAGTGACTTGGCAGATAAAGCTCGAGCTCTCCTAACAACAAGCACATTGCATGGTAAGAAACTGCTTAGTTCTGTTAAAGGGTAGAGTAAATATCAAATCACTTCAATTAGTTTGCCTTGCATGATAGTCTACTTGTAACCTGACAAGTAACTGAAGGTGCTATCACTCTTGAAAGTTGGTTTAAGCCTTCAGAGCAGATTTTAAGTTATCATTTGTTAGGAAAATTATGGAAAATTATAATTTAACTTTTAAGAAATATAGGAAGTGAAATTTAATGTGCAAATTGTGGTGAAGTACTGCTAATTACTTCCTTTTGGAAAGGAATTGTGGCTGCAAATGTGTTTGTGTTTGGCTGAGATTCTAGAAGCATGTCATGTGGATCTTTGGAATTGACAGTTAGGTAGGTCTTTAACTGTCAGGTAAGACTACAATATGGAAAAGATTATCCTTTTATTCTGTTGGGAGGATTCTTGCTGATCAAAGGCATGGATGTCTGACAGTCAAATTCCAGAATTTGTCTTGGTTTTAAATGTATTTATCAGTACACCAGTAGTTTGCAAAATGTCCATAAAACAGATTTTATGCTGTTCTTTGCTATTTCGTAAGATATTGTTCTACTACTTTCTGTGCATATTTAAATCACAAGGAAAAGTAATTCTCTAGTTAAACCTTTAATATGAAAGATCCTGCACAAAAGGGCTTGAAGGGGTTAGCCTAGTGATATTATCTTTAGCTAATTAATTCTGGGGACCTGGTTTCAAATCCCTCCCTTGGCAGATAGTGAAGTTTAAATTTTAAAAAGTCTTGAATTAAGATTCTGATGGTTTCATGGTCACCATTGTCGGTTGTCAGAAAAAGCCCGTCTGGCTCACTAATGTCCTTTTAGGGAAGGAACTGCCAACCTTACCTGGTCTGGTTTACATGTGACTCCGGCAATGTTGTTGATTCGTAACTGGCCTCTAGACAATCGGATGGGCAATAAATGCTGGCCTAGCCAGTGACGCCCACATCCTATGCATGAATTTTTTTTTAAAAAAAAAAGTGATTTCCGCTCAAAGTATTTTTTTTCCATCCTCAAATTGCAATTGCCAGGTCCCTGATCGAATTTGAACTGCCATGGCAAGGCATGCCTCTCTTCATCTTAGTTTAAGTGGTTGCTCTTTCAAGTATCAATAAGAAAAGTTTGAACTCTGGACCCCATGAATTCACAGGGCATCAGGTCAAATATGGGCAAAGAAACCTGCTGATAGGTTTTATTACCAGTTCTACTCAGATGCTGAATATGCACGCCTCCATGTTGAACACTACTTGGAGGAAACACTGAGAATAGCAAGGGCACAAAATGTACCCTGGGCGGGGACTTCAGTGACCATCACAAGAGTGGCCGGGAGGCATCAATACTGACTGAGCAGGTCGAGCTAGCTGTTAGATTGTGTATGGAGCAAGTGGTGAAGGATCCAACAAGGGGGAAATGTGTCTTGTGACCATTGTTCAGTTGTGTCGCAATGAAGTTCAATTTTCATGTTGAGGATACTCTCCACCTTGTGTGGTACTACCATTGAGTTAAATGGGACAGATGTGGAGCAACTCAAAGCTGGGCATCCTTAAGGTACCATGGGCTACCAGCAGAATTGTACTTAGGTAAAATCTGTGAACTCCTTGCCTGTCATATCTTATCTCAATTACTGTTCAGCCAGAATGTAAACCCTGGTTAAATGATGAGTGCAGGAGGGTGTGCAAGAGCAGTAGCAGGGATGACTAAAAATGAAGTGTCAATCTGGTGAAGACTGAAACTACTTGCATCTCAAACAACAGAAGCAACCGGCAATAGACAGGTATAAACCATCCCACAGCCAACTGATCAGACCTAAGCTCTGTAGTCTTTCCATATCTAATCGTGAATGGCAGTGAACAGTTAAACAACTAATATGAGATGGAGACTCCACAGTGGGAGAGCCCAACTTATCTATGTAAAGACCAGGCTACAGCATTTCTATCCATCTTCAGTCAGGTGATCCATTGACCACTTCTTCATGTTCTTGGCATCATTGATGCCAGTCTTCAGTTCACTCCATGATGTCCACTACTTAAGACACTGGACAATGCAAAGGCTATGAGCTTTGATTACATTCTGTGACAGTATTATTGAAGAGATGCCTCAGAATTGGCTGTACCATTGCCAAGCATCCAGTACAACTGCAACACTGCCTTCTACCTGGTTCAGTATGACTGCAGCACTGGATTCTGCCTGATGATGTTGAAAATTGCCCAGGCATGCCCGGTGTACAAAAAGAGTGTCAAGATTGTTTTTGTCCCATTAGCCTACACTTGATCATCAGCAGGGATGGTCAACTGTTCAGTCAAGCAGAACTTGCAAAGGAATAACTTGCTCACTGCTCAGTTTTGGCTTTGGGTTCTCCTAGGGCAACCTAGCTCTTGATCTCATTACAGTCTTGATTTAGACAAGGCCAAAAAAATTCCAGAAGGCAGCATTTGACTTTGGCATCAGTGCACCCCAGCAAAACTGGAGTTGTTGGAAATGGGAGAAAGCTTTCTACTAGTTGCAATCATAATCATGGGAAATGATTGTGATTGTTGGAGGTCAATCATTTCAGGCCAGGACACCATTCAGGAGTTCCGTGGGAAATGCACTCAGCCCAACCATCTGTAACTGCTTTGATGATGACCTTCCATTATAATGATAATTTCTCAATGTTCAGTACCATTTGCCAAAAAACTCATACTTAAACAGGCAGTATCCATATGCAGCAAGGCCTGGCCACAGCCAAGCTTGGGCTAGCCTGTGGTAAGAAACATTCTTGCCATACGTGCTGCCACAATGGGGTAGGCTTCTTTTCGGGCCTGTTGGCTAGGACTGAATCAAAGATCTTTCTGTAATTCACCAAAAATTTTACTCCATTGAGTTGTTTTGACTTGTGAAAATTTTGGAAGACCAAACTTTTGTGAAGTAGTTTGAATTGGTATCTCTTTCAAGTAGTGCAGAATTACAGGAGAAAGTCAAGAGCTGTTTTACTTCACAAATTGTCAGTTAATAAACATACATTCACGTAAATCTGCAAGAGGAGTTCTTTCTATAACAGTTTGAGCAGGTGCTTATTTTTCACAAGATGTTGCAACCTTGAGCCCTGACGTTAAAAGATAACTATTTTGGCATATACCCCAAGCCAGATGGAGATTTCAGATCCTTGGATTTTCACTGCCAATTTTGACACTATTTCATACTATACTCATTGGGATGTGGAAACATCCCAAATTTAACCCAAAAAAAGCAAGCGACATGCAAATCCTACTGTAGATATGATTTGTTTTCCAAAATGGCATTTAATTTCACATAAGATATCTATTCAGAAAATCTCTTCACTGTGTTAGGCAAGGTTGAGATTTGATGGGCGTTTCACATTGAGGTAAACTGAAAAATATTTTTGAGTCGGGGTGTAAAGTAGCAGGTTTTATATGCATTGGTGATTAGGATGTGAATGCTTCACAGGCATAGTGATAATATTTAACTTTTAAGACATAAAGCGTATAACTATTTGAAAAAGGAAAACTTAAAGTGAGGAAACCAAGACAAGTTGTGGTGACATTGATGACTCTTTCAAAGAGTGAAGGACCAAATAGTTTCCTTGTCATTAAAACTTTGTGCATGCAGAAGTAAGAAAAGTGAGAATACTTGCTTTCATGTAACACTTTTTCATGTCTTCAGAATGTCCCAGTCTGCTTCATTTGAAAACTGCTTAATTGGCTTATTGGTCACTTTGGTAACGTAGGAAGCCTAGCAAACAATTCACAATGAGCGAGCTCCAGCAAACAGTTGTTTGACATTGATCAGATTATTCTTTTAATTATGTTAATTGAAGAATAAATATTGACCAAGATACCAGAGACAATCCCTTCCCTTCCTTGAACAATGCTATGAGGTGTTTTACATCTTCCAGAGATGACAGAAGAGGTCTCGATTTAAAGTCTTTTCTCGAGGGAAGTCTTCTGCTCGGCACAGAAACTAGGAGCAAGCCATTCGGCCCTTCGAGTCTGCTGTGCCATTCTGGTATGATCGTGTTTGATCCTCTATCTCAATGCCATATTCTCACATCTAACACTGCTCCTCAGTGTTGAACATTGAGCTCAGCATTTTTATTTTGTCAAGTCTCAGAGCTGGGACTTGAGCTCATGATTTTCTGACACAGATGTAAGTGTTATCTGCTAAATCATAACTGATTAAGGGGTTAAATTCCTTTCAGGAAATATTTTAAATAACCTTGCAGCAAGTGACTGAGGATTTACATTATGTGTGCACTTTCCATAGATGAAACAATCCAAATATATCTTCCAAGTATTGAATATGTATTTGACTTTTTTTTAAAAGAAATGCTCATGGAAGATTTCTGGTAATTTGCAATGTTGAGTTTCAAAGTACAGTTGTGGAAATGGATTTCCACGAACTCAGTTTAATATTCTCCATTTTGATTAAGCAAATTGTTGCTGAATCTTTAAATTCTTCGACAATGAAAATCTGAAGTTGGAAATTAGCTACATTGTTTTCTTTTAATGCCAAGAATTGCCATTTAAAAACAAAAATTCTTGAGAGAATTACTTTTTGTAATTTCATACCAGATTGGCTAACTTGACAGCAGTATGATTTCTGAGTCAAGGTTGTTGGCTCAAGCCCCAATGTGCTCACAATCTAAATTGGCTCACCTTTTGTACTGTTCTGAGAGACATGAGCTGTTAATCCAGGGCACTGCCTGTTCAAAAAGATTTAAAAGTCAACAAGATACCATTTATTCATTTCCTGTTTGTTGAAACTTGCTGAGTGCTATTTGGTCAAAATTTTCTGAGGTAACAACAGTGACTGCATTTCAAAAAAAAATCCTTTCCTGTGAAACATTTTGGGATGGCCTAAAGACAGATGAGGCACTATATATGTATATGTTGTCTTGCAGTTCCAGTGTATGTGGTAAGTAGGATAGAAGTGTGAAATTGCTGACACTTTACCATACAAATAGAATTACTAATACTGCGGTGTGCAATCATTTCACCTGTGCTGATTACAGATTTTCACTTGTGGATATTATTTTTCATTAGGATGACTCATTGTTGTCCACTATTTGTATTGAAGAAACAGTTCAGACTGCAACAAAAAGAACACGGCTTCTGTCATGAAATGTCAACATGTTCAATTTGTTTGTTTTTTTTTTGAAAAGGTTATTTTGACATGATTATGAAGCAGTAGTAAAAATCTAACTGTTGAATCATCTTGTTCAGTGCCACACGTATTTGGAAATACCTAAAAGCACAAATTGTAACAAGAAAATGTTGCTTTATTTGCATCACAGTTGTGAAGGAGAAGTCAACAAGGACTCCTTTTTTCTGATTGCTATATGGGAATTCCTGCTGAATGTTTAAACATTAAGTGTGGAATTGATATGCTCAGCTGTGACTTCATTCCACCTCTGTTAATCTGCTCCAACTCACTTAGAAATCAATCTGATCTAGGCACTTCCACAGTGCTGTTAAGAGAGGAATTTGCAGGATTTTAATCCAGAATAAATGCAGAACTAAATCAAAGTTGCGTATGAACACTCTTTAGGAGAAAGATTAAGCCATTTGGCCCCTCAAACTTGCTCGGCTATTTAATAAAATTATGGTTGATTTGATGTAACCTCAACTTCACATTTCACCTCGCCCCAAAAACTATTCACCCTCTTGCTTACCAAGAATCTCTGTCTTAACAATATTTAAAGACTTTCTCAAAAGGTGGTAAAGCGGAATTCCAAAGAATTTCAATGCTGTGTCAGAAAAAAACTCATCTGTCTTTAAAGGGCGAACTTTGATTTTTAAACAGTGACCCTTAGTTCTAGATTCTCCCAGAAGACAAAGCATCCCCTCCACATCCTCCCTGTCAAGTCCCCTTAGATTAGCTCTTGCTTCTCCAAACTGCAGTGGATCTAAGCTAACCCTGTCCAATATTTCCTCGACAACCACCCATTTGGGTACTCGTCAAGTAAACTTAAGTAAAATATGAAGACTAATACTGTATGCAGTACTCTAGATCTGGTCTTATCAGTAGCCTGTATAACTGGAACATATGTTTGTATTCAGTACTCCTCACAATTAGTGATAACATTTATGTTAGCTGTACTGGCATTATAACCTTTTGTGATTCTGTACGAGGGCATCCAGATCCCTCTGCATCTCAAACTCTGCAATTTCTAGCCATTTAAATAATATGTTTTATTTTAATATTCCTGCCAAAATAGATCATTTCACATTTTCCCATCTTACACTCTTTGGCAAATCTTTGCTCAAACAATTAACTCATCTATCCCTTTGGCTTTTTTTTTAAAAAGCAAAGAACGATGGATGCTGGAAATCCGAAACAGAAATTGCTGGGAAAACTCAGCAGGTCTGGCAGCATCTGTCGAGAGAAAGTAAAGTTAATGTTTTAGGTCCCGTGACCTTTCAGTGGATCTGAAATATTATCTCTGCTTTCTCTCCATAGATGCTGCCAGACCTGTTGCGTTTTGCCAGCAATTTCTGTTTTTATATCCCTTTGTAATCTCCTTTTACGTCCTGTTCACAACTTCCTTTTCTACCCATTTTTGTGTCGAAAAACTTAGCAACTGTACCTTTTCATCCAGTTCCTGAAGGACACCACTCATTATATATTGGGAAGCCAGCATCTTGGCAAAAGACCCATTTATGCCAGAACTCTTTCCTGTTAGCTAGCTAATCATCTATCCATGTCAATATGTCATCATCCGGCTCCCCGGGCGAATACATGTGTGAACTTTAACTCTGAGGGCACCTAGTAAGTATTTGTGTACCCCTGTGTCTGCTGCTCTTGATGTAGGTAGTAGAGGCCATGGGTTTGATGAGTTGCTGAAGTGCATCTCCTGGATGGCTTATATTGCTGTCATGTGTGTCATTGGTGGATGGATTGAATTTAGAAAATGGTGGATAGAGTGTTGATCAAGCAGACTGCTTTATCCTGGATACTGTCTAACTTGAGTGTTTTTGGAGTTGCAGTCTGTGGGCTGATTGATATTATTCTATTGCCCTTATGATTTGAGTCTTGTGAATAGTAGACAGAGCTTTGGGTGTCAGGATGAGAGTTATTTCCCTCCGATTTCCAATATCTGACTTTCTTTTGTAGCCACCAGATTTAGATGCTTAGTTCCATTTAAGGTTTTGCTCAATGGTTGCCCTACGACGTTAATTTGTGGTTTCAGCAATCGAAACCCTGTTGAATGTCAAGGGGAGAAGATGGTTCAATGTTGAAGGATAATGGTTATTTGGGTGAGTCACTGGAGGTTAGCAGAATCTAGCAGATTTCCTAGAAAAATGCCAATGTCTTGAGGAAACTAGGGAGCAGAGAATGTTAGTGAGCAGCATAAGAAGGAAAACTTACACTTGAGATCTTTTGGATCTTAAGAATTTTGACTATAACGAGACTTGACTGATCCTCCAGCCTTGGGTCAGACCACTTCATCCCTTCAGTTTGTGCCAGATGGAAACTTGGGTTTGTGGTACGTAGGTACTGGAGTTTTTGTTTTGAAGAAGTTTCATTTCTAACTCTATCTGAAATCTGTATGTTAGGCTGAACTGTTTCTTGAAAAAATCTTAAGTTCTGTTCCTGTTGCCTTGGTCTTACACTTCCATTTATATTGGAATGAGAATATATCTCAGTGCAACTTTTTTGTGAAAATTCTGCAAGTATTCACTGAATATATAGTTGTTAAATGTCTCCCTGATTCCTAGCAACCATAATAGTCAAGGAATATAATTGACATTCAAAAACTACCTGAAACCTGCTTCCTAATTTTACAATTGTGCGAAAGGTTTTGGCGAAATAGTCATTTTTAGTACGTGCCAAGACTGAAGACTATTCTCTGAATACAGTTAAATGGAACAATGTTTTCATTGAGTTTACACTAATAATTCAAAATAAATACCTACAGACATAACGAGATGGAAATAAGTTGCACTGTATAATCAAATGGCATTTTTCTTTTTTTTGTGCTGCATGATTAGATTTCTTTTTACTTATGAAAGACCTTCCTATGCTTAATTATGTTTAATGCCTTTTCTTCTTCTCCTCCTCTTGCTGTGGTTACAGTTCCAGAATTGACACTTCAATCAGGTACAGTGCTTTGCCTAAAACTGTAAATCTGCTACAGTTTTTGTCTTTGATTGCTTAACAGTTTCAAAAAGTATCAAATCTTTATTTAAGGATTTATAAATCTGTTTAGGTATGTCATTAGTTTTAAGTATAACCTGTTTGTTTTTCAAAATGAATAGAAAAAAAAGAGCATCTTCACCACATTTGTATGTTTATTGATTATAAATTCCTGTAATAACTTGTTACAGTATTTCTCCTGGGTGAGGTTTCTGTCTAGCCTTCAAAAGTAGCTTCCATGTGGATGCATATTTGCGTAGAATCTTGATCTCTTTATTTTTCCACCCCACCTGTTACTCTTGTGCTACGTGTAGGGTCACTAGAAAATTATACAATCTGCAAAAGTTATCCCTACTAGCAAAAATCATCATACAGTGATGTGTCCTATTGATTTCCATTGCTGTTGTATGGGATGAAACTGTAGGAATTCTTGATCTTGCAATTTAGAAGTATTTATGGGGCATGAGGGAGCAAAGAGTTAATGTGTAAACTGGGGAAGAGATGTGAAAAGAGGTGGGAGAAGAAGTGACTATGTATACAGAGCCAGTGAGAACTGGAAGGATGGCACAGTGGGATGGCATGGTGGCTCAGTGGTTAGCACCGTTGCCTCTCAGCGCCAGGTACCCAGGTCCGATTCCATCCTCTGACAACTATCTGTGTGGAGTTTGCACATTCTCCCCTTGTCTGCATTGGTTTCGTCCAGGTGCTTGGGTTTCCTTCCACAGTCCAAAGATGTGCAGTTTAGGTGGACTGGCGATGCTGAATTGCCCATTGTGTCCAAGAATGTGCAGGCTGGGTGGATTAGCCATATGAAATGCAGAGTTACAGGATAGGGTTGGGGATGGGGGAGGTCTGGGTGGGATGCTCTTCAGAAGGTCAGTGTGGACTCAATGGGCCAAATGATCTGCTTCCACACTGTAGGGATTCTAAGCAAAGGTTTGTCACTCTGAATTGGGTCTAAGAGGTGTGGAAAATCTGCATGAATTAAGGAACGGGTGTAAAAGAATACAACTGTGAACTGATAGGAAAAATGAATAGGCTTTGTGAACTGTGAATGGATGTAGGAATTCTAAATAATTTAGTTATCTGTAAATTATCTTTAAATTATCTAATAAATTTAATTTAATGATTGAAGGTGCCAGTACTAGTCAAATATTACAATTTATCTGAAGAAAGAATGGAAGCTTATTAATTTTTGCCAAATCTTTCTTCAGTTGATAGCAGTGTGACCTTTAAAGATGAAATAGAATTAGAGCTTTTAATTTGTACTGTCTCTGGTAAGGAATTTGACTGCAGGTCAGCACCCAGACATGGTATGAGACAGTAACCTGCTAAGTCTCATGCAGGCCCTGAACACCCCTTTGGGGTTTTGGGTAGCAGGGTTTGCTGGAGAAAAGGATTGAGAGCATTGTGGGTAGGGGCAATAGTAGGCAAGCCTACAGACTCAAAGTTTTCATGTAGATTGTGAAAATTGACATCCATTTGCAGTCCAAAGGTGTGCAGGTTAGGTAGGATGCTCTTCAGAGGGTCAGTGTCGACTTGATGGGCCAAATGGCCCACTTCTTCACTAGCGGTTCCATGGTTCTATGACTCTGGTTAATGTTAAAAATGCGCCACACTGATTTTTTTTTTAACTGAAGCCAGATCTTCTTATCTAAAGAAGAACTGTACTGTGTTTCTTGAAATGCCTGCTGATATGCTCAAAGGATCTCGCTAAAATTCCACCCACATAAAGGCATACTACGTGGTCACCACCTGTTCCATTTTTCAAGTCATGCTGTATGCTTTAAAGGTTATCTTGTTTTGGCCCATATTTTACAATTGTCATAACATTTGAATCATCAATGTTCACTGTCATTATTTCTGTGAAACTGACTGCAGTGTCTGGTGCTCAAACATATAGTTATGCAGAATTCTAGAAGTTGCTGCTGGGGAGGCTATGCCCTTCCACGGGTAAAATCACTAATTTGCTGTGAACAACTTTTCTGGCCCTGATAAACCTATTTTAAAAGTCTGGAGTGTTATTATCTCCATTCTTTATCTTTTAAAAATCCATACATATTTTAAGTAATTTTTCTTATTTGATATTGCGGTTCCATCTCATGAGCCTGTCCCTATCTTTATTTTGCTATTTGTACTAAATGACTAAGAAATGAAGAATAATCCATGATTTGTACTTGGTGTTTGCTGTCTAAAAATTCTTCTGTGGACTACTCAGCCCACTTGGTGTTTTTGTGCCCGAGGTCTCATAGCATAATATTGGATATTAATTCCACTGAACCTAGTAGATCTTTGTGATCATCTTTGTTCAAAGTCATGTTGAACTCTCTACCCCTTTGTCATTAGCTACAAAACATGAACTATATTCTCAACTCTCACCCTCCCTCTGCTCCCAAAGGGAATATTTTTCTTATTCTTGAGAAGTAAGATTAGATATGTTTTGAATTATATCATATTGCTAGACTATATGGATAAAAACTTGTGTTTGAAGGAAAACTGTACATTATTACTTTACAGCTTCCCCTCGCGTCTTGCATGGGATGTGTGAAAACTATCATAAGTATACAAAACCAAAACGCATCAGAGTCTGTGTTGGAACCTGGAATGTAAATGGTGGAAAGCAATTTCGCAGCATTGCTTTCAAGAATCAAACTCTTAATGACTGGCTGTTAGATGCATCAAAAAAAGCAAATGTTCAGGAGTTTCAAGGTAAGATCTTGTTCTTAATGGCCTGGAATTTGTGTTCGTATGGACAGTGAAACAATTGGTGCTCATGATCATTACTGTGTGTAGCAATGTCTAGTGTCTTTAAGCAGTTAAATGCAAAAAACTGTTGTCAGTGATGTCCTGTTCCCTCATAGGCTGTCCTTTTAATCTTTCTTGCTGGAATAAGCAATGATGAAAGCAAGCTGTTACTATTAAAATAAAAACCAAAAGAACTGCAGATGCTGTAAATCAGGGACAAAAGCAGAAGTTGCTGGAAAAGCTCAGCAGGTCTGGCAGCATCTCTGAAGAAAAATATCAGAGTTAACGTTTCGGGTCCAGTTCTGAGGAAGGGTCACTAGCCCCGAAACATTTAACTCTTGATATTTTTCTTCACAGATGCTGCCAGACCTGCTGAGCTTTTCCAGCAGCTTCTGCTTTTTGTTACTATTTTAAATCTTGGCTCTATGCAGAGATGTTATATACAATAGAAATTTAGTTACAGTATTTTAAATTGTCTATTCAGCTCTGACTTCTAGTTTTTTTTCTCCAGCTTGGCCACTTTTTGATTTCACACTGAGGCTTAACTAATCAAGCACAATAAGCATAGATCCGCCAACAGCTATATGTAATGGAACACGAAACAATTGAACCATTGAATACTGCACAAGCTTTGTTCATGCAGGAATAACTTGAATATATAAAGGTGTCAATTAATAAGTACTGATTTGTAAAATTCCTTTCTGGCCTCCTGTTCCTGTCTTTGTGATCTCCTTCAGCCGCACAACATTTTGAGCTATCTGTAATCATCTAATTCTGGTTGTCTGACCATCTCGGATTTTAAATGTTCCACCAATGATACTGAATCCTTTACTGTCTGGCCCAAAAGTCTGAAATTTCCTCCCTAATCCCTTTGCCTTTCTACCTTGTTTTCATACTTTAAGACACTCAAAACCTACTTCTGAACAAATGTTTGGTAATCTGCACTAATAACTCCTCCCTTGTGGCTTGGTGTTATGTTTTCATAGAACAGTTATGAGTTAGGAGCAGAAGTAGGCCAGTCAGTCCCTCAAGCCCATTCCACTATTCGATAAGGTATTGGTGAATCTGTCACTCCACCTTCCTGCCTACGCTTGATAATCTTTTAGTCCTTGTCAATGATTTATCTACCTCTACCCTTAAAATAAAACAAATTCAAAGACTTTATTTTTCCCCACATTTGAGGAAGAGCATTCCAAAGACTTAGTGCTCTGAGAAAAAAAAGTTACTACTCACTCTGTTTCTTAAATGGGCAAACTTTAATATTGCTGATTCTAGATTCTCCCACAAAGGGAATATCCGTCTTGCCAAGACCTTTCTGCATCTTGTATGATTCGGTTAAGTTGCCTCTTACTTGTTTAAAGTCCCAGTTGAAACAAGTCTAGGCTGTCTTTCATGTAAGACAACCAGCCATTTCCAGGAATTAGTCTGGTAAACTTTCTCTGAACTGGCTGTAATGCATTTACATCTATCCTTAAATAAGAAGGCTAATATTGTACAGTGTATTCTGGGTAGGGTATCAGCAGTGTCCTGTAAAACAAGTGTAGCCTCCCTACTTTTTTATGCATTTCCCCTCATGATAAATAATAACATGCAATTAGCTTTTCTAATTAGATGTGTACCAGCTTACTAACTTTTTGTGATTTATGCATGAAGACACCCTAGGTGTCTCTGCATCTCCAGAGCTCTGCAATCTCTTGCCATTTAGATAATGTTCATTTTTTAATACTTCCTGCCAATATAGACAATTTCCTATTTTCCCATATTATACTTAATTTGACAGCTCTTTGCCCATTCACTTAACTGTTGCATATCTTAATGCAGTCTCCATATATCCTCTTCACAACTTGCTTTCCTAGCTGTCTTTTGTCATCAGAAAATTTGGCAACCATACCTTTCATTCCTTCAACCAAGTTATTTATGTAAATTGCAAACAGTTGAGATTTTAGTATGGATTGCTGTAATACACCATTGGTTACATCTCACCAACTTGAAAAAGACCCATTTATGCCTACTCTTTACTTTATGATAGCCAACCAATCTTCCGTCCATACCAATATACTACAATATACTTCCTTAACTTCCTCAATGACTTAACTGCTTGCTGTCTTCATCTGAAGTTGAAACTAAACAAAATAATGGTTTGTCTAATCTTGTGATGATTTATAGCTGTTTTTTAAAATTATCTGCACTATATCAATTACCAAACCCCTAGAGGTTTTCACTAGCCTGGGTTATTTGTATGTGCCACTTCCCTCCTTCCTGACCGTATCCAATTGGAGTATTAACAAATTTTCTTTCTTTTTTTTTATTCTAGACAAGGGCAGCAGATCTGTGGACATTTTTGCTATTGGATTTGAGGAAATGGTTGAGCTTAATGCAGGAAATATTGTAAGTGCAAGGTATGTGGTAATACATGCTTTTAGTAATGGTCATTCTGATGAAGAAATGAAGTGAATGACGAACTACACTTTACCCTGTAGTGTCAATTTTGTGTGATGTGGTTGCAAACCTAAACCAAGTGATTGTACTTTTCAATTTGGTTTTCTTCAAACATGAAATGTACTTGTTCATGGTAACAGAAGTAATTTAATACAAAAATTCAATTTAATGGTATTAACAAATAGTTTTAATGCATGGGTTTTCTTTTTGTCCCCTGGTTAATAAAGAATAATCTGAGCTGAAATCTTAGTTTAGTATATTTCAATATGGGCTCTTTTAAAATTACATAATTACAATTTTTGGAGACTTCACTTAAAACACATCAAAAATATTGTCTAAGGAGGTGTTTAAGTCAAATCTTAATATGCTGTAACTTAGCAGGATTAATTTTGTTGATCTCTATCTTAAAAAAAGTTAGATATCTCTGTTGCATTTCTTGTATTGAATTTATTTTGCTAGTGTGAAACAATTGCCTGGATCTTAAATTCCCTGCCAATGGGTTTGAAGGCAAGCAAAGTGGACATCATGCCTACTGCCTACCTACCTGACCATACCTCCGCTACATTTATGCACTGGAAGGTGAAGTCATTGGGCAGCTGATCCACTTTTGGATCATATATAGCACAGTGTTGGGACCACAGTCCGTAGTGACCAACTGAATAATTATTTGCAAAAGCAAATACTGCAAATGCTGGAAATCTGAAAGCTGAAAATACTAGGTTAGTCAGGCTTACATGTACATTGGAAAATCTAAATTTTTGTTTCAGATTCATGGCCTTTTATCAGATTTGCATGCAGTTGAAACTGGAACTAGGTTAACACATTGTTTATCATGGGTTTTCTTCTTTAGAGAAGTGTGAAAATATCAGTGATGTTCTTACATTTGAATGTGGCTGACCAGGTATTATCTAGTAATGTGAAAAATTCCAAGTTCTTAGACTGGAGAGAAATGTGATCTCGCATTTTACAGCAATTTTAATTTGTTCCCCAAACTATTATATATAAGCATTATAAGTATACTTGTGTATTTTGGTTCTTATTATTTATAACTGTTTGCTAGCACTACTAATCAGAAGCTGTGGGCAGCTGAGATACAGAAGAGTATCTCCAGGGATTGCAAGTATGTTCTTTTAGCTTCTGAGCAGCTCGTGGGTGTCTGCCTCTTCGTCTTCATCCGACCACAGCATGCACCATACATCAGGTTGGTCTATTTTATAACATTTGATATGTCATATATTTAAGTTTAGCTGTAGTTCCGCTACAGGAAAATAATATTGCAATATTATTTGAACAGTTCAGTAACTTGTCCAAATCTATTGTTTGAATCAAATGTTTCATTGAGGCATCCAACCATCCTTTCAGGATGACTGAGATACCAACTAGAGACACATTGTCCTGTGGGCAATAAAGTTTCATAACCTTGTAAAAACTTAAATAACAGACCAACTTAGAATTAACATGTGGTAAAACAGCTGGCTCATGTTCATTACTTTAATGCTGTCACTTTGGCCTTCTTTCTCAGTATTTTTAATAGTTGCTATTTTAAATAGTGTCTCTGAGTTTATGTTTTGTTCAAGTACTGTTTGGTACCTAATTTTCCTGTCTAGTAAATTCTTTCTACAAAAGAATGGTAATTCAGTTGGCTAGACATTATTTGAGATTTCTTCTACCTGTCAACTTGATTTCAAATCCAGCTCATGTTCTACGTGGATGGAGAGTGGGGAGTCATAATCTAGTTCTATAATTAAGTTTGAAATTGATAGTTATTTGCTGAAGTTATTTGTTGGTATGCAAAATGGAAAACTGTGCAGTGAGCAGTGATCCATGATTGATGCTGAGAAAATATGTGGAACTTTATCCTCTATCAAACTGCTGTCCTTCGTGTTCGTGCCTGTATGTAAACTTAACTAGCTAGTCTGAAAAACATCTTATTCTTTAGTACTAATGTTTATCCCTTTAAGCACAAAATTGACTAAATAAAAATAATAGTGAAGGATCTATCTTGCTCTTAACAGCAAGCTGGACAATTTTGCTTAAAAAGTAATGTTATGATGTAAAAGATAAGGAAACATTATTGACTTATTAAACATTTCTTTGTTAAATGTTCTCTCTTGCTAATTAGACTTATGGAATTTGATTTCAGGGATGTAGCAGTTGACACTGTAAAAACTGGAATGGGAGGAGCCACTGGTAACAAAGGGGCAGTTGCTGTTCGTATGCTGTTCCATAGCACCAGCCTCTGCTTTGTTTGTGCACATTTTGCTGCTGGCCAATCACAGGTCAAGGAAAGGAATGAAGATTACATTGAAATAGCCCGCAAACTCAGTTTTCCAATGGTATGATCAGCATCGATAGATAAATATTTTCATCCTTGTTTCGTTGAAATACAAGCATTAACGGGGCCTTATTAGTCCCTATAGTAACTTTTATTTTGTTGACACAAGGCATAAAGTTATGGACCAGTAGCATGTTTGTGGAATAAATTTCATTTAAAAATGTACTTGCAATTATAACTCCTTTCAGAGTCTCGGATGTCTCAAAACTCTTTACAACACTTCAAAAGTATTTCAATAGTTATAATGTAAGAAGCATGTATTTTGTTTCATTCATGGGATGTGGATGTCACTGGCTTGGCCAGCATTGTTGGCAATTTGTGAACAGCAGGCTCACTTAAACAGCAATATAATTTTGACCAGAATTTTTTTGTCATGTTGAGTGCAATTGATATTAATGGAATTCCAACATTCATTATTTTTCAAGAGAGCTGAACTGAGAAATATGAGATGAAAGTAATCTACCTATGAATGGGCCTGGCTTCACTTTATTTTCTGGAGGAAAGTTTTTATGAGCTATTGCTTTGAGATTTTGCACCTTGCACTGAAGTGATTTTCTCAGTCTAGAAACACGTTGTTTCTAAGTAATTGGTAGTGCACTCATTTGGGGCAGCACGGTGGTCCAGTGGTTAGCACTGCTACCTCACGGCACCGGGGACCCAGGTTCAGTTCCACCCTTGGGCAACTGTCTGTATGGAGATTGCACGTTCTCCCTGTGACTGCGGGGTTTCTGCCGGGTGCTCCAGTTTCCTCCCACAGTCCAAAGATGTACAGGCTAGGTGGATTGGCCATGCTAAATTGCCCATAGTGTTCATGGGTGTGTAAGTTAGATGGGTTAGCCACGGGAAATTTAGGGTTACAAGGATAGGGTAGGGGGGCTGAGTCTGGGTGGGATGCTCTTCGGAGGGGCGCTGTGGACTTGTTGCGCTGATTGGCCTGTTTCCACACTGTAGGGATTCTATAGTTCTGTGATCTGAGTCATAATGTCCTGGGTTCAAGCATCATTCTCGCACTTCAAAAAAATCTAGCCTGCAACTGCTGCACTGTTGGTAGGTTCTGTATTTTGGATGAGACATAATCTGAACCCCGTTTGTCTACTTGGATGGATGTAAAAGAACACCAGATGCTACTTCAAAGAAGGGGACATATCCCTGGTATTCTGGCCAATGTTTATTCTTCAATGAACATCATAAAACCAGATTATCTAGTCATTATGTTGCTGCTTGTGCAAGTTTCCTATGCACAAATTAAGTGTCCAGTTTGCTAAATTACAACCACGACTGCATTTCAAAAGTAAGTGCAGTAAAATGCTTTGAAACATCTGGTAGCCAAATTTGCTGTACAAATGTAAATTTTTTTGAAGATATCTCACCATTTTATGGTTTTTATTTCACTAGATTACGTTGCCAAATTTTGGCCAAAATGACTCCTAAACAGCAAATGTAAAAGTAACTGCAAACATGTTATAATGTGTACTAGGATTATTGTGGCACAGTAATAGTTTCCATCCTTCTGGGTCAGAAGGAGCAGGTTCAAGGCCCATCTGCTCCAGGTGTTTGTCATAAATACCTGAATAGGTTGATTAAAAATATCAATGGCAATGTGTTGATGTAATCTTTTAAACTGAAACATATGCCAAAGTTTTTCAGTTGTGAAGGCGGGAAGGCAAGTTAATTAAATGGAATGGGAGTGGCCCAGAGCTCTGCTGCTATCCTGCCTCTATCTGAATTATATTCTGGGCATGAAGGTGCAAGCTCAATTTTCTCTCTGTTGCCAGTTGAAAGTGGTCATTCAAAGATCGATTAAGGACCTATTCCCAGCTGAACTAAATTGTCTCCTGTCAAAGTGGGACAAGAAGGAGTTAGTCCACCTGACTGGAAACCAGTGCAGGCTGGCTGCAGTTATGGAGGGTGTCCCTTGATCTGCACTCATTTGTGGAGGGTGCATATTGGTCACTGACAGTCACCATGTGCCTCCCTCGCATTCTCCCAACTTCAGAAACACACCCCTCACAAAGCTCCTAGCTGAGATTTTGACCCTTCAGATGGTTAGTGTCCTCCTGGTAGTGGCTGCTGACTTCAGTTGCATTGCTGAATATGAAAACTGTCAACTTTTTAGCAGGTAGAACTTGCTTGATCTAGGTCCTAATCCCAATTGAAAATCTGCAGACTAATTGGGTGTCTGATTGCTAGAGGTTTTGGGTTTTTGCAGCCTAACTACACACTGCCTTCTCTCTACAAATTTTGCTTTTGGATTTAGATCAAAGATTGTTCTCGTTGTTTTAGGTTATGATTCAAAACTCTTTGACAGAGAGGATTGCTCTTTCTACTATTTAGCCAACCAGTGTCCCACTCTTCCGTTAGAAGCAGAATTATTCTATACTACTTTGGGTATCTTCTTCATAATTTTAATGTAAAAGACTAAAACACAGAAAATTACAAGGGTTGTATATATAAAGTACATTCCTGCTCTGAAAAGCTCTGGGCAATGATTGCTGACTATTTTGAATTACTGTATTATATTGGACACCTGATCTTGAGGTGCAGTGAGGAAGATTTGACAAAACTAGCCTTGTAGTAAAGACCAGTAAAATTGGTTGAAGATTATAGCCAGTGAAATAAGCAAATAGATTTAAAACAGAAGCTTCAAAATAATTAATGAAGACCATGGTGGATTTTTTAACTATATAAATGTGAGAACTATAAACTATTTAAAAACAGGTTATTTTAATGGAAAAGAAATGTTTAACTTATAAATTTAATTCTGAGCTATGTGTTTTCACTTTCACTAGGGGAGGTTACTATTTTCTCATGATTATATATTTTGGTGTGGAGATTTCAATTACCGCATTGATCTTCCAAATGAAGAAGTAAAAGAGCTGATCAGACAACAGAACTGGGACTCACTCCTTTCCGGAGATCAACTTATTAATCAGAAAAATGCTGGACTTGTAAGATAAATGTTTATTTTTAAAATGTTAATCTTAATAATTTATCAGTATTGTATAGCTGTATCAACTGTTCAAAAGTATGTTTGCAGTAGGCTCTTGTAAAACATTGTTTGTCAAATAAGCTGTTTTTCTAGGGCAGCACTGTGGGGAAGATGTTGGGAGAGCATGTCTTGCTCCATCCTGTAATTGCACTTTAATTAACAAGAGGTAGACTTAAGGTAGTATTTGAATCCTCTAAATTGAAGACTATGTTCAGGCAGTGCATTTATGCCTTTTTTTACAACCTGCTAGTGCTGTGTTGTGTATGGCTTCTGATCTGTTGTGCATAAACTATAAAACTATCAATAAATATCACCACCATATGATAAATTCCATATGATCCAAAATTTTAAATCACTGCAATAAGCCATTACTTTATCTCCAGCTGAAGAATGTTCATAATAACAAAACTGCTGGAATGCTCAGCAGGTCCAGCAGCATTTCTTTCCATTCCTGACGAAAGGTCTTTGACCTGAAACGTCAAGGCAGTTTATTTCTCCAAGGCGGCTGCTGCCAGGCCTGCTAAGTGTTTCCAGTTCTGATTAAAAGGACATCAACCTGAAAGGTCAACTCTGTTCTTCTCTACAGATGCTGTCTGACCTGCTGAGTTTTTCCAATACTCTTTTTGTTCTTAGTTTGATTTCCAGCATTTGCAGTATTTTGCTAATAAGGGATGTTAATGTGGAACAAGAAAATATGCAAGATTATCTCAAAGTCATGATGTCAGGAGGCCACTTAATTATTGCCACTTTACTCAAACTCCACTGAATATTATAATCTTGCACCATATTTTAAATGACAAGCTAATCAATTAAACTTTGTAGGAAATTTAACCTTTTCTGTCAGCATGAGAAAATGAAAAGTGTTAGCTTAATGTTCAGTATTTCATAACAGAATTAATAAGTATATTTTTCCCATACCTATCTGCATACAATTTGCAGTTGTGCAATTGGCAGTGTAACTCAGGTCCACAAGGTCATGAGACCATCTCTGCAGCGAGGAACAAATGTTCTAGTTTTCAGTCTGATAATTCAGTCAGTTGGTTAAATCGTTTTTTGTGTGCTTCTGCAGGTTTTCCGAGAATTCTTAGAAGGCAGAATAAATTTTGCACCAACCTACAAATATGACCTGTTCTCTGATGATTATGACACAAGTGAGAAATGTCGAACACCAGCCTGGACAGATCGAGTTCTTTGGAAAAGAAGAAAATGGCCTGTTGACAAATCGGGTGTGATAAATTAGTTTATTGACGTGCATTATTACTTTTCTCCTCACTTATCTGTTTTCTCCTGTGCTGTCTTGATCCTCTACATTGTACAGATAACTCCACACTGTTCTTGTTTTCCTATTCACCTGTCCTCCCCATCCTGTGGAGGATCCTTTTTTTTTTGTAGGGCGCATAAAGTCAGATAATGTGCAACTCGGTCCCTTCACTTATATACTTCCTATAAGTGTAGATGCTTGGGAACGTGGATTTAACCCTAAACGTTTTCAGCTTCCTGCATGTCTTGGTAGTTTTGTAATTTACAGAACTCCAGCTGTGTTTAAAGGATACATATTGTATGAAGAGTACAAAAATTCCTTCCATTCCTGACTTATCCTTAATCAACTAAAACAGTAAGTCAGCTGCTGCTCCAATATTCTCATTTTGTGCATGACCTGTCTTCATTTTTGTGTCAGGAAATGCAACAGGATTTTGATTAGAAGTAGCCCAAAGGTCCTGACTACAACCACTGCAGGCGTGTTTGCCTCAACTTGAACTACTGACACGCCATGAAAATAATACATAGCGCAATAAAGTTTATGTCAAGTTCACAATGTAAATCTATCATTCAAATTTATAAAACTATCCACCGGCTTCCACTGTCCTTAGATTTTTATTTTCTGGCAGCAGGAGATTGAGGAGAGAAATTCACGCTGTATCCATTACGTTCGGTCTTTTGCAGCTGAAGACCTGGATTTGCTGAATTCCAGTATTAAGGATGAACCTAAGCTAACTAATTCTTGGAGTCCTGGAACACTTGTATATTATGGACGAGCAGAACTGAAAACATCTGATCATAGGTACAGTAAACGTATTTGTTATTGAAGCAATGTGAAATCTAGGGTTATAGAAGCCAAATATCTGAAATAATATTCGAAGTGAGGTGGTCACCCATTCAGCCCATTGAGTTCGCAATGCCATTCTATATGATCATGGCTGATTCTTTATCTCAAGGCCATACTCTCCTTTTCCCCATACCCCTTGACACTTTAGCCTCTACAAAACTATTCTTCAATATATTTGGTGACTTGGCCTCTGCAGCCTTCTGTGATGTAGATTTCCGCAGTTTTCTCACCAAGTGAAGAAGTGTCTCCTCATGTCAATTTCAAATGGCCTACTGATTATGTATAGGTCATGATCTCTTGTTCTGGACACCCTGACTGGGGAAATATCATACCAGCATTCCTGTCTGTCCTGCAGTACCAGAACTTTGCATTTCAATCTCATTCTTCTGAGTTCCTGTGATTATGGACCCAGTCGACCCTCATGACAAATTTGCAATCCCAGGGATGACTGAACCTTTTCTGTACTCCCGAAATAACAAGCATATATTTTCATGGTTAAGGAGGCCAGTACTGCACAAAGAGTACTGCAGGTGTGTCTCATCAAGACTCAGTACAGTGCAGTAAGACTTGCCTGCTCTTCTGCTCAAAGCCTGCTGCAGTGAAGGCCAATGTAGCATTTGCCTTCCAACTGTACTGGCATGCTTGATTTCTTTCACCAGTGAGAAAGGAGACCCGAGTGCACTTAATAGATCAGCATTTCCCAATCGATTACTATTTAAATGATAATGTTTTGTTTTTCATACTAGAGTGGGCAGCTTCACACTTATCTATGTTATATTACATAAGCCTTGCATTTCCCATTCATTAAACTTGTCTGAATCGCTCTGCAGTCTCCTTCTATCCCCTCCACCACTTCTCACTCCCACCAAGTTTTTTTTGTCGTTGTGAACTTGCAAATATTACACTTCATTCCTTCATCCAAAATTTTGATGTTTATAGTGAATAAATGGGGCCTAGCTGTCATGCTGATCAAACTCGTGCTGATCCATACAGTACCCAACTTGCCATCACCTCCCACTACGAAGAAAAGTCATTTATTCCCTCTCTGCTTTGTTTGTTAACAAATTTTCAATCTATACCTCCGTAATACCACTAATTTTATGTGCTCTGATTTTGCCTACTGACCTTTTATGTGGAATGCTATCAAAAACTGAAATGCAAATACATCACATCCATTGGTTCTCCCTCCTCTATTCGACTAGTTACATCCTCAAAAAAGTTCCATTAGGTTGTTAAACATGTTTTTTTTTATTTCTTAAGTCTGCGTTGACTTTGTGTGATCTAGTTGGTATCTTCCAAGTGTCCTGTTATTACATCCCTATTAAATGACTCCGGCATCTTCTCTACAACTCAGCTAGACTGACCAACCAGCATTTTCAGGTTATCTCACTACTTTTTAAATGAAGTATTACATAAGACATCCTCCATTCTGCCAGCACTGTTCCAGAATCTACCTAATTTTGGAAGACTGCAACCAACGCATCTACTTTTTCCATGGCCATCTCCTTCTAGTATACATTTTCATTGGTAAGGAGGCCAAAACTGCATAGAGTACTCTGCATCCTGGGATATAGATTATTGGGCTTTGGGGACTTCTAAGTGTTCAGTCCCATTAATTTCTCCAGCACTTTGTTTTTACTAATACTAACTTCTTTCAATTTCCCCTTCCCAATAGACCTGAGCATTTCTGTGAAATTATTTATGCCACCTTTTGTGAAGATAGAATTAAAGTAACAATTTAATTACTCTGGAATTTCCTTGTTCTCCATTTTCAGTTCTCCCTTATGAGACTGTAAGGGCCCCAATTTGTTTTCACTTGCTTTTTTTTCTATTTTACATGGAAAATATTGCGTTCCATTTCTGTTTTCCTTGAAATTTTACACATATACCACATACTCTATTTTTGTACGCCCCTACCGCCCCGCCCCGCTCGTCCTCCTTCAATCAACCTCTTGTCCTCTTTGGCAGAATTCTACATTATTCGCAGTTCTCAGGCTTGCTACTTTTCCTAGCAATTTTATATTATTCATCTTTTGGATCTGATATTAGCCCTTAACTTAACTTATTTGTTCGCCACAGTTGGACTGCTTCTGCTGTTGTGTTCTTTTAACTGAAAGGAATGTATAACTGTTTCAAAGCATAATTTTTATTCTTTAAATGTTAACCATTGTTTGTCCACTGCCATGGCTTTTAATGGAGATTTCTAGTCTCACGTGTACTGTCCAAGGATTTATTGCACTATGCTGCAGTTTGCCTTTCCAGAAATAGATTTGTGTTTCTAATTGTATTGTTAGTACAATGTTCTACTGATACCAGTTGCCAACCAGTCCCTTGCCTACATTTATCTTTAGATTCAATGGTCTTCAGAGTCTCTCTTTTTGATTATAAGTTTATAAAGTTCTGTACACAAATTACAGTTCAGTTTTTGTTTTAAATTTTTAGGCCTGTGGTTGCTACTATAGACATAGACATATTTGAGGTGGATCCTGAAGCTCGGCAAAGAGTGTACGGGGAAGTTATTGCTCTTCAGGGACCACCTGATGGAACAGTGGTTGTTTCACTGACCAGCTACTCCCCAAACCAGGATCATTTTGATGATAACCTAATCGATCAGCTGCTTCAGAAATTTGCTGCACATGGTGATGTTATTTTGATAAGGTAACAATGAATATATTTGTCTGTATATATCTCCAGGTTTTTTGAAACAAAAATAGTAATTGTGCTGCATCCTGAAATACAATCCAGTTTGTAAATTTCTCCTTGTGAAGCAACAGTTTAGATCTTGATTGACCAATTTTTGTTTAGCAGCTATAGTTCGTGGTACTAGAGGGACACCAATTCACATTAGAAGAATATGCCCTACATTATGTGGTATAATACATGTGGCTATACCAAAAAAAATTGCTGTTGCCACCCAAGACAAATATAATGGATAAGTTCTTTCCTCTGCCAGTTTTCTAACCCCTCTTCTAAGTTGCTTTCTTGCTAGTGCAATGTTTCACTGACACCAGTCACCATCCAGTCCTTTAAATAAAAACCGAAAGAACTGTGGATGCTGTAAATCAGGAACAAAAACAAAGTTGCTGGAAAAGCTTAGCAGGTCTGGCAGCATCTGTGGAGGAGAAAACAGAGTTAACGTCTAGACCCAAAACATCCAGTCCTTTGCCTGTGTGACCATGATAATTTCTTGCTGAAAATGCACAGAAACATTGGGCTGGATTTTAGCAGCCCTTTGGGAACGATAATGAAATGGCAGACCAAGTGGTATGCCTACTGTCTTCCTGCCACAATGCCTTTATTTTCATGACTGGGCAGATAATAGATGGCCCTTTAACCCAGAATTCAATTGAGCCATTTAAATTTGGTCTTTTTATATGTATGTTAGTTTATTCAGGAGCAGATTGTTGATTTTTTTGGGCAAAGTTTTTAGCTCACTGAGGCACCCCTGCCTGCGCCATGGCACCAATAGGCTCTCTTGCACCCACTAGCTGTCATCAGTGCCCTGCCTCCCTGCCTGCTAGGGTCTGACTGATCCCAAGATCCCCCAAAACCCACTTATCTGGCTGTGAGAGCATATGTTCATCGATATACTGTCCTCTGGTACTACTGAACTGCTGGCCTTCTGATTGTTTGTCAGCTCTTAACAATAGTCAGCCATTCTTATGATAAATGAATAAATTAATTGGCTGCTATGGGCAAAGTGTGATCCTGGATCCTGCTGACTGATGAAGCTGGTTCACTCCACCACAATGCCACCTCTGCCAGCAGCACTAAACCTGGCCCATAAATTTCTGGAAGGCATTGCTGGAAAGCAATCTGAAAGGGATGGGGGAATCTTTATGAAACAGAAGAAAGCTTAAGAGCCAAGTACAGCAGTTGAGCCACAATGGGCATGGGTTCTCGAGAGAATTGTAAAATGATTTTATGTATAGAAAATGGTTAAGAACTTGGAGTTCTCAAGGTCCAGGGAAGAAGCTAAAGTGTTTGAATAGACCTGGCAGTTTAAGTAAAAAGAATTTGCCAACATGCACTTCAAGTCAAATAGTTTATTTCTGAACTGTAACTGTCTGTGGTTATGTAAGTGGTAATAAGAGATTTTCCTTCAGAATCTGAAGCAAGATGCTTTCATTGGAAAAATACAGGGAAGTTATGATTTCCAAATGTAAAGTTTTCTAGTACTCTCTTAACTTCTGTATTTTCAGAAATTATTGTCAAATCTTGCAATGTGAATATCCGGCATCAAACAATTTGAGACATAAGTCAGCATTTTACAGAACACTTGGTACAAAAGTGCTTTAAAAAGACCTAAGTAGCACACTCAAATAAAATGTCCGAATGATTTCAAGACTGGATCCATATTTTTGGGGTATAATTTTCTCACTGGAACATCGGTGTTATGGTTCCAAACCAAGCTCTTGATCTCTTATTAGACGTGAATTCTCTTTATCTCTTGACTTCCAGCAGAGTGCATTAATTGTTGTATCTTTTGCGCTGGTATTTGGTGTTTAACTTCATAAAAATCTGGTGTCCTTTGTTTCAGGTTTGTAGAAGATAAAATGTGGGTAACGTTCTTGGAAGGTAGTTCTGCTCTATCAGTGCAGAGGTTAAATGGCACTGAAGTAAGTAAAAGTCCTGATCAGTATTGTAAATAGCGTTTGTTAAATTTGCTTATTTGAAGTGCTGGATATATTTGTCAGGCAAAGTTTTCATTTTGTTGATGAGCTGGCCATTCTTTCCAAACAATCTAATCTTGACCCTAAGACATTGGACCAAATGGCCCGATTCTGCTCCATCGAATCTGCTGTGACATTTAATCATGGCTGATAAGTTTCTCAACACAATTTTCCAGCCTTTTCCCATAACCTTTGGTCTCCTTGCCAATCAAGAACCTATCTATCTCTGTCTTAAATACACTCAATGACTTGGCCTCCACAGCCTTCTGCAGCAATGATTCACCACCCTTTGGCTGATGAAGTTCCTTCTCATCTCACTTCTGAAGGGTTGTCGCTTCACTGTGAGGCCATGCCCCTGGGTCCTCGTATCTCCTATTAGTGGAAACATCTTCTTCACGTCCACTCTATCCAGGCCCCTCAGTATTCTGTAAGTTGCAATGAGATCCCCATTGATCCTTCTAAGCTCAGACCCAGAGTCCTCAATTGAACCTCACATGACGAGCCCTTCATCCCTGGGATCATTCTTATAAACCACCTCTGAACCCTTTCCAAGGCTAGCACATCCTTGCTTAGATATCGGGCTGAAAGCAACACTCAATATTCCAAATAGAGTCTGACCTGAGCTGTTGTATTCTAACCCTCTTGAAATGAATGCTATCATTGCATTTGGCTTCCTAACTGCCACTGAACCTACACGTTAACCTTAAGAGAATCCTGAACTAGGACACTTTGTGCTTCAGACTTCTGAAACCTTTCCCCATTTAGAAAATAGTCTACGCCTCTATTAGAGCAAGGACAATACAGCCAGGAACTGGTCTTTAGCCCACAGTGCTAGTGCTCACTGTGAGTTAATATAATGCTGATAGTCTTCTAACAAAGTGCATTACCTCACACTTTCCCGCACTGTGTTCCTTCTGCCACTTTGCCCACTCCCATAACCTGTCCAAGTCTTTCTGCAGCCTCCTTGCTTCTTCAACACTACCTGTCCCTCCACCCATTTTTTGTCATCTGAAAACTTAGCAACAATGCCCTCAATTCCTTTGTCGAGTTTGTTCATGTGTAACGTGAATAGTGGTGGTTCCAACATTGACCCCTGTGGAGCTCCACTCATCACTAACTGCCATCCAGAAAAAGACCCCTTTATTCTCACACTGTGCCTTCTGCCAGTCAGCCAGTCTTCTATTCAAAATAATATTTTGTCCCCTAACTCTAAGGGCTGTTATCTTATTTAGCAGCTTTCCACATGGTGCCTTGTTAGGTCCACTGGTTACTAGCTGTCCTTTGTCTAATTTGCACAGGACCTCCTCAAAGAATTCTAACAGATTTGTCATGCATGCCCTCCCCTTGATGAAGCCGTGCTGACTCAGACCTGTTTTGTCATAAGAAGTGAATTCTAGAACTTGGGGCCTCGCAGGATGAATGATTCCCACGAACAATAAAATGATCATGGTTAGGGATAGCGAGAAGCCAAAGCTTGAGAAATATAGAGATTTCAGAGTTACAGAGCTGGAAGCATTACAGAGATAGAAAAGTTGAATATATGGAGTTTTAATATCAAAATATTGACTGAGGAAGGGGTCTAATATAAGTCACGGAGAAAAGGGGTGATTGGTAAATAGGATGTGGAATGTAGTAAAAATCCAACTGGACCATTAATGTGCTTTTAGGAAAGAAAACCTGCCCATCCTTCGTTTTCTCCAAAATTGACTTTAGTCCCACACCAGCGAGTTTGATCTTTAATAGCTGTCTAAACTCTCAGCAAAACACTAGGCAGGATCTTTATAGGGATCTAAGTGATGTAAGCTATGGCAGGATTTGGGGCAGAATCACAATAAAAGTTTGGCAAAGTCTGTCACTACATCAGGAACAATTTACTGCATCTCTATGCATTTGCTGAGCAGGGAGGCAAGTTTCTTGCTAAGCAAAAGCAAGTTCTCATGCAAGCATGATAATGGCTTGTTAAACACCTTATTAATGCTGCAGCTCACCTCATTGAGATTCAGTTTCCTGGAATATCAAACATGCTGAATAAGTTAGAATCAAGAATTCTCAACATGGAAGACAGCATGAGTATGTGGCAACTTCAGCTCAGTGCTGGCTGCGTCGAGCTTCCGTACAGCTCAACATCAAACAGCATCTCCGAGTTGCCCACTTGCTCTTTTATCACCCACTCACTTAGCACCTGCCTGCATGTTTGTAACATCTGCACCTTGGTTTTCTTTGGCTTGGCATTGCCATGGCTGTTAGCACATTGATACTTCAGCCAGAGTCAAAGGCCATTGACAGTACCGTATAAATGCACTGCTTGACTTTAGGGATCTATCTGCTGGGATGATGCATCATGCTGTACAGCACACCAAGACATCAGTATAAAACTTATAAAATGTGCCAGCTGCCTTTGTCACAACACAATGCATGTTTATTCAACCAAATGGCCATGTCAGAAACTGGGGCCTAGTCCTCTGTCCAGTCAAGGGGATTTGCTGTTGCCTAATGACATTCAGTCAGGGGTACAGATGGCGCACAGTCTTTGCCACTGTCATTTGTCCACTTGAGATACTCATGGTTAGGGAATCTGTCCGACTGCATTCTGCAGAGTGGGTAATTGTCTGTACTGTAGGACCATCACTAGCAGTCAGGGGAATTGTCTATCATCACTCGGAGTTGCAAAGATTGTGGTCAGGGATCTGGTCATCTGAACAAAAAAACCAAAGACCTGCAGTTACTGGAAATCAGAAACAAAATCAGAAATTGCTAAAATGACTTTGTTCTAAAGAAGGGTCACTGGACCCAAAATGTGAACTCAGCAGATCTGCCAACAACTGTGGAGATAAAGCAGAGTTTTTGCAGTAATTTCTGACTTTGTTTCTATTCACTCATGTCTGTGTTCTGCTTATTGAAGTCAGTGAGAGGTCTGAAGCAAATACAGATCTGAGGGGTGTGGTCGATCATTGAGGGCTTAAAGTAGGTCTGTAGGGGCAGCAGGAGGATCACTGAGAAAAGGAGTTGGACAGTGGAGAATCAGGTAAGGGGCTGGTTAGAGCTAGAGGCATTTGTGGTGTTGGGAACAAGGATGGTGGTAGGAGATTCTTGGTGTATTTAGGGAGGGGTAGAGATGTGGAGCAGTATCGAAGGCCATGGAAAGCTATAGAAGAGATGGTTATTGGCATTGGCCACCACCATGGTCGCCATAGGAGAGCTTAGAGGACTTGGATGGGCATCATTAAGGTAGAATGAATGGGCATAGGGAGGACAGTTAGAGATGGTATTCAATGCGATGGGTCTCCATGCGGTAGGGGAAAAGGGATGAAAATGGGCAATGCAAGGTTAAAGGTGATATCCGGTTGGTTACCTGGTGACTAGCTGTCCACCACAAGCTGTATTCCCTGCCATCACTTGCAGTTCACTGGATGTGAAATGCAACTTGAAAATGACTGGGACAAGGCCCATGGTGTGTAGAGTCAGCGCCACTTCAGTGAAAGGGCAAGATACAAGTCGTCTGGACATTGGAAGGACAAAAGCATGAAGCACACATTTTCAGACTCCAGTTATATTTCATTTGTCATAATTTCTTCACCCATCTGCAATTCATACAAAGAAAAGTTATTTGGGAGTCAAGAACAGTTTGCACTTTGCCACTTGCAAATCGAACACTCTGTATGCAAGTTACCTGCCATGACCTGAAAGGAGGAGAATGGTAACTAAAACTGTCCCACCACTTGTCGAATTTGCATGAGTACTGTGGGAGAAGGAAACAATACTTCATTATATGATGATGGACTGTCCTGCTTTTCAAGTGACAAGTTTCATGGTTGATGTGAATCTGGAATGGGAACTTATTCAGAGCACAACAAGCATTCCCCTTCTGATGTAATGTGTTGGTCAGTCAGCTGGCATAGCAATTTTACCAAGGTTGTGTACATGGTGTGACCAGGGCCATGATGAAGCAGATGGCAGGGCTGAAGATGTAGTTCTGCTGCTCAAATCAGACTTGGGTAGGGCATCTGGAATAATCAAGATAGTGTGCTGCACCTTTCTTGTATGCTGTGCTCTGCACATTTGGAACGGGCAATGATGCAATGTGATGTACGAGGAGGAGTCAATAACAGCAGTCATTTGGAGAGAAAGATGAGGACATTGAGCTGGAGAAAGTTTCTTGTGAATGATGAAGCTCAACTGCTTGGGTGTTACAAGGCACTTGACACACTGTTCCAGTAGATGCAAACTGGGCACAGAAGATGGCTCGACAGACTGAATGACTTACTCCTGTTACTATTTCTTATGGTCTTAAGATTATCCTGGAATGCCAAATAGTAGTTAGTCATCACGCCAGCATTCGGTTTGCACTGTGAGCACAAATTGCAGCCTCTACTCATTCCATCTGTTAATTTTTAATGGCTGTTAATACAAGCTAATGTTTGGACTTGTCTGATTGGTATGTGATGTTCCCCTACAGGACAGTGATAAGATTCAGGTATCCAGTGGGCTTTGAAGGTAGAGTAGCGCTGCCTTGGAGATGGTGCTTAGATGGAATATAATTAAGGACAGGTAAATT
>NC_063342.1:22318771-22343771 GCF_021869965.1 Rhincodon typus | reverse complement strand
TTGTTCCGCACACGCAGTCTCATTACCTCCTGAAGAATGTACACAAATATAACATGTACAGTAGCTGAGTTTTGCAATCATATTTCAGTTTAAAATGGTGCATGTGTATTTAAATCTTGCCTCCCTCATGGATGTTCGATGGTTTAGAAATGTATTTGCCACACGTATTCTATGTTATGAGATTGTTACCTGTTTTTAAACAAAAGATTTCAAGTTTGAAACTTGCATGAAGTAATGCTAAACATCAACCTGTAGATATTAAAATATGCTACACTAACCACTGAAGCAATTTCAAATTTGAGCATTCAACCTGTAAACTTTCTAATTTGACCTTTACATTTTAGTGTTCTCAGTTTTCAGGATTAGAAAATAATTGCCAAGCCTATATTTTGCATTTAAAGATTGAATTTAATTCAACCTTGTCTTTTTTTTAATTTTAAATTTTGCTTGCTGCCAAATAATCCTCCCTAAAAATGATTGTTGGTAGGAATATTTATGTTCTGATTTCTTGGAAGAAGTGTGCACTGTTTGGTTATTTGTACACTCTTTAGTGCTGTTACAATGTTCTAAAAACATTTGCCATCCAGAGATAGATTAGAGCAAAAAAAAATTCATGACTATTTCAGAATAATTGCAAATTGAAGACAACCAGAAAACAAATAAAGCTTTAATATGTGAAAGAAAAATACCAGATCTGCTGACAGTCTGCAGAGAGAATTTTCTGCCTTTTGAACAGACGGATCATCTTGCCTCTAGACTTTAAATTTTAATTCAAGAATACAGGAAGAATTGGGACTACGTTTTCATGGTTTTGTTGCAGTGTGTAGCTGCTCCTTTTGATATTAATGTCGTGCATGTGTCAGTTTCACAGTGTATCAGTGTAATCATTGCAAAATAATTTGTTACACGCTTGAGCAGTTTACAGGCTCATAAAATTATGGTGAAGTGATTCACACAGTCATTAAAATTCAGAATATATTGAACGCATCTTGCATCTTTACAGAACAATCCCATGTAAGCGCTAAATACTCCATAAATTCTGTGATGTGAAGGAGGATAATTTATATCTTTGACAATGACACCATCTATCATCATAATTTAATGCTTCCTAGCTCCTCAGTTGAAGATTTGCTGCTTTTTTATATGTAGCTTATTTAATCAATTGTACACCAAAATCATTGAATCCTTGCACTTTACTATAGGCCTAGTTTAAACTTTATCTTCAAGACTCCACAAATGCTTAAGTAGATTCCTTTCTAGTTGTTCACTCAATCAGTCCCACGTATATCTCACTCAGGTGCCTTTCAGTATTCATGGTGCTGCAATATATGCTAGTTAGAAGCCCGTACATTAGATAATTCTCGGTCTCTTGCAAATTATTGAGCATCTTGTGGCATTGCAGTCAATATTTATCAACCTATAAGATGTAGGTTTTAGGTAAAACGGAATTGATCTAAAAGCTTGGGAGATTTCTTGTGCAGAGAATAATTAAAGAAGGAATTAGATCACATGTAATTGTACACTTTTAAAAATATTGGAAAGAAGGGAATGTGACTGAAATGTTGAGAATTGTTTATGTAAAAGTAGCATTGTCTCATAATTGTAGGCATAAAATGCATTTACTGTCTCCAGCAAAATATTATTAGGCTGTCAACTGCATTGCAAACTTTGAGCTCAAGTCTTTAAGAAATTATTAAAGGGCTCAAGAACTTACAAATTTTAGATATGTTATGAAATGCATATTTTTGTTTGCAAACCTTAATTTCAAATGCAGAAATTTTAAGTTATTGAGAAAAATGACAGTAAAAGTACTTGGATAACGAGAACTGCAGACCTGGAGGAACACAGCAGGCCAGACAGCATCAGAAGAACAGGAAAGCTGACGTTTCGGGTCGGAACCCTTCTTCTAAAATGAAATGTCAGCTTTCCTGTTCCTCTGATGCTGCCTGGCCTGCTGTGTTCCTCCAGCTCCACACTTTGTCATCTACTTTTCATGGTCTCATTTAGTTTCTGCTTCTTTTAAGCAGTGAAGGATTTTAGTTCATAGTTTCTGAATTATTGCTTTTGTGTTTGAACAAACAAAATTGAAATAAATCTGTGGTTAGACTTTTCAATATAAAATGGATAGAAGTACAACCAACAAACCAGATGCTAATGCTTTATTATAATTATATAAGTGGTTAGATGAAGAACATCAAGACCAGTGTGCTGCATTCCCCACGACTTGGCAAATTGTCAGTGATGTAAGCATAATTGACCACTCAGATACTTGACCGGTGACCAATGTCACAAAAGAGCAGCTTTTACGATTAAGTGAGTGGCTGTCAGTAGAAGAAAAAAGGTGTTTTTGAAAGTAATTGGCGATTAGAGAATCTTTTCAAGCTTTTTTTTTTGTTTTATTCATTAGATTGTTAAAATTTCTTTAAAGACTTTGAAGGACTTTCAAACTTTCAAATAAATTGTTTACCGAAGGTAGAATTCCTTAGTGTAAGTTCTATATACCTGCTGTTTAAGTATCCATATTTATATTTTTCTTTCCCCTTCTACAGAAGAAGAGGTTTTTAAAGTGAAGAAATCAAATTACAGTAAAAAGATTGTAAATAAACTCAAGAAAGAGTACAAGGAGGATCTTGAAAAGTCCTTGGCGAAAAGTGACCTGAACTCTCAGGTTTCAAGTAAGTATGAGCATTGCAGAGGTGAACAGTTCATTTTTTTCTTAATTCCTGCAGTAATTGGGTTGTCTTGGCACCAGCCAATTCACTTCATATTCCATAAATACTCCTTTCATATCTGCTGTAGACCTTGAATTGTGGAATTTTACTTCCAGGGATCTGAGTTGCCAGTAAAACAAAAAGTTCTGAGCTAAGTATGTTAGTGTATTTTCAAGCCATAGTTTCTAATAATTGTTTCTTACCCTGCACCCCAGTCTTCTACCCTTCATTAATTTCAAATCCAAAGAAATGCTGCCTATATCCTAACTCAACTCACACAAATTTCCATTTGCCTATCACTGCTGAGCTCACCCATGTTCCAGGAACTTCTCAAGTTTAAAATTCTCATCCCTGTGCTCAAATTGCTTTGTGACTTCGTCTGCCTATCTTTGCATCTACTTCAGTTTTCTAATCTAAAGTAAGAGAAGAACTGATAACTGCTAACACTATTAACTCGATGTTATTGAACATAGTTGTTAAATATTCAGTATATTTTCAAAGATTTTGGTCAACAGACAATCTGAAGGCAGTATGTAGGCTGAACTAGACCAGTGATCTTTGATGATACATAAGTGTATGTGAAGGAATGCAACATTTTGCAGATGAATTTAATGTTGATATTTGTTTTTCCACCATTTCGGGAGGGATAATGTAGTTTGTAAATTAATATAAATATGCTGCTTATACTGAATGCTGGTAATTTACCTGTTTAATGTAATGTAAGTGTGTTTGTTATTAGTATGCCTTTAAAATGTATATTTATCATTCCCAAAATTGAGGAAATCATAATTTAGCACATGATATAGTCAAAGAGATCAAAATATAGTCAAAGAGATCAAAATATAGTAGCAAACATTCTATTCAGTAATTGCATTTGCAAGTCAGGGGAATAAGGTTCACTCTAGAATTGTTCACTAGTGCAGAATGCATCTTCACTTAATAACCTCTATGAGACTTAAATTAATTTTAGAAGCAATAATAACAAGAAATTGCTACAATATCACCTCTTTTACTGTGAAGAATAATCTACCTTCTGGTAGTTTTTGTATATATTTGTTGTGAAAATTGAATGCATACAGATACATAGAATAAATGTAAAGGATTGTCTCTGATAAAAGATGACATACATGAGTTAACAGCTTCATTTGTATGTTGTTTGTAGGCAATGCCCACTGGATTAGCTATGTTTATCGTGACAGTGTTGTAGGACTGAACAAAATTATTTTCTAATTGTATTTAAAAACCTTTTTAAAATTGCTGATTACAAAAACTGAGTCAAACTCAAACGAACTAACTCATCCTGACCAGGAGTTGCAGCGAAAACAATCATTCAGCTTGTTAAAATAAATATAAAGTTGATACTTGTGACTTGTAACATCCTAGAAATTTGGTATAGCATTTTTTTTTCATTTCACCTTGTGTATTATAAGCAGGAGAGATCCTGTTTGCCATGTCATAATATGCTAAATGTTACAGTTTGACTTCTGTTAATTTCCTGTTTGTCAAAATATAGATTTCATGTTGAATTGACAAGTATCCAATGCTCTTCAGTTTTTCTTTTCAATTATGAACCTTTCTGCAGTAGCATTTTCTTTCTCAGCAGATGTCACAGTAGATAAACCTGCTTTGGTGAAGGAACCTGTACAAGATGATGGCCAAAGTGAGAAAGGAGAGGAGGAAATGGAGGTAGACAGTGATGAGCAGGATGAAGAAGGCAAAGCCAAAGCTGTGGGAGCATTTACCAACACTCTGTCTACGCTAAATGCACTTCGACCAGGTGTGAAATGTGTAAAAGCTGAAAAGCTTAAATGATTTTATTTTCACCTCTAAATAACCATTTTGCAAGTTAACATAATACTGTACTGGAATTTACCATAAAATATCCTAGCAGCAGTCAAAAATAAATTCCCAAAGGAACTGAGCAACAATAATTTACTGCAATTTACTACAAATCACTTTTCATTGCAATGTAATAGAGCAGTTTTATTTCAAGTGTTTGAATATGATCTAGCTGTAGAAAATCTGATCAGTTTTTCTTCATTCACCAAATCAAATAGCAATTTATGTGCTGGAATGTTGAAATTACCATTATGTACCCATTTACTTCTGTGACTTTTTACCATATATTAAATGCTTTAAAATTATTGGGAGCTAGTTAGTTGTCTGGACTATGCGTTGCATAACTTTCAGGGATATGAATAAAAATGTATATGATAACTTAAAGGGAACAATGCAGTTTCAAATATGTATTAATGCAGCTAACACTTTCAGGAGAAATTCCGGATGCTGCTTTTATCCATGCTGCTCGCAAAAGAAGGCAGATGGCTCGTGAGCTTGGGGATTGTCCAGCTGTAGAAATTGAGACAAGTACAAACCGACTTGTACGTGAAGATGAGAATGACGCTAGTGATGATGATGATGAGAAACGCAGGATTGTGTTTTCGGTGAAGGAGAAAACGCAAAGGCAAAAGATTGCAGAAGAAATAGGTCAGTGCTTGTTCAGGACAATTATAGTACGTAGAGCATCATTTAATGTTATAGATCTTGCCCTCTATGATTAACAAACTGCCACCGATCTGTAACACACACTTGCTCATAACTTTGATCTTTTGCGCTGGAATTTGTACTAATTGGAAATCGATTTCTGTGTGTGCCAATCCATGGAACCAGGAACCTGTGTTGAAAGGGGAAATGACTGTGTCTCCTGAACCAATCATATTGAAGAATCCTTGCTGAGACATGCTGAGTCATGGAATGAGCAAACCCTAACTTTTTCTGGCAAGTTCACTGACAGTTATAGAATCATAGAGCCGTACAGCGTGGAAACAGATCCTTTAGTCCAACTCATCCATGCCAACCTGATTTCCTAAACAAAACTAGTCCTGTTTGCCTGGGTTTGGCCCATATGCCACTAAACTTTTCCTATTCATGTACCTATCCAAATGTCTTTTAAATGTTATGATTGTACCTACATCTACCACTTCCTCTGGCAGTTTATTCCGCAGATGAACCATACTCAATGTAGAAAAGTTGTCCCTCAGGTCTCTCTCAAATCTTTCTCCTCTCAGCTTAAAATTTATGCCCTTTTGTTTTTAACTCGAGGAAAAAGACCTTTGCTATTCACCTTATTATGCACCTCATGATTTTATAAACCTCTATCAGGTCACCTCTCAAACTTCTATGCTCCAGTGGAAAAAGTCCTTACCACTCAAATCCTCCAATCCCGGTAGCATCCTTGTAAATCTTTTCTGTACCCTTTCCAATATAATAATAGTCTTCCTACAACAGGGTGACCAAAACTGTACAGTGTACTCCAGAAGTGGGCTCACCAACGTCCTTTACAACCGCAACATGACTTGCCAATTCCAGTATTCAGTGATCTGAGCAATGACGGCAAGTGTGCTAAACACCACCTTAACTACCCTGTCTACCTGTGGCGCAACTTTGTAGGAATTATACACCTGAACCCCTAGGTCTCTGTTCAACAACACTCCCCAGGGCCCTACCGTTAATTGTGTAGGTTTTGTGATTAGAACATCAACCTGACCGGGAAAAGCCTCAAGAAAGAGTTTCATGATTGTAGTAATGTCAAGTTAACCCAATCTGACAGTGTGTGCTCTACTGATTGCCTTCTTCATTTATTTCTTTGTGAACAGGGATTGAAGGAAGTGATGATGAAGCACTGGATACAACAGAGCAGGATGAAGAATTAAAGATGTGGGAACAGGAGCAGATCAGAAAAGGAATTAGTGTCCCTCAGGTAACAATTTTCTTCATTTAATCTGTTAATTTATGTTGGCTAGTAGGCTGTCACTAACTTAGACATAAAATTTTGGTTTACTTTTCCATTTTTTAAAAAATTCAGTGAAATCTTTATAGAATTAAGTGTTCTGAACATCAACATCAAATTATTTCACAGACAATTCTAATAACCTTGCATTTAAATGTTCATTCATTGTTTCATTTTGACGCTGGCTAATTCAAGTAGCAAGCATATTTGCTACTAAGAAAACAATCACTGAGCAGGGCGCAATTAGTGTAATTTTGTTTTAACCTGAAATTTTGGTTGTTTCCCAAACTATGATATGTTTTAAAACCTTTCTAACAAATTAGTATTTTATTCAAAACAAATGCAGAATACTTGGAAAGGGAATTATTCAGCTTTTTAAAATGTGCATATGTGTGAGGTACACTAAAGAGATGGAAGTTACAATAGCTAATTTCCTTTTGCTGCTTTGTTGCTGTCTGAAAACCTTGGCATAAAGGTATTGATATTTGGACCTGTATTGTATTGTATGTATTCAGTTGTATTGTGTGAGAGAGAGAGAGATATGTAAGTTATGTTGCGAAGCTATTGATTTTTATTGTATCTTCAGGAGAAACAAAAGTAGAATTTAGTATATTTAGTCATACTGTTTCTTTTCAATACAGGTGCAAAGCAACCATCCAACTGATTCGGCTAATGTTTACTACCAGAACAGCTACCAGGCTATGCCATATGGTTCTTCCTACAACCTTCCTTACACATTTAGCACCTATGGAACAACAGAATCTAAACCAATCAAGACAGATAATGCTATTGCTTTCAAACCTTCCATTAATGAGATGCCTCCTGTTACTATTGATTTGGTAAAGAAACGCCTTAAAGACAGGTAGGGCAGACCAGCTCTCTCAAACAGGCTTCTGAGACCTGTGCTGTAGCTTTCTATCCTTCAGGCATAAAATAGCCTGCTGAAGAAGTGACAGAATTATGTCGTGGGACATTCACTAAGCAGCACATATTCTACATAAGAAGACATCAGCCAGTACTCGATGTTGTCTTGGAACACGACATCGGTTATGACTGTGTGACTGCAGTCTTTTGTGTTTTAAGAATGCAATATCATATTTGCACTTCTGAAACTGTTCCCAATAACTTAAAGAATTGGATCTTAGAGAGTCTTGTGCAAGTGTGACATAAGGCAAGATTTAAGAAAATATATTAAATGTTTCTGCTGTAAAGTGAAAGTTTATTTGATCAACTGTTGAATCAATTGCAACATTTAGTACAGTGAGAACAAGTTTATTTCAAAGACACTGTTACTTTGCTCAGTTAACTTGAATTATAAAGTCCATTCACATCTATCCATGAAGTCTAAGGAAGGGAAAATCTAAGTGTTTTACAATAGAGGTAATTTGTACGTAAATATTTTGGTTCTTTGGAGCTGCAAGTCTTACAATATATTTCTGGGTGTGAGAATGGAGGATATTTGTATTGGCAGTAATGAAGAATGTCTTAAGCTGGAATCGGTGACAGTTTGGCTACACACAATCATTGTTAAATGTTTTGGCTTGCTATTTTGACCTATTTGAGGTTTTCCAACCTTAACTTTATTTCAAAGCTCTCAATTTTGTGTTAAATGAGCAAAGGAAAGTATATTCTTGAGAAAGAGTAAAGGATCATCTAGTTTCTGAGATAATCTTAGGACCAATCTGGTCATTTATTAGGTAATTACTTTCTCCATTGATGTTAGTTAAACATATGAATACTGGAGTAGTTGTTTTCCTCTTCAGTCTATCAGGCTGTATTCCATTCAATGATCATTTCAGTTTTTACTGTAATTTGCTCAAAACTACTACTCCTGGCATATTTGTCCCCCCTTGCGGTCAGTTGATCTAGGAATAATTTGAGTCTATTTGTACCACTGAATCAAAAAGTGTAGTACAATGTAGAAAACCAAGAGAGAAGCAAATTGTGCTTGTAAAACGATTAAACTTATAATTAGTTTTTGTTCAAAACAAAAATCAAAAGGCTAAGTATGATTGAATGCAAGATCAGTTATTCTGCTATTTCTCATTGCTGTAGAGTGGTTTCTGTCTCTCGTTCTCAGACTTGACACCACAATAGTGTGGGATCAGATTTTAATGTCTCTGATGCATTGGATTTTGTGAGCTCTTTATAAATTAAACCAGAAGTTTATTTCCATTTATTTCAGGGTAGAAAGTATTTGGCTTTCATAGGCAAACATTCAAAATTTACCAACCGAACTCTCCTTCTTTAAGCATGTATGCTGCGCCAGAGACATCTTGCAACGAGGTTGCTAACTTGCACACCGAGCTGATTTGTTTTCGTTCAGACATTTTGTCACCATGCTAGACAACATCATTAGTGAAGCCTCCGATGAAGCAATGTTGTTCTACTCAGCTTGGAATTTATACTTTCTGGTTCTGTGTGGGTTTGTGTATGGGGTCCAATTCTATATGTTTGCTGATTGCATTATGGGTCGAGAACCATGCCTCTTGGAATTCCTGTGCATGTCTATGTTTGGCTTGGGCTACTATGGTTATGTTGTCCCAGATAAACTGATGGCCTTCATTGTCAAGGGCCATCAGTTTAACTGGGACAACGTAACCATAGTAGCCCAAGCCAAACGTAGACATGCACGGGAATTTCTAGAGGCATGATTCTCAACCCATAATGCAATTGGCAAACATGTAGAATTGGACCCCATATACAAAATCAAAGAGAACAAAACCGGAAAGTATAAATTCCAAGCGGAGTAGAACAACATCACTTCATCGGAGGCCTCACCGTTGACATTACCTAACATGGTGTTGAAATGTCTGAACAGAAACAAACCAGCTCGGCGAGCAAGTCAGCAACCTCACCCACGACCCAAACTACAAATCTTTGCAAAAACCTTAAGCGTCTTGCAATATTGCTCTTGTTTGCTGGCTACAAATTGACTCTTTCAGGTAATAGTCTCAAATCAGTGGCACAGTAATACTGTAGCTTTAGAGTTCAGTTTATTAATTGTACATCGTTTTGTTGTACTGCAGAAAGTTCTTTGCTCCTGTGGAGTTTTTTGAAGGTGGGGCATATATTTGACCCTAATGAGACCAAGTTCAACAGTATACAGATGCTTAGGATGGTTTCTTAGCGGGACTATTAGATTATTCACATTGCTGTAACACAATGTCTGTCCTATGACTTGGTTAAAGAATAGATTTAATGCTTCAATTTTGACTGGTAACTGTAATATTCCTATTTAGCCTTTTAGATCAATGGTCAAAATAATTTTCATGGATTGCTGTTGTTGTTAGGTTGGATTCAATGAAAGAAGTGCACAAAACAAATCAGCAACGGCTTGATAAACTTAATGAAGATCTGGAAAACTCATCTAAAACGATAGAAAGACTTGAAGGCATCACAGATGATAGCGGACGGTATAGATTTTTTCAAGAAATGCGAGGGTATGTCCGAGACTTGCTTGAGTGTTTCAATGAAAAGGTAAGTTGAAGTAATTGTTTATGGATTTCCTGCTTGTAAGTAAACCAAAAATTTCATTCCATGTATTAAGGGTCCTCACCACAAATGCCACTACACCAATGAAGTAAATTGACCATAATCCATGCATGCAACCTCTTGTACCGGGTACTTTACATTCCAGCTATGCCTACCAGATTCCTTTCAAACATTGTGAATACTGCACCTTAAAATATGAACATGTTAGAGAAAGTTAAGTGGGCAACCGATGGCTGTAGTTAAATAATTTAAAGCAAGAGGAGAAATTAATGGAATAATAAGAATAATTCTCTATATTAGAAAATAAAGTTGTAATCTCCACTTACATCATCACCATGTTTTGTGGAAGTGCACAGCTGCCATCGGTTCATAACTAATTCTGGAAGAGCAGCCTGAATGTTTTGCATTTGCTAAAGCCTAATTAGCTATCCAGGTAACAACTAAATTTAGCTGTTTATGTTTATTTGGGCTTTTTAATATTATTCTCTATTTCTTAAGAGAACAGTTACTGAAGGGTATTTCAGTAGACTTCCACACAAGATATTCCATATATTTGGTGAGGTGAAGTGACACAGTTCAATGTATCGGGAAGGAAGTTTGTTTAATATAGCTACAACCTGGTGTGTTATATTTGAATTGGTTGTTCCAAGTTAATGATTTGTTCAAAACAGCAAAGAGACACATTTCCCAAAAGAAAATGACTACCCTCTGGTTTGATAAACTTGGACTTGTGTCTGCAGTCCATTGGGTATTCTTACTGTGGTGAATGCTTCCCAAGTAGCACAATCACTTTCAAAAACAAAAGTTATTTTGCCATTAGGTGCCACTCATGATTCCCAGTAAATTTAGTGCAGACAGAAGAGAGTTGAAAATAAAAATAGAAAATAGCCACCCTCGCGAAATAAAAGAACACTGACAAATTGGGAAACAGGTTCATTATGTTAGACAGCAAACTCATTCTTGAGCAACAAAGTAAGTATACTCAGTTATGCGTTCAGCTTTACAGAGATCTTCAGCCAATTCCTTCGGAAAATATGATTTTAAAGAGGGAAACGCGATAAATACTTAATATGCTAACATCTTTTTTTTAACCAGGAACTTTCCAGCATCAATAATTTTTATAGAGCTGCAGGCCATCTTGTATTTTAATAACCATTATCTAACTGTTGCAGTAGATGTCACAAAATTGTTTGATTCTGAACATCCTGTGCTTTTGAGATGAGTTTGCAGTCCTCCATCACACATTGAAGGGAATCTGGATAAGTTAAAGTGAAATTAACACTGCTCTTAAAGTGTCAGTTTTACTGTGAGTTTGAGAATATTTTGGGTTATAAGTGGGACTAGTTTAGTTTGACAACTTGGTGTGGATAGTTGGACGAAGAGTCTGTTTCATGCTGTATGACTATAAATCATCTGCACAGCTTTTATATAGTGACTTTTCTCATTTCCAGGATTCTGTTTATTCGTGAATACATTGACAATTTGCCTGAAGCCAAAACTTGTGTGAATTTTATGTGGCTGTAGCTTATTTTTGTATTAAATTATTTTTCGAATTTTCATCACTTAAAAGCTCATGAGGTATCAAATTTCCTTCTGGCATTGAAAAGTTCCCATCTGTCAGATAAACTAATACAGAATACTTTTTGTAGTATGTAGTGGTGAGAACTCTCAATACATTTGTTGAAAGAAATGAATTGTGAAATGTGATGCAAATGGAATGGCAATAAAGCAGCCAAAATGTAATGTACCACTCCTCTTCCGGCTCACCCAGAAAAGTTTCATTTGTACCTGGCTCTGCTGAGCTTCAAAAACTTGAATGCAAAGTGGCAGCTTAAGCTTTGTTAGAACTTTACCCTCCTCTTTGCAACTTCCTTGGTTTGAGTTTTGTTTGCAACTTTCTGGATGATTATCCCTTGAAATAAAGGAACTTCCGTCTTTGGTGGCATGACAGGTTCCAAATCTGAAACCTGGTAACTAGTTCCAGTATAAAATCATTTTGAATTTAAGTACAGTACATTAACCCTTCATTAAATGGAATTAATGACAGCCATTTAGTCTAATGAAGCTTGTTGTTTGAACCAACCCTCCTTCCTGCCCTGTTTCTCATCATATTTCTGCTCTTTGTCTCCAGGAATATCTTATCTTTTTTATCCTAGGCTGTTCCTCTCTTTATTTTTTCCCCCCAAAATTGATACTCGATTCAGTCAAGTGTTCAACTTTTCTTGACACATTCTCACTCTCCATTCCAACCTTAAACCTCAGGTCATCTTTCTGTGAAAAAACACAATCCCAATTTTCTTCAATAATTGACTAAGAAACTAAAAATACATTGTAGTCCCCTTTAATTTATGTGTAAACATTGTGAAGCAAAACTGCCTAATTGTGTTAGGTAGAAGCCAACAATTGGAGAATAAGCTTCTAACTCAATGTGCTGATTACTTCGGGTGCTTTAAGGTCATTAGAACAGGCGTAGTATTCATGATACAGTATTAAGAATTAAGCCCAAAGCACATTAAGGAAACTTTAGTCTGGTTAAGTACTTCCCTAGGTGAATTCCACATACAGAGTCTTGAACGCACATCTAGGTTGATGCTTTAATGCGGTAGTCTTCGATCTTGTTACACAACGATTTGCACTGTGGTGGTTAACGCTGCGTTAAGTATTGCCTGTTGTCGCTCAAGAGCTGCATTCTGGCATGGCAGCCTGATGCAGTTGCGAAGAGAGAGATGGTAGGCTGTGAAGATGCACAGTTCGTGGCCTGTTTTGTCTTGGTTATTTTTCCATCCAGCTGAACTTTTAGTTTTTGCTTGCATTTCCTAATGGCCTTATGTTTGTTTGCCTGATGCACTGCATTCCATTGACTTGTTGAGCAAAAATTCTAAGCTCCAAGCACCCACTGAAGCAAATAGTCATAGTGGGTTTGCAATTTAGTATTTGGGGACTGCCCAACATGAGGTGAGGAGAAGCTGATCAGTGGGACTTAGTGGTTTCTCCAAACATGAAAGACAGCCTGTAGCACCATTCTCTACTCCAGTCGAGTTTGAGTGACACTCAACAGCTATCTCCGTATTATATACCTCTGTACCTTGAGTGTCTCTCCAGCTGCATAGTTCATGTTAAGAAAAATTTATGGATAACTTAAATGTTAGCGCCTCTCTCTCAATGGATTATTATAATTTAAAAATGTTGTCCTAAGTTTGTAAAATCTTAAGATGATGAAGTTGTTGACTTGCTTGCTGAGCTGGCGTGAACTTGTTCAGACGTTTCGTCACTAGCTGACATCATCAGTGGAGACTCCGATGAAGTGGTGTTGTTGTATATGGGCCCAATTCTATGTGTTTGTTGATTGCATCATGGGTGGAGAACCATATCTCTAAGAATTCCCGTGCATGTCTATGTTTGGCTTGGGCTATTATGGTTAGCTTGTCCCAGTTGAACTGATGGCTTTATTGAGTGTACTGACATTACGGAGAGTTCATCGTGCCGTTTTGCTGCTAGTTGATGTTCATGTATTCTAGTTTCCTTCCTGTCTGTCCGATGTAAGGTTTGTGGCAAATGTTGCATGGTATTTTGTAAACCACGTTGCTTCTGCATGTTGTGGGAATGAGGTCTTTAATCCTTATGAGTGTTTGTCGTAGAGTGGCTGTGGACTTGTGAGCCACCATGATTCCTAGTGGTCTCAGGAGTCTTGTTGTCAGTTCCGATATGTTCTTGATGTATGGCAGTGTGGCCAGTGTGTTAGGGCGTACTGTGTCCTTCTGTTGTCTGTTTAGTAGGCATCTGCGGATGAAGTTGCGGGGATACCCGATTATAGCAAGAATTTTGTATAGGTGCTCTTCCTCTTTCCTGTGTAGTCCCGGGGTGTTGCGGTGTGTCCTGGCCCGTTTAAATAGTGTCCTAATGCAGCTTTGTTTGTGGACGTTGGGGTGGTTGCTGTGGAAGTTAAGGATTTTATCAGCAAGGGTTGCTTTTCTGTATACTGAGGTTTGGATCTCCCTGTTGGTCATGCGCTCAACCTTAATGTCCAGAACTGGGAGTTGATTGTTGTTTTCTTCTTCCCTTGTGAATTTAATCCCTGCGATAATACGGTTGATAAGGTGGTGGTTCGCTTCTAATTTGTTGTGTTTAATAATGACAAATGTGTCGTCTACGTACTGGATCCACAGTTTAGGTTAAATGCAGGGGAGGGTGGTGTATTCTAGATCAAAACTGGAAAGGATAGTACTTACCATAACGGACCAAACAGTATAAATTCCAAGCGGAGTAGAATGACGCTACTTCATAGAAGGCTCCACTGATGATGTCACCTAGCATGGTGACGAAATGTCTGGACGAGAACAAGCCAGCTTGGCGTGCAAGTCAACAATCTCACCCACAACCTGAGCTACAGATCTTTGACAAAACTTTGACAACCGTAAGGTGATATTTTGAAGCTCTGCAATGTAGTCCTGCTATCTTTCCTTAGTTTTTTTCCTCCCCTGAAACTAAGGAATACCGATACATATTTGGAGAACCCAGGATATTAAGAAAATAACACATTCAGTTGATTGCACACATTCATTCTGTGGTCTGATTTATTTTATCACCGGATAAGAATGTGCTATTAATCCTGAAATATGAGTTAATAAAAATGCAGCACTTTCTTTGGAAGAAAAATAACAAGCTAATAATTGGAGGCTTAAGTGTCCACAATGTAGAATAGAAACTAATGATCAAACTGTGATAACTAAACTAGATTTCTATGTTTTAGAAAATGACTTCCCCTAATCTTCATTTATAGCAGGAAGAAACAAAACAGGGTAAACTTAAACAGACGAGTGACATGAATGGCAATTTGTTTTGGTAAGGATGCAAAATAATTAATAGGTTTCGGAATGGCTGCCCTTCACTTAGTTAAAACAAGAAGAACTGCAATGTCCTTGTGATTCTGATTTTTGCTGTAAAACTTTGGACTTCCCTCCATTGTGGCCATTTTTATGTATTGCTAGAGTAATAAACGTTACATAAAAGAATAATAATAGCATCAACTGACTAAGCATTTACTGAAGATAGCACTTCTTAAAGTGGTGTGTATGTTCATATCATAAATTAAAGCTGTGGATTGAAATATAAAAATCACCCTGATGTAAGTGGTGATGTGGAGATGCCGGTGTTCAACTAATGTCAGAAGTCGCACGATACCTGAAATCACAAGCTTTTGGAGTGCTGATCCTTCATCAGGTGAACTTCACCTGACGAAGGAGCAGTGCTTTGAAAGTTTGTGATTTCTAATGAATCTGTTTGGCTATAGCCTGGTGTCATTTGACTTCTGACTCTGACAGAAGTGAGTATGCTTCAAAGCAAGTCATTGCCTAAGGGTGTTAGGTAAGTTTTGTTTTCATGGTCTATTCAGGTTACAAGTAGTGGCAATCACAAAAATTAGAGCTAATTAATACTGTTGGGAGATTCTATAACTAGAAATGTATTGAAAAACATAATTTGATAGATAACATTTCTCCCTATTTATTCAACAGCATTGGCAAATATAATTTACTATTGACCCATCAAGAAGTTTGAAGGAGGGTGAGAAAGAAGAAATTAAAGTTGATTTTAGGGATTTTTGCTAGTTCATTCTTTCTGAAGTTCAGTACAGTTTATTATTTGGGCGTCACCGTTTTATTCCTGTTCCTGCCCCATGCTGTCTTGTGTGAAGCAAAAATTAAATTCTTCCCCTGTTCGTGTTTAAAAAGCTTTAAAGGATAATTGCAGTATGCACCCACTGACCAGAAAGAATCTATGCTACCCACAATAACATAGCCTAGAAAAACGTATTCTCATTTTTCATAAGAGTAAAAAATGGTGACATCACTTTCCATCTTTTGCCTTCAACAAAATTTGGTTTGGCTGAGGAACAGATGAAGTTTTAGTTTAATCGAAGTATATTGAATTTTGGGGGAGCCCTCAGGGCCTCAGCTTCAATACCTCCTTGACTCCAAAGGTACTTGAAGCTGAATCCATGAGGGCTGTCCCGAAATTGACTCCAGAGGTACATTTTGTTAGTTTACCTGCGCCTTTTCTTTGATAAAAATACTTCTTATGAAGAAAAGGAATTTTAAACTTTTTTTTTGTAAAATACAATGCAGCATTTTTTGGATGTTATTCTTCCTCCCTTTGAGGTCATTACTTGTTATACTGTCACATTCTGTAAATCTCTATCGTGCTGCTGTGTAATTTATTTCATTGTCAATATTTTGCTTTGTCTAAAACTAAACTGATGGCAGTATTGAATGGTGTTAGCTTTAAAAGCTGTCCTGTGGGGAGAAAAATTACTTTTTCTTTCCAGAATTTCTCGAGCAATGCGGTATTATTTTTCTGTAATCTGAAGATTGTTTACATTTAGTTTGTCTTTGCTGAGACACAGGGAGCTATACTTCAAAGCGCTGTCCACACTGGAGCACTCGGATCAGTGTATTTCATGTCCTTTGTTATTTTTAAGATCATATACTGTAGGATGAATTGCATGCATCACTCAAAACATGTTGCATAATTGACTGAATTTGGACAAGTGTGCAATGTTGTAATGAAGTTTCACGAAATGATGCTTCATTTGAAGTGCATGAGCATCTTTCCTGTATGCTGTATTTGGAAATGAAATATTTAGGCCCTAACATTAAAATTCATGTCTAAATCAAATATTTTAAAAGACTGCATTTTTCAATAATATCAAATAAATGTAATGTTGAATTATCGAAAGCTTCTTGGTTGAGTGAAGTTACACATTTTGTTACAAAGTACAGGCAGTAATTACAGAAGGGGACATCAAGCAATGAATTGAACAATTGAAAGCTTAACCACATTCAGTTGTTTTATGCTCTACCAAGCAGGCTATCTGTTGTTAATAATCTGTATTAATTTGTTCATTTTGACCAAAGCAGCTGGTAGTGCATTCAGTATAATTAGGAAATTCGGGAAGATATCTGTTTTAAATGACAATGTAAATAGGAGCTGTAAGGTTTAAGAAACCTTTAAAAGTTGTAGGACATTTATGTATTTGAATGGAATATATTTTGTTGTGATAAGTGAGTGGGATAAATTCATGGCAGCTTTCAGATTTTTAGTTACTAATCTTTATACCTTGTGAGATTTTACTCCGTTTAAAACACGTAAGTTTATAAAGAAGATTAAATGGTGCAAAACATCTGAAATACTGGAAATGCTGAGGAAGCCTATCAGCATTTGAACAGTGGAGAAAGTGGATTAGTATTTTAGATAAGCGCTTTATTGATCAGAACAATTGTAAACATAAACTTAGTGCTGCAGTAACCATTTGGTAGGCCATAGTTTAAGACCAGGTTTGTGCAAATTTCCCCATACAGACAGTATTCGTAGGAAAAAACTCTATTTTTGATTCAAAATGGTGAAAAGTGCAGAATCCTTCTGAATAAACTGAGTTACTATGAAATAATTGTCTATTAACATGTTTTCTGTGTTTGTACTGCTCAGAGGACCTGCGTCGGAAGCACTTGTTTCTTTGAAAAAGGACTAATCAACACTGCATCTATAAAATACAGAACTATGAAAGCTTATTTGTTTCTTTTGTCATCACTGTTGTGGCTGTGGAATTTGCAAGTCTATTTCCAAATAACCAGAAACAAGCATTGATTTTTAAAATAAGTTGTACTTAATGTTGAAGTTCCGCGTAACCCACTTAGGCTAAATTATTCCATAGTCTGTTTCATAAACTCTCTAATTTTCCAAATGATCAGTGTTAACCTAAAACATTAGAGTTCTGTGCAACAGCCTAACTTGGAAGACTTCCTAAATTGCTTTCCATTAAGGAAATTTCTGTTGCAGCATTTAATTTTCAGTTTTTACTTTGCAAATTATTTTATACGTTACAACAATGCAGAAAATACACTTGGTTTAAACTATAGAATCAGGGATATGACTGTTATTGTGTATAGGTTTGAGTTTCGTGATTGACAGAACATCAAGAAGAGAAGGCTGGCTTTATTTTGTACAGTTTTTTGTTTTGACTTGCATTCATTTTCTACATTTATCCACTAGCTTTTTTGTATGTGTGAAAGTTATTGGTGAAAAAAATTGAATAATCATTTTTGCCCATTTACTGTGGTTTCCAGTTACACAATAAGTATATCACTCTGCCATTAAGTTTCCAGACACATTCGGCAAAATGTGGAACTCTCAATTTTTTTTCATAATGACAGCAGATTCTCATCACTTTGGCCGCTTTAATTGAAGATTTGCAAAGACTAGCTTGAGTTTAAAATTGTTCCCTTGGTATAACTAGCACACACCAGGGCCTAGGTATTACGTAGTATGTTATATTTTTCAGGTACCCTTGGTTAATGACCTTGAATCTGCCATGCACCAGCTGCTGAAACAGCGGGCTGCCCGGTTTGTCCAGAGACGGCAAGATGATATTAAAGATGAATCATCGGAATATTCAAGCCATTCAAGTCAGTCCATCTTGAAGGTTTTTATTTTTCATTGAACAGCCTCGTTCGTTGTAACACGTTAGATTAATAAAAAATGCTTATTAATCCAGCAGACAAGATTAGTTTAAGATTACAGAGGGATAGTTTGATATGGTTTTTTTTTTAAGAAAAACTATTTAGCATAGATAGAATAGGTGCAGCAAAATACCTTATTTTTCAGGATGTAACGCATTCAAATTATATGGGGAAATGTTGATTGGATACTTGTACTATAACATGATAGGTAACTTTGACCCTTGCTTTTGGATTAAAAGCATAAATTTAAAAGCAGTTTATTTAGCTAAGAGAGGAATAAATTAAATTAAAGTTTGTTGCTTAATTTTTTTTGCAATGAGGGTTCACTTCATCCATCAATTCCCTGTTTTATCAGGTTATGATTTGAATATAAAGAAATTAAAGGAGTGTAATGGCTTTCTAAGGCTTGCATGAACAGCTAATTTACTGGCGGATTTCCTTCGGCACTGACGCATCACAATACAGAAAATCCTTCTCCTTGCTTATTTAATACATTTTTTGTTTACACTTCAGTGTGAATGTTTAAATCTGTTGATTGGCAGTTCAGCTGAGAGGAATAGTTGTTCTATGTTCCAAGTTTTTCAAGTGTTGTGAAGCTTATCTTTCACAAAGCTGTCTTATAAGAGCTCCTTGCTTATTTCATAGCTCTTTCTAATTTGAACTCAAAAGATACATACATTAAGTGGTAATGTTGCACCATTGCCTGTGAGATTGTGCGTTTCCGTGAATTAAATTGTTTTAATTTAACCACAAATGCACATTTTAAAAATATGAAGCTTTACTCTTTCTTCCTCCTTCTTACCTGTAACCAATTAAGCTTCAATGGTAATTGTATTAGTTCTTACTCAACCTGACTCCATTTACAAACACCTAATGGTATGGGTTTCAATTGGCTTAAATTTTATGTTCACTGAAAATTGAGCTTAATGCTACTTGAAACGGTTTTAAGAAAGCTGTTAGTAATTTTGTCCACTTTATGTTTGCAGGCAAAACCGTTGTGACACCAAGTCTGGATTCATTTGGTCGCGATCGTGCTCTGTATCAAGAAAATGCCAAACAGCGAAGGATTGCAGAGAGAGAGGCTCGTAGGTATGATTGCACATTTAAAGTTAACCATTCTACAATTTTGAAACTGAGCATGTTTGATATCCACTGTGGGAGGAGCATAAAATTCCGCCAACTAAACATTTGTAAGACCAGTGCATGAGTGTTGGACCTTCAGCTAGTGACAGTCCATGTTAATGACTTAGATGAAGACACTGACTGTAGGTACATTTTGCTGCTGATGTCAGGATGAGTAGGAAAGCAAGTGGAGTAGAATAGGAGTAAAATGGGGAGGCAGGGTTCAAATCCTGCCACAGCAGATGGTGGAATTTGAATTCAATAAATATCTGGAATTAAGAGTCTAATGATAACCATGAATCCATTGCTGGTTGTTTTGGAAAACCCATATTGTTCACTAATGTCCTTTAGGGAAGGAAACTGCCATCCATGCCTGGTCTGGCTTACATGTGGCTCCAGACCTACAGCAATGTGCTTGATTCACGACCACCCTCTGGGGCAATTACGGATGGGCAATAAATGCTGGTCTAGCCAGCGATGCCCTCATCCCCTGAATGAATTTTAAAAAATAAAAACACTCTCCAGAGTGAGCAAGAAGTTGACAGATAGAAACGATGTGCAAAAATGTAAGGTTGCCCACTTTGATGGGAAGAATAACAGAATATTATTTAAATGAGAGAATTCTGCAGTACAGTGGGTCTTAAGTGTCATGATTTTCAAAAAATCAACAGGTTGTACTTGTAACTAAGAAGACAACTGGAAGTGCTGACCTTAATCGCAAGGGAAATGATGTATAAAAATGGGAAAGTCTGCTACAGCTATGCGGGGAATTGATGCATTGGTCGACTAACGTGGACAATTTTGATCACCTTCCTTAAGAAGGAATATTATTGCATTGGAACTAGTTCAGAAAAGGACACTACACTTATTTCTGAAATGAAGAAGGTCTCTTAAGAGGAAGTGTTGAGCAGTTTGGGCACATACTCAACAAATTTTAGAAGAATAAGGGGCAGTCTCATTGAAACGTAAGATTCTGAGGCTAAATGCTGAGGATGTTTTCCTCCAGGAGGAATCTAGAACTTAAGGGAACGGCTTTAAAATAAGTGATTTCCCAATTAACATGGAGATGAGTAGGAATTCCTTCTGTTTAGTATTTGGAATTCTCCTTTCCATTGAGCAGTGGAGGCAGAGTCATTGATTATATTCAAGGTGGAGTTAGGCACATGTTTGACAAAGGAGTTCAAGGTTATGGAGTGCAAGTGGGAAAGTGGAGTTAAGGCCACAGTCAGATCAGCCATGATTTTAGAACATAGAACAGTACAGCACAGTACAGGCCCTTCAGCCCACGATGTTGTGCCGAACTTTTACCCTAAACCTAAGGGCTATCTAACCTCAACCCCTACCTTATACTATCATCCATATGCCTATCTAATAGCTACTTAAATGCCCCTAATGAGGCCAACTCCACTTCCCTCTCCGGCAATGCATTCCACACCCCTACCACTCTCTCTGAGTAAAGAGCCTACCTCTGACTTCTCCCCTATATCCACCCCCACTCACTTTAAAACTATGCCCCCTCGTAATAGCTACCTCCATCCAAGGAAAAGTCTCTGGCTGTCCACTCTATTTATACCTCTGATCATTTTGTACATTTTATTGAATGATGCAGCAGGCTCAAGAGACCAAATACTCCTGCTCCTGTTTCCCATGTCCTTATAAAAGCATAATCTTCGGTCCCTGGCACAAGCTCCTTTCCCTAGCTGCTGACTTCATCCTGCCGACAATCTAAGGTTGAACGCTGGTGTCATATTTGACTATGAGACCTTCTGGCCATACTTTTGTGCCATTATTAAGATCAACTCTTCCCACTTCCTTTACATCACCTGACTCTGCTGATGCCTCTGTTCATCCATGCTTTTGTTACCTCTAGACTTAACCATTTTCAAGGAAAAAACAGAGTTAACGTTTTGGGTCCGGTGACCCTTCCTCAGAATGGGACCCGAAACGTTAACTCTGTTTTTTCCTTCACAGATGCTACCAGACCTGCTTAACTTTTCCAGCAACTTTGTTTTTGTTCCTGATTTACAGCATCCGCAGTTCTTTCAGTTTTTAACCATTTTCAACATGCTCTGAATTGACTTCTCACATTTTACCCTCCTTAACAATGAGGTAATGCAAAACTCTGCTGCCAAATCCCTAACTCTCATCAAGTTCTGTTTGATCATCAGCCTTGTGCTGACCCCACCTATGTTGCTTCTTGGCTGACACTTCCAACTTAATTCGGAATGTGGTAGTGGAGTCGGATCCTTTAGAGACTTTTAAGCGACTCTTGGATAGGCACATGGAGTTAATAAAATGTAGGGTATGCAGGGTAGATTGATCTTAGTAGGATAATAGGTCGGCATAACATTGTGGGCCGAAGGGCCTGTACTGTGCTGTACTGTTCTATGTTCTATGTTTCCACTATGTTAAAGGTACTGTATAAATGCAAGTTATTACAGTCCTCAGGTGGTACTGAGGCAGCTACATTTATTTCTACATCCTGCCAGGTATTTTGTACTGTGTCTACACTATACTTATACACCATTTCAGTTGGAACTTCAATTAAATTGGAACATTCACAATCCTATTTAGTGTTTGCGAGCAGAAACTACAAAAAGGCATTTTGTAAGTGTATAAAAAGAGTAGCTAATGACTAAGACTCAAAATCTTACATTGTCATTGAGAATACAAAGAAAAATTGAAAATTCGAAAATTAAATGAGTAAAGTTTATATATTTTTGAGACATTCTATAGTTCTGTAGTCTTAGAAGAAAAAATGAATGTTGATAAGCAAATGGTCCTGATGGAAATGTGACGCATTAGTTCTGGATTCTTATTAATTAGAGCACGTCGAAGACTGGCCAGAGAACAAGCAGGAAAGATGGCAGAACATCATGAAGGTCTATCAAGTGATGATGAAGAAACTTCCACAGATATCAACAGTTTTAATATGGAAAACGGTACGCCTATTGCAAAATGTTCTGAAATTGCACTCCATTACAAAATCAAGGAAGGAAATGCTTTGAAAACTGTAAACTTTAGAATATTGTTGATAAAGCATATTATATAGAAAAAGTCACCCTATCACATTAGGAACTGTAATCCATTGCAAGGGTTGAATTTATTTGCATTAATTTAGTGTTTGTACATTTTCATATTTTTGTGGAACAGTTTGTCCCAGGGCTGCTTCATTTTGTGTGTGTGTGTGTGTGTGTATATATGTGTGTAAGTGTTAAGATATACGATGTAGCATCCATTTTTTTCAATGAATACTTCAAAATGCTAACATCTTTTGTAGATCGAATTGTTAATGAATCAAGAAAAGTGTTTGAAGACGTCTTAGATGATTTCTGTACACTTGACTGCATTAAGACACGATTTGAAGTCTGGCGAAAAATGTATTATGTTCATTATAAAGATGCATATATTGGTCTCTGCCTTCCAAAACTGCTTAATCCACTTATTCGGTTGCAACTCATCCAATGGAATCCTTTTGAGGTGAGACCTGAAAGTTGCTTGGGTAAAAAAAATTGTGGCTCTGAAGTGTTCTGAATTTATCAAAACCTTGTATAGTGGAGAATTGTTTTTGCTTTGGGAATGTAATCTTTCCCAGTTTCCCACCAGGAGAGATAAAAACCTGCTTGGTGAATCATCTGGGGTGTTCTTCAGCATTTTGACATGGATTGTTAGAGATTAGCACTGGTAGAACAGATAGCCTGCACAGATTTAAGGAATAGTGTGCAGCTGACAAGGAATGGAGTGAAAAGGACATGAACAAAATTATCTGTATAATTTATCCGTAAAGAGGCCTATATGTTTGTTTGTATAAATAAATGTACTGTTGATTGAAGAAGACAGTAAAATGAAGAGTAGTCGCTTCTAGTATTGATAATGGAGTTGAATCTAAAGCCGCAACAAGTTGACGATTTTTCTTTCATATTTGTGTAGCTACAGATCATGTGTCACCTGCTCTGAAATGGTGACTGATTCTATCTCAGCAAAGTCATACCGATTGTGTTGTTGACATGGTTTGGGACGGGAGTGAAGATCCAAAATAAGAGGGGGTTTTCTCTGTGAGCTCAGGCTTCAACTGAATATTTTCTGCAAGTGATTTCAAACACTTTACCTGCCTCGAGTAGTGTATCCTGTCTTATGATTAATATATTTTGTGTGTCAGGTGAATGTAGTTTTACCCATCTCTATAGACTAATCTGAATGCATCCTTTTAATGCCCTAGCACATGACATTTCAACCTGATTTGATGGGTCTGAATTCTTTTTTGAAACCACCTAATGGAAGTCTGGTTTGCATATCAATTTTCATTGAAAAAGTCTCATAACCATCCTGAAAATTCATGTAACATTTTCTGCTTTATTATTCATTTGTTATGTGGGTATCCCTCGTTAGGCCAGCATTTGTTTTCCAACCCTAATTGCCTTTGAGAAGGTTGCAGTAAGGTAAGCTATCTTCTTGAACTGCTGCCTTTACTGTAGGCAGGAATTAGGTAAAATCTGTTTACTTCAAACCGCAAAGTGTACATTTTTCAGATAAGTCAATGGCAATTGATAATTGTTTCAAAGCTTTATTTGTGTTGTATCAAGTAGATAAACACGCATTGCATAATCACTGTTTTTCTAATAGCCAAATTGTCGTGACTTTGAAAGTATGCTGTGGTTCGAATCTTTGCTGTTTTATGGATGTGAAGAGGGACAGGATCCACAGATGGATGATGTTGACACATACCTGTTGCCTGCGATTGTAGAAAAAGTGGTTTTACCAAAACTGACAGGTAATTAAAGCTTTAATAATAAGAATTGCCTTAACAAATGGTTTATCCGAATAACGCGTCCTCTAAATTGCCCAACATTTCGTCGGTTCAGCATTGTTATCTATCTTTTTCCAATTGGGTATTAATGTAGCTGCTATGATAAATTGCAAGTATCTTTACAAATTTAATTTCACATTGTTGTTATGCAACACGTTCCAATAAAACACAAGACAAAAAACGCAATCTCTTGTGGAAGGCAGTGATACAATTGTCTTCTTTAAAATCAAGAAATAGTGAGATAAAGTATAGAAAAGTTGATCTTCATTTTAACTGGTTGCTTTTAAAGAGGTAATGATTGCATGACCTCTCCCATGTGCAGGATTTGGCGTTATTACAAACTGCCATACAATGTTGCATTGCAGAAGTACAGAATGATTTGGATGAAAATATGGAAGGCATGGTTAGTAAGTTTGTGGATGACACTAAAATTGGTGGCATAGTAGACAATGAAGAAGGCAAAGATTACAAAGGGATCTTGATGAAATGGGTCAATGGTATGAAAAATGGCAGATAGAGTTCAATCTGAATAAATGCGAGGTTTTGCGTTTTGGTACAGCAA
>NC_063342.1:22268271-22318271 GCF_021869965.1 Rhincodon typus | reverse complement strand
GTGGTATGGTGAGAGAATGGGGTTGCATGTGCAAGTAAGTGTCATGCTGGCTATGTCTTATGACCAGTGTGCTTTTGTGGCTGTTGTACAATTACGTCACCAAGGAGGAACCATGGCAGTTTGCTAGTGCTTGAGGACCACAGCCTTTTAAAGATGGTGTCAGTGCAAGAAATGCTGGTCTTCTCATGGCTATCCACTGAGTGGTGCATTGTTCTGGGAATGGTACATGGTTAAATAGGACTAGAAAGTAGACGTGATGGATGCCCTGGGATGAAGTAGATAGTGCGAAGGTGAGAAAGCTCACTGGAATTCACAGCGAGTATCCCTCAAAATTGACACAACATGCACTTAGCTTAAAAAAAAATCATGAGATTCAGCCCAGTCACTCCCCACTAGCCTGCTTACCAAGACTTTCACCAGACCTGTTAGTTGTGGGTTCACTTTTTTCTAATTTATCACATACTGAATTTGTTGTTTGGCATTTACGTAGCCTCAGTTGCAACTTTGTCTGGTTTTCTCATGTGCTTAATACAGCTCTCAGGATGCTTACCTTACATTCTTCACTGAACTAGTTTTTGAATGGAGGTGCAGGAGATGTGGTCCCTGAGGTCTCAGTCTGTGGTGGTTTCTGTAAGCTTCCTGGTTCCAAACCTTGCTATTGCATCAAAATTGTTGAAGGCCTTTTAGGTGTTAGCCTTGGTTCAGTGACTCCTGTCCATAAGTTGGAAAGTTTTGACTTCAGATCCCATTATGCAGCGCAGGTGTCGTTGGTGGGCCAGCTCTGAACTCTGTTATATCTTATATCCTTTCCACTCTTCAAAATCCAGTGCCATTTTGGATAGTTTGTGACTGTTGAAGCTTTTCACTGTATTTTACTGTATTATTCACTAAAATGCAAGTGACAATAAATAAATCATTCACCATTCACCATTCAAGTTGACACTATGTAGTATGAATGTTTTATAGAAAATGAGAGAAGAAATAAGAAAAATCTGAATCTACTTACAATTTGATGCAAATAATTCACGGAATATGAGTACTAAACCTATCATTTCTGAAATTACCTGTAAAATTCTGGACCTTGATTTGAAGTTTCAAATCTCTTCTTGCACTTGAATGCCTGTTCTATTTTATGTAAACCAGTTGAAAAATGTTGCAGTCAACCGTGATAATTGTTTAGACTTTAGTATTAGATTTTTGGAATTTTAGTGATGAAGTTTAAACATCTGGTCCATTTCCAGACCACAAGACCTTCTCTTTCTGGACCATACTGTCAGGTAGAGTGAGTGAAGTCCACTGACTGACTACCTGTGCAGGGTTTAGAGGAGCCTGTTAGTGCTTCTCCTCAGAATAAGTTTCTTTTCAAATCTCTGTTGATGGATGTTTTGTAAGAAAATACATGAGTTGTTTGCAGTAACTGGAAAGCCACAGGAGAAATGACAAAGTTCAGTGGGAGACAAGTGGACATGGAGAGAATGCAAGCGACGAATGCAGAACTTGATGCAGGGGGAGAACAGCAGAAATAAAAATACAGAAGCAGAGGAGTTTATGACAAGGAAAGAGTACTAAAGACTTAGGAAAAACACCTCTATAAAGGGATTTCTATATAAACACCGGACTTTCATGTAGTCCCAGAAGAATAGTGAATTCAATAATCAAGTGAATCTTGCCTGAGTACTGACAGATTGAAGTGACTAGTTGATGGTCCTTTGCAAAATTACTGAAAAATGTCTTGATTGAATGATTTTGCGTGGGGTGGGGGGATAAAATGTCATTGCAGGTTTTGGGCAGGACGCTCCACATTTGCCTGAAGAATCCAGATTGGACCAGTAAATTAGAGGAAGAGATGAGTCTGGAAAGAAGTGGTCTTGGTTTACCAGTCTCGACTAGCTCCACACTGCTTGGAGAAGATACAGAAGTTACTGCTGACTATGATATGGAAGGTATGCTATAGAGCATCGAATTAGTATATATTGCAAATCCTGCAGTATCTGCTTGCAGCAAAAATGTTTTGACTGTGATTAAATCCATTCATATCTGTCAAATGATTTATTTGGGCACAATAATAAATTGCTGGCAGTACATGCAACTAATACTTCTAATGTAATTTATAAGTGAATCTGTTTTAAAATGAAGGAGCAAATTAGTGCAGACGTTCAACTCTAATGAAAATAAGAAATGCTGGAGATCACAGGGGATCAGGCAGCATCCATGGAGAGAAAGCAAACTGATGAAGAGTCATCTAGACTCAATGTTAGCTTGCTTTCTGACCATGGAAGTTGCCTGACCCGGTTGTGATTTCCAACATTTTGTGTTTTTAAATGTTACTTGACTGGTGAATATTGTTTGGGTATGCTGTGCGACTTTAATTGTAGAATCTTATCATTCATTAACATTGTAAAACATTCACTTCTGTAATTTTAGATCAAGTAATTTTGCCGTGAAGGATAAGCTCATAATGCAAGCTCATTGAATGAAATAAGGATAAGGTTAGGTATATAGTTAAAAGCATTTGTTATAAATTTGTAATTCTCATATGTATCTCATACTATTTTAATACAGGGGACGTAGATGATTATAGTGCTGAAGTAGATGAAATTCCTCAGCATTTGCAGCCTGTCTCTGGTTCAGGTTCAGGCACCTCTCCTGCTTCAACTCCGAGAACAAGTCCATGTCCATCTCCCACGATACCAGAGATGCCTCTACCAACACTGCCTAGCAGACCAAGCAGAGCAGCTTCCAGAACTGCTACAGTTCAACAGGAGCAACCACAACAGAGTAATGGTTTTCAATGAATATAAACAATAAATTCAGAAATATAGAACATTAGTTGAATGCAGGCAAGCCTACCTCTGTCAAATTTTGTTGCAATTTCTGCATTTCTAAAGTGATTTAAACTTTTAAGACTGCCTTTGTACATCATCTAACCATTTGAAGGCTTTCTTGAGTTGGATTAATTTATATTTTAAATGCAAATACCTTTTTATAGGTCACCCACAAGAAAGTGATAAATTAAGCTCAAACGTAATAAGTGATTCAGAGTGAAAAAAATTCTGCTTCTTTGTCCAATAGCTTGTTTAAAATAATGAAATGTAATGGTACGATGAGAAAATTTGGTCAGTCTGAGTTACTTTAGCAAATGTAAAAATAATATTTTTAATGGTATAGTCAATTTGCTAAATTTTAGGCATCAGAAGTGGTAGTCTTAGAGATATTATCGCTAGACTGAATCCAGAGACGCAAGTAGTGTTCTAGGGATCTGACTTTGAATCCTGCCATGGCAGATGGTGGAATTTGAATTTAATTTAAAAAAAAAAAAAAAAATTAATGACCATAAAACTGTTGTCAACTGTCAGAGAAAACCTATCTGGTTCACTGCTTTCCTTCAGGGAAGAAAACTGTTGTCCTTGCTCTGTCTGGCCTATGTGTGACTCTAGACCCACAACAATGTGTGGACTCCTAACTGCCTGCTCGAAAATTAGGGGCAGGCAATAAATGCTGGTCTACCCAGTGATGCCCACAACTTGTGAATGAATTAAAACACAAACCAAAGAATGTCAATACTACAAAGTTTAGTCATATTTGATTGATGTCTCCTGTGATTGGCTTAATTATTTATAGTGTGCCATTTGACTCACTGCGTTATCTGCTATGCCATTCTCTTCAACAAGTTTGGACATGTTATCTTAATTTCTTTTTGAAATCAGATGCTTCAGAGTTCCAGCAAGTATCAGCACACAAGGAAAGTAGTCAAACCCTAGAACCAAAGCGACCACCACCTCCACGTCCTGCAGTACCTCCTTCAAGACCTGCTCCACCACAAAGGCCACCACCTCCGTCAGGTAGATGACAGCTTTATCCCTTAGTATTTGGAAGCTTAAACAAAGTAAATTTGATGTAAGACAATTTAGTGGAATATTTGAATTGAGCATTGCAGAAAAGAAAATTACTAATACAACAAAAGAATGTTATGGGCCTGTGAATAGTCTTGGATTTTGTACGCAAGGTTCTGCGTAGCACGTGGATCTTTTGTGAATGCTAGTGTGATACTCTTTGAGTAAAATGCACTCAAGTTAGCTTTACTGATCCTAAATTGTTACAACTGCAGTGGAGTATTCATTATCTTGCATCACGTGTTCTGTTTGTAACAAATATTGAAAAGTAATCAAAAATCCCCATTTCTGTCCTGTGTATACATTGCAGTAATACCACTTGCATGGAAATGAGAAAAATAAGGCAAATAAGTGTGTTATTTGGAAAAGTGAAGATTAAATATTAATTGTTTTTAGGTTCGCCACACGGTGGCTTCGACTTGCACAAATTCTGGATAAGCAGAAGGGGGATATTGGAATACTGATCTGGAAGGAGTTTTTTAAAATTAGTTTGTTCACTGGTTGTAAATTGATTGAGTTAACCCTTCAAGATTGGAGTAGCTTTCCTGTGTCAAGTAGCCAAATTTTGCTTCAGAATCCTACATATAACCTTTCATGTCTCCTGGCTTTAAAGTCATTGTGATGCCAATTAAATAGTTTGAATAGATTGTAATTGTTCTAATGCAGGCAGTAGAATTCATTTGTTATTTAATTAGTTGGATGTGATCTTTTACTCCTACCTGAAAGATCAAACGGAGTCAACGTAAGGTCTCATCTGAAAAATAGTACTTCCAACAATGCAACACTTCAGTATTCTGCTGGAATGTCGGCCTGGCTTGTGCGACTACCTCTGTAGTACAGCTTGATGTACAATCATCTTACTCTGAGACTTGAGTGCTGTTACACAATTAAAGTACTTGAATCTTAAGATATTGCTAATTATTTGTGGGTATGGGGCATGGTGGTGAACAAAAATCATATTGCATATGTAAGTGGGAGCAGCTGCTTTTGCATATGGAAGAACAGCCAAAATGATGGGAAAATATAATAATCCATTCTACTTGTAAAGCCTGCATCTTTTAGCATCAAAGTGTGTCATGCATCTAAATCAATCATGTACTACTTCAGTAAGTAGTCAATTCTGATTGTCAGATTTAAGTGACAACAGGATATCGGGAGCTCTGGATTTGTATTTACTATGACATAAAAGATCAATTCTTAATATAAATTAGATTCAAACAAATGTAATATTCAGTTAATGTGCTGAAATTCTGAAGTATTGGCTGCTATCTTTGACAACTGCAACAAAGGAGATAATCCATACACATCTGCTAAACAAAAAATCTTTCTACATATAAAATATAGAAGGATCAGGCTATAGAAATCACCGCAACTAAAAACATGAGAAATTTAGTAATATTTTCCATAGTTGTAAAAAAAAACAAAGATGATCCTTCTATTTCTTTACATCACCAAGTGATCAGCCCTAATGTGCCATGCAGCTTCGAAAACCGAAATCAATAAGATAATCTTTTTGATTTTTGAAACCAAAACATTATTTTCAGTGTCAACATGCGTGTCTGATTATGTAGTGAAATGAAAATAATCTTGTGAAAGGGGTTTACCTCTTGCTGTTGAAATTATTTTCTTATTGAGTGTTACAGTCATTCTGTGACACTGAATGGGTGGGGGAAGCAATGCAAGCCCATCTTGCCATTCTGAGATTTGTTGATGGGATACCTCCACCTTCTATTTAAGAGAAAATGTTCGTCACTGCTTTTAAAAATAGAATGAGGAGTAAGAGTTCATTTAGATCACCTATATTTCTGCAGTGTATACATACTGTAAATATTCTAAAATGTGTACAGTTTGGTAATGATGGAAAATAGGATCACTGACAAAAAGTCAAAAGATAATATCACAATTGTGATAGATGCGCTGCACACAAATGCAACACTGTTTTCTTAGGGTTTCTAGATGTTATGATACTGCTGTAAATGTTGCTGCTAATCATATTGCCAGAATGATTATGATACACATGGATTACATATTAATCAAAATATATCTCCTTATCCTGCTTGTTAATCACCTTGTTGGCATGCTACATTAATTTGAGTAATTTTCTATTTGAAAATTTTTGAAGACTTCTCTGATAGAACACTAACCAGTATCTATACAGCATCTGTAATGAAAATGTCTCGGTGTTTCCCAGGAGCATTTTAAGGCAATAAGCCATTATACTGAGTGACGTGAGACATTGACGCAAATGACCAAAAGAGAGAAATAGAAAGAGGAAAACCATCAGGGAGCGTATTTCAGTGCTTTTGGGCTTTAGTAGTTATAAGGCATAGATACCAATGGTGGACTGATTTTAAATCTGATTTTCAAGAGCCAGAATTGAAGTTTGCAGATAACTAGAAGAATCATGGGCTGGAGGATATTATACACAGGAAAACACAAGGGCATGAAGGGATTTGATAACAGGATGAGACTTTTGATAAACCAAAAAAGAATCTGCGAATGCTGGAAATCGCCTCCAACTGTCCTCCCTGTGACCTGATGTTCCACCTTAATGACGCCCTCCTTTGTCCTCTATGGAAGCCACGGTCGTAGTCAGTTCCAATAACGATCTGTCATAGCTTTCCATGGCCTCCAGTGCTGTTCCACATCTCTACCCCTCCCCAAATACACCCAGAGATTCTTGATCACCATCTGTGTTCCTAACATCACTAATGCCTCTACTGTAACCACCTGCTTGACTGACTGACTGACTGACTCCTTTTGGCAGCAGTCCAACTGCTGCCCCTACAGACCCCTTTTATACCCTCGATAATCGATGGACAGGCCACATGCCTCATGCCTCATGTCTATATTCACTCCAAGCCTCTGATCGACTTCAAACAGACCACAGACACGAGTGACCAGAAACAAAATCAGAAATTGCTGGAAAATCTCAGCAGGTCTGGCAGCATCTGTGGAGAGAGAAACAGTTAATATTGGATACATTGACGACTTTGGGTGCAGAAGAGGAGTCCTCAGATTCAATATTAACTTTGTCTCTCTCTTCACAGATGTTGCTAGATCTGATAAGCTTTTCCTGCACTTTGTTTTATTCCAGATTTCTAGCATTCACACTATATTGCAGCTTGAGCAGTTTCAGATGACAAATTTAAGGGGTAAAAGGTGGGAGTCAACTCAGTATGTTGGAGTAGTCAAAGCTATATGTGACAAAGACGGACATTGAGTGTTTAAGCAGCAAATCACTAATCTTAGTCTAGGCACAGTATATATAAAAGAATCAAGATGACTTGACCAGCTGAGGTGGATGCTACAAATTTTTAAATGACTTACAATGAAAGGTTTGATACATCTTTTAGAATTTTTAGGGGAAGAAAGCTAGCTTACAAATTTTAAAGTAAATAATTTTATCCAATTTGTTATTTCGCCTTCGGAATTTGTGTGGTCAATAAGTTGAGGATTTTTAGATATTCTATTTAATTATGTGGCCTGTAGACAAAAATGTGACACTAAGTATTTAAAACTGTCTATTAACAATAAGCTTGTGCATGCTTTACAATGACTAACGTCCTCTTCACTATCATCCTCATGCTTCACTAAGGAGCTAGAAGTCCTGCACCAACTAGGAAAGAGTTCAGAGGTAAAAATAAAACCTTAAGAGATGATGGATTTCACTAAATGCTGGCTTATAATTAGAATATTTATGCCTTTTAAATTATTCTGCATGCTATTGGAATTGTTTCTTCTGTCCTTTAAGAAAATAGGTAGCTTTATTTAAATGTAATAGAATTGTTACTTTAATTTTGGATCTTGTCTCTGAAGATCCCAAAACATTTTCAACTGTAGTGTACAGTCTGCTGTTATGACGTACTTCTCGATTGCTTTCCCTCTGTGACCACATTTCCAGGCTTGGATATTTTCAATAAGGACTGTTGGAGTGGGAGTATAGTAGTAGAGCTGCTATAACTTGGTCAGAGCTCCATGGTGGCCATTGCTGCCTCAGGGCCCACTTTGAGAAGGACTAACTAATGAGTTTGTGTTAACAGGAAGACATTATGTGGGTGTGACTTGCCCTTTTCTTTTTAATTTCTGTGGGAAAGATTGACACTTTCCTTTCAGCACATGATTAGATAAACTCACCATCTCCGCACAGGTGATAGACACCCACTTTTAAGCTTTCCGTACAATTTGCAATGCAGTCAATAACTGCGTTTTACAGTCTGATTTATTTTATATTTGCTCTCCTCAGTTAATATCCACAGTTTAATTATCTCATTGCTGCACCAGAAATAAGAGCAGTCTTGTGAAGGAATAATTGATCACAACCATCTTTCCTTTTCCTTTGTATTGATAGAGAGTGGTATTTTTTACATTGACTTTTAACACATTGCTTGGACTTTGCATGTATAAAAAGGCCTTACCTACTAACGGATGAGAGATTTATCAAGCAGTAAATTTGCAATTTCAGTTTCCAATTAAAATAATTCACTGATTAAGATAATCAGAACTTTTATTTTGCTTCTGATCAATATTAAAGTGGGAACAAGACTCAACAGCAAAAGTAGTTTACCTTTCTTTTAATCACATTGTTTGTTTTTAATTGTTGTATTGGAATGCCATTTCAAATATGAAATCTGATAGTTATAAAACTTGTATTTCAGGAACTATTCTAAAAATTCCATCTTCATGTTATATGTTCCTTTTGTTTGGCAGTCTTTTGTTAAAAGATTGCAGCCTACGTAATGAGGCAGCAATTAAAAGCACCATCCCCAAAAATTAATAAGACTATAGCAATACTTTTGAAGCATTAATAGAGTAATGCACAGAATATTGTTTCCCACTCTGGTCAGTTCTGGTAACTCAACACTTAGCATATTATCACACTGAGTAATACTCTATCTTCATCCTCGGCAAGTACCGTTCTGTTTCAATGTGCTGCTGCTTTTTGAAATGTAAATTAAATAATAGTTTTGTAAGACAGAACTTGAGTATTGCTGAACAAAAGAAGTTTTGTTGAAGCTTTTTATCTTACACTCATCGGGAATTTGCAAGGATTTAAATTCAAGGGTAAACCAACAGTACATTGCATGAGATGAGAGGTAATTGGTAGAGGTGTTGACATGGAGAACTAACCCATTATTACTGATTGATAGTTAACAACCAGACTCTGATCAGTGCATTTGCCTTGAGAAATGAACTAGCGGATGGCTATCACCTATTTTCTTGAGTTGAAACAGACATAGTGTATGTTCATCTTTTGGCCTGCAAATTAAAACGGACCTGTGTATTACTATCTAAGACTTCCCTGTACATGCAAGTGTGTCAACCAAGCACGACTTATGATCCTAAGTTGGTTGTCAGTGTAATTTTCTGAGTCATCCAGCAAATATTCTCCAATTGCAGAATCATGTCTATTGATAAACACTGTTGCAAGTTTTGCAAATGTAGGCTAGTTGGGTAAGGTCAGTACATTGCTTGTTGTGGAACATGCTGTTTGATGTGATCCACTTGTCATTGGCATATCTGGCCTACATATGTGGCGTCACACCAGCCCTGAACTTCATACATCACATTACCTTTTTGCAATAGGCAGCGCATCTTTTTGGCTTGACAATACTATCCTGTTACTAGTGAACACCACTCGTGTTGCTGCTGCAGGTATTTTGTAATCAACATATTCAGAGATGTTACTACGCACCCTCTGGAGCAGGTGTGTCTTGAAGCCAGGCCCCCTCGATCAGAGGTGGGAATGCTGTCAGTGCACCCCAGGTGCCGCATGTTGCTGCCACATAGCAGCCTGAAACGGCTTCATCTGTTGCTGAATCTTTTGAGATACCTTTAGGGTAAGATGTCGGTCTTCTCCTTGAATTTATATCCTTGCAAAATAGCTTCAAATATCTTTTTTCAGCAATACAAAAAGTAAATAAGTAATCTTGATGCTGTGTGATTTGATTGTTCACCTGTGTTTCGACTTGATTTACTTTTCTGTTTTCTGCCCTTGGTATGTCTGTTGTAATGGTTTCTATGTAGACATATTTTCCTTTTTTTCTCTCCCCATAAGGTCCAGGGGCACCTGTCAGTCCAGGGTTAGCTAGAAAGGAAATGGAAGGTAACTTTGTTCGTGATACAACATAAGTTTTAATGTGTTAGAACTCAATGAAGGAATTATTTAAGTTTGTTAGAAGTATCTATTAGAAATAATTAATTCTTGCATGCATAAAGCTTGATATTGACTTCATTTGTATGTGGGACTTTGTAATTTGTGTTAGTGAAGTTTCACCCTCATTTGAATGGAATCTTTGCAGTCTGTTCATGAAAGTAGAACATATTACTGCAGGTACAGAAATTATATATTCACATAATTTTTGAAACATCGTTTGAAATGTAATAGTCAAAGATTGTGATAGGCCAAAGTGTCATAGATGCATGAATCTACTTTTAGTCTCTCTCTTTCTTTGTGCTTCCTGTGCTTTCCCTTTTGTTCTCATTGACTCTCAGTCTCTTGCTAGGACTCCATTTCTCTCTCCTGCAGCTTTTTAGTCAGTTCTTAGTAAATCCACTAGATAATGCTATGGCTGAGAGCATGAGCTGTGAATCGCTGACCACATGGCAGTTGACTAAGATTGCAGGAAGCAGTGTTCTTGTTTGACTACAATATTGAGAAAACTAAGATTCAAAAACAGTGGACCGAAGCTCAATAATTTAATACATTGGATAAACTTCATTACACTTAAAATTTAGCATCATATCTAGCAAAACCTGATCAGATTGGCAAATTTCAAAGGTGCCATTAGTTCTAAACTGACAAAAGCGATTTGATACCACCCAATACTTACTTTTTCTCTACAGGCCGTGTCCAGCCACCTCCACAAGCAACCATGAATTCAGCTAGTACTGGAACCGGTGTTGCATCTAGACCGGTATGTTTGTTAGAGTTTTTTGCTGCGAAAACAAATATACACATACTGTTGTGCATTCATCTTAACCAGAGGGGAGAAATTAATTGATATTTTTGTAATTGTAACATGGTTCAAATAATTTAAAGCTCTTAGTTAAGTATCAGTTGTCTTTCATTAGAGCATACCACCACGTGCTGGGGTTATTAGTGCACCAGCAAATGTACCGATCAAGCTACCCATAGGAGCACCGCAGTCGGAACCTCAAAGCAAAACTCCAGAACTGTTAACAGGTTAGTATTATTGATTGTCTTAAAGGAAAACAGTTTCCAGAGTATTCATAATGGCTGTATTTCCAGTTGTTTCATCACTGCTACTTTAAAGTTATGTAACAATAACAATCTACATTCATACAGTGCCTTTAACTTAGAAAATTGCTCAAGACACTTTATTGAGGTGGCAGATTGTGAGGTGGAGGGAGAGAGGCACAGAACAATTATAGTTTGATGTCCAGAATCAGGTGGGATGACCAAAATTATGCTCAAAAAGATCAATTTGGCAAAGGCTTTCAAGATGGAAATAGAAGACTGCAGGAATTTAATGATATCCAAAAGATATGGCCAAAGACACAGCCAGTGTTGAAAGCAGAGAGAGGAGAAAATAAACAAATGGCCATAGTCCAATAACTAAAGGATTTGGGAGGAATTGAGGCTGAGGAGGTTGTAAAGAGTGGGTTAGAATGAGTGATAATTAAGCATAACGAATATAATACAGCATGCAGGCAAAATGTTGGACCAATTGGAGTTTGTTGAAAATTGATTACTATTGAGAAGGGTAGTTTAAAAATTGAGGTTTGAGGTAATGAGAAGATTCCAGGGACAGAGGAATTAAGGAAGGAGAAGAGGTGGGCAGTGTATTACTAAATGGGCAAGACGTGAAGTTTGAAGCTCGGTTGACATTCAGACATAATGTCGGGTATTTGTCAAGTCTGTTGCAGCCCAACCAAGCAGTTGGAGAAAAATCAATCAATAGCACAGGAACTGAGCACAAACTTTTTTATGCTTTCTTGTCTGTGCTGCTTTGTTACTGGACATAATGGTTGTTTGTTGTTATTGAGTACCTGTTACAAACATGTGATCAAGGAGCAAGAGAAGGCCACTAGGTTCTTTGGCCTGCTCCACCATTCAATAAGATCATGGTTGATCTAATTTTAAACTCAACTCTACATTCCTACATATCCCATAATCTTTCACCCCATTGGTAACCATGAATCTATCTACCCCTGCCTTAAAAATGTTTAAAGATTCTGCATCTAGTGCCTTTTGAGGAAGGAAATTCTAAAGACTGAGCCCTCTGAGAGAACAAAAGTGTCCTCATCTCTTTTTAAATGCGTGTTCCCTTATTTTTGAACTATGAATCTTAATTCAAGATCCTCCAGCAAGAGGAAACATGCTTTCGACATTGACCCGTTCAAGTCCCATCAGGATCTTATTTTTCAATTGTCACCTGACTTTTCTAAGCTACAGAGGATGCAGGCCTAGCCTGTCTAGCCTTTTCTCATAAGGCAACCAACTAATTCCAGGAATCTGTCCAATGAAACTTGTTTGAACTTCTTCTGACACATTGGGACATGGATGTCACTGGCTGGCTAACATTTATTGCCCTTAACATACTTCCTTAGGTACAGTGACCAGTACTGTACACAGTACTCCACTTGAAGTCTCACTAATGTCCTGTATGACTTCCATACTTTTGCATTTGATTTCCCCTGCAATAAATTATAACATTCTAGTAGCTTTTGCATGATTACCCGATTTTCCAACATACTAACCTTCTATGATTCATGCACAATTCCATTATGCTTGTACTTGGCATTTTGGCAACTCAGTCAACTTTATCCCCCTTCCTGAATACTAACTACTTCACCTTGACCGAAGAAAGTATTTATCGTTGTAAAGAGTTCTAGAGTTTTAATACATTTCACTGGATGTGGGTGTTGCTGGCCAAGCCAGCATTTATTGCCCAGAAGACAGTTGAGAGCGGTCAACATTTGCTGAGAGCGGTCAACATTTGCTGAGAGCCTGGAATTACATGTAGGCCAGACCAGGTAAGGAAGTCAGTTTGCTTTCCTAAAGGACATTAGTGAACCAGATTGGCATTTCCGACCACTGTCAATCATTCCATAGTCATCATTTCACACTTAATTCTAGGTATTTATTGAATTAAAATTCCACCATCTGCACTGAAACGTCAACTTTCCTGCACCTCTGATGTTGCCTGGCCTGCTGTATTCCTCCAGATCCACACCGTGTTACCCCAAAGTATTACCTGGGTCTCTGGATTAGTAGTTCAGCAATGGAAGGAGACGATGGCCTAGTGGTATAATTGCTGGGCTATTAACACCCTCTATTCTCATTATGAGAGAGCCCAGCACATTTGTGCAGAAAATAAGGCCTAAGCATTCACACAATCTTCAGCCAGATGTACTGAGTGAATGATCTCTCTGTCTCCTCCTAGTGTTTCACAATATCACAGATGTCAATCTTCAGCCAATTTGATTCACTCCATGTAATATCAAAAAATGGTTGGAGGCACAGGATACTGCAAAGGCTAGTGCCCTGACAATGTTCCAGCAGTAGTACTGAAGACGTGGCTTCAGAATTTGCATACTTCTAACCAAGCTGTCCCTGTACAGCTGCAACGTTGGCACCTATCCAACAATGCAGACAATTGTTCATTAAGTCCTGTACACATCAAGCAGGGCAAATCTAACCCAGCCAATTACTACCCCATCAGTCTATTCTCAATCATCAGTAAAATCATAGAAGGTGTCATTAAAGTGTTTCAAGCAGCACATGGTCAGCAATAACCTGCTCAGTGATACCCAGTTTGGATTCTGCCAGGGCCATTCAGTGCCTGACCTCATTACAGCCTTGGTTCAATCATGGACCAAAGAGCTAAATTCTAGAGATGAGGTGAGAGTAACTGCCCTTGTCATTCAAAGCCACATTTGTGGCATTAGGGAGCCCTAGCAAAACTGGAGTCAGTGGGAATTGAGGAAAACTCTGCAGTTGTTGAGGACGTTCACTGATGATTGCAGAATGTTCAACATTATTCACAGCTCCTCAGAAGCAGTCCATGTATAAATGCAAAAAGTCATGGACAAGATCCAAGCTTGGGCTGAAAAGTGACAAATAACATTTGTGCTACACAATGTCAGACCATCTCCTCCAAAAAAAAAGGCAATCGAACCACCGCCTTTGACATTCAATGATGTTACCATCACTGAATCCCATACTATCATGCTGGGGGTTACCACTGACCAGAAACTCAAATGGACTAGCCATCTAAATTAGAGTGGCTACAAGAGCAGTTAAGAGGCTAGGAACACTGCAGTGAGTAATTCATCTCCGGACTCTTCAAAGCCATCTACAAGTCACAAGTCAGGAATATGATGGAATAATGCCCACTTGACTGGATGAGTGTTGCTCCAACAACATTCAAGAAGCTTGACACAATATCAACAAAAGTTCAGTCACTCCTCCAATGCTCAGTAGTAATGGTGTGTACTGTCTACGAAATACACTGCAGAAATTCACCAAAGATCCTTAGACAGCATCTTCCAAACCCATGACCACTACCAACTAGAAGTACAAGGGCAGCAGATATGTGAGAACATTGCTATCTGCAAGTTCCCCTCCAAGCCACTCACTGTCTGAAATGGAACAACATTGAAGGGACAACAATATGTCACTAGGTCAGAATTCTGGAACTTCCTCGTGAATAACATTGTGGATCTGCCATATCACACACGGATTGCAGTGGTTCAAAAAGACAGCTTCTCAATAAATTCTGGCCCAGCCAGTGATGTCAATATCCTATGAGTGAATTAAAACAAAATACCATGAGCTTATCGCTGCCTCCATTTAATAATAAATTCCCTGATAGACGCCTCATAATAACAAAGCACCATACCTGTGGATTGACAAGATAATCATTTAAATGAAATCATGTCTGTAGCCCTTGATTGCATTCTTGTACCTTCTTGTATCCTTCAACCAATAACCACAAATGTTGTTGAATGTAAAGTGCAAGATTAAAATTGTAAAAATTCTGACTAAAATTTGCATTAGTTGTAAATGGCAGTCTGATCTTAGTGTTTGGTGATTACAGTAATTAAAGCAAGAACGCCATGAAGAATAAATACCAATTTATCGTTTCCTAAATACTTTCTATTGAATATTCTGAGAGGTTACTTGTATCTTGTGACTCTCTTTAATTCTATCAGCTAATAACATAAATGGAACAGCTTGTCACCAGCAAAATATCCTACAGATAGTGGAAACCAGTTGACTCATTGAGTCCAATTGACATTTCACCACTGGCAGCTGGGAATTCTGTCCGCCCCTTCTGCTGTCCTGTTAATCAGGGACGGTTTTCTTACCACTGTGAGACTGAAGCAGGTCATCCCCCACAATTAAGTGGCGCAAGGATGCATTAAAAACATTAAAATTAAGAAACTTCTTCATTTGCAAAGTTGGAAGTACGCAGGAAATTCAAGCTCTTTTTGAAGTTTTGAATGAATGTTACCTAACTACTTTCTGTCTGTCTTTCAGGACCATTGCTCTTGCCAGAACCACTCAAGCCAAAAATCGCTACTCCGCTTCCACTGCAACCTCCCCCATTAGGTTCACAGAAGCTACAGGAGCCTCTTAAACCTGTTGGTTTGAAACCTATTTCTCAGACTCCACCCCCTTCTCTTGGCTTAGATCATCTAGCACCTCAGGCTCCACCTCGCAGCAAATCTGCCCAGAACCTGCCAGTAGAACCTATCACTGCAGAGCAGGTAAATAGCAGTGGCATCTCTTAAATAACAGCGCTTTTGTGTATATGTAAAAATGTATAACTGAAAAATAGATTTGCTTAGAACATTCCTGCATGCACTTTGGAACCATTTTGTAAAATGTCTCTGATACTGTATAATTAATACCACATGAACTGAAAAGCCAACGAACTAATTGTTCTCCTATTTCCTGTGAACTAACTTAGTGAACAGAACATGTACCTTCGTATGCCAGTGTTCAAAATGAAGGAAAGGCTATGATATTTTCCCTTCCAGTCGCCACTGTATCCAAGTTACCGGAACCACGTGTAGTCCCAGGGTCAGCATGAGTGGAAAGTGTGCTTGATGGCACTGGTGAGAGACACATCTATTCTGGTATCTGGGCCTCACCTGCCAATTACACTTTTCACAGTTCAAACTGAAAAATAAGAACTAGATTGTTGATTTGAACAGGATATTGGCCTATCCACTGGACACCTGAAACTCCCAGCTCTAACTGAAATGGTAGTGGTGGGTTGGGATGATCCACCTTGGGCAGGGGAGGTCCATGATTTGGTAAAGATTGGAAGAGCACTTAGGTTCCTCTTATTCCTCAAGATAATCTCCAGAAAACTCAAAAGGTAATCTTCTTTTGGACCTCTTCTATACTCTTGGTGCTGCTTCATTGGCTGGCCTAGCTCTGTGTGCAACCTACTCTATTTATGGTTAAAGTCACTTAGGCTCCAATTATTCAACTGAGGGACCAAAGTATTAACATTAGGCTCATGCAAACATGGTTGACCTCTTCAAAATATCTGGGAGTTGAACTGGTGGTGGGCAGAGGCACAATGAGAATAGATCAATAAGTATTTACTGCTGTTTCATCTATGCTTGTTCCATTCCTGTACATTGTCAATAAAATCAGGCTATTCTGTTAGCATACTGCTAGGGCCACCAAAATTGTTTCTTTAACATCTGCCAACTATTCTGCTACAAAAACAAAATATTGCAAATGTTGGGCCAGGCAACATATGTGGGGAGCATTTTGGATTTATGACCCTCCTTCAGATTCTAACCTTCATCAGAAATGTTTCTTATTATTTTGTTGACTTTGTTTTTACCTGTTTCTCACCCATGTTTCAGCATTTTCAAGATTACTTAAATAAACTAGTTCTAAAGTTAGCGTAACATACAGGTAACAAATTGATTATACTTGTGATTGGAGGATTCATTATGTGGTTAAAATATGCCAACCTTCCTGATGGAGCAACAGATTTTAAATATTAAAAAAAGAAATAAAAATCATTTTTAAAAATTGAAAATATTCAGCAGGACAGAACAAAACTGCAAGAAATTAGAAATGTATTTAGATTTCAAACAGGTTTAAGTATGAAGGGTGGTAAGAGAACAAAAAGAAAGGTCTGGACACTAGAGTTTAAATTATGTAGGAGTCTAGATTAAGTGAGTGAGTAGGATTGATTGAACAGCTGGTGACCAAAAGCAAAAATGAGAGAAACAAGAAACTGAAGCCAGAGTATCCAAAGATTATGGAAACAAAATGGAGGTAGCAATCACAGCCTTAGATTGTTGAACTTAACATTGACTTTTTAAATGTAAAGCATCCACTTTACCTATCACCAGGATGTGAAACTTTTCATATTCCGATTTTATTTCTCTCACCTTTGTTTTGATCCTTTGGATTCTTGTGGCATATTGCAGCTAACCTGCTCCAAAACATATTTTAATAGTCCAACTATGTTAAAGAATATTGGCTGTTCCTTTCCTCCACTGTCTTGTACCTTTCTTTTTTTAATTAAAAATTTTAATGGATTAGGGCAATCACTATGTAGTAAATTATAGATATTAACATGTACTGCTGTTCTTGATGTAACCCATTTGGTGGTCAATTGTGATATTTTTAAAAAAACTCCATGATTGGGCAATTTCATACTCTGAGGAGCTGAGCAATGTGGACTAGTTTGTGCCAAATGTTGACCCTTGCTTTCTTCCTGAATTGGTTAATCTGGGATAGAACAACAGTAGCAGTAGTAGTAGTAGTAGTACAGTTAGCCCTGTGTGTGTGTGTTGCACACAGATTGCCAGTACCTTACTTAAAATTACCCTGTCAGTGTTTCCTTCTCCTTTCTTCATGTGCTTTATAAAAACTTTCCCTTAAATACATTTTTTTCCATTCTTGACAACCATTCCATGTGGTGGAATGCCACTCTCTGGATAAAGAAATTTCTCTAAATTCCTTATTGAATTCAGTGAATAACCTATATTGATGATCCCTAAATTTGAACTCCACTAAAGGTGAAAACACAACCTTCTCTACCTCTCCCCAATTTGTAGCCCTTGAGTAACGTATGGCTTTGTTAGCCTATGATGCTACTTGTAACAATTTGAGTCTGTACTACTAGTACTACAGGTATTTGTACTGTCTGTGTCTTTATCCCATTTAAATGTGCTTCCAAAGATTAGGTGGTCTGCTTATCTCTCACATCAAAATGCATCACATCCTTTTTACCTGCAATATAATATAAAATATATTAATAGTATCTTTTCAACATTTGTATTTAATGTGCACCACAGTGACCTTGAATAAGGATCCACTCTGGTCTATGTTCTAAATATTCAACATTTGGAAAAATTTTAACCAAAGGAAACATGACTAGTGTTAGCAAACTTGCTGTCCGATAGAAAATAAATTTTCTATTTATTGCTTTTCTCTTTTCTGATATTTACTGTGTCTTTCTCACAAGCAGGAACAACATCAGGGTGAAAGGTATTGAATTAATTTACAATTTTCTATGTAATTCCAATAACTCATTTTATTTCACCACTTTGATGTATACACTTGAAAAGTCTTATACATCAGCGATTTTGCCAGTCTTGTAAAATACTTTTCCTCGTTTTGCAAAGTAATTACCATGTCTTTTAAATTTTATTTTACTCATTATGTATGTTGCACCTAATTATTATAAGTCATTTTATTGAGTTTACATTTGGCTGTGGAAATGATTTATAAACCTTTTTCCAGGAGCAAGAAAAGTGGTGTATTGCTACTCGTGTTTTAGATTTATTGAAGTTGAAGCGTGGTTGAAATATCTCACTGTTTAACAATTCCCACATACACTTAGTGTTTTAGATGTGTTAACAATAAATCAGTTATTCTTTCTCCTTAATGAAATATCATATCATATGCCCCCGAACTCTAAGTTTATCTATGCCCACAACTTCAAGATCTTTCAGCTGCATTGCTTGCCAAATAATATTGATTTCAAAAATAATCTTTTATTGTACAATTACTTTTTCTTTATTGATCCTTGCATCCATTCCTGAAAGATAGGACACATACAAGGATATTATACTGACCAGTGTATAGTATTCTGGCCATCTCATCAAAAATGTTTCAAAATTGTCTATGGCTCCCACTTGATTGCTTCCCAACTGTGTTACTTTTGTCTGGAAATCATTTTCACTAATAACTTGTCAAGTACAAAGTTGAGATATTAGTTCAATAATTTTATTCAATACTAATCAAGAACACCAAATCTGATGTCTTCTTTAAACAGTACTTTTTACTCTAAATCAATATAACTGAGTATCTTCTATACAACACCTTTTCAATCACTACTGGAATAGTCATCTTGTTGCATTCCATATTTTTTCTTTCCTATGTTATTGTATGCTTTACTGAAAATCTTAAAGATTTTGCTTAAACATTTTCATGCTTTGAAATCTATCCTTTTTATCCCCACTTCTTGGTCAAAGGTTTTGGTCTTCTCTTAGGCTGACAGGATGTAGATCTTTGAAAGATTTCCAGATTGAAAATACATGATTCAGTTTATTCTGCAGTGTGTACTGCATAATGTGGTGGTTAATTTCAGATTTGTTAGTTGGTATCATCTAGAGAGAGGGAAAGAAAATAGTAAACTAAAGAGGAAGGATAGTGTCATCACTTTTTTTTTCAAATGAGCCCAAAGCTGACCAATAATATACTGGAGCATAGCATAAATTACCACAGGGATGAACCAAAAAAGTTGCAGATTTCCACTGCTTTTATTATTTAATTTGATGACAGCTTGAATTTATATGGTGCCTTTATGTAGTAAAATATCCCAATATGTTTCACAAGGATGTTTTTAAACAATTTTTGAGCTGAACCACATGAGACAGCAGGGCAGATAATCAAAAGCTTGGTTAGAGTAATAGGTTCTAAGACGCATCTTAAAGAAAGCAGCAGACAGTTCAAAAAAGGAATTCCAATGCTTAAGATCTTGTCAGCTGAATTCATAGCTGCCAATGGTAGTGCAATTGAAGTGGATCTGGAGAAGCATGGAAATCTTGAAGGGTTGTAGGACTGGAGGATACTACAGAAGGATAGTGCAGTGGGTGGGGGGAGTGAAGGAGACTTGGGAATAAGGATGAGATTTTTAAAAATGAGGCTTTGGCAAACTAGGTGAAAGTAAGTCATAAGTCTTGGATGAATTGGACTAGATGAAAGTTAAATATATGCAGTAGAGTTTTAGATGAGCTGTCCAGAAGAAAATAATAGTCTAGAGGTAATAAATGTAGTGATGATCATTTCAGCAGCTGAGGTGACACGCACTGACTGTGTAAAAGTAGTTTGTCTTGGTCGTAAAGAAAACATTTGGATAGTGTCAGAAGCTCAGCTCGTGGTTGAACGGGCCTCAAAATTGAAATTTGTATGATTTAACCTCAGCCAGTAGCTGGGTTTTGGGGTTTGTGGCATGGTCTGAACATGTTACTTTGGTCTTCTGAATGTTCCATTAGAAGACATTTCTGCTCATTTAGTGCTGGATGTTGGTAAAGCAACTTGACAAATCTGAGACAGCAGGAAGAATAGATAGAGATGATGTAGATGTGTGAGATGGCAGTGTAAATGCAGAACCTGTGTTTTTGGCTGACGTTCCCAAGGGTCACTGTGTATCTGAGAAATAGAGGATACCAAGCATAGGTCCTTGGGGGATCTCTAGATGTAATGATGCAAGAGTAAGAAGGGAATCAATTGCAGGCAAATATCTGATTGTGACTTAATACACAGAAAGGAATCGGTTCAGGCAGTCCCACCCATTTGGAAAAGGAGGAACCTTGAAGATAACACAACAGGCAGATTGCGACGAATGAGGTGAACAGTTTACCATAGCCATGTAGGATGTCATTGCACCTTTTTGATTTCAATGCACGAACAGAAACCTGTTCAGAGGGATTCAAACCTGGAGTTTCAGGAAAGATGGGTACTAGTTTGGGAGTTTTAACAGCATGCTCAAGAATTTGAGTGAAAAGCGATTGGAGATATGGCCATAGTTTCCTGGGAAGATGATTCAAGAATTGGAGAATGATGATGATGGTTCAGTAGTTTAAAAAGAAGAAAGAGAACACTTGACAAGTTTAGCTACTGTAAGATCCTGGAAGGGAAGTTTGTTGGTCATCAGTTTGTGCAAATAGGGTCAAGTGAGCAGGAAGCAGATCTCATTGATAAGATGAGCTCAAAGAGGGCAGGAGGAGTTGGAGGAAAGATACTGAAGCAAAGAGGAAGTTTTTGGAGAAATTTGACTGGACACTGGGGTGATACTGGTTAAGGGAAGGTAATGAAGTGGCACAGGCTTTTAAATTAATTGTCTTAATCTTGATAATAAAGAAGTCCATAAACTTTGCACTTCCTGGAAGTGAGGGTGCAGGTGGCCTGGGAACATCTAAGAAGACATCTTTGTAATAGAGATGAGAGCTTGATCGTGGAATGGTGAGAGGTTTTTATAGGGTGACCAGAATCCAACAGTGCTTTATATGTTGCATAAACATTTTACGGTGCAAATCCAGTTTAGCCATTCAAGGCTTACCTCTTGGATTTGAGAGAGTGGAGTTGGAAACTGCATTGAGGGAGCAAGCAGCTTGAGAAATACTGTAGTTTTAACAAGGACAATGGCTCAAGTGTGGAGCTGATTACAATTCAAAATGTTGCAGTGAATGGAAAGCAAAAGTGCATTGCACGTAATCTGGGGAACAGTTTCTTTCATGTTCAGACACAGAAGGAAGTAGATTATAAATGCTGGGGTTAAGTAAGAGATTAAAGATTGCCTTTGTAGAAGGATCACTTGAAATGGCAAAGGTTGAATGGATGGCTGTGAATGTGGGTACTTTTGGAGTGTGGAAATTAAGGTTTGATACAAAGCTAGAAGAGAGATGCCATGTGTTAAGATGACCAAGAAGGAAAATTGTAGAAGGAAAATTGTGCAAGGAAAGCATTAACGATAACTGTGAGAAACTTACTATAGTGCTTTGACTAGGTGGAGGGGAATGAGGCATTTGAAAGGAGAAACGAGAGGTGAAACAGGATTCCAAAATTTATTTTTGTCTTGGATAACATAATATTTTTGTTTCTCTTTGCAGCTAAAAGCCAGTATTAATGGATTTAACAATGGAGGACCATCTAACATTGACCCTTTTGCTGATCTTTCACTTGACCGGCTTGCTGATCCTTGGTCAAAGACTCTGTTATCAAGCGGAAATACTAGGTTGCAACCAGCATATGCCCATGTATCTCCTACTTTGTGCCAGCAACAATCCATTGAGCCCATTGTATCATCACAAGCTAATTGCATGCCATTGGTACCTCCGGTACCTCCCATTCCTCCCAGAAGTAAATCACAGGAGAGTTTTCAAGTCTGTCCTGGTCCTTTGAATTTCCTGGCTGATGGCAATACTTCCAGTACAAACCCTTTCACTCGAAAAACTGGTTATAATCCATTTAGGACTGATGCTCAAAACCCCATACAAAGACCTGCTGCATCACAAACATCTGTGCAAACGAGCAGTAGTTACCCTGTCTTTTCAACCACTAGGGCAGGGATTGGCGAAGCTGCCTTTTCGTCAAATCCATTTAAAGGCAACAATATCTTTCAGAGTAAACCTGCTATAAGTAACAAAGTACAAACCAGTGGATGGGTGACCTTTGAGGATAATGATTTTTCTCAAAAAGATGGAACTCTGTCAACTGGTGCAAAAGAAATTGAATGCCAGGACTCTTGGAATGACAATGTTCACAACTTGTCATTGCAGAATACACAGAAATTATTTCCAAGTTCAGATTTTGGGTTTGGCAGTGACTGGAATACAAGTAACAAAGCAACTGGTGCATCAGTACCTATACCATCTCGAAGAGCACCACCTCCTATACCTTTGAGATCAAATGTCGTCATCCCAATATTGCCATTCAATTCAGAGACACCTGACTCTCTAACAAAGCAGGACTTTACTGAAAGATGAGATGTGGTCTAATAAGGTTTTAAATTTGACTTCTTTGTCGGGGCTTTACATGTGCAATATGTTCTGTATAAAATGCCAAATACTTGGCATCTGTTGTACAAGAAGTTCAATGTTGGTGTTAAAAAATTGGCAATGATTTTGTATGGTCATCAAATTATTTGTTGTATTTTAAGGCTGCAGATTCAAAATCCACCATTTCCTAAATGTGATATCATCTAATTAATGTTTTTTTTGGGAATTGATCTGGTGCAAGATGCAGTTAAAATGCCATGCAAGGAAAAGCAGTAATGATATGGATTACATAAATATTTTTATTAGAGATGTGAAATTATGCTGGTTAGTGCGACACTGTTGTTCTCTGAACCGTCCAAGAAATTTTAGTTCAATCTGACTTGCTGTCAGTTGCAATTTAACTAACCAGTGTTAAATGTGGTGGTAGGCTAGTTATTTTCAGAGCGTTTGCATAATTTTTATCCTTTATTGATTCAGATTATCCAATTTTATATGACAACAAAACTTCCAGAATATTTTAATTTATTTAATTAAAATCAAAAGTTTGTGCTGGGCTTTTGGTGAACCTTAGCAATGGATGTAGCCATCCAACATGCGAAATACTTTGATTTTTCTTATTTCTGTTCTTTATTACTGTTGTTTACAATGACACACTCTGCTCCTTATCAAAGTTGGGGGCTGGCTATATATTAATGGACACACGTTACTCATACTGTTCAATAAGAGTAAAGCTGCATAGCTTGTTTACACAATTGTTTGACTCAACCACTAAGTTGTAGCCATTGACTGTTCTAATGATATTCAAGTTTCAAATTGGTGGTTGTGGACAAACTTCAGACTATTGAATGAATTATGTTGTATTTGTTGCCGTCAGGCCCAACATGTCTAATAACCACTGTGGAGGGCATCTCTGTTTAGGTAATGCACTGTCCATTTGAACACTGGTCTGAGTTCCATTGATGGGATGGGATGGATATGTGTTCATTTTAACTTAAAGGGATCTTAGATAAATTTGGGTAATGTCTACCCACTTCCAAGAAGGCATAGTACAACACAATAATTGGCATTAAATTAGCACCTTTGCTGGAGGATGGCTGTTAGAGAAGGTGTGCAAATAAGTTTTTTTTTTACAAGTTGGGCTAAAGTACATAGTACTATTTTTTTGGGTTGAAAGTAGAGGGAGGGGGGTGGAGGGCTTGATCTTGACATTACATCCCTTATCTTAATGAGCACAAAATCATTTCCTGAATTCTAACTATGCGAAGAATTTAATCGTATTCATCAGCAAGTTAATCTGGTTAATAAAGCGCTAACTACTAATCACGCAGTCAGTTGCTATGATTTCAAATGTGCATCACATTAGTCATCACTTATTGGTCTACTTGCATTAACTTGGTACATCTCCAGTATCAAACTTCATCCTCTACTTAAAGTTAATTACATCTCTTCCTAAAAGCTTTGATTTAAGAAAATGAAAGCTTATACACCGTTACTCCACTTTTTTACCCTGATCTAGAAGGAGCAGATTACCATATAATATTGCCTCTGATATGTCACTAGTTATCGTAAGTGAAACCACGTTCCATTCCTAGCATCAGCATCCTCTTTTTGACAAGTTTACTTAGTTTCCTCCCCATCAAAAAAATCTACCTATGCTCAAGGTTATTTATCTATAATAATATTTCCATTTAAAGAACACATTCATACCTGATGATATCACTGTTTAGTTCAGATATTGGTTTATAAAAAATATATTCTGTAAAGTATGTATGCAACCATATAAACCAAGGTTACGGCAGCAGATGAAGAACAAGGCTATTGAATAATAGACCAGATTTTTTTTTCAGGAGAAACCATAACTATGCCAAATTGCTCTTCAAACATGACCTTAGCATGAACATCTGACATTTTTTAAAAGCTTACTAAATTCTTCCATTTGTTTGACACAAATGCTAATTTGTAAGGCTATTGTTGCAATTGTGTGTTGATGCATTAAACTGTCTGTCACTATGCATGATTTTGTTCAGATGCAGTAAGTAAGAATCTTAAACTGTTATTAACTAAGCATTTGATTTAAAATGTTGATCATAAAAGAGGGAGGTGATTCTTTTGGTCTGTTTCAATTACTGTATTTTATTAAGCTATCTGAAATGTATTAATATATAGAAATTGATAGGTTCTTTCATTGATCAGAAAGTGAAAAATATGAAAATAAAAATGCTGAAACAGTAAAACAAAATCTTGCAGCCTTGTTATAGTTAGTGTATTGGCTAAATTCTCACTACTGATATCTTAAAGGCATTATTATAATGTTTTTGCTGCTGCTCTTTTTGCCTGTGGTGCAATGGGAAATCACTCTTAAAATTCCTTTCATGCCACATCAACTAATACACTTCTACATATAAATGGTGTTCAAGCGTATAACTTTTCATTCGGCTAATTTTAAAATGTTCAGTGTGGAAAAATGTCACTGTGCAAGTTTTCAGTTTATAACTTGAGCTTTTTGCTGACATCTGTGGCTTATGAAGAACTGCAGCAAATATGTAATTTGCAGCACCACAGATATTGTATACAAAGACCTAACTGCAACCTTTCAATGTGGTAATCTGGCTGTTTATGGTTTTTAAAGGTCCTCTGATCTTTAAATGTTTATTAATGTGTATCTATAATCCTACAGATTGTTTGTTATATTCAGTGAACAATATGTCTTAATCTTTTCCTGTGTGCATAACAAATTGTACATATCCTGTGATGTCCAAGTTGCACTTAATACAATAAACATAGCTGTGTCCTATTTTTCGCAGCTTGGTTTTTTTTTTCAGGACAGTGATGTGTCGAAGCTTAATTTTGGTGTAGATGAGTGAGCTCACAGAGCAGACTCAGAAATGACAGGTCTGCAGCTTGTTACATGCTGTTGATTAGTACACAGATTCTCTGGGCAAAGGATTCTCAGTCCCACTGAGCTGGGCTTGAATGTGAGACTGGAGAGTAGGATAGGAGAGCTTTGGTCAACAGTTCGGCTGCAGCAGGCAGCTTATGAATATGTGAATGGCTCACAGACCCTCGCATGTTCTCTTTTCCCACACCACAACCACCACCAAAATCAGAACTCTATGAATCACGAGCCACAATTGTAGCTACAGGTCATTCTGTAGAAATATTTCCTTTCCAAATTGGTGACCAAGCAATAGTGACCAGTTTATGCAAACAAAATTGAGACTACCTCAAGATGAAACTTACACAGTCCTCTTCTAAGGAGGCAGTGCTCACCTCTGTCAATGGGCTACTATCCACCCAAGTGGTTGTCCTCAGCAAACATCCTATCCATCTCATTTAGATGCTGGACTCGGAGCCAGATAGGAGGCTGCACACACTGGTGCCAGCAAGTGTGTTGCCAACAAGTGCAAGGATAGGATCTAGTCTCAATTAAACTAATCCCAACCCACCTTGGTGCACTGCTCCCTATTATAACCGCTTCTGGACAGAAAGTCATTGCAACAAGCTATCTATTTGTAATAACATTCCTTTTATGAAAGCCAATCATTTTACCAAGGCAACTAGTGTTGAGCAGCAAACGTTGAGAGACTACAAACATTTTTAGTTTTAAAAGTTTGAGATGGCTAATACTATATCATTATCAAGGTATGTGTGTGGGACTTCTGACAAAAAGATGTACCTGCCACAAGACTGGAATGTGAGCATGTAACAAACCGGTCTTCCTACAACTGTTTCGCTTTCTCATTACATGCATTGTTAAAGATTGGCGTCAGTTGTGAAAACCGAAAGAACTGTGGATGCTGTAAATGAAAACCAAAAATTGCTGGAAAAGCTCAGCAGGTATGGCAGCATCTGTGGAAAGAAAGCAGAATTAACGTTTTGGGTCAAGTGACCCTTCGTCAGAACGTTGATGTGAAACTTGGTGAGCAAAAGCTTGAATTTGATTCCTAGAGTTCTGAACCATATTGTTTAGATACACACAACAGCTTAACATGCATTATAAGTATTATCAAAGGAAGTTAAGGGTAAAATATACTTCACCAATCCACAGCACTTTCAAAGGATTGATTTCAAGCAAATGTTAGTACCTATCAGGATATCTAAGTGCTGATATGAAACAGCTGGGATGAATGCCTTGTATCTTTCCCAAATGGTACGTTGCATCCCCAATTTGATTCTTGAATAAATACAATGCTGATGACGCCCACCATCGTCTCCAGCAGGTAACCAGATGATCAAGTTTATCAAGAGTACGTTCACTTCCCAAGTGAAGCTGATAGCATTCTTTATACAAAATGATTCCTTATAATTCTTATGATATTGATTTGAGAGACAATGAATGTGGAGACATTTGAACAGGATTGGTGGCAATGGACAAGCTGGTCTTATTCTTTCGTGGGAGACAGATTCAGCAGATTTTACATTTATTTCCAGAACGAAAAACGATCAGAAATAGATGCAAAAGTAAGCCACCTGTTCCCCTTGAGCCTGCCCCACTATTTAATAAGATCATGGCTGTTTTAGTTGTAGCCTTAACTCCACTTTCTCTTCTGTTTATCTACCAGCTCTCCCATCTCCCAACTCCCATAACCCCAGGCTCCCACATGGATCAAAAATCTGTAATTAACTTCACCTTGAACATGATAAATCAGAGCATCTACTCTGAGGAAGGGAATGCCAAAGACTGACAGCCCTCTGAAGAAATTCTTCATCTTGGTCTTAGATACTTTGTTTTTAAACTGTGATCTTATTTCTAGAGAGAAATCAGTGGAACATCCTCCCAGCATCTAAACTGTCAAGCCCCAACAGAAACTTGTTTGAATAAGATCAGTTCATTTTCTTCTAAACACCACTGATTCTGGCTCCAACCTTTCTTGTAATAGCTTTGTGAACCTTTTCTGAACTGTTTCCATTGCATGTATATCCCTTCAGTAAGAAACTGTACACAGCCATTCATATTATTCAAACATTTCATTTGTAACAAAATGTACTTACTTTATACTCTGGGTGGCACGGTGGCTCAATGGTTAACACTGTTGCCTCACAGCACCAGGGACCAGGTTGTATTCCACCTTCAGGCGACTGTCTGTGTGGGCTTTCTCCGGTTTCCTTCCACAGTCCAAAGATGTGCAGGCTAGGTGGATTGGCCATGCTAAATTGCCCGTAGTGTTCAGGGATGTGTAGCTTGGGTGGGCTTTAGGGGGATGGGTCTGAGCGGGATGGTCCGAGGGTCAGTGTGGACTGGTTGGGCCGAAAGGCCTGTTTTCACGCTATAGGGATCCTATGATCCATTTGCTTTCCGAATTACTTGCTGTACTTATAAGAAAACCTTTTGTGATTTGTGTACAAGGCCAACCATATCCCTTTGCAATTTTTTGCAGTCTATTCGATTAAATAATAACAATTTTCTGTTCTTCCTGCAATTAAGATAACCTGACATTTTCCCTGTTATGTTTACCTGTCAAACGTTTGCCCACACATTTGATTGTCTTATCTGTTTGTAAATACTTTATTCCTCTCACAATGTGCTTTCCTACCTATAATCATCAAATACAGTTGCTCCCTTCATCCAACTCATGATTATAAATAGGTGAGACCCCAATACTGATCCCTGTGGCACTCCACTAGGTTCAGTTCATCTGTTTGAAAATACACATTTATCCTGACTCTATTTGGCCAATCCTCTATCTACACTAATATGTCATCCTGATACCATGTCACCTGGTGTAGTAATCTTTTAATGGCATCTTAACAATTCAATATTAAAAATCTAAATACACTGTCTACTGGTTCCTTTTTATCCACTGTACTTTTTACATCCTTAATGCTGATAAATTTGTTTCTTACCTTTTTGTAAAGTTAAGTCAGCCTGATATGATTTTCTAAATGTCCTGTTATACCTTCATTAATAATGAAGGCTAGCATTTTTAAATGACAGATGTTAGTTTAATAATTAATAGATTTCCTGTTTCTGTCTCCCTCCTTACTTGAATAGATGCATTGCATTTGCAGCGTTCTAATTTTTGTGGGACCTAGTGAGATCTAGGGAATTTTGAGAAATTACCATCCAATATTTCAGCAAACATGTTTTGAAGGCTCTGCAATGTAAATCACAAGGACAGAAGACTTGTCAGTCTTTAGTCCAATAGATCTCCTGAAATGTTTTGTATTAAAATTGTAATTATTTTAGCAGATTCTGCCATGTACACCCAACACTTCATAAGCTACTTGAGGAAATAGTGAAAAGCTTTGTGCAAAGCAGGTGAAATGGGATTTTTGATGGTAATGTTAATAGGCAATTTAAAGCTATTCCTGCTGAAAGAATCAGTTTACCACTGGATTCTGATAGAAAAATTGTCATATTCTGGCGCTAATGCCATCAAATCCACTCCACTGATACTACAACACAATAATGAATGATACATTTCAAGAGGCGTTATTCACAATGAAACATGTAAAACAAAAGTTGTACAAGCCTTTTTGTACTGGTAATTATGACATTAGAGATTACAAATCACTGCTCAAAAAGTAGCAGAAGTTCTCATGATAAATATTTACTAACCAACCTGTTCAGAGATGTTATTACACACCTCTGCAGCAGGCAGAATTTGAGGGTCACTACCACTGCGCTGAGAGCCATTTAAGTTCTCTTGATATCCTTGTCAATGTTAAGCCATCAATCAATTTTCATAGGTTAATTTATTATGTCAGATAAGAATTAAGACCTCAAACTAGCCAAACTAGCACCTACACATGCCACGTGAATAATTGCGAAGGGTGAATTGTGGAATGCAAACAGGAATGCCCCAATCATTTACTTTAGAAAAGATTACATGCATTTAATAAGAATTCTGCCAATTTTATCTTCACAAGTAAACAAAGCATCATTTAGTTTTCCATGCACAGTTGTTCATTTGTGCAAAAATAAATTATACACAATCTTGCTGGCAAATGGGACTAGATCAATTTAGCATATCTGGTCAGCACAGACGAGTTGATGGAAAGGTCTGTACGCTGTATAATAATGAATATGATTCTGTTATATTGACACAGCAAAGTAATTGCTACAAATACAAAATTCACAAGAACTTTTCTTTTGAGGAAGTATTACTCACAAGACTATCTTAGTGTGCATTTACAGGTGCAAGGGAATTGAATACAAAAGTATGGAGGTTATGCTTCAGTTACAGAGGGCACTGGTGAGACTACATCTGGAGAGCTGTGTACAATATTGGTCTCCATATTTGGGGAGGATGTTAAAGCAATGGAAGCATTTCAGGGAAGGTTTACCAGGCTCACATGCGGAATGGACAAGTTGTTTTATGAGGAAAGACTGGTCTGCCTACAGTTGATTCTGCTCAAGTTTAAAAAATAGGAAGCCTGCCTGAAATGTATAAGGTCCTGACAGATGATTTGGAGAGGATGTTTCCTCTTGTGGGAGAATCTAGGAGTCAATGTTTAAAAATATTCACCATTTAAGACGTGATTGTTCTATAAGCATCATCACTCTTTGAAACACTTTTTCATAGGGTGGTGGCAACAGAGGCTTTGAATATTTTTAATGCCAAGGTAGACAGATTCTTGACTAAGGTGGTGAAAAGTTATTTGCAATATGCACGATTGTGAAGTAATCAAATTGGTCATAGTTTTATTGAATGACAGCAGATTTGTAGGGCCTATTCTTGCTCCTGGTTTATATATGACCTGTTCTGAATTCTGCCAAACAACAAAGCTTTTTTTAAAAAAATTCATGAGATGGGAGCATTGCTCTTGATGGCTTGCTGGCTATTTCAGACGGCAGTTAAAAGTCAACCATGTTGCTGTGGATCTAGATTCACAAGTTGGCCAGGCAAGATAAGAATGACAGATTAACCTTTACTTGAGAGTATTTATGAACCAGATGGCTATTTACAAAAATCAGTATTGATTTTTATCATCACCATTACTGATACTAGTTTTAAATTCCACATTTATTCATTTAAATTCCACCTGCTGGTGTGGTGGGATTTGAATTCAAGTCCCTATAGCATTAACCTGGGCCTCAGGATTACTAGTTGCCCATGGGTGACTTGGTTGTTAAAGATACAAGGATTTTCTTACTCGTAAACGATAGCAAGAGCAACTGTGATGCGAGTAGATTGTTAGTCTTAAGTCCCCGAAGGAGATGTTGGAATATCAGGTTTTATAAAATGGTTATTCATTGAACAGACTTTAATTCTAAGATAGAATGGAGTTTGGGATCTAAAAGATAATTAATTGGCATTTCTACCTGGATACAAGGCCAATGTGATTCACATTGCCATGGAGATGGGCTTTATGAGGGGAAAAATCAATAGTAAGTCATTCTAATGAATTTGAGTTATTATATTATTCTAGCAATGCAAGTCAGCCTGCAGACAGCAGGACGTTGAGAAAGCTAGTCCTGCACTTGAGAGAAAACCCCCACCTCCAGATTTCAGGTGAAATCTAGTGTTTGGATTGAAGAGACAGAGTTTGTAATGATTTAAAGTAGGATGTAAGACTTGCCTAGATGGATTAAAGTGGGGGAGTCTCCATTGTAACTTTAACAGTGAAAGTTACCTCTAAGCCTAGAGGTTACCTGGCCAAAAAAGAAGAAACAAGACTGTCAATACAGAAAAATTGCTTTGTTCTGGTTTTAGAAGAATTAAATGTCTATTTAAGAGATGGTGTGAGATGGATTTTCCATGTTAAGTAGGGCCATAACCTTCTGGTAATTTTTTTGATAATCTTACAATCTCACATTGTTTAAATGTCTTTTTATTAATTAGGTAAAGGATTAACACTTAACATAAGACCAAAACATACAGGAACATGGCTGGGCCATTTAGCCCATCAAGTCTGCTCCACTGTTCAATTATACCATAACTGATCTAACAGTCCTCAATTCCACTTTCCTGCCTTTTTCCTATAAATCCTAATTCTTTTACTGATGAAAATCTATCTCAGCATTGAATAAACTTTACAACCCACTCTCTACAATCCTCTGTAATAAAGAATTCCACAGATTCACTATTCTCAGGAATGGACGTATACAATTAATGGCAGGGCCCTGGGTAATGTTGTACAACAGAGGTCGAGGGGTTTGGATATATAATCCTTTGAAATTTGTGTCACAGGTATATGGTGGTTAAGAAGACATTTAGCATGCTTGCCTTCCTTGCTCAAACCCTTGAGAGAAGGAGTTGGGACATCGTGTTGAGGTTGTACAAGACATTGGTAAGGCCTCTTCTGGAGTACTGTGTCCAGTTCTGGTTGCCCTGTTAGAGGAAGGATATTATTAAACTGGAGACAGTTCAAAAAATGATTTACCAGGTTGTTGTTGGGAATGGAGGGTTTGAGATATAGAAATAGACGGGAAAGGCTGGGACATTTTTCACTGTAGCATAGGAGGTCGAGGGGTGACCTTATTGAGGTTTATAAAATCACAAGAGGCATAGAGAAGGTGAATAATAAAGCACTTTTTTCCCTAGGGTGGGGGAGCTCAAGACTACGGAGCATATTTTAAGGTGAGAGGAGAAAGATTTTAAAAAGACATGGGAGGCAACTATTTTACACAGAGAGGGGTTCATGTGTGGAATGAACTGCCAGAGAAAGTGGTGAATGCAGGTGCAGTTACAATGTTTAAAAGACAGTTGGATAAGTTGATGAATAGAAAAGGTTTGGAGGGATATGGGCCAAGTGCAGGCAGGTGGGACTGGTTTAGTTTGAGAACATGATCGGCGTGCATTGTTCGGACCAAAGGGTCTGTTTCTATGCTGTATGACTGAATAAATCCCTCATCTCTATCTTAAGTGGGCAACCCTGTATTCTGAGATTATGCTTTCAGGTCTGAGAATATACCACAAGGGGAAAACAAACAAACTGTGGTCATTTACTCTGTCAGATACCGTAAGAATCTCCCTTGTTTCAACAAGATCCCCCTTCGTTTGTCTAAACTCCAATGAGTACAGACCCAAGCTCTCCTTCTAAGAAAATCCCTCTAAACCCAGGATCAGCAAAGTATAATTTCTTTGGACTGCCTCCAGTTCCAGTACATTCTTTTCTTGGATAAGGAATTGAAACTGATTGCAGTATTCTAGCTATGATCAAACTAGTGTCTTGTATAGTTTTAGCAAGACTTCCCCATTTTGTAGTCCATTGCCTTTTTAAACTAATGCCAACATATTATTTGTCTTCTTTATTACCCAATCAACTTGTACACTGGATGATTTCTATACATGCACAAGCTCTCCAACCACCCCACCCCCCGAAAAAAACTGTCTGTGCTGCAGCTTTCTAGGATTATCTACACAACAATAAGCCAGTAACAGCTGACATAAGCTTTAAAGAGAAATCTCTTGGCTGGAAAACCAGTTGAATAGTCACCGAAGTAAACTCTACCACATGGTATATTTAAACATCAAATAGACATTTCATAAAATTCCACATGTTCATAGAATCCCTACAGTGTGGAAACAGGCCCTTTGGCCCAACAAGTCCACACTGATCCTCAGAGCATCCCACCCAGACCCATCCCCCTATAAACCCGCCTAATCTACACATCCCTGAACACTATGGGCAATTTGGCACGGCCAATCCACCTAGCCTGCACATCTTTGGACTGTGGGAGGAAACCGGAGCACCTGGAGGAAACCCACACAGACACAGGGAGAACGTGCAAACTCCACACAGACAGTGGCCCAAGGGTGGAATTGAACCCAGGTCCCTGGTGCTGTGAGGCAGCAGTGCTAACCACTGAGCCACCGTGCTGCCCCCAGCATTACGATGACTGTGGGTTCATCGGTAGCACTCTTTAAGGATCCTATCACTCCCTCCCATTCCTACAATACTTTTCCATAGAGGTGCTGGTGTACAACGTGTTCTTTTCCCACCTTTCCAATTATCTAACACCAACAATACTGCTCCAGATGGAATAATTTATATGTACGCTGTACTTTTCTAAATTTCGTATTTGATTCTCACAACAGGATCTATTCTAAATTGGGGAGATCAAAAGCAAACTGTGTGACTGTTTTACAGAGCATCTTTGCTCAATCTGCATGCCCAGACTAGATTATCTAGGTGCCTTTATTTTAATTTTCCATCTTGTATCACTGGGTGACGCCTGCTCTTGCCTTATTGAAGTGTTCCAATAAAAGTGAACGTAAGGAACAAAAACAAAGTTGCTGGAAAAGCTCAGCAGGTCTGGCAGCATTTGTGAAGGAGAAAACACAGTTAATGTTTCGGGTCCCGTGACCCTTCCTCAGGACTAGGGTAACTCTGATTTTTCTTCACAGAAGCTGCCGAACCTGCTGAGCTTTTCCAACATTTTTTTTTGTTTTTGTTTCTGATCTACAGCATCCAATTTCTTTCGGTTTTTATCCACACACATGTTGTTTCTGTATCCACACCTTTTGTCCTTGGATCACAACAGTTTTGTTCCGTTCCTATTTTTCCTCGTTTCACCCAAAACCAAATTCATGTCTAGCTTTCCCCAGTTCAGATAAAAGATCATCAAGCCTCGAACATGAATCCCAGAAACGGCGCTTCGTTTCAGCCAGCAGCTACCATTACGCTGACAACAGGGAGGGACTTCGTCAAAGGTCAGAGGGCGGAGGCGGGGCCATACGGAAGAGGCGGGGCTGGGTCGGGGCCGTGCGTGTGACGGGACGGGGCAGTGGGTGGGGCAGGGCGGAGCAGTGGAAGGCAGAGCTTCAGTCTGGGATTGGGGGCGGGGCCGTAAGGAAGAGGCGGGGCTGGGTCGTGAATGGGGCGGGGCTGTGAAGGGACGTTGCGGGTTGTTGCGGAGCTGTACCTAGATCAAGGGGCGGGGTGCAGTCGAGCATGCGCGTGAACTTCGTAGAAAGTCCTTCCGGGCCGGGCTGTAGTGTGTGGTTCGTTGTTGCGATTGCTTTTAGTTTTGGAAAGCTTTGAATAATCGTTTTTGGAAGAATAGTGAGATTGAATTTGCGAGGTATGAGGTCGGTATTATTTTAAATTTACGTGTTTATAACTGTGGCAACTTGGAGCGGCAAGTTGTCAGGATTGTTATGGTCACCATGGAAACTCCTGAGCTCCGGCTCCTTCACTCTCTGCAGGTTGCTCAGAGTCACTGAGGTCTGCAGCAGAACAAAGAAGAGTACAGGAACAGGCTTTTCGGCTCATCAGACCTGTAGTGTCACATGGTGACTTCCTAAACTTAAAAAAAATCCTTTTGCTATTCACACATCAACCTATTCGTCTTTCTGTCAAGATGCCTGTTCAAAGTTGCTGTTGTATCTGCTTTTCCCACCTCCTCTGGCAGTGTATTCCAGGCAGATATCACAATTGTGATATAAATGCCCTTCTGCCCATTGAATTGGCGCTGGTCAAAAACAACCACCTAAATATTCTAATCCCATTTTCTGGCACTTGGTCCACACCCTGTGTGCCTTGACATTGTAAGTGCTCACTTAAATACTTATCAACTTGTTATGAGGCTTTCTGCCTCCGCCACCCTTACAGGCAGTGACTTCTAGATTCCTACAAACATTTTTCCTCACATCCTGTTTAAACTTTCTGCACATTATCTTAAATCTATGCCCCTGGTCATTGAACCCTCCAAGGGAAAAAGGTATCTTCCTGTCCACCCTGTCAACGTCCCTCACAATTTTATAATCTCAGTCATGTCCCCTGTCAATCTCTTGTGTTCCAAGAAAAACCAACCCCAGCCAATCCAAGACAACAAGGTGCAGGGCTGGATGAACACAGCAGGCCAAGCAGCATCATAGGAGCAGAGAGGCTGACGTTTCGGGCCTAGACCCTTCATCAGAAAAGGGGGAGGGGAAGGGGGTTTTGAAATAAATAGGGAGAGAGTGGGAGGCGGATAGAAGATGGATAGAGGAGAGGATAGGTGGAGAGGAAACAAACAGGTCGAAGAGGCGGGGATGGGGCCAGGAAAGGTGAGTGTAGGTAGGGAGTTAGGAAGGGGATAGGTCAGTCCAGGGAGGACGGACAGGTCAAGGGGGCGGGATGAGGTTGGTCGGTAGGAGATGGAGGTGCGGCTTGAGGTGGGAGGAGGGGATAGGTGGGAGGAAGAACAGGTTAGGGAGGCAGGGACGAGTTGTCTGGTTTTGGGATGCGGTGGGGGGAGGGCTCGCAACAAACAACTGCACCTCCCAGTCGCGAACCATTTCAACTCCCCCTCCCATTCCTCAGACAACATGTCCATCCTGGGCCTCCTGCAGTGCCACAACGATGCCACCCGAAGGTTGCAGGAACAGCAACTCATATTCAGCTTGGGAACCCTGCAGCCCAATGGTATCAATGTGGATTTCACAAGTTTCAAAATCCCCCCTCCCCCCACCGCATCCCAAAACCAGTCCAACTCGTCCCTGCCTCCCTAACCTGTTCTTCCTCCCACCTATCCCCTCCTCGCACCTCAAGCCGCACCTCCATCTCCTACCGACCAACCTCATCCCGCCCCCTTGACCTGTCCGTCCTCCCTGGACTGACCTATCCCCTTCCTAACTCCCTACCTACACTCACCTTTCCTGGCCCCATCCCTGCCTCTTCGACCTGTTTGTTTCCTCTCCTCTATCCCTCTTCTATCCGCCTCCCACTCTCTCCCTATTTATTTCAAAACCCCCTTCCCCTCCCCCTTTTCTGATGAAGGGTCTAGGCCCGAAACGTCAGCCTTTCTGCTCCTATGATGCTGCTTGGCCTGCTGTGTTCATCCAGCCCTGCACCTTGTTGTCTCGGATTCTCCAGCATCTGCAGTTCCTACTATCTCTGATTCGATTTTAACCCCAGCCAATCCAATCTCTCTTAATAACTAAAACTCTCCAGCCCAGGCAACATCCTGGTAAATACCTTCTGCACTCCTTCCAGTGCAATCATATCCACATTCTAGGAAGGATTCTAGAACTGCACACAGTACTCTAGCTGTGGCTTAACCAACATTTTATATAGTTTCAGCATAACCTCCTTGCTCATAAACTCTGTCTCAGCTAATAAAGGCAAGTATCCCATATACCTTCTTAACCACTTTTTATATATTTGTCCTGCTGCCTTAAGGGAGCAGTGGACATGCACACCAAGGTCCCTCTGATCCTCTGTAATTCCCAGTGTCCTGCATTCAATTAGTATTCCCTTGTTTATCCTGCTCAAGTGGATCATTTCACACTTATCCTGATTGAAATTCATTTGTCAATGATCAGCCCATCTGTATTTTCTGTAATCTAAGATTATCCTCACTATTTACATCCTACCAATTTCTATGTCATCCACAAACTTACTGATCAACCCTTCTTACATTCAGGTCTGCACCATTTATAGATACCAAAAACAGGGCCCCACTGGACACAGGCTTCCAATCACAAAAGTACTCTCAACTGTCACTGTTTCCTGCCACTTAATTTATTACATTTTCACGTATGTTCATTTCATTCCATCATAATGGCAGTTCCTGATGGTTTTTGAGAAGATCTGTAGCTTGGGTTGTGGATGAGGTTGGAGACTTGCTCACCAAGCCGATGTGTTTGATTATAGATGTTTTGTCACCCTGCTAGGTAACATCGTCAGTGCACCTCTGGTGAAGTGTTGGTGTTCTGTCCCGCTTATTATTTATATGCCTTGGCTTGCTGGGGTGGTTGATATTACTTACGGTTTTATTCTTCAGTGGTTTGTATATCAGACATGATAAGGACACGAATTTGACTGGGACAACACAATAGCACAAGCCAAACAGAGACATGCCAGGGAATTCCTGGAGGCCTGGCATTCCAACTGGAAGTCATCAACAAACATATTGAATTAGACCCTGTGTACAAACCATTAAGAAATGGAACCAGAAGTGGTACCAAACACCCCGCAAACTGAGGCATATAAATAACAAGTGGGACAGAATACCAATGCTTCACTGGAGGCGCAGTGACGAAATGTCTGCAATCAAACACACCGGCTCGGCGAGCAAGTCTGCAACCTCAGTTCCTGATGGGCTTTTGTAGGTTGCATTAACGATAAGCCTGGCCAAAAACTTTTCCAAGTGGTCTTCAGAATATATTTAACAAATGTACTCACTCAAGGTTTCAACATTTAGAGTTAACACAAGGCATATAGATTGGTTAAACACTTACTGCTTACCGTGGCTCAGTGGTCTCCTTCCAGTGCAATCATATCCACATTCTAGGAAGGATTCTAGAACTGCACACAGTACTCTACCTGTGGCTTAACCAACATTTTATATAGTTTCAGCATAACCTGGGGACCTGGGTTCAATTTCAACCTTGAGCAACTGTCTATATGGAGTTTGCGTGTTCTCCCTCTGTCTGGGTGGGTTTCCTCTAGGTGCTGTGGTTTCTTCCCACAGTCCAAAGATGTGCAGCTTAAGTGTATTGGCCATGGGAAAGTGTCCAGGGATGTGTAGGCTGGGTGGAGTGGTCAGGTCAATGCAGGGTTACAGGGATACGGTGGGGGCTGCTGGGTCTGGGTGGGATGACCTGAATGGTCTCTTTCCACATTGTAGGGTTTCTATGATTTTCTCATAATTCCTGTTTACTTCAAAGTTATGCTGATTGGGTGAGGGGAAGAAGGATAGGAGAACAAAGACCTCACTGTTGTATAGCAAGATGCCTGACACCAAGTGATGGTGTAAAGAGCATATTAAATTTGTCATTGAACAGGAAGTATATTCACAGCTTTGCCATTTATGAAACTGAAATTCTGAAGATTATTGTTTTACTGCAGCTATGGTTCAATTACACATCAAGCAAGGTAGCGAGAGCCAGTTTTTGCTTGACACTACAGTAGATATTGCAGTGGAGGATCTAACCAAGCAAGTAGCTGCCATTTACAATGGAAGGCTTAAGATTGACCGGATTTGTACAGGTGCGTACTGCATCATTCTTGCAACTGTCAAATTTATTGCTAATTTGGCAAGAATAATCTTGATAGGCAGCAGATAACTCTATCATGTGCTGTACAGTATCATTCAGTATTCACGAGAATCTCTGAGCATTATTGTAAATTATTTATGACTGTTGTTCTAAACAGTTTTACTTATTTACTACCTGTTTTGTTTTACTGAACCATCATGGCTCGAGTACACTTCCACATGTAACAGCCATTCTTTGGTATTTTGCCTTTGGCATGAGTGGTTTTGAACTGTTTTACTGCAAGGAGCTATAAATCTGAAGATGATCTTTGCCTTATTTAACGTTCACACACATACAGTCACTGCAATGCAATCAAGGTGGATTGCCTGGGTATTATTTTTACCTCCTTTCTAGCCTAAGAAAGTGCAAACTTGATTGTAGAACCTTAATGCTTCCTTTCTGAAAGCATTTAATTCATCATATACAGCCAGTTAAAAATGGAGCTTTTACTGGTGTGTATATTTTCGATCTGCACTTGATGGGGGCCACGATTGAGTTGTCTCAGACAATAAATATTGAGGTCTGCAATTGATCACCCAAGTACAACTGATTTTATAACCCAAGTCTTTAATTCTAAACTCTTGTTGTATTGCACTGGATGGATCTAAGGCATCTCATATGTAGAATCTGAACAGTTCGATTCAATAATAGTGGAACACATGGCTTAATTTCTTGTTTGTAATAACATGTCAACTGTTTGATTAGCTGAAGAAAATACTCAAAATCTCTGCTGATTTCTGTATTGATGCTGAGTTAAATCATCTTCTACAGTCATAGAAAGTAGTACTCAAAGACTTGTGCTGATTAAGCCTACCCCAAAGTACCTCTGAGCAGGTTTAGTACAGTGAGCACTGTACAAATAAGATCTTACAGATTGATTGGAATGGTCAGGAAGTGTATCAGCCACAGCCTGTTATTTGAAATTACACAAATTGTGATCTGTGGACAACATTTAATTCACCAAGTTCATTTGCAAATTAAAAACAAAAAACAGAGATGCAAGTCAATGTGAGTGAAAGAATTGACATTTGTGGAATGGAAAGCACTTTGCAAGTAACCGTAGTAGCGGAGACCCACTCGTTTTTTTTTTTAAAGTTTCTTTCTCCCTAAGATAAAGTCTCAAAGATTGGATGATTGTATAGTCCATGCCAGGGATAGAACAGTTTGTGTGCTGCTATGAATGTTGGTAAAGAACTCTCTATTTGACAAAGGCCAGGCAACGTCACACTTCATTTTACCAATATAATCAGGTACTGATGAGCTGTTAACTGTACTCCACACATAGCGCCCAGCACTTCAAACATTAACAACGTGATACACAAGAAGGAGGGGGATCCCGACAACTATCTGCAGCATATAAGTCTTCCCAGTACACCCAGGTATCCCACACTTGCAGAAACTGTCTTGCCTTGGGAACTGCTGCATTGGCAGCTTCCACAATAGCCTGTATTCATTGGACTTTGATCCCACAATTTTCTGATCTAGTGTGTCAGTGTTAGTTTGAAGCAAAATCTGACGCCAACAATACATGACCTATGCAAGGGAGGAGTAATGTCTTTATTAATCCTACTTTTAAGTCAGCATAGTTTCTTTTTATAGTTTTAAGCTTTTTGACAATGTTTTATTTCGCAGAAATATGTGAACTGGCAGAGCATGGTACCTTTCTCCCTATTAATATGCAAGGATTGACAGATGAGCAAATAGAGGAACTGAAACTGAAGGATGAGTGGGCAGAAAAATGTATACCAAGTGGAGGATTTGAATTTAAAAAAGATGAAATGGGACGGAGAAATGGACATGGTAAGACAGCATGGCCTATTAACACCCGAATACAAGTTTTCAGAAGCTTTTGCTTCTGCATATATCAAACTGGAAAAGATAGAATAACTGCAAATGAGAAATCATACAAAATATTCTTGTTTTAAATAAATGTCACAATTTCTAGATCCAGAATGAATTGAAAGTAGCAAATTCTTTTCCAGCACAGGTCAATTGTCAAGCTGGTATACACTTACCGGGCACTGGAATAGAAGTGCTGTTTTAAGGATGGAGAATTATGTAAAGTGATGTGAAATTAGGTTGAAAATGTACCTGCTAAGCTTTCTATTCTGTATTTCAGCTCCTAATCAATCAATGAAAAACGTCTTGAAAAGAACAGTAGAAGAAGCTAAAGCATTGATATCAAAGGTACTAGAAAAAGAGGGAAAAAAAAATTTTCATTATGCTTTTCCAGGACAACCAAAAATTGAGGTGTAATCACTGTTCTGCTGTAGGGAAATAGGCCTGCTAGTTTAGGCCCAGCAAGGTCCCAAAACAGCAATGACATAAATGATTGGATAATTCGTTTTAATGTTGTTTGAGGGGTAGTAATTTACCAAGGCACCAGAAGAACTCCTATTCTCCAAATATCTTTTAGGATCATTTAAGTCTGGTTAAGAGAAAAGGTCAGCCCTTGATATAATGTATCATTTAAAATAAGTCAGCCCTGACATTAGGAATGAGAAAATTTTTAAAAATGGTTGCACTGTTTAGTTTTTGCTTGTGAGCTGCAGCTTAATGTATAACATTGTTGCCATTGGATCACAAGATCCTGGGTTCAAATCTCACCCTAGGACTTTAGCATAAATAAAGATTGGCATTCCAGTGCAGTATGAATGGAGTACCACACTGTCAAATGCTTTATCCTTACAAGTATTTTTGACTAAAGCAATGTAACATCAATTTTAAGATGTGTTGAAGCATTGATGGCAATAAAGTACAGAATGAGAAAAGTTCTAATTGCTGTATCTTAGAACCTGTTGGGTTTTTAATCTTGTTGGATATCTTGGTGAATTGAGTTTTTAAACATCTTATGAAGTTAATCTTTGATCTTTTCGCGTTGTGAAACAATAGACTTTTCAATATAAAGGTTTTTTTGGAGAACTGAGAGAGGAATGCGTAGCATGTCTTTTAGTTTTTTTTTGTGCAAAGACGTAGAGGACCATAATGAAGTCAGTTGTGTGTGATGGACCTTTGGGTTTTTTTTTTAAAAAAGGGTAGATAATTTGCATAGAATAATATCCTTGAAACAGATTAAGAACCCTTGCATAAGGGAATCTTGTACCTTTTTAATGTGGACAAAATAAAGTGTACAAAGAAGCTTGAACTTTGATAGTTCTTCAGGGTTTAAAACGTATCTCTGGCCCACGTTCAGTTGCTCCCTTGTCCTAAGTATCAACAATAGCTGTTCTATATGTTGCAACGTAATGTTTCTTGCATTTATTTAATATATTATGAACCATAGAAGTAAGGAGGCTGAATGCTAATAAGTCTGAGGAAAATTGCCACGTTGTTTACTTGGCTATCAACGTTTAGAGTATTCTTCCAGTACTATTTCATATTAAACTTTTTTTTTTTAAATCTATCGACTCAATCAGGAACCTTTCTATAATTTCTTCTCATTTTATGAGTTATGAGGTCATGTTGCAGCTGTACAGGACATTGGTTAGGCTACTTTTGCAATACTGCATTCATTCTGGTCTCACTGCTTTAGGAAAGATATTGTGAAACTTGAAATGGTTCAGAAAAGATTTACAAGGATATTGCCAGGGTTGGAGGGTTTGAGCTATGGCAGAGGCCGAATAGTCTGGGGCTATTTTCCTGGACTGTCAGAGGCTGAGGGAAAGTTTATAAAATCACAAGTGGCATGGATAGGATGAATAGCCAAGGTCTTTTCCCCAGGGTAGGGGAGTCCAAAACTAAAGGGCATGGATTTAAGGTGAGAGGGGAAAGATTTAAAAGGGATCCAAGAGACAACTTTTTCATGTTGAAGGTGGTGCGTGTATGGAATGAGCTGCCAGAGGAAGTGTTGGAGTCTGGTACAATTACAACATTTAAAAGGCGTTTGGATGGGTATATGGGTAGGAAGGGTTTAGAGAGATGGGCCAAATGCTAGCAAATGGGACCAGATTAATTTAGGACATCTGGTCAGCATGTAAAAGTTGGACCAAAGGGTCTAGCTGTACATCTCTATGATGCTGAAGTAGCACACTGAAAATCAAGTTTTGCTATTACTGGAGTCATTATAAAAATTAAAAATTTTTAAAATAAATTTCTTAATTTATCTGTCTTTTAGACCCAGTTTCTGTACTTAACAAGGATAATTATTTGCTGAAAATAAATATAGATTCTAGCTACAGGTAAACAGTTTAGAGCCATCGGCATATAATCCCACTAATTAAAATGCTAATGTCCCCAACTCTTGAATTCAGACAATCACAGATAAGAATGAAAAAATGTGCATTATGAGGGGAAGGCACAGTGGGCCGTATCCATAGAGTCTGTTGAGATGATATTTCTTTTCTGATCAGGATTCTGCTGCTCAATATTCCTTCTCTAGATACTTTCACTTGTTTGCAGGTGACACTAGGTGATTGTCTCACACTAATAAAGATCTTTGACTTACCAATTGAAAGTCACAGCTTATAGAAGCTGGAAAGGGGAAATAAACTGCCAATCTTCAGGCTTGACATGACTTTTACTCCAGAGGAAAACAGCTTCTTCTTCTCAAGACATCTGATGGGTTTTTGCTATAATGTTCATGCCCCTCAGCTAGTTTGTGTGACTTGCTCCAAGCTAGCAGTTTTTGGCAGCTGGAAAGCCTTCTTCTTTAATTACTAGCCCACTGAGCAGTCAGTTAATTGTTGCCAGCTGAAGCTCCATTATACACACCCCTCGGCGCCAGCTTGTCTGCAAACCAGCTTGAACAAACAGCTATGTAAACAGTACTTGCAATGAGTGTCAGGTTACTTGCATTTAAAAAGTGCAACAGTTCTCCAGCAGTCATTGGTTATTAAAACAGTCCTTTGCCCATTTCAGTCCACAATCAAAAATAGAGGAAAAATGAAAACATATGGTCTTTACCTGTTGAACTAGTTTTGGTAAGTTTTAGAGTTGCTCTGGTGATTGCCTTAGTTTAGTTAAACTATTATCTTAAGTACACATTCCAAGCCTGGCATAACTCATGGAAATATAGGGTGTTGTAAGATGAACAATGATTCTTTATTTGGAAGCTTGATCTTGGAAACTTTGGAAGCTTAGAAACTTTGCTCATCTGTTATTAAAATGGTAATATTTAGTGAAAGATTCTTATCAAGAAATGTGATAAGTAAGTGAAGAGCTTTCCCCTTGCATTTTTAGAAACAAGTTCAGGCCAATGTATGTGTAACAATGGAAATGGTGAAGGATGCACTTGACCAATTGCGAGGAGCTGTTATGATTGTTTATCCCATGGGGCTGCCACCACATGATCCAATTCGAGAAGAGTTTGAAGGGAAAGAAGACCTTTCAGGATTACAAGTAAGTAGAAAACAACACACTCAACAATGGAATCCAAAGATAGCTGTGATTGATTAATCCATGTCAATTAGGTAGTTCACCACTGTACTTGCTTTGAAACCATGAGAATTTATAAGGTTGTATTTTTCTTACAGGTTCAGTAAAATGTAAGTGAGCAACCAATAAAGGAAAAGCCACACTCATTTTCATCGTTGCAGGTTAAATTAGCATTACTAACTCTTTAATTCTTTGATCTTATTTTGCAGGCTGGGAAACTGGTGACTGAGGAGGCTGAGGCTCAGCTGTGGTGGGCAGGAAAAGAGTTGCAGAGAAGCAAGAAACTTTCTGATTATATAGGCAAAAATGAGAAAACTAAAATTGTTGTAAAGATACAAAAAGTAAGTCCATGGTTAAAACAATGTTTCATATATTTCCAGACAAGGGTTGAAAGAGTTAAATTTAGAATATGCTGTCTAAACTCGCCTTGCTTTCCCTTTGCCTTTGGAAGTTTGAGGGCTGATATGAAGAGGAGTGTAAAATAGAAGATGCAGATAAACTATTTCCTCTACTGAGCATCTAAAGCAACAATGTAATCTAAAAGAACTGTGAATGCTGAAGATCTCAAACAGAAACAGAAATTGCTAGAGAAATTCAGAACTGGCTGCATCTGTGGGGAGAAAGTAGAGTTAATATTTCAAGTCTAGTGACTGTTCTTTAGAACAGAAGTGGACACGAACTGTAAACTCTGCTCTTGTACCCACAGATGTTGCCAGATCTGCTGAGCTTCTCCAACAATTTTTGCTTTGACAACAAATCTTAATTTTTGTTTATTCATTCATAGAGCGTGGGCATTGCTGCCTAAGTCAGCATCGGTTACCTTTAAAAACTTCAACTGCATGATCAATGACTTTCCCTCCATCATAAGATCACAATGTTCAGTACCAGCTGTGTCTCTTCATACTCTGAAGTGTTCTGTATCCAAATGCAACTGACTTCAACAATCATTGACAAACATCCCTGCTTCTAACCTTACAATGGAGGGAAGGTCATTGATCATGCAGTTGAAGTTGGTTGGGCCTAGGACGTTACCTTGAGGAATTTGAGGGCTTTTTTAGTGTAGTCATAGTGTCCCTACCTCTAAAACAAGAGGTCTGAGTTCAAGTCCCATCTGCTCCAGAGTGTGCCATATTATATCTGGACAAGTTCATTAAAAATATCTACCCTGAGGAACTCCTACAGCAATCTCCTGTGGCTGACATGATTAACCTCCAAAAACCACAGCTATCTTCCTTTGTGCTAGGTATGACTCTTACCTTCAGTGAGTCCTCGCATGAAGGAAGATAGATCTAATCTGTTGGTTCTGGAATTACTTAACTTTGTTTATTGCAGTTTATAATAGTTAAATTAGAGTTTTGAATTAAAATCAGGAAGAGCTTTTGCACTAAAGTTAAAGATGTTTGAAAGTCAATATCCTCATCCTCTTATTTCCCTCCATCTCCAAACCCAACGATCTAAATTTGAGGTGCAATAAATCAATTTAGTGCCAATACCATTATCAAATCAGACCTTGAGCCAAAATCCAACATCTGAGTTCTGAAATTGAGTTAAGCAAATCTGGTAAGTTAAGCGTGCACCATGAAAGCCATTAGATTGAAATAAAACTCCAATAATTTCACTAATGTCCTTCTGTAAAGGGATCCAGCCATGTACCGTTGCCGACATCTGTGCCTCCACTTCCGTAATATATCTCTGATGTGGCCTATCACATAAAGTCCAAAGATGTGCAGGCTAGGTGGATTGGCCATCCTAAATTGCCCGTAGCGTTCAGGGATGTGTAGATTAGGTGGGTTTATAGGGGGATAGGTCTGGGTGGAATGCTCTGAGGGTCAGTGTGGACTTGTTGGGCTGGGGGGTGCCTGTTTCCACACTGTAGGGATTCTATGATTGCTCAGTTGCAAAGACATTAGCTATCGATAGGGATGCACAACTGACAACTCAAGGAAACTAGGGCTTTCTGCCATTTCTCCAGGGCTATTACAGTGGATGATTAAGAAAGCCCTAGTTGAAATTGAACCCCTACATGCATTCAAAATTAAGATACAATGAGCAGTTTAAATTTAAACAACAACAACTCTCGTAACATCTCAGCTGGTTATAAAAGCAAAATATTGCTGATTCTAGAAATCTGAAAGGGAAACAGGAAATGCGAAGAAAACCAGTAGATCTGGTGGCATCTGTGGGGAGTGTCCAATGTGACTCTTCTTTGGGACCCTTTGCTCTCCACAGAAAAAGCTAGACCTGCTGAGTTTCTCCAACATTCTCTAAGTTTATGTCAGCACTAACTTTATCGCAAGGTGAGAGAAGATTGCCAATTATAGATATCTTCTATTCAGCCTGTTCAGAGATACATGCCTGTAGAGCAGGTGGAACTTGAGGGCAGTATTAGGGCACTGCAGTTGGCTTTAGCATTCTAACAATCCAGTCACCTTTTAGTAAACTGCAAAATCCTCAACTCTGATTTCCTTCCATCTTTTTAAAATGGGGAAAAAAACCCTTCGACTTTAGTAAGTACAGTTAAAACTTGTGGTTTGGTTTTATTCACAGCGAGGTCAGGGAGCTCCAGCTAGAGAGCCAATTATCAGTGAGGATGAACAGAAGAAAATGATGATGTACTATTACCGACGACAAGAAGAACTCAAGGTACAGAAATTAACCTAATTTTCTTGAAATATTATTCTTTGTGTAATATGCAGATTTAGATTCAACTCTGGGAAGTAAGAGTTCAAAAGTCATTAAATTATATGATAAAGTACAGAAAAAAAAGTTCATAATTCAGAAGGAAAAATGCCTCCAAATAAGTAGCAAGCTTATAATTCATATTGTCCTAGCAACATTTAATGATTTTTTTACTGACCTTAGACCTCTAACACCATGTTGTTTCTTTATGGTCTTGATCAAGTACAGTCAGTCGAATAGATGGTTATCCATGTAGAACCTTAGGCATCAATCTCTATAAGATTGATTTTATTGATTTTTTTAAAGTTTAAGGAGCACCATTGCACATCAAGTGTGACACAAACCTGCTTGAGCTGTTGCAGGTGATGCTGGGATTGAACCATAGTTCAAAACTCACCAACTAGTCAACTGAAAAGAGGTTTCAGCATTCATGTAGAAATGTTTGTGTGCACAGAAGCATAATTACGGCTTTCAGATGTTGGTAGTTCTTGTGCCCAATGATAAAATCAGAGTTTATAATCAATTTTTAAGTAAAGTTTTTTACTAAACCATGTTTTAAGATACCATTGCCATTACACAAACTTTATGGTCTCTGAAAATGTGTAATTGTTCACCCCTCCTCCTAACGGCAAAATGTACCATGTCTGGTGATATTTGGCCATAGATATAAGGATAGTGAAGGTTTCTGTCTCGATCTATGCTGTGTTGTATTTATATTTACTTTTAGTATCTCAGATTGTGGATATTGGTAAGGCAGTTGAATTAGGCTTGGCTTCCACCCTTCCTAATTATTTTGAAGGGATTATTTTCTGTGGTCTGACTCCATAAATCTGCCTTTGGCCCATATCATTTAATACCTTTGCTCAACAAAATATTTATCTGTGATGTGTTAGATTTAAAATGAATAATTGATCCAGCATCCATTGCCAATTATGGAAGACTGTTCCAAACATCTACCATCCTTTGTATGTAGAAGTACTATGTAATATCTCTCCTGAATGGTCTGGCCCTAATTCTCAGACTATACACCCTAGTTGTAGAATCCCCAACCAATGGAAATATTTTATCTTTAACTACCCTGTCTATTCCTGCTAATGTCTTGAAACTTCAGTCACATAATTCACGAACATTTTAGAAATGGTTAAGAATTTAGGCAAATACGATCTCCAAACAGAAACATTTCTAAATTCAAAAGAGTCCCAATTCCAAAATTTGCTTATTTTGAAGGAAATAATTTTCTGTCAAACCTTAGTGCATTTCCTTCTTAACAAAGAGCTGCATTTTACATTTAGCCATTTAACAACTAGTAAATGTAAAAACTTAAGCATTTTCCATCAAAAATTTCAAAAATAATTTTCTATTGGTTAGAAGTAAACATTAAATAATGTAAGATAACAAGGTGTAGAGCTGGATGAACACAGCAGCCAAGCAGCATCATAGGAGCAGGAAGGCTGACGTTTTGGGCCTAGACCCTTCATCAGAAATGTTTTTTTTTTTGTCTGAGAGAGGGAGGCTCTGAGCTGGGGTAGGCTTGATTGTAGTGTCCGGAGATGCTGGCGCATTGCTGCGAGTGTGTGTTTCAGGAGTCGCAGGGAGAAAAGCTTCTGAAGGATCTCAATGCTATGAATGTAGACATTGTCATGGTTGGGGCCAAATTGGGAAGGCCTGAATGTGGACTGTAGTCCATTGGGGATGATCTGGTTCCATAGGCAGGTACTAAGAAAGGTGATGTGACTGTAGTACCTGGTTTGCTTCAGGACATGGTCGAGCAGTTTCAAGGCCGAAGAGATTACAAGAGGGTTGCAGTGGGAGAGAGATCCCCTGAGGTTTGTCCGGAGGGAGGAGGGTATCTTTTTCAGGCTAGGCATCCTTAGAAGAGGCTTCGCAGTGAGGTTAAAATTGTATCAGAGATAGTAGGAACTGCAGATGCTGGAGAATCTGAGACAACAAGGTGTAGAGCTGGATGAACACAGCAGGCCAAGCAGCATCATAGGAGCAGGAAGGCTGACGTTTCGGGCCGAGACCCTTCATCAGTTGGAACTTTGCATTTGGGTGAAATACTAACCATGCTTTGCTATTCTTTTCTCAGAAACTTGATGAAAATGATGATGAATCGTATCTTGACTCAGATTGGTCGGACAGGCACGCTCTAAAAAGGCAGTTTCAGGGTGTAAAAGACATCAGATGGGGCCCTAGAAAATAATGACAAACAATTCCTCTGGCACATGTTTTTTAAGATTTATATCCTCAACATTACACAAGAACAGTGTACCTTCTATTATAAAGTACTTGGGCAATTGTAACATTAAGTGAAGAATCGGCAATTGCCCAGTGAAAAAATTCTCTACTTTATGATTTAAGCCTTGTTTTTATGTTAGTTGTTCAACTCCTGAAACAAATAAAAGCTTTGGATAGCCTGTAGAATTTTAATGACTGTGAATGATATGTGGCAAAAGAAGATCTGTAGCCCAATATTACATTTTCTGTTCAGAATTTAGAATACCACTTGTACACGTGTTAAATAAATATTTATTTTCCAAGTTGTGTGATGTTTATGTTGCCCTATTTTCGACACAGTTCATCACGAGATTCTGTGTGCAATTACACGTCTTAAATACGTAAGAAAAACTTATTAGCTCAGATTTTATGTTGACAATATGCTGGGACTCTTGGTGCTCACTGTTGTTATGATGTAAAATGGAGATTAGTTTCCAGTGTATGCACAAATGTGGAAGTTACAGTCCTAGTCAAAGTACTGCTCCTAGGCTATGCTATAACCATATAGTGACAGTTAATTTCAGTGCTAAATTTATGCAAGCTTCTAAAGTTGCACAGCTTACATTAAACATGCAGTAAATTTTAGTGCTGGTGTATTCAGGTGCAAGTAAATTTTAAAATTTCTGTCAGTCCTAGGTTCTGCCAGAAAAACACTCTGGCCTAGAAAAATTAATTTTACAAATAGGGATTCTTATTCTTTCATAGTTTTATTAGCATTGGAGACTCTTTTTTAACTTTTCTGTCACTTTTTTTCCTCTCAATTGCAATTGTTATTTCACTTTATGTACCTGATTGAATCAAAATTACAATTCCTGGTTACATTTCCTGATTTAGAGACTCTGTGTCTGTG
>NC_063342.1:22265176-22267771 GCF_021869965.1 Rhincodon typus | reverse complement strand
AATACGCTTATCCTAATTGTGTGGAAAATGCTTGCAAGTGTATTAAAAGACTACGATATCTGCAAGGCATTCACGTTGACAGTTTCAGCTTTGGCAACTTATTGTAGCATCTATAAACGCACCAAGGTTATATAATAGTTTTCACATCTTTTTTATAATTGGGTATCCTTACTTGCAGACAATAACGTCAGCCTAACCAATGCATTGTATAATTTAATTATTTTTTAACTCTTGCGTTCTCTGCTAATATTTTAATGAATGCTGAATTTTATATTTTAAACAGTCTCCTTTATCTCAAGGTAAAAATGTGAATTCTGGAACTATGCCAGCTCACCTGTAGTCCGGTTCTCATGAGAGTGAAATGCAAACATAAATTTATCAAAAACAAGCTGCAGCTTTTATTCCTTAATTCAGCAACTCAGAAAGGGGGACAATTGGTTTCTGAAAGTGAGCAAATGTTGTAGTGAAGAAGCAAAATGACGTTAAGAGTTTGTTTCATGTTCGAAAGTTAATGCAGAAAAGCTCTTTCTTTAGCTTGGTGTATTAACTGCCTGTTAAGAAATGTTTGATCTTTTTGATTTTAGTTTGTAACAGTATAAAAGATCTATAACATTAATTTTTTTTGGTTACTTGGGAAATTCATCTCTATATGTTATTACTTTCTAAGGGGAATGCATCCAATATTTCTCGAACCAGAATACAACTTTATGTTTTTATGGCTTGATACACCTACACCCACGTTTTCAGTGAACTTTATATTTAACCACTAACTCTAGGCCTCTTTTCCTTCATTTCATGAATTGTATGAATATTTTCCATCTTTGATTTTTCCCAAAAATGGGAAAACATCACTTCAGCGGTAAGTCATTGTGTCATTAGAAAAATTGAAGGTTGTAATTCCCTAATTCAAACAACACATATTCACCCTACAACAAAATCAGTAGACTACAGATGCTGGAAATCTGAAACAAAAGCAGAAAATGTAGGAAATACACAGCCTGTCAGATAGCATCTACAGAGGGAAATAAAATTCACTTTTGGGTTGTGATGACCTGTTGTCATAACATTACACATTCCCCCTAATTGTTCTCTGTCTAATACCCAACATTCTATCCATGATCTATCAGTTCTAATAAAAGGTCATTGAACTGAAATGCTAATTAACTGGGGCATTTTGCTTTTCTATCCATATTGCTGCATTTCCTCTCATCTAAACATTTGAATTTTTAAAATAAGCCTATTATACGGCTTATGCATCTCCATCCAAAAATCCGTATGAACTAATTGGTTACTACAGTGTCTTTACCTTCCCAAGCAGTCAACACTAAGTATTTGTCAAAGATGAGAGCCCTTTGCAAATGAGTGTTAGCTGCGTCAGATGAATTGACACATTTCCAATTAATTAGAATCCATATTCAAGATCAAATTTATACGGAAGTGCGGAAGGCATTAAACTACAGCGCAATTAAATAACGATCTACCCTTTGTTTACGTTATTTATTGATTTGAAAAGTTTCTTTCCCCCGACTGATCCTACTAAACACGCGTACGTTCAGCTGGTTGAAAGTTGTCTTAGAGTTCTAAAAAATTGTTATAGCCACTCCAACTTGCACCGTCTACAGTGCGGGCTTATCTCACATAGATGGCTGTGTTTCTCGAAACTTCTTATAATGGGCGCACATTAGAAAATGATTTTACCATTGGTTCAGGAAAAGAGGAGCAGAGATGTGGATCGCATCCCCACAAAATCTCAAGAGGTAGGGAATGAAATGGAAAAGGAGTGGAAATGTTTATTAGGTAAATATTGGTTACGCAGCAATGCTCGTGTTTGAGATTAGTCATTAACTACTGTAAGTGGCTGCAGTAGTTCACAATTTCGGTAACTCTGACAGGTTCCCTAAGCAGCTTCACCACCCTTCCTTCCATCCCTCTGCTTCTAGTTGCCAGGCCTCAGCCGGCGGGGGTCTCTCCTTACCTTCCTCCTCATCCTGGAAGCTGAGCAGCGCGGCCCTGGGTGCTTCCTTCTCGCGGCTCCGCTTCTTGTCTTTGGGGGCGAGTTTGGCGGTAGCTATACATGGCCCGGCTTTACCAAGTCCGAGGCCTGAGGCGGCTTTGGGAGGAGCGAGAGCGGGCCCTGCTTTGAGAGGGGCCGGGGCGGCGGGAAGGGTATTGACAGGCCCCAGGGGGCCCAGCAGCCCGATCCCCGGCCTCGCCAGCAGCACGGGGACAGCCCCCGCCTCACAGACGCCGCCGATCTGAGGAGTTGGAGGAGGAATCGGCGGCGGCGGCGGCGGCTCAGCGCCTTTCTCGTGGTTGTTGTTGGTGAGCGGGGCCTCGGCCGCCGGGCCTATCTGTACACTCTCCTGACCCACTCCGTCCTCCCGCTCCTCCTCCTCCGAATCGTTCCGCCGCCTGAAATTCCTCCGCGATTTCTTAAACATGATCGTCCGTGGGTGAAGGGATTGGTAGGGGGGTTACTTCGGAAGAAAGTCGGCGCCTCAGAACCGACACGGCAGGACTCGCAAAGCTCGAGCGGCGAGTCCCGACTGCCCGCCCGTCGCAGCGCCCCCCAGTGTCACGGCGAGTCCCGACCGC
>NC_063342.1:22255866-22265166 GCF_021869965.1 Rhincodon typus | reverse complement strand
CCCGACCGCCCGCCCGTCGCAGCGCCCCCGAGTGTCTGGGCAGGATAATGCAGGGAGGATGTTCCTGATGGTGGGTGTGTCCAGAACCAGGGGTCATAGTCTGAGGATTCAGGGTCGACCATTTAGGACGGAGATGAGGAGATATTTCTTCACCCAAAGAGTGGGGAGCCTGTGGAATTCATTACCACAGGAAGTGGTTGATGCCAAAACATTGAATGTATTCAAGAGGTGACTAGATATAGCACTTAGGGCGAATGGGATCAAAGGTTATGATGAGAACGCAGGGTGAGCCTGTTGAGTTGGACGATCAGCTGTGATAGAACATTACAGCGCAGTACAGGCCCTTTGGTCCTTGATGTTGCGCCGACCTGTGAAATCAATCTGAAGCCCATCTAAACCTAAACTATTCCATTATCATCCATATGTTTATCCAATGACCATTTAAATGCCCTTAAAGTTGGCGAGTCTACTACTTTTGCAGGCAGGGCATTCCACGCCCTTACTACTCTCTGAGTAAAGAAGAGTGATCGTGAAGAGTGGTGGAGCAGGCTTGAAGGACCAAATGGCTTCCTCCTGCTCCTATCTTCTATGTTTCTATGTCCTGACTGCCTGCCCGTACAGCATCCCCCTTCAGAGTCACAACACGTCCCCACTGCCCACATGTCACAGTGCCTCGGAGAGTAACAGTTTGTCTCCACTGCCCGCCGTCACAGTGGCTCCCAGAGTCACAGTGCATTCCCACCGTCTGCCCATCACAGCACCCTCCAGAGTCACTGCCCATCACAGCATTCCCACACCCAGCCCCTCCCCAACACAGCGCACCCCCAAAGTACCACCCATTGGAGGCCTCACTGAAATAAACTACTGGGCCCCCTCACCCAGTGGCAACACCCATAATGTGCATTCCAGAGTCAGCACCCACCTGGCACATCACAAGTCACCACAACCCTCAGTTACCCCAGAGTCACTGTTGTCACCATGTCCCCTCCCCACTGACCCAGCAGTCCATCACAGCAACCAAACCCCTACCCCACCACTGTCCATCAGAGTGCCTCCCTTCCCAATGTCCCTGTCTGTTACAGTGCTCCCAATTAGCACTGTCATTGTGTGGCCCCCAGTCCCTGAGTCACCATTTGTGTCATAACAGTGAAAGCTAACCACATATATCTGTTGGACACACTGAACATTTTATTGTGGCATGAATTTTTTAACAAAAGAGATATAGCCAAATCTGACTGTGAATGTAAATTCTGTGATTGTCTGGGGAGGATTTAGGGAATGTCAATTTGAGGAAACCTCAAACAGAAAGACTAAAGAGGACAAGATTACAAGACTCTGAATCCCCAAACCCCTCTGTCCCCCTGCCCAAAAAGCTTAATCCTTAAAAGGGGGCCATTTCCTGAGACATGTTTGTGTTTTACCATTATAGGGATATACATGGTTTAAAACTGACTTCAATCCTTGTCTGTGTGTGTTAGTAGACTGATGTCCTTGTCTGTGGATTAGTGTGGTGTTGTAAAGGCTTGAGAACAACTATTAAACACCTCTGCACTGCAGAAAGGAAAGTGGCGATTTCTCAATCTGGGTGCTGCCAGGCAGCCACCATCAAAAGATTCCAAGACAAACACATTGAAATCAACCAGCCAACCAAGAATCTCAAAGTCAACTGCTCAATGAAGAACAGCAACTTGACCGATAACGTTCAATGTAACGTTTAACTATCTACTCATCAGGAATGACTCAGAGACTGATTCATGTATCTTTCTTATTTGTAAGCTGTCTGTATTTGCGTTGCATTTATTTTGTGTTTAATAATTAATAAACTAAATTGTTAACTCAAAAATACCTGGGTAAATTGGTTGCTTTTAAAAGATAAATTTACATGGGTCTGGGGCAAGGTACCACAATGAAAGGGATCCTTCTTTATTGACTTTGGTGTGACCAACCAAGGGAATGGCTGAATACAGAAGGTGAGCAAATTCATCCCTCCTCACCCAGGAACTTAACAATTTTGGGTATCCCATCTGGAAGTGAAACATATTGGGGAACCTCAACTTGCTTCTGGTCGAAACAAATTGGGGGCGTGTGTCCATGACTTCAAGCCACTGATGAAGCAAAAGAATTAGAGTTGATAAATTGTCATTTTGAAACCAATTCTGTTTACAAAACAAAAATTGCAAGAATTAGGGAAAGTTACTTCTGCTGATTTGACAGTTCTGTCCCTCAAACAGTTAAAAGATTTGATGAGGAACTAAGGGTTATAATTTTGCCTGAAAACCAGGAAAAACAAAATGCTAAAAGTGGCAGCCAATGGTTTTCAGGTAGAAACTGGGGATGATGAAGGAATAATAGTAGAGATATTAAAGTTGGTGCAGAGGAAATTAGAATTTCAGGAAAAGAGCAGGGAAGGTAATAAAGAATAGCAAGAAAAAGAGAGAAATGAGAAAATGCAAGGAAAGAACAGTGAGAGTTAAAGGAAAGATGGCTGGAAAGTGAGTTTGAACTAAGTCAGCTAGAGTTAAGAGGCAGGAATCTTGTTTTGTCCCATGACAAAGTCACTGGCTCAGATTTAAGGATGGAGGCAATTTGTTTTGATCACTGGACTCAACATTAATTCTGCTTTTTTCCCTCTATGGAAACTGCCACATCAGTTGAGTTTCTCCAGTACTTTCTGTTTCTGTTTTGGTGTAGTCACTTAATTTCTAAGTCTGAGAAGGCAGAATTGTGTGCCTTCTTTACATCTTTTGAGCAGGCAGTGTAGCTTAAGGTAGCTAGTCCAAAATTGATTCTTTATTACTGCAGTGTAAGCTTTCAGGGGCAGGTCATGACATATACTCCCTCTTTTTGAGGTAAGTGCCTCTGATTATGAAACAGTAAAAAAGTGACTTCGTTCCAGATGGGAAACGTAATATATTTCATACCCTCAGGAAACGTCCAGATCGGATGTACCTGGAATTTGAAAGGCTAAAGCAGCTTGTTTTTGACCAGTACGGCTACTGAAAATAGAAGCCACTTATGAATAACAGAGTGAAATAATTCTTGTTGAATTTAGAATTTCCATCCCCTTCCTAATAAGAATACATCTCATGGAACAGAGAGTGATTGGATGAACTATATACAAAATCCGCAAGGAATGGGAGTCAGTCAGAAAGAATCACAGACCAGGCTATAGCTATGACTTTAGCTGTGAATCACTGTAAAGGCACTCCTGTGAATGTGGGAGAGGTAAAAGAAATCCCTGCGAGTCAGGGACATTTTGAATTTGAAAGAATAATGGCCACATTTCCCCTGAGTGAGGCAAGTGAACCTGTAATGATTCTGCGGTATACAACTTTGAGAACCCTCGTGATTGGGATAAAAGACTAGATTTTCTCCATGGTTTGCTGCCAGGGATACACCCAATGAGTTTACCAGGTTTGAATTCATTTACAAACACCAAGTGTGAGGGTCTTGGAAACTAATCAAGGAGAGGCTCTCAGAACAGAAGGAGCATGGGCCCTTGTGGTTCAATGGTAGTGTCCCACCTGCTCCACAGGTATGTCGTAACACCTATGAACAGGTTGATTCAAAAGTAAAGAACCAAAGGAGGAAGTCTGCATGTTAGACTATGTAGCCATGTATCTGAGAGCAATACACAAGCTTGTGATGTGGCCTGGGAACATGTGAAATTCACCTAGTGAGTGATGAGAGAACAGGCAGATTAACATGTCGGTGTGTGAAACCTTCAGCCAGAAGACAACACGTTAACACTCCTACCAATACCAGGTAAACACTTAAATGCCCAGTGCACTGCCCACATTGATTAGGCAAGAGGTTTGAGGATGTGAATTATCTGATTGAGACCTTTAATTGAGAACAAAAGCAGAGGCTGTGTCATGTTAATATATTAAAGCAATACCAGCAATATATTAAAGCAATATATTAAAACAATACCAGCCACGACGAGGGGACCAGTAGGTACTGGTCTGTCCCATTTTCACTGACCTAAAGGACCTGAGTAGCAGTGGGAATCAATTGGAACGGGAAATGTGTGGGTCTCACATTGAACCCGCTATTTCCCAACTAACCAATACAGAAATACGAGCAAATTTAGACTTTTTATTCACCCACCTCGGTGAAGGTCAGTGAGCAGACTTTACATGGCAGGTCACTCCATCAAAGGGCTCCTGCCCAGACAAGCCAGGCTGCACCACCATAGATCTACACGATGCAGGAGAGGTATCTCCCATAAGGCAACATCTCTATCTGCTAGGCCCAGAAAAGCTGGCCTAGGTTAACTACATGAAGGGACACAAACCACTGGAGTCTAGAAGCAGTAGCTGACACTCCCTAACTGTGTTCATGCCTAAGCAGAACGGTTCCTACAAGACTCCACATAAGCTACCGAAAGGTTAACGCGGTGATCAGAGCCAAATCCTATCCAATATCCTGGCTGGGAGATTGCATGTATAGGGTAGGGAAAACAGTCCTACATTTTTTTAAAATTTAACTTTCTTTTTAATCATTGATGAGATGAGGACATCGCTGGCTATGCCAACATTTATTGCCCTTCCCAATTGTCCAGAGGGCAGTTAAGCATTAACCACGTTGCTGTGGGACTGGAGTCACATGTCAGCCTGACCAGCTAAGGATGGCATTTTCCCTCCCTGAAGGGCATTAGGGAATAGATGGGTTTTTCCAAAAATCGACAATAAATTCATGGCCATCATTAGACTTTTAATTCCAGCCATTTTTTTTTGTTGAATTCAAATTCCAGCATCTTCTGTGGTATGAATCAAACTGGGTTCCCAAAACATTATCATTATCAAGGTAGATTTACTTGAGGGGTACTGGCAGGTTCCCTTGACTGCCCACGCACTGGAGATTTTCCCCTTTGTAACTCTGTACGAGGTTTACCAGAGTTGAGTTGTGTTGTTTAGACTCTGAAATGCCTCAGCCATGTTTCAAAGCTGATGAACCAGATAGTGGTTGGCTTATTTAGTTGTGTGTTGTACCTAGATGACATCCTCATGTATAGCGACAGCTAGGGAATGAACTTAGAACAACTGGGAGCCTTCTTCCAGAAAATGCAGTCAGCTGACCTCGTGGTCAATTTCGAAAAAAGTGAGTTTGCAAAAGTCAATGTGACCTATCTGGGGAGAAGTACTACCCAAGGCTGCAAAGGTAGAAGTATCACAATTCTCCATTTCCACAACAAAACAGGAGATACAGCCAAAAGGTGACTGTGGATGTAAATGCAGTGCTGTCTGGAGAGGACTTAAATTTTAACCTTTCTCACAGAGAGACTAAACAGGAAGAGACAATGACAGTGTGACTACCCAAACCTCTTTCAGCAGGGAGCCATCATTGGCAGACATGTTTGTGCTTTACCCTGCAAAAACATGGTTTAAATCTGACTTTAACCCCAGCCGTTGTGTATAATGGTCTGAAGTTCTAATATGTGGATTAGTGTTCTATGAAGTTCATAGCTTTCAGAACTGCCATTAAACACTCCAACGACAAAATTCTCTTTCACTCTGAGTGCTGACAGGTAGCCAACATTGAAAAGAATCAGGACAAAAGAATTTGAATGAAACTGTAAAGCCAAGGATCTTGAAATTGACTATTCAACTGCAAGTGTCAATGCTATAGGTAACATCAACTATAATGGTCACCGTACTCTACCATCTAATCCTCACAAACAACTTGGAGTCTGATTTGCATAACTTTTTTGAACTTCTATCTTCATTTTCGGACTCACTTCTCATTCCTAATCATTGTATACATGTGATGCATTATTATTGCTTCTCAAGTTTAATAACCAATAAACTCACTCTTCTATTAACTCAAGAAAGCCTGGTTAAATTGGCGCCTCTTTGGAGGATTGGAAACCTGCCAATGTGACATCCCTATTCAAAAAGGGAGGGAGGCAAAAAGCAGGTATCTATAGGCTGATTAGCCTGATATCTATTGCTGCAAAAATGTTGGAATCAATTGTTAAGGAAGTAATAGCAACACATTTTGAAAATCATAATCTAATCAAGCAGAGTCAGTGGGGTTTCATAAAAGGGAAATCATGCCTGATTAATTTATTAGAGTTTTTCCAGGAAGTCTCAATCAGAGTGGATTGAAGGGAATCAGTGAATGTGTTGTATTTGGTCTTCCAGAAGGCATTCAACAAGCTACTTTACAGAAGGTTAAGTATTAAGGTAAGGTGTTGGAGGTAGCATATTGGCATGGATACAGAATTGGCTCATGGCCAGGAAACAGTAAGTGAGGATAAGGAGTTCTTTTTCAGATTGGTGACCCATGACCAGTGGGGTGCCACAGGGATCAGAGCTGGGACTGTAACTGTTTACAACATACATTGCTGACTTGGAGGAAGGAAGCAAATGTACTGTAGTCAAATTTGCAAATGACATAAAAAGTAAGTGGAAAAACAGGTTGTACAAGGGATACAAACAGTTTACAGAGAGATGTTGTTAGGTTAAGTAAGGGGGCAAAATTGGCAAATGGAGTAGAATATAGGAAAGAGTGAAGTTGTTCATTTTGGAAGGGAGAACAAAATGGAGAAAAGTTTCAGAGATCTGCAATGTAAAGGGACTTGGGGGGTACTTGTGTAGGAAACATAGAAACCCAGCACACAAGTGCAGCAGGTGATCTGGAAGGCAAATGGAATGTGGGCCCTTATTTCACGGGGATTTGGAGTATAAAGTAGGGAAACCTTACTGCAACTTTACAATGTGCTGGTGAGACCATGTCTGGAGTACTGTGAACAGTTTTGGTCCCCTTATTCAAGAAAAGGTATTTTATCGGAAGCAGTTCAGAGAATGTTCACTGAGATGATCCTTGGTCTTGAGGGATTGTCTTCTGAACAAAGATTAAACAGGCTGGAACTCTACTCGCTGGAGTTTAGAAAAATGACAGGTGATCTCATTGAAGCATGTAGGATTCTTAAGGGGCTTGACAGGGCAAATGCTGAGAGGATGTTTCCCATCCTGGGACAGTCTAGGACCAGAGGGCATAATCTCAGAATAAAGAGGCACCAATTTAAGACTGAGATGAGGAGGAATTTCTTCTCTCAGATGGTTGTAAGTCTTTAGAACTCCTTGCCACAGAGAGCTGTGGGGGCAGCACCTGTGTGTATATTTAAGGCTGAGATAGATTCTTGATCAGTAGGGCAATCGAGAGTTACAGGGAAAGGATAGGAAAGTGAATGTGAGGAATGTTGGATCAGCCACAATTCTATTTAGTGGCAGATTGGGCTTAAGGGGCCAAATGGATTACTCTTGTGTCTATTTCTTATGGCCTTATGGTCTTTGTTACCAGTTATTTTTTATTCATTTGTGGGATGTGGGCATCGCTGGGCATTTCTTGCCCATCCCTAGTTGCCCTTGAGAAGGTGGTGGTGAGCTGTCTTTTTGAACCGCTGCATTCCTCCTGCTGTGGGTTGACCCACAATGCTATTAGGGAGGGAATTCCAGGTGAGGGGTTGGATGAATAAAGAAGGGGTGCCACACTGAATAGACCAGTAGAATCCCTTCTGAATTATTCAATGAGCTTAGCCCCAAATCTACCTGTCTTAATCACAGGATAAAGAATAAATTGTGAAGTCAGATCTGGACTGAGTTTACACATCTTTCAACTGGAACAGAAATTCATGGCTCAAAACAGGATGGCTCAATAGAGCCATTATTGTGACTCATATCTTGCACAGTGTTATTATATATGTAGCAAATACCTAGAACTGTATATCCTTTGTGTGTTGTACTCAGATGAGTTGTCAAGATTGTAGACTGTGAGAAATGTATTTCCTAAACTTTCCACTTAGTGGCAGTAGAGCTCTATCAGAAACTGATTATCCAGCATTTGCAATCCTTTGGTCTTTCCTATTTCTTATGTTTTTATACTTTTGTGGCAAGGTAGAACATAACTACATCTCATTTGCCTTGCTTCAGAAGAGACATTAAACTGTGGCTCCCATTTACCCATTCAGAGACATGCAAATGATCCAATGGCATTACTTCAAAGAAGGGCAGAGCATTTGGAGCAGCACAGTAGCTTAGTGGTTAGCACTACTGCTTCAGCATACTAAGGATCCAAGTTCAATTCCAACCTCAGGCATCTGTGTGGAGCTTGCATGTTCTTCCCTGTGTCTGCATGGGTAGCCTATAGGTGCTCCAGTTTCCTCCCACAGTCCAAAAAAAATACACAGGCTAGGTAGATTAGCCATTGTAAATGTAGGGTTATAGGATACAGTCTGGGACTGGGGTGCCCTTTGGAGGGATGGTACAGACTCCATGGGACAAAAGCATTATAGGGATTCTTTGATAATGAGAGGGAATTATGCCTCATCAAAAGCAGAAATTACAGGAAGAGACTTGGCAGTATCTGAAGAGAGAAAGCAAAGTTAACATTTCAAGTCTAGTGACCTAAAACTGCACACAATACTTCAGGTACAATCTCACCCAGACATTGTGTAACTGCAGTGAGACATCCCTCCTCCTAAGCACTTGCTTGAAAGCCAATATACCATTTATCTTCCTAATTTCTTGCTGGACCTGCCTACTTTCACTAACTGGTGGACAAGGATACCCAGGTCCTTTTGCATATCCACACTTCTCAATATAATCACCATTTAAATAATACTCCTTTTTTCTGTTTTTTCACACTGAAGTATATAACTTTACATATAGCTACATTGTACCGGATTTGCCTGTGTTTCCCCACTCACTTGACTTGTGTAAATCACCTTAAAGCTCGTTTATATCCTTCTCACAGCTCACACACCTACTCAGTTTCGTCTCATCAGCAAACTTGCATGTGGTTCTCTCATCCAGGTATTTCATATATAAATTTGAATGACTAGGGCCCTTGCACTGATCCTTGTGCTATCCCACCAGTCACTGCCTGCCACTCAGAAAAAGAGATAGTAGGAACTGCAGATGCTGGAGAATCCGAGACAACAAGGTGCAGGGCTGGATGAACACAGCAGGCCAAGCAGCATCATAGGAGCAGAAAGGCTGACGTTTCGGGCCTAGACCCTTCATCAGAAAAGGGGGAGGGGAAGGGGGTTCTGAAATAAATAGGGAGAGAGTGGGCGGTGGATAGAAGATGGATAGAGGAGAGGATAGGTAGAGAGGAAACAAACAGGTCGAAGAGGCAGGGATGGAGCCAGTAAAGGTGAGTGTAGGTGGGGAGTTAGGGAGGGGATAGGTCTGTCCAGGGAGGACGAACAGGTCAAGGGATGAGGTTAGTAGGTAGGAGATGGGGGTGCAGCTTGAGGTGGGAGGAGGGGATAGGTGGGAGGAAGAACAGGTT
>NC_063342.1:22149130-22245866 GCF_021869965.1 Rhincodon typus | reverse complement strand
GTCTCGGATTCTCCAGCATCTGCAGTTCCTACTATCTCTGATACCAGCTTCAATCACCTGTTTGCTCTGAAGACAGCAAGAAATGGCTTAGAATATTACCAGTAATATTTTTAGTGATGCAAAATGCACAAAGTAATCAACCCTTAAAACAAAAGCCTGTAAACTACAGATTCTATGTAGTGCTGTTCCTGCAGCCCAGTGGTATCAATGTGGATTTCACAAGCTTCAAAATCTCCCCTCCCCCTAGCGCATCCCAAAACCAGTCCAGCTCGTCCCTGCCTCCCTAACCTATTCTTCCTCCCACCTATCCCCTCCTCCCACCTCAAGCCGCACCTCCATCTCCTACCGAACAACCTCATCCAGCCCCCTTGACCTGTCCGTCCTCCCTGGACTGACCTATCCCCTTCCTAACTCCCTACCTACACTCACCTTTACTGGCTCCATCCCCGCCTCTTCGACCTGTTTGTTTCCTCTCCACCTATCCTCTCCTCTATCCCTCTTCTATCCGCCTCCCACTCTCTCCCTATTTATTTCAGAACCCCCTTCCCCTCCCCCTTTTCTGATGAAGGGTCTAGGCCCGAAACGTCAGCCTCTCTGTTCCTATGATGCTGCTTGGCCTGCTGTGTTCATCCAGCCCTGCACCTTGTTGTCTCAGCAATATGTTGAGTAAGTTATTGTTTTGTTTTTTGTTTTAAATCTTCTCCCACTAGATTGCATTCAATCATAATACTGTGTGTGTGCTACACTGGAGGGACTGGTTCTAAGGGAAGAACAGTTTGTTCTTGCATTCACCTGAATAATGTTGCTTTTAGCAATTATTTTAATTTCAGGTTCAAACATACTCTTGATAATCAATACAGGAGCATAAGTTTAGCCACCTCATAACTGAGAAAGGCAGGTAATAGAAGTTGTAAGGTGATAAAAAAAAGTCTTTTTGAGTGTCAAATGAGCCAAAATGTAGGATGGCCATAAGACCATCAGAAGTAGGAGCAGAAGTAGGCCATTTGGCCCATTAAGTCTGCTGTGCCATTCAATGAGATCATGGCTGATCTAATAAAACTCACCTCCACTTTCCTGCCTCATCTCCATATCTTTGATTCACTTATTGATTAAAAATCTGCCTAGCTCAGCCTTAAATATAATTAATGACCTATCCTCTTCAGTCTTCTGCGGTAAAGAATTCCAACAGATTCATTATCCTCAGAGAGAAAAAAAATCCTCCCCATCTCTGTCCTAACTGAGTCACTCCTTACATTGAAATTATGTCCTTAGCTCTTAGAGTCTCCCATAAGGGGAAATAACCTCTTCATACCTACCCTGTCAAGTCCCATAAGAATCTTATAATGTTTCAATAAAGTTCGTCTCTCATTCATCCCAACTCCAATGAGTACAAGCCCAACCTACTCAACCTCTCCTCCAGAGAAAGTCTTTCTATACTCAGAGATGGTAGAAACTGCTGATGCTGGAGTCAGAGCTAACACAGTGTGGAGCTGGAGGAACACAGCAGGCCAGGCAGCATCAGAGGAGCAGAAAAGCTGACATTTTGGGTCGGGACTCTTCTTCAGAAATTTCGCCAATATATTCTTCCTTAGATAAGGAGCCCAAAACTGTCCATAGAGGTCTAAGTGTTGTACTCATTAAATGAATAAAAATAAATTATATTAAATGATTGAAAGGTGACCTTAATGAAACACACCCATTTCTTAAGGGGGAGATAGTAGGAACTGCAGATGCTGGAGAATCTGAGATAACAAGGTGTAGAGCTGGATGAACACAGCAGGCCAAGCAGCATCATAGGAGCAGGAAGGCTAACGTTTTGGGCCTAGACCCTTCATCGGAAATGGGGGAGGGGAAGGGGGTTCTGAAATAAATAGGGAGAGAAGGGGAGGCGGATAGAAGATGGATAGAGGAGAAGATAGGTGGAGAGGAAACAGACAGGTCAAAGAGGCGGGGATGGAGCCAGTAAAGGTGAGTGTAGGTGGGGAGGTAGGGAGGAGATAGGTCAGTCCAGGGAGGACGGACAGGTCAAGGGGGCGGGATGAGGTTAGTAGGTAGGAGATGGGGGTGCGGTTTGAGGTGGGAGGAGGGGATAGGTGGGAGGAAGAACAGGTTAGGGAGGCGGGGACGAGCTGGACTGGTTTTGGGATGCGGTAGGGGGAGGGGAGATTTTGAAGCTTGTGAAGTCCACACTGATACCATTGGGCTGCAGGGTTCCCAAGCGTAATATGAGTTGTTGTTCCTGCAACCTTCGGGTGGCATCGTTGTGGCACTGCAGGAGGCCCAGGATGGACATGTCGTCTGAGGAATGGGAAGGGGAGTTGAAATGGTTCGCGCCTTTGTAATTACCCTTATTTAAGTTTAGCATATTTATTTCTGATCCAGGTTTTATACTCTCAAACTGAATGCTAAATTCCACCACATTATGGTCATTGTTTTCTGTGTGATCTTTTATTCTGTGATCATTGATTAAACTTGCCATATTACCCATCACCCGATCCAAAATAGTCCGAACACTGCTTGATCCAGGAAATTGTCTGAGTTCCTCCTCATGGCTACGTTTGCTAATTTGATTTTCCCAATCCCCATGAAGATTAAAATCATCCCTGATATATCTACAGCCTTTCAACATGCCCCCATTATCTCCTGATTTATTCTCTGTCCGAAGCTATAGCTAATGCCAGGAGCTCATAGATGACTCCCACCAATGTCTTCTTCCCTTTGTTATTTCTTACCTCTTATACATCTTCTGATCTAAGGTCATTGCTTCTTATTGTATTTATTCCATCTTATATTTACAAAGCTACCCCTGCACTCTATCCTTCCTCCCTGTCCTTTTGAAATGTCATGTATCTCTGAAAATTTAGTTTCCAGCTTTGATCTTCTTGTAACCATGTCTCCATAATGCTATAAGATCACACCCATTAACCTCTAATTGTGTCATTAATTCATTTATTTTGTTCTGAATACTGTATGCATATTTAAGCAACGAGTCATTAACTGTGTCAATTTTGCCACTTCTTCCTCTTTGACCCAATTTGTCGTTGTGTTCTTCAGCTTGTATCTTCTGTCCCTTCCTGTCCCACTCTGGGTTTCCCAACTCCTGGGTTTCATTATCAAAATATTTTCCCTGCAATGCCACCATAACCTTTTACCTTGTAAGTCTAAGTATGGCTCCTTTCTTGATCCCTCCCTTTAATCCGTTTAAAGCTCTCTCTACATCGTAGTTATTTGATTCACCAGGACACTGGTGAAGTGAAGCCCTTCCCACTGGGACAGTTTGCTCCTACTCCAGACTGGGGCCACTGCCCCACAAACTGAAACCCAGTCCACCTGCACCAATTTTGGACCAACGCATTTAACACCTTGACTTTGTTTACTCTATGCTAGTTTGTGGGTGGCACGGTGGCTCAGTGGTTAGCACTGCTGCCTCACAGCACCAGGTACCTGGGTTCAATTCCAGCCTTCATGACTATCTGTGTGGAGTTTGCACAACCTCCCTGTCTCTGCGTGGGTTTTCTCTGGGTGCTCTGGTTTCTACCCACAATCCAAAGATATGCAGACTAGACGGATTGGCCATGTTAAATTGCCCACAAGTCCAGGGATGTGAAGATTAGGTGGATTAGTCAAGGGAACTGCAGGGTTACAAGGATAGGGTGGGTCTGAGGGGAATGGCCATTGGAGGGTTGGTGTGGATTCAATGGGCCCCACACTGTAGGGATTCTGTGATCAATGTGTAGCAGAGGTAGTAATCCAGAAATTATTATGTTGGATGTTGTCCTTTTTAATTTAGCTCCTGACTGTTCAAATTCTTTCAGCAGTATGTCCTTTGTTGGTAACAACATGGGTGATGACAGTTGAAGCCTTCACCTCCCATTCCAAGAGCCTCTCCAGCCCCAAGGAAATGTCCTTAACTTTGGCCCTGAGGAGGTAACACAGCCTTCTGGACTTGCACTCACAGTTGCAGAGAATACAGTCTATTCCCTAAATTATGCTGTCTCCTATGTCCACTATGTTCCTATTTTTTCTCCACACTTGAATGACCCCCTGTATCACGGTGCCGTGGTCAGTTCGGTCACTGTCCCTGCAGGCCCCACTCTCATCCATACCATTTACAAGAACTTCATGATTGTTGTACAATTGCAGGTGCTAAAGTGCCTTAAACCTGGTCTCCATACCTGCCTTACCTACAGTCACTGCCAGTCCCTGATCACAGGCCAAATTTAAATGACCTACTCTGAGGGACATCACTCCCTCCTGGAGTAAAGTGTCTAGGTATCCTTCCCCTTGCTGATGTGGCACAATGTCTGCTGCTCAGACTCCAGCTCTGCAACTCGGATTGAAGTTCCTTGAGCTGAAAGCATTTACTCTCCATGTGTTCTGTTAGATCACACTGGGGACCAACAGCCCCCGCATGCTGCAGCAGCAACACGACACATCATCCATCCTGCCATTGCAATCATATGTTAATTAATTAATTAATTATTCTAGATTCATTGCTGTTTCAATTTTCTTGCAATTATTTTAAAAAATACACTAGTAATAATTGACACTGAATAGGAAACACAGGCTAAATAAAAACTGAAAGAACTGCGGATGCTGTAAATCAGGAACAAAGACAGAAGTTGCTGGAAAAGTTCAGCAGGTCTGGCAGCTTCTGTGAAGGAAAAAACAGAGTTAACGTTTTGGGTCTGGTGACCCTTCCTCAGAACTGATGGTAGCTGGGAAAACGTCAGTTTATATGCAGAAAATAGAGAGGGGGATGGGGTAGGGAGTAAAAGATAGGATAGAGCCTAAAGAGAGAGAACAGTTGGACAGATAAAGGAGTTGATAACGATCAGGCAGGGAGGGTGAATAGTTGTTAATGGGGACTGTTAGCGACTAACAGCAGGTGGTGTGTGATGGCAGGCTATGCGATAACAAGGTCTGGTGAGTGGGGTAGGGTGCTGGGACATGGGAGAGTTTAGGCCCTAAAAGTATTGAACTCAAACACAGCCTTCTGGACTTGCACTCATCATTGCAGAGAATAATGTTTGTTCCCTGAATTATATTGTCCCCTATGATGACAATGTTGCTATTTTTTCTCCACACTTGAATGATTCCCAGTACTATGGTGCCGTGGTCAGTTCGGTCACTGTCCCTGCAGGCCCCACTTTTAGCCATATGAGGATGCTCCAGCTGGAGCTCGTCCACGCCACCTGTTCTTCTTCTTTTTTCTCTTTTTTCTCCCTCTAAGTGTTTTTCTGTTCTTCTTCTCTCCCAGTCTCCAATGAATCCTGGCATCCGCAACAATTCCCAGCCTCTGGCCGATGCGATTCCTGGCCTTGGACGACAGGTGACCTTGTGGCCTGGCGCAGAGGTCTCCTGTAGCGGTCTACCAGGGTGCTGTGGTGACCTAACGACCTGGCCTATTGTAGCAGCCTCCCAAGGCCTCATGACCCTCGTGGTGAAGCCCGGCACAATCTGGAGCCAGGGCCCGGTGCTCTGGTTTCCTCCCACAGTCCAAAGATGTGCAGGCTAGGTGGATTGGCCATCCTAAATTGCTCATAGTGTTCAGGGATGTGTAGATTAGGTGGGTTATAGGAGGATGGGTCTGGGTGGGATGCTCGGAGGGTCGGAGTGGATTTGTTGGGCTGAAGGACCTGTTTCCACACTGCAGGGATTCTATCATTCTATGAAAAGTTTACACGTCGCCACTTATAGCAGCACTTAGGTACAAAGGTATCTAGACACAGCCTCTTTAGTTACAAGATCTTAGTAAATAGAGAAATAGAATGTCAAGCATTGCAGAAATAAAATGTTCAGAACAATGGTCTTCTAACCCAGACCATGCTGGCACCTAGCCTCCAATCCACAATTATAATCCAGTGCCCAATTTACACAGCCTAATTGGTGAAGCCAAGGAATGGATTGCATGCCCATTCATTCTTCTGGGAATTATATAAAATGTGAAGAAATCAAGAAAAAAAAAGACATAAAGTAAAAAACTTACTTTTTAAAATATAATCGTAACTCACCCAGTAATGAACATGGTCAATGTGAGTGGAGATTTCACCTGAATGAGACAAAGGGTATATACAGCTGGGAATTTGTTCCAAAGTGTGAATTCAGTAAAGTGAGGGGAATATAGGTGCTTTAACTAAGGTTGATTGAGAAGTAAATTTTCCAAGGTAAAAGGTGAGTGGGAGAGGCTAAAAGGCGTAGATCGAGATGCCACCCTGCAATGAAATCAGTAGCAGACTGAAATCATGAGCCACAATATGACATGAGTACAAGGAAAACAGTTGGTTGGTGAGTAGAATTGGTAACAAAAATATTCTTTAAAGTAAAACTAATTTCTTCAGATTGTGCCTAGTTCCCTAGTATTTTTCTTCTCTTAAAATTGGTTGTTAAATTTAACATTAGAAGTAGAATTAGAATTAGAATTAACCTTCATTTTCACATATACTCAATGAGTACAGTGAAAAGAGCACTTGGATATAATTGAACTGCAATGGGATGTTTGAATCCAGAATCTATTCAGTGATGAAGCACCATGCCACCAAGAAACCCAAGAAGGGAAAATGTCAATGGAGTGCACATCTAACGATAGACCAGAACAAGGGTGAGCAACAAACAGCATGACTGAAATGGCCTAGAAAGCCATTCAATTCGAGGGCAACGGGGAAAGCCAACTAATGCTGGCCTTGACATTGATAGCCACATCCCATAGAAGAATAAAGGAAATAAAAGCAAGATACTTTGGATGCTGAAAATCTGAAATGAAAATAACAACTGTTAGAAATATTCAACAGGTTTGGCAGCATCAGTGAAGAGAGGGAGTGTTTCAATTTGGATATTCAGACGTTTCTAGTTCATCTTCTTCTCTTGAGAATCATATTCAACTTGACATATTGGATGGAAATTTCTCCTGGTATGATGAGAGTGGTGGTGAGGGTGGTGACTGAATAGGGCAAGAACAAAAAAAAATTCTAAATTATCAGAAAAAACTTGCATGTTTTTCCTTTAAGCCATAAATGGCGACTTCAGAATCTCTCACGTTTGAGTGTCAAGTGGCTTATTTCTGTGCACTAACACGTCATTATTATATTTACTCACCCTACTTATGTTACCATTTCAATTCTCCTCTCCTCTAATGACTAGCTGGAAGATACAAAAACCCAATGGGTAAAAGAGAGCAGGGACCTGGCAGACGCAGTTCACTGAATACTTGTCCCAAACATCATGCAACTGCTTTTTCCAAATAATGTCTCTGTGCACTCCATAATCACCATCCTCCTCGAACCTTCATTCATGTAACTCTGCATCAGCAAACCAGAAGCATCATCACGTCATCTCTCCTGCTCTCAGACAAGCTCAGAAACCACTTCAGGCCTTCCACACTGTACTTTGGAAATCAGGGTTATCTACAACTTGCATGCTTCTGCTAGGTTGCTTCGAGTACAGGGACAACCACATATTCTCAAATCTACACAGGATGCTTTTGCCCCAATGTGGACAGATGTATTTTCTGGTTCTTACCTGGTTTACCTAGCACTTCACGGTTTTAGTGCTTAATTTAAGGCTTCTGTAGGTGTCATTGCTTTCTTAATACACACGCCTTAAGTGTTGAACTACAGACTCCCCGTCTCTGCGGTTTAGGTGGTTTTTAGCATAGACAGAGATGTTGGGGAGCACTCAACTATAAATTCATCAGTCAGACTGAGGGCAAATACATTGCTGTACCACACAGTGCTATAACAATGTTAGAACTGCAGCAAATGTCAGCAGCTTATGCAGCAAACATGCCACATGTGCTTCAAATAAATGGCAATACGTGAAAGTCAAAGGGGAGGAGTGCTTATAGGGTGAACAGGCATCAAAGTCAGTCAGAGGGCACAGCCACAGTCTGTTAAAGGGTACATCCTATTCTAGTCTAGGTGGTTTGCCATGGTCAGTCCTGTGGGTCAAATGCAGGCAGTTCTGGAGATTACTGGTAGACCGATTGGGATGTTGTGGGGACATCAGTGTGGGGTGTACTTCAGCTTTTATTGCAGAGAAGTAAAGGGTAGCATTGAGTATGATAGAAATAGATGGTCATGCATAGGCGGGAGAGGTGGTGAGATGTCCCTCACCAGTGAGTGAGTGATATGTGCAACTCCGAACCTGGGCAAGTTGAGTGTGTGCAGTGGCAGAACTTGAGTGAGTGCTGGCCCTTTGAATGTGAGAAATAAGATGTTGGCACTTTACATTGTGAAGCGTGGAAGATTGTTGGCCTCCTTGTTGCACTGCTGGGTGTCCTTCTTGAGAGAGACTCTGTACAGACAAGCTGGCTGTATCAGTTGTAGTAGCTGCCTGTGGTAGTCTGCTGGGAAGAGGACTGACCTTGCGTCCTGCCCCTCATCCATACCTCCATGCCTCTGCTTACGTGTTGGGGAATGAGCTTCCCTTCTTTTAGAGCCATCTCTTTGATGGTTAGGATCCAGCAGGACGAGATTGCAGCATCTTATATGGTGGGTAGCTCTGGTTTAAGTAAGGCAATAGAAGGGGGAAGCTGGAAGACCCTTTCAGTGACAAGAACTTGCATCTCCCTTGCCACAAGATTGCCAGAGAAACACCCAACATCTTGCTTGGCTTGATTTGATTTGATTTATTATGATCACATGTACCTAGGTACAGTGAAAAGTTTTGTTTTGTGTGCAGTTCAGATCATATCACATAAAATACATTAGGGTATTAGAATAGAGCGAGGAATACAATGTCACAGCTGCAAAGAAGGTGCACATACAGAGAGCTTAACATTAAATTTAAAATGTGAAAGGCCCATTCAGAAGGCTAATGACAGCGAGGAAGAAGCTGTTCTTGAACGTGTTGGTGCAAGCGTTTAAGCTTTTGTATCATCTGCCCAGCAGAAGAGGTTGGAAGAGATTGTAACCGGTGTGGGAGGTGTCTTTGATTATGTTGTGGTGAAAAGCAGAGGATCACAGGAGAAAGGTCACTCTAAGCCAGGAGGGGGTGGTCACTCACTCACTGCTGCCTGTCAGCATCTTTGCTGTTGAGCTGCTTCAGAATGTTTTAGTAGTAACTAATAATGTTTAAGAATGTAAAAGTTTAATGGCCAGTTATAAATTGAGTAAAGTAGTTATAATACAGGAATTATTTTTAATTGGTGTCACAGATGAATAAAAAAAAGAATTGAAGGTAGTTTGAGATAATAAATGTTGGATCTGTAATGAACTGATCATTCAGTCCTGCACCTTGTTGTCTCGGATTCTCCAGCATCTGCAGTTCCTACTATCTCTGATGGCAATCTTGCTTACTTTCTCATTATTTATGGCACTGTACACTTTCCAAGTAAATGATGGATTCATTGAGAATAAGATGCAAGCACAGATTACGCTTTTTAATTAGATTGGGCAATTTGTATTTCTCTAGCAAGTTTAATTTTAATGGTATTAATTATTCTATAGCTGTGGTTAATTATTAAAATAAATTAATAATACAGTTTGGATAGATTAAAAAGGCTGCACTGTCTAGGGAAGTACACGTGTCAACAGTGTGAACTCACTCAATCTGTACTATGATTCATGTTCCAGGTCTTCTTAATGTTAAGGAAGGTTACTTTGCAGCAAGATCCCTGAAATATTGTACAGGATGCAAGTAACCTGGTAATATAGCATGTGCTTGTGAATCTCAATTTAAGGAAGTTTAATTAATGCTCCTTTGAAGTGTTTTCACTGTGAAAAGGGTTTACAAACGTTATTTATGAATTTTGCTATTCACTCATGGGATGTGGGCGTCACTGGCTGGCCAGCATTTATTGCCCGTCCCTAGTTGCTCTTGAGAAGGTGGTGGTGAGCTGCCTTCTTGAACCACAGCAGTTCACAATGACATACTACCAGGAAGTTTGATATGTTAGCAGTCACGAAATCGAACAGATTGGCTACATGCACTGTGAGACTTAAGCAGAAAATGAAATAAGAGCAGCATGAAAGAAAGGGCAGTAATTCCAGGATTTTGACTCAGTAATACCAAAGGAACACTGACATATTTCCAAGACAGGATGGTGAGTGGCTTGGAGGGGAACTTGCACACGTTGGTGTTCAAATGTGTCTGCTGTCTTTGTCCTTCTGGGTGCTAGTAGAATCTGCTGCCTAAGGATCTTTGGTGAATTTCTGCAGTGCATCTTGTAGATAGGAACACTGCTACTACTGAGCATCGGTGATGGAGGGAGTGGACGTTTGTCGATGTGGTGCCAATCATGTGGGCAGTCCACGATTGTGTCAAACTTCTTAATTGTTGTTGGAGCTGCAGTCATGCAGGCAAATAGGGAACATTCAATCATACATCTGACTTATGCCTTGTAGATGACAGACAGGAGTCAGGAGGCGAGTTACTCGCTGCAGTATTCCTAGCTTCAGACCTGTTCTTGTAACCATTGTAATTGTATGGCTAGTTCAGTTACGTTTCTAATCAACATCCATAGTTCACATATCTAGAAGTTTTTTTCCCTTAGGAAAGCTGTTTTGTTGTGGAAATATTTTAATATCCATTTAAGCCACTTTCCTATGTGTGTTTTTACCTTCATGCTGTGCTTTTCCTCCGGCACTACTGTTTAATTAAAAAAGGAGACAGGGAACCTATTGTCATGTGTCAATATTTTTCTGAGTTGTCCTTTAGAAAATTAGCTACATAATAACTCGATACTCAATGCAGGAGACAAAAGAATCTTCCTGACATGAGGATTTCACTTGTTGTTAACATTTGGATGCATTAAAATAAACAACTTAAAGTATGACATATTTGTTAGGTCCAACATTTGAGATTTCAATCTTACAGGTCAATAAGGTGCTCATGTTGATTTCACATCTTCAAGAAACTGTATATGCACAAATCTCACCAGTGTAATTGCAAGCTATCAATACATTGGTGACTGCAAAACTCACAAATATCATGAATACAATTAACTTTTTAACTGAAATAAAGTCATGCTTTCATAAGGAGATTTTCTTTCCTGAATTTCTTTGTTGTATATAAATTTGAATGTATTTTGATACTGTCATGGAGAACTTTTATGAAGAAGCTTGTAAGAAAACTCACAAAAACTACACATTACTAACTTGGTTAAAATTATGCTGTGAATGAAAATATTTGTGTGGCAATACCATGTTTTTCACATGTTTTGGGCTTGGGCTTCCTCATTTTGCTGAGAAACATTATACTTATCCACTTGACTGACAATTGTGAGAATAATGTTATATCACAGATTGGAAGTAAAATTTATTTTATGCAATACTGTAAAATAGGCAATATTCAATTCAGATGTTCAATATGCATTTCCTCTGATTTTTATTTATTGAGAGAATTTCATGATAAGTGGCCTAATTATTATTGAAGAAACTGTGCATGTCACGGTTATCCGTGAGTTGCTGAGCCTCCTGTGCTCTTTCTACCCACCATCAATTCTTTAGATGTCCTTTGGACTTGATGACTTACATGCTTGGATGTTAAAGGAACTAGCTACAGAGTTAGTGGATGCACAGATAGTAATCTTCCAAAAATACCTAAATACAGGAAAAGTCCCTGATGATTGGAAAATTGCAAGGTAACATCCTTATTCAAAAAGGGAGACAAAACATGGGTAATTATAGGCTAGGGAGATAGTAGGAACTGCCGATGCTGGAGATGAGGCTTTGCAATGGGGTTAAAATTGTTACAGAGATAGTAGGAATTATAGGCTAGTTAGCTTATCATCTGTGGGAAAATGTTAGTGTCTATCATAAAGGAAATAGCATAAATAAGCATAAATAGCAGAGAATTTAGAAATATCTAATTTAGCAAAGTCAACAAAGAGGAAATCATGCCTGACAAAGTTATTAGAATTATTTGAGGAGGTAGCAAGAAGGATGGATAAAGGAGAATCAATAGATGCAATACATTTAGATTTTTAGAAGGCATTTGATAAGGTACTGCACATGAGGGTACTTACTATGTTAGTATTGTGGGTAGTATGTTAACATGGACAGAGAATTGGCTAACAAGTAGAAGAAAAAGAGTTAGGCTAAACAAGGCATTTTCAGAATGACAATCTTAACTAGTATAATACCACAGGGATCAGTGCTGGGTAACAATTATTCATAATATATATTAATAACTTTGATGAGGGAAGTAAATGCACTATTGCCAAGTTTGTGGGTGGCACAAAAATACATAGGAAGGTGAGTGCCGAGGATGACACAAATTGCAAACGTGTAAAGGCAGTTTAAGTGAGTGGGCAAAACTTGGCAGATACAGTACTATATCAGAAAATGTGAGCTTATGCATATTGGCAGAAAGAAGAGCTGAATATTATTTAAATAGAGGTAAACTCCAGCAAGTTGCAGTAAAGAGGGATTTGGATATCTCAAAAAGCTAGCTCACAGGTTCTGTAGCTAATGGAGAAGGCAATTGGAATGTTGGCCTTTATTTCAAAGAGAATTTTTTTTTCCTTGTTAGTCATTCATGGGATGTGGACATCACTGGCTAGACCAGAATTTAATTTCCCATTCCTAATTGCCCAGAGGGCAGTTAAGAGTCAACCACATTGCTGCTAATCTGGAGTCACACATCAGTCAGACCAAGTAAGGATGACAGGTTTCCTTCCTTAAAGGACATTAGTGAACCAGATAGATATTTCTGACCATTGACAATTGTTCATGGTCATCATTAGACGCTTAATTCTAGATGTTTATTGAATTCAAATTCCACAATCTACTATGGCAGGATTTGAACCCGGATCCCTGGCACATTAGTTGAGTTTCTAGATAAACAATCCAGCAATAATACCACTAGACCATTGCCTCCCCTGAATGGAGTATAAAAATAAGGTGTTGCTAGAACTATGCAAGGAAAGTTCCCTTATCAAAGGAAAGTCATATTGATATCGGAGGCATTTCAGAGAAGTTTCACTAGGTTGATTCCAGGTACAGAGGGATTTTCTTATGGGGAGAGGTTTAGTAGGTTGGGTTTGTATTCAAGTTTAGAACAGTGAGAGGAGACCATATTAAAATATATGTTTCTTCATATCCAACTTCTCAAGCCCCCTGAGAATAGAAATAAAATTAGGTTTATTGTCGCATGTACTCAAGAACAGAAGTACAATGAAAAGTTTACAATGTCACCCCACATGGCGCCATCTTAGATACAAAGTACCTAGGTACAAATCTTAGATAAAAAAATAGAGAAATAAAGAAAAGAAAGTTACGTTACCTCCCGGTGTTTCATAGTATAAATTATAAACTAAGACATAAAGTAAAAGGATAAACATAATAGTCCGACAAACAGATTACAGATAAACATTTCATTGCAGTAGATCAGCGCAGAGGGCTTCTAAACATTCTCTGACCGAGTTTGCAAACCGCTGACTGCCCGCATTGGTCCCCAGTCCAACAGCCGTCTTGTCAGCAATAAACTAAGCATTTGGTTGTTGACAAAAGGAATGACTTGGCTTGCTTGTTTCTGATCCTGAACTGTGTACTGACCAACACACACACACACACACGCACGCACGCATGCACACACAAACACGCACACACGCACACATTTAGATAGCAATATCACCTCCCTATTAAAATTCAAACTTTGGTGTAATCAGTAGAGGAGTAGGACATGGGGAAAATATCAGTTTACTTCTCACACCTGGATTTTGACAATTAAAAGATAAACTATATCATACTATTTTTTCTAATTAAGATTTGTGGATATGCTTTTGATCATTGGTATTTTTTGTTGTTCAAACTGTTTTTATAACTTCCCCTTCATCAGTAAACTCAAAAGTACTTCAACCTGGGAGTTAACAATTGAACAAATGAAACCTCATTTCCTGATGTTGAAGGCAAACCCTAGCTATTTAAATGGTATTTCCAATAAAGTACAACCTGGTGTTAATTAGGGGACGAGAAGCTGCCAAAAATCTGGTCTCATCTGTCTATTATGCAATGATAAGCATTAACATCAGTGAAGGATTAACAGAAACTGGGTTTGTTTAGCCTACCACAGACACCTACGCAAGTAATACATCTTCTAATCAAAAGCACAAAGATAATGTACAAGACAAAACTGACAGGATTCCAGCATGGAAATAATTGTTGAGCGATCAAACGAACAAGTGCCTCCTCATTCTGAAAAGGAACATTTTCTGAAGAAGGGTCTAGGCCCGAAACATCAGCTTTCCTGCTCCTCTGATGCTGCTTGGCCTGTTGTGTTCATCCAGCTCTACACCTTGTTGTCTCAGGAACAACAAACATGTTTTCTGGGATAGCAGGAACTGCAGTTGTTGGTTTAAGTTGACTGAATTGCCTCCCTTTGCTTTCCTTCCCTGAATGACATAGATGCACACAAAGTTTATGCTTTGTTTGAAACACAAAAGAAAAGCAATCAGCACTTGTGGGACATGTTGATTTTTTCCAAATAACATGTTTCCTTAATTGTGGCCCTTTTGAATTCCATACGGTTGTCACTGCCATCTGTAATAGTTAAGGAGGTGGGCTGTGAAAAGATAACTCCAACAATAGAATCATTGAATTTGGAAATAGAAATGATAGACTTTCCTCGTTAATGTGCCCTCGAACACTGAGCTCTGGTACATGTACATATATCAGGCATCGCTGCCTTTAAACAGGGTTAATCTGGTTTAAGGGAAGAGTTCCACTGCAAACAAAACACCAAAAGCATATAACTGTACAATTCTAATTTCTTCATTGGCTTTCTACAATTATTACTGTTTTCAATAACTGATAATCAATTAATTCATATTAACAGCAAAGAAGAATGTTCCAAACAATTTCTTATGCACTCCTGAGGGCAAATAAAGCAGAGCGTTACAATTGATTTATCCTATATTTTGGACTAAAAGAGTACAATTCATAGCCTACTCACATGGGTTCAGTGAACAAAGCATTAATTTGATGTTGCCATCTCTAATACTACCATCTTACGGTAACATTGGGCCAAAATGTTCCAATGCTGCTGGCTGTGCATGTGTCCGTCACAGAGCATTTTGTTAATCACATGGGGAAGCCAGCCTCTGTTCTTGAAGGCAGTCCAACCCTCTTAAAGAGAAGTTATCCTGAAAGGCTGCTGCTTGATAGTATATCTGAAATCCAAAACAAGGAAATTGGAAAACCAGGGCAGACAAAAAGCCCCAGGGCCATGGATGCAATGCTAAAAGCCTTAGTGCTCTAAGAGGACAGAGAGAGAAATGCCGTGGTTCCACCAGGGGCCAGAAAGTGTCAAGAAGCATGGTCGTAGTGGAATGAGAGCAAGTGGCAAGGAAGAACTATTCAGAATATCTGGCCCAAAGGACCTGACAGCAGTGACACAAGAAGTCTACCAATCATGAGTAGTCATGACATCTACCCACCGCATCATCAACTTCTCAGACTGCTCAAAGCACCACACCCTATCACTTACACAGCAGTGTTTCCTGGCTCTCATGATTCACAAACACTCAAATACCACACTACACCTTTATACCAGCCACCAATGCTGCCAGCCTCATACATACCTCTCAAAGCTTCCACATTCTTCCACTTATTCAGCTATGGCAAAGATATAATCTAAAGACAGTGTTACAAATTCCATGTTGATTGTATCTGATTCTGCCACTGTTTTCTCAGTGCTCTTCTATCAAATCCTTTATAATGGACTTTAGTATCTTTCCCACCACTGAAGTCAAGATCGCTGACCTGTAATTCCCTGTTTACTCTCTACCTCTACCACCCTTTTTAAATAGTGGGCTTACATGAGCCACCCTCCAGCCTATAGGAAATGTTCCAGAGTCTAAAGAATCTTGGAAAATGGCCAGCAACACATCCACTACTTCTAGCATCAGGTGACACATGTAGAAGGATGTTGTTCACAATGTATGAGTGTCAATGACAACTACCAAGGAAGAGAAGGATTTTCATAAAGGGGCCAGCTATGACACATGATATCTGGAATTGCTGAGCACATTGAGGATGATGGTATGTTCCCGCGTTATGTCTCTTCTTGGTTCTTAGCTCAATCTGCTATTTGGCATGATGATCAAGGCCTCTGATGTTGTAACCTGTTGTTGCCCACCCTCACCAGCTGTTACTCCAACCTTCCCATTCCAACTTTCTGTTTTCAGACTTCCATCTTCCCAGACACAGGAGGGAAAGAGAGTAAAACAGCAGAGATCTAATGAAGTGACTCTATCAATTGATCTGACACTCGCAGTTAACTGCACAGATTATTACATTTACCTAGCAAACTAATATAGATTTGGGACGTGCACATGGGGACTGACTGGTCTCAAGTAAGGCACAGCCAGGTCAGTGTGAAGGATCAAAAGCAAAAGTTGCTGGTCAAGCTCAGCAGGTCTGGTAGCATCTGTGAAGAAAAAATCAGTAAGGTTATCCTTCCCCAGAACTGAAGGATGTGAAGGATGATTCATGTGCTAGGTCACCACAGGGCCAGGCTGCAGGTCTGTTCTCTGACAGATCCATTCAGATGAGGATCTCAATGAGGCAGCATATATGGATCACCCTGATGAGTATTTGAATCGAGACACTATTGCATCAGCTCGCCTGCCAGGCTGCATCCTGCAACAAGTGGCCGAAGGCATCTAGCAGAGCTTGCTCTCTCTGCAGCTTCAACTCCATTTCCTTACCATGCTGCAAATGCACAAGCACTGCTTCTCCCCGACCTGTTGCAATCTTTGTGTGAAAAAGTCAGCCACTTCTCTGCAGTTTGTGCAAGGATGCAGCAACATTTCTGGCCAAATTCTGAACTCACCACACCTCCCAAGTTACACTACAGTACTTTCAAACACTTTGCAACAGAAGTTCTCAAATTCATCATCAAGCAGAATACCAGTCTCTTTAAATAGCATTAATGATGTTTTGCAGATGAGCATTTGACCTTTGTGCGATGTGTAAATTTGTTGTGAGTCCAAATTAGGACAAAGGGAATTACATCAGCCCGCAGAACTGTGATACATCTGGATAGCACCAGTCCGACTTCTTCTGGTGCAGATGTAGGATAACCCTCTGAAGATGTAAGCACTATATTAGAAAATGATGGATGATGGTAACACTGAACTTAACTATTAAAAAAAAGGCTGAGGGAGTGCTGCACAGTCAGAGCTGCATTTTGTTTTGGTGGGGTGGACATACTGAGGACCCACCTGCCCTGTCAAGTGACTTAAAAATTGCATAGCACAATTTCAAAAAAGAGTAGGAGAACTGTGTCCAGTGTCATGACCTTTTATCCCTCATTCACCATTACAAAAATAAGCTATTTTGTCATTATCTCTTTGCTGTTTCAGGGAGCTTACCGTGCACAAGTTGGATATGATGTTTCTTACATCACAACTTGAGCTATACTTCTAAAAATATTGCATTAGCTGAAGCAGTTTGAATCATCTTGGTCCTAAATGGTGTATGACAATATTTCTTTTACTTCTGATTTGAAATTTGTCATCTGGATAGTTGAATGAGAGCTCAGTCACAGTCGATAAAAATACCATGTAATTTCCAATGTATAAATTACTAATTAAGAACATTGGTTATGATTTGACTGAAGTCTAAATTCAGAGTTGTGTTAATTTTGGCAAAAGCCGACTGTAAAAATGCCTTCGCTGCTGAAGAAATCATAAGCCCTTTTGTTTAAAGAATTCATGCTGCTTGCATCTTGCATAGATTTTAAAAGTTGCCTTTTGATCAGTTTGTGTTAATAAGTTAATATGAAACTGTGGAGGTTAAAAGATCTGAGGCACCATACTGAGCCATCAGCCCATTGTTTTCTTTGGAAGCCACGGTTTGATCCCAGTTCACTGTTTGGAACATTTCCTTGGGCATGCCAGCTCTGAATTGTTGCACTGATGAACCGTGGAAACTAATTTGGTTTGACAGCCACCATTTCTACAGATGCTGGCAGTTGAGTCCAGCCAAAGAAATGGACTTGTACTTTACAAAAAGAAGACACTGCATGATGACCCCCCACCGGTCCAACCACCATGATATGGGACTTTTCCTTGTGTATTTCAGTTACGCACATTATGCAGTGGGTTACAGCAGTGTATTTGCAATATGCTTCAGCTTGCAGCCCCTGCGTTGTGCAGTTGGTTAATTAAGGCAGTCCGCATTTGTGACCATCTGCTCACAGTAAATTGCACCGTTTTACTTAGCATGACCTGAAATTAAAACATGTACGGTCACACACAAATATGAAAGTGCTCTCATTCTGTGCAGATGGATAAGCAATCCATTGGCATTTGTACCCGCTCACTGAATGGCAAGAACTGTTGCTACAGCTTCTAAACAGATGGAACATTTATTGTTTGATAAATTTATTCCATATTGGCATTGCAATTTAAACTAGTGTGTCAAAAAATGTAATCAGGTATATGATTCTTACACAGATCTCCAGCTTTATCTAAGATCACAGGAGATGCACAAATTATGAATTTAAATCCTCATTGGTGTAAACTTAAACGTTAGTCTTGCTCAAATTACCATCAAGAATTACTATTTAGGATCAGTCAGTGAATATGTCTAGGATACTTGGACATAGCAGAAATCTCAAAAAATCCGGTTTATTGAGTTTCTTTATTTAGTTCAAGTCGAGTAGTGTTAAGTTGTGCTAAGTGTTAAGGATGACTAGATGTAGAAACTGCAAGTGGTCAAACTGAATTTAGCCTTCTGATGATCAGAGCAAGGAAAGTACATTTCCATGAGAGCTGCCATATTGTTCTAAAAACTCTATTTGTTCTCTACGTTTCTTCAGGAATGGAACTTCTTTGCCTACAGTACCAAGGCTCTGAGGCAGAGTCATATTGGACTTGAAACATTAACTCTCTTTATCCTCTACAGACCTGTCAGATCTCCTGAATTTCTCCAGAACTTTCTGTTTCTAATTCCTACAGTATGACATCTCAAGGTGTGCTTCATGGGCCATAGCCAAAGGCACTCCATGTCCATGGATACTGCCATCCAACATGTGCCAGCCTCGCCACATTCTCATGGCCCATCTCTGACACACTAATAGCATGGTTCTGCACTGCTATGCTGAAATTATGGGTGGATCAGTAGCTATCTTTAGAATGATACTGGAAGGGCACTGTGCACAGGGACAGCACCTAGCTCACAGATTGGAGCCACCAAATTTTGCTCACTTAGCACCTATTTGGGTGCTCACAGCATTCCTGCTTTACTTTGCCTTACTGTTTGGCACTTTGCCCCTTAAACCAATGCTTAAAAGTTCACAGTACTACGACATTGCCTTACGGTTTCACACATGCAAGGTCAGACAGCTTGCATTCTTTGTCAGCAATGACTGGTCAAGTGAGTAAAAATCTTGCTGCATGGCATCGTGCTTTGCCAATCTCACCCCAGACCATGTGCTAGTGACCTATGCACTGCATGCCAGAGGGAGGCTTTTGGAATTTAACTGTGGGAATCATGCTGGGATGCAGTGGAGATGACAGTGCTGAAAGGGAGCAACTCAATATGTAAGGAGGAGACAATAGGGCATGGAAGGGACTGGAAGATTGATGGAGAAGGCTACCAGGAAAGGAGTTCACCAAGGCAGAGAGGCAGAGTTTGGAACTCAGAGTCTGAGGAGTGACCACTGTGGTCCTCTTTCGCACTGTAAATAACAAGTTTACGATAGAGTTTAAAATTGCTGTAATCACACGCAGAGTCTGTGGGAAAAGGACTTCATTCCATGAGGTAGGGGGCTTCAAGTTCGATGGATGTGAGTTCCTTCAAAGGGCAACACCATTACACAGATAACCACACAGCGAAGCTGAAAAAATCTTGGGAGCACTCCATTCCTTGTAAGCCTTAGGTATAAGTGTTCTGTTTTATCTTTCCCTCTCACTACTGTAAAGAGACATATTGAATACCAGTGTCTATGGACATTAGGTGTATGTGGCCACTGCCCATGGAATATACCTTGAGATTTTGGTGCTGGCACTCTGACCTGCACGCTGGGAATTCTCTGTTTCTATAGTTTCTATACGGATGACGAAAGCTGCACATTAATGAGTCAAGGTTAGATAGCATTGAGGGAGATAATGAACGGATAAAGCCTGATAACCCCTCGCCAGCGAGAACCTCGTCTTGACGTTCAGAACTTAGTTGGAAAATGCAACTTGTTGCTCCTGATGTCAAGAAAGACCTCGCTCAACTTCTCATGCAATTCTCCCAGATTTCCTGGCATAGCCCACATTGCTGGGAATATTTTATCCATTGTGCTTGATTCTGTAAGCAGCTGAGGTGGCCTATTAAGACATTCAGTCAATAAGGCCCATTTCCAATGCCTCCTCAGGACAACAATAGATGGCAAATAAATGTAACATTACCCATAACAACTGAGAGAACTGGTTTTTATATCATGCCTTTATTGTAGACAAATGTGTACAGATACTTCACAGACAGACATTATTTAAAAGACAAACTTTGAAGCCAGAGATAAGGGAGTGTATAAAAATGTGATCAATGATTAGTTTTGAGAAGGGTTGGAAAAAAAAGAGCTAGAAGTGGTCAGGTAAAGTGGTTTAGGGAGAGAATTCCAGAGCTAAAGCACAAGTCGTTAAGGGCACAACCCCCAATGGTTGAACACAAGACCAGAGAAATAGGAAGGCAGAATTCATAGAATCCCTACAGTATGGAAAGAGACCATTCAGCCCATCGAGTCTGCAATGACCTTCCAAACAGCATCCCACCCAGACCCAACACTCCTACCCTATCCCTGTAACTCTGCATTTACCATGGTACTCTCCATCTAGCTGCACATCCCTGAACACCATGGGGCAACTTAGCATGGCCAATCCACCTAACCTGCACATCCTCAGACTATAGGAGGAAACCCACAAAGACACAGGAAGAACATGCAAACTCCACGCAGACAGTCACCCAAGACTGGAGTTGAACCCAAGTCCCTGGTGCTGGGAGACAAATGTGCTGACAACTGAGCCACCATATCATCCATAATCATTCTCAGAGAATTATCATGAAGCATCTTAAACATGAAGGTAAGGTTTAAATTTGAAGAATTTGGATATCCAAAGACCAGAAGACCGGAAGCAGAAGGAGCAGAAGTAGACTATTCATCTGACAATCCTTAACTCCATTTTCCTGGCTTTTCCCTATATTGTTTGATTTCCTTGCTGATTAAAACTCTGTCTATCTCTGCCCTGAATATACTTAATGACTCAACCCATACAGCCCTCTATGATATAGACTTCCACAGATTCACTACTCTCTGAAAGAACAAATTATTCCTTATCTCTGCCTTAAATGAGGGATCCCTTATTTTGAGGTTATGCCTGCCGGTCCTAGACTCTCCCTCAAGGGGAAACAGCCTTTTTGCCTCTCCCTTGTCAAGTTCCCTAAGAACGTTTCAATAAGGTCATATCTCATTCTTCTAAATTCCAATGTGTACAGGCCCACCTATTAAATCCCTCTTCATAAGACAGTTCCCCCATATCTGGTATTAGCCTACTGAAGCTTCTCTGGACTGTCTCCAGTGCCAAAATATCTCTGTTAAGAAAAGGAAGCCCAAAGTTGTTAACAATATTCCAGCAATGCTCTGACTAGTGCCTTGTATAGACTTTTATATTCCATTCTCTTTGAAATAAAGGCCAGTATTACATTTGCCTTCCCTATTATTTGCTGAACTTGGAAACTAGTTTTCGTGATTCATGGATAAGGCCTTTCAAATCCCTCCATCTATAGCTTTCTGCAGTCTTTCTCTGTTTAAATAATACTCAGCTCCTCTATTCTTCCTGCCAACATCACATTTCCTCACATTATACTCCATCTGTCATGTTTTCACCCACTTGCTTAACCTGTCTTTGTCCTTCTGCAGATTCTTTGTGTCATCCTCACCATTTCCCTTCCTACGTTTTTGTATTATCCACAAACTTGACTCTAGTGCAATCAGTTTCCTCATCCAAGTCTTTAAATATATTTGTAAATGTGGCCCCAGCACTGATCCTTGAGACACTCCATTAGTTAACATTTGCCACCCTGAAAATGTCACCCTTATCCCAACTCTCCAACTTCTATTGGTTAGAAGTCCTTTATCCTTGCTAAAATACTACCTCCAACACCGTGGGCTCAACTTATGGGAAGTAAATTAGAATGAAAGGTGAAAGATCCTGAGGATTCAGTTCTGAGAAATGTTAACTGTGATTTCTCTCCACAAATGCTGCCAAATCTGCTGAGCTCTTCCAGCAATTTTTGTTTCTCTTTGTGTTGGTAATAGATGCACCTTGCCTTTAGGAATGCAATTTGCTTGAAATCTACTCTATAGTGTGTGAAAACGGAAGAATTTAATCATTTACTTTAAGTGAAAAAGATGTAGCACATGCTTCAACTGCCATAAAACCAAAAGCAAATTTTTCATGGTTGACAGTCTCATTGTGTAATCTTCCCAACTTGCCTTCCCACCTACTTTTATGATTTCCCTAAAACTGGTGACAGTACTTTCAGTTCCCCCATCCAAGTTGTTTATATATATATTATGGCCCCAGCACTGGTCTCTTATCCTTTATCTTATTAAATGACCTAAAATGTAGTACTTTATTTATAATCTTTTGGAAAGGTGTGCAGGATAAAAGTATTATTGGTGCTACCAGCTTGACAGACAATCACAGCCTTGGTTTGGGGGTGGTATAACCAGAGAATGGTAGCCATTACTGTGACGTATGTTCAGTGGTACCTGCAACTTTGGATAGCTCACATGTCCTTTCCTCCTGGTATCCCTAGCTCAGGAAGAAAAGGATGAAGTCCCCTCTATTTGCGTACAGTGGCCCTCTCACCTCCTAGATTCATTGATACACAGTGAATTGTGGTATGTTGCTGATGTCACATGCTCCTACCTGGCAGCATTCAATGGCGTACTTTCAAGGCCACTGGGAGTGTAATTTGCATGTTGCTTTAAGGCATTAGGTCAATGTGATGCAGGTGAAATAACTCTGAGGTGACCCTAGCCTGCACAGGTAATGCTCCTGACTCATGGCTAAGTCAAAGTGGTTCTCCTGAAGAAAGCTTTTATGGAGAGGACCTTCTAAAGAGATAACTCTTTCTACCTTGTCATGAAGCTTCCCATTACTGCCTTCTTCTCCCCATGGTCTGCTCATGTTTAGAGTAAGTGGTATTGCAACAGCTGCCTCTGTTGTTTGGAAAGTTTGGTTCTGAATGAGTTAATAGTGGAGATAGCATTAAGCTACACCCAGTCTGATGATGCCAAAATGACTTGGGTGTCGATAAGACAAAACAACTATGTCTTCATTCTTGAAGAACCTATATTCTTAGTTTCTCAACGGTCTTAGTTATAACGGGCAGAATTCATAGGAGTCTGAGCGATGCGGGTTCAGGCAAGGGTGAGGGGTCCGGCAAGGTCTACCTTTATTTCAGGAGTATCCCACACCATCTTATATACTTTGCACAAAGACGGTGGTGAGATTCTCATGAGCCAGAGGCAAGTTGCCAATTGATGACGAATAAAGTTTGTTAAGCATCTCATTGATAGCCCAACACATCTCTTTCATAGTCAGCTTTCTATTTTCCCAAACAAGCTAGATATTGAGGAAACTCATCATAGAAACTAGAACAAACACCTGTGAATTCAGCTCGCCAATTGCTGCAAATAATCTTGATGTTGGGCATAACATCTCAAGGCATTCTCCCTGGACACCAGCCACACAAATACCATTTCCACAAACATTGGCATCTGACAAATATCAGCCTCATGGCACATCTCTGATTCCCTTACATGCTGTATCTTGATTTCAACGCTGCACCTCAGGCTGCATCAACATCTACCATTGTTTGTTTTTATTCATTAACGGGATGAGGATGTCGCTGGTTAGGCACCATTTATTGTCCATTCCAAGTTGCCCAGAGGGCAGTTCGGAGTCAACCACATTGCTGTGGATCTGGAGTCACGTGTAGGCCAGACCAGGTAAGGGGATGGCATTTCCTTCCCTTAAGGGTATTAGTGAACCAGATGGGTTTTTCTGACAATCGCAACGGATTCACGGTCATCATTAGATTCTTAATTCCAGATATTTTATTGAATTCAATTTCTCCCATCTGGTGGTGGGATTTGCACCCAGGTCCCCAGAATGTTATCTGGGTCTCTGGATTAACAGCCCAGCAATAATACCACTAGGTCATTGCCTCCCCAATGTAATGCAGCAGCAAGGACACTGCGCACTCAGGGAAATGTACCCTGCTCACAGACTGGACCAGGCCACATCTTCTATATGTTCGCTTGCTTTATGAGCGCACACTCACTCCGAGCTAACTTGGATGCTCACAGTACCTCTGCTTTATATTGCTTTACCTTGCCTTTTTTTACTTTGCCCCTCAGCCAAAAATACAAGTCTCAGATTACCTCTGTTTTGCTTTACCATTTAGCACAGACACAAAGACAGGAAACCTGTCATAGTTGTCAGCAGGACTCAGTCAATTCAAGGGGGATAGCCTTCAGTCAGAGGGTCCAGGCACTGTAAGTCAAGGGCAGATTTCAATATTAGTGCAGGGGCTTGGAAACAGACACTCACCCACTTGAGGATGGTCAGAGACAAGGTGTTCTCCATGTAAGAGGAAAAGATTTGAGTGTTGGGCAGCCCATCATTGGTCCTGACTCTTTCTACCCTACTGTGGGCTGTTTTCCTCCTGAATTGAGAAAAAGGCAGGCATTAAGGAAGCTGAAAGTGGATGATATTTGTGTAAAGTACTTGTTATTTTTGGTGCAAGTGGGAAGCTGTCTGGAGCAAGTGAGAGAAGGATTGAGGATGTAGCATAGAGGGCATTTAGAGTTAAGAGTTGTCAAGGGTTGGACTTGAGATTGAGCAAGGAAAAATGTTGCAGGCATTAGTGAGTGGTAGAGAGTGAACCTTGGTGACCAGTAGGTATTTTTAAAAATTTGTTCATGACATGTAGATTTTGCTGGCTAGGCCAGCATTTATTGCCCAGAGGGCAGTTCATAAGCAACCACATTTCTGCGGGTCTGGAGTCACATGTAGACCAGACCAAGTATTAACTTCCCTAAAGGTAATGAGTGAACAAGATAGATTTTTATGACAATTGATAGTGGGTACATTATATTGCCATTACTCCAGCCTATTTCAGGATTCAACACCACGTCCCCAGAATATTGGCCTGAAGTTCAGGATTGCTAGCCCATGACATTATCATAGTGCCATCACCTCCTGCTAATAACAGGAGCAATGATAGAATGAGTGTGAGGTATCAGAGATGAGACGGCAGCACTTATGCTGGCAGAGTGGAGAAGGTGCCATGCGTTCCTCCCAACCACTAAGATTGCTCTGACGCAGGTGGTAACCTTGGACCAGGCTGGCATTGTCTGGCATTATGGTTTCCATTGCTGGTCCTAGGGGAAGAGGGCAGCACAGTGGCTCAGTGGTTAGCACTGCTACCTCACAGCACCAGGGACCTAGGTTCGATTTCAGCCTTGGGCAACAGTCTGTCTGGAGTTTGCCCATTGTCCCCGTGTCTGCATGGGTTTCTTCTAGGTGCTCCAGTTTCCTCCCACAGTCCAAAGATTTGCAGGTTAGGTGGATTGGCCACGCTAAATTGCCCATAGTGTCCAGAGATGTGCAGGCTAAGTGGATTAGCTGTGGGAAAAATGGGGTATGGGTCTGGGTGGGATGCTCTTTGGAAGGCCAGGATGGACTCAATGGGTCAAATAGCCTGCTTCCACACTGTAGGGATTTTATGATTCTAAGAGGAAATCGCATCTCTGAACCCAGTCCACCTGCAGCAGCACTACCAGGTTCCTGCCTTCAAAGTGGGGCACTGATAATCCCCCACCATCTGCCATGTCGAGGGCAAATATCAGGAACCATACAGGGCAGTTCTGGGCTGACAGTGACTATCTGGGAGTAAGATAGAATATCTGATGAGTGGCATGTTGTTTTGGGAGCAGCACATTGGTAAGTTGGAGTCGGAATTGAACGTAAGGAATGCCACAGGAGTGGGGTTGGTATTTACTGCAGGGACCTTGGTAAAATACAAAAATAAAACTTTCTTTACCTTGTGATGGGAATAACCATGAAAACTCACCATGACTGAAACTAAGCTTCAGCCTAATGCCTATCTTAATAATAAGTGATATCAGATCACTATCATTCAATAAATTACATCATTTTAAAGATGTGTCTCTTCTCATTAAGACTTAATTCGTGGCAAAAACAGCATGCTGCCAAAAGTTGGTATCCCAAAACCAAATATAACAAATATGCCTTGGTAAAGCCTTGCTCTTTCCTCTCTCTTGTGGTCAGCAGAAAACTACAAACTGCTGCAGTAACACATGACAATGCTTCTACAAAATTCATGTCAACAAAAGCACCTCATTTGTAACTTGTTGAGCGATCTTTAACAACCCCCAGACAAGGACCCCAATTGCTTGAAAACTCATGTTCTTTCAGGAGTGATTACCCTTTGCACATGTGATAATAAAATTTGATCTCCTGGCAATGCATTGTGTTATAACCCATTGGAGAATTGAACCATAAGTCGAACCCTGCTATTCTCAGAGTCAGATCAAATGTAAGTATTTTTTTCAGGCATGCATAATGCCCCAGTTTACCTGACAAGGTTAATAGAAAACACAACCAAGTTTTTATACGATATAAGAATTATTATTTACAAGAATTAATTGAACTACAGACATACAGGTAGTTTGCCTATAACATGATAGTTGTGTTCTTGTGCGACCTTGTGCTATAGAAAATCATGCTTTAGAAAATCACATTATAGGGAAATTGCTATACTGTACAGTAGAAAGTTCGCGTTATCCAAACAGCATCCACTACTCATCAATCACGTCACAGCCAATTCACGTTAATGAAACACATGTTATAGCAGAAATACCTGTATAAATTAGGCTGTTAATTCTCTCAAAGGATCAGGGATCTGCGGAATTCACTACACCAGGATGTGGTGCATGCTGGGACATAGAATAACTTTAAGGGGGAGGCAGACAGATTTTTAATTAATAATGAGTTGAAGAGATATGGAGAATGGACGTTGAGGCCAAGATGAGATCAGCCATGATCATATCAAATGGTGGATCAGGCTCGAGGGGCTGAATTGCCTACTCCTGCTGTTAGGTTTTATGTTCTTAAGTTCTTACAGCTACACTTAAACAGGTAAAAACTATTAGCATATAACACTACTAACAAAAATTCTAATTCCCTTTCAAACTCCCCTTAAACACATACACACGCACAAACACACAAATAAACAAGGAAATTAATTATTGGCAGAAGTAGAGCAATTTTGGAAAGTCAATTCAGTGGTCTTTGTTTCCCAGTTCCAAGATTAATATGACCTTATTTCAGCTGGCCAGGGTCATTGGCATTCAGTTGTCTTTCTCTGAAAGCTTCAGGGTTTGTATGAAGTACAGAGCAACTGATTCATTTGGAAACTGTGTCTGATTTATCAAATCAAAACTCGCAACTCAACTCACAGTGACCACTGTAGGAAAGTGACTGTTTTTGTGTGCAAGTTTAAACTAAGTCTTTTACTGCAGAAAACAGGCAGCTTCTGCTAGGCTGAACATCAGCACACTTCTGTTTCTTTTGTGTTCTCTGTGTTTGTGTCTCTGTGGCTTGTTTCCAGTTCCAAGCTGCTCATTTAGCTGAGAACCAATCAGCTTCAGTTGTAAACAACTCCTTGACTCCTGATCATCTGCACATTGCAGGAATACGTAGCTACAAAACAGAGTTCACAATAGGCATCAAATTATTTGCTGTGAAATTGTGTAGCCATTCTGGTAAATCCCAGTTTTCTGTAACAAACAATTTATTTTACTCTTTGCAATCCACAATATTTAAAGACCAAAACTAAGAAAATATAACTCTTATCATCCACTCAAGTTCATAAAGTGCACTTTTTTTTTATTAAATCCAAATCTTAGGGGTACTGCTTGTGACACTGACCCTATCAGGTAACTCTTTTCACACCAGCACAACTATGGACCTAGGGCTGTTCTTGCTGTTTGCAAGGAGAAGAATTTCCAGATGTCTATTAGCTCCTCTGGGGAGGCATCTGAAAAGCAGGGAGCAGACCTAAGAGTCTTAGGCCTAATTCTCAAGAATTTGACAAGCAAAAATATAAACGAGCTTTGCCTGGCTTGAAGAGGCAACTTCCTACTTTAAGTAGCCCCAGGTAAGTTTGAAAGTAACTGCATGAGGCTGGCTTTTGATTCCCGAAGCCATCATTAGGGTACATGTCAGTCAAATCAAAATGAGGTTTAGAGTCCTGCAAGCCTGTTGCTTATGGGCCATCCCTTGGCGAACTGGCAAATCAGGTTAAAATCGAGGTTTCACGGTTTGGAAGGGCAATCCCTTAATATTATTGAGTGCTTTTCTGTTACAGAAAATGATTTGAAAAGCAGAAAGGCAAAATCATATTAATTTATTGACATTTGTCTTTCTGCTTCACTGCTGCGTTATGGAACAGAATTAAATCCCTGAAAGTTGCACGGAACTGTGACAAGATAGATGCATTCTCATGAAGCAATGTGTAAACCAGTGTTGAACTATTAGACTACTGCTTGCTGTAATCTGGCCAGAAGGCAACAATGAGCCAAATATAAACAGAAGCATCTGGTCACCCAGCATGGACTGGCAGACCCATGAAGCATGGCAGATGCAGCTTCAGCTGTTATTGGGTACAGATCAGCAGCAGCCTAGCCAATGTGTCGCATGAAGGGCCCAAATTAACAGTGACAAAACAGTGTCAACCTGCCAGTCATCTGACAAAGCAGTCTGACAGATCCAAATACCATGCTGACAAATATACCACTGATCCCGTTTAGTAGGAGTGAACGTCCAAATCCATTAATATGTGGAACTATTTGTTATATTTCTAAATTATTTTATCCCAAATAATTAGTGTTTGTATAACTACAGTAAACTGAAACCAGTGGAGCTAATATGGATGATCAAAAATGGCAGGCTTTTTCATCTGTCGGAATAAAATAATCTAGCTCATTTTCACCTGCTTTCTTTCAAATTCGATCAGAAGATATTTTATCTTTTGGAACTTAAATGGCAGCAAACTGACAGTCTGTTTTTAGTAGTAGATACAAGTAACTGAGTACTGTAATACAACTTCAAGTCAGTACCAATACCGGCATTAGCTGTGCAGTTCCTTGCCATTATATGAATTTATCACCAATACTCCAAAAGGAAACTGTCTTTTTATGGGACACTATAACATTCTGGACTTTTCAAATAATCTTCTCAAGTCCTATAGATAAAGTTTTATAAGATTCATTGGAATTTGTCCCCCTCCCATTTTTTTGTTATTCATTCCTTTACAAGTTCCTTTTACAAGGCTTGCATAATGCACCATTCTGCATCTTAGAAGGCAGACAAGTAATCTCCTCTAAGGTCTCTGCCAATGGCATATTTGAGCTGGTTGCTGGGAGAGGTGAACAAGGGAATTGCTAATCACTGACATCCTGAATTTTCCTTCTCTCCTTATGTGGAAGGAAGATCTCTGCTTTTAATCATTACTTCAACTTACAGAAAGGTTTGAAACTTGTGAGGAACAACTGCCCAATGGGACAATGTGTATATATGTAAATTGTGATAGATCAAGTGTGATATATTCTACAAAATGGTCAAAGGGTGCAATATAGGCTGGGTTCACAGATGATTAGCAGCATAACTCATTGTGTCAATGTAGGAGTGAGTTCTGTGCGTTCTGTGTCACAGTGTGACAAGTGCCTTAGAAGTGTTTATGTTATATGAGACCATGCAAGCATCTTTGGTTCCTGACATAAGGGCATCTTGAAACTGGCTGCAACCTGAAGGTAAATCTGCCAGTTTGCCAGAAGGACCTGTTATGAATCAACATAACAAATTCCAAAAGGCATGTCTTTGTTTGCAGCTGATTGAGCAAGGCCTGTTAATCAGGAATAATGTTGCCTCAAGCATCAGGAACTGGTACTGTTAGCATTGATCTTGTGGAGTACAAAAGCAGTTAGAGCCTCAGGGAGTTATTGGCCTGCATTATGCAATCAATGGCAAAGTGACACCACTCATCACTGGCCTCACAGAAAGCTGCCCAGAAAGGGCTAAAGATATCTGTGGCATGGATTGCACCTTTCTCAATGTAATTTGATTCCCGCAACGACGATAGGTGATGTATGGTGCCTCGCAACAATTATATTGTTAAGCAGTTAAAGACATTAAAGAATTCCCACAGATAGCAAATGAGAAAGTAAAATGCATGGATTATCCTTCATTTTTAATCATTTTATGGAGAGTGAAATTAAGATTAAGACAGATCATGAAACATAATCACTTTTCTAAAATCTATATGTCAAAAGCCTATGAATTTTTACTTTTAATTATGGACAAACTTTACATCCCACAAGTATAGAAATGGCTTGTCAGAGCCACAATAGACTTTTTGTCAATAAATCTGGATCAGTCTCTACTAAAAAAAAATCAACATTTTATAATATTTTGAACTTTCACATATTAAATAGAATGTGAAAGTGGAAGGTTACAGCAATTCAGGGATTTCTAAAGATTTAAACCTGCATAACTTCACAAGTGCATCCTGTAGAAGAGTAGAACATAATTGACAGCAACTTCTAGACTTCCATGTATAACTGCACAAGAGCAAACATCTAATGTTTCTGTTGACTTCAGAGTTGTAATGAATGTGAATGCCGACATTTTCATTTACATTATAATTGTAGACTCCAGACCATTGAATCATAGAATTATTGCCTTAATATGTGATTATAACTTTTACTCGATTTAGTTTTAGAAAGCAAACAGTTAACTGAGTTACAAATATAAACAAACCAGATAAGTTGGGCATCAGAAACAAAAACAGAAATTACAGTTAGTACACAGTCAATATAGAAACATTTGAAGACGATATGCATGTGACAGGCAGCCTATCCATCATGTCTATCTCACATTCCTGAAGAATCATGATCTGCACTTTCTTATCACCAGTACTCTTGGAACCTTATGGGACTAGGATAAAACAAAAAAGGCACAGGCCAATAAATGAAACAGTTATGGAAAATTTCTGTCTGACTTCACCCTTACCATCATTAGGCTATCAAAACCAGCCCAAACTGTCATATTGACCATGTATCTATTAACTGTATACTCACTAACATGCTATATGACATGATATCTGTCCCAAGCAAAAACCACAACCTTCTTGAAATGTTGAGGAGAGTAGGAGCCGCTGACAAGTTGGCAATTCAATGACGTGTTTGCACAATGGCAACAGATTTCTGCATTGAAAAAATAGAAGGAGCGGTGAGCACTAAATGAACAATGCATCATGATTGGGACATCAACATAATAAATGGCACCTTTGAGTAGACATACACTGCCAGCTTTCTCATTCTCACAATTTGCTAATTATTTTGACATCTACTTCTAGCTCTTGCAGTTTGGAGCTTGACCACTACCTCCTGCCAGAATTCTGTAAACATCTCCTGAAACAACATGTCTATCTCACTCTCCATCAAAGCAGATATGCTGCTTATCTTTACCACTAATGATTGAGTACATTTGCTTCCCCTGCATTATTTTATTGATTACTGTTTTTTGAAAGCCACTTCTTGCTATGCAGTCTTCATAAAGATTTTTAAAATTTGCACATTCCATGCAATCTTTATAAAGATCATTTACATTTCTATCCTATGCCATTTGTCATCTCCATTTTCCCATGGTGATATGCTGCAATTTCCCACCGCCTCTCTGATGAGCTCCGGCACCAGGTCCAAATAGGTTGGCAATCTCTAACATAAGTTCAAATGCATAACATCTGGCAACCGCTAAAAGTTCCTGAAGCCATCATTTGACCAAATGAGTAAGCATAAAGGCTCACTCCAATCCAGTCCTGCTCTCGTTATTGCAGAACGAGAGTTTAGATCAGTTTCCTCAATCGAAAACAGTTTGTTGCAGAGAATGCTTTGGGGATCAGAGGTGTCATCAATTAATTTGTTTCTAGGGATCTAAACTAACTCCAATCCACAGTGATAACAAGACATTAAATCTGATTTAAATTGATGGATTACTGTTGGTAGCAGCTCTAACTTAGGTAATTTAGTGTTTAAAGATATTTATGAATGACTGATATGACCTGGCTCATTGCAATACCATCATAATACATCATCCCCACAGAGCTTCTTGTAAGATGGCAGTGGAGTAGAGTTTCTGAGCCCAGGGCTTGTCTGCTCCATTCACTTTCCTTTCTGTTTCTGTTTTTTTCTCTCTTCTCTTTTTTTTTTCTCTTCTCTTTTATTTTACTTATCTCTGGGTGAAGAGCTCGGCTGCGGCGATGACATCAGTGACGATTGGGCCCAGCAGTGTGGACTTGTGGCGGCAGCCTTAGAGGTGAGTTTGGGTTTCTGATGGTGTCAGCTTCTAACACAGATTCATGGAGGCAGTGGCGGAGGCGAGTTTAGGCCTAGTATGAGACCCAGTGGCATCAGCAGCAGCTGCATGGGGCCAAAACGGACTCATAGTAGCAGTGGAGTCACGTTTGGGCCAGCGTGGTACCCAGCAGCATTGTTGGTATCTGCATTGGCAAGGACTCATAGTGGCAAGGGCATCAATGGAGGCAAGATAGCCCTGAAGAATGGCAACTTTCGTTCTAGCTGCAGTGGTGTGATGAAGGGAACTTGTGCCTGGCCACCAGGCCCATGGCCTATGATGGAGCACTTAACAATTAGGACTGTAAAGTTGGATACTTTCTTTATTTCTTCATTTTTCAGTCTTTATATTCTGTGTTTTGGTTTATTTTTCTGTGTTTTAAGATGGTGCCGGAGAGCGGCAACACATGCAACATTTTTCACTGTATTTTGTAATGAGATACATGTGACAACAAATAAATCAAAACCTGTCCTTAATTGTCACGTTAGTGTAGTCCCTGTACAGTTGTTAAGCAGTGTGTGTAAGAACAAATGCAAGTAAACCAAAGCCTGGCAGGGCAACAAGAGAAAAATTCGTCACCTGATGTTATGAAAGGTTCCATTCCAGGCAAAACAGCCGGTCCCCTGATAAATAGTTACTGTTACCATTTATCACCTTCCAATACCTCTGTGGAACAACTGTTACCCTGTGCTGCACACACTGCTGCTGGTATGTTCTCAAGTTGTTGCAGTGAGCTGTCCGTATGATGACAATTAAGAGCTGTTAGTGTGCAGATGAGCCTCATAAGTGGCAGGTGCTGAGAATGAGACTCAATTAACTAACAGGCAGAAAATCCTTCCTAATGAGACTGGGCCACTGCAGATATTAAACTGAGGAAGGAAAAATGGTAACAGGTAGTCAACGTTAATCAGTGGTCACTATTGAATTAGATTCAGATAACATATTGTATTCAATAATCAGGATTCCAATCCTTGAGTTTTTTTTATTGTTGATTTACAATGATTGTCTCCATTAAAAGGCATCCTGAAAATCACTTTATTCCATTTAAATTGCTGTATTCATTTCTACCAGACTATGTTGCTTTTTATGTTTTGATTTCACTGTACTTGAGTGATTTTTTTTTGAAGATTACTCATTGAATCAACACATTAATAACTGGCATAGAATTAACAAGTACATAAAAAGGAGTTTAGATCTTTTAAGAGATGTTTTCAACTGTTTAGGCTTTGGAATTCCCTCCTTAAATCTTTGAGTCTTGCTAACTGGCATCCATTTTTAAGATGGTCTTTAAGACTCACCTTTTGACTTCAACTTCCCGAATATTTATTCCTTGGGTCAGTATCAAATTTTGTTTGATATTGTTTCTGTGAAACCCCCTGGGAAAATCTTCTGTATTCAAAGCTCTATATAAATTGAAATGTAGTTCTAATAAAACATCTGTACTAACATTAGAACAACCAAGAATTGTTGCATTAAAAACTCAGATAACATTTTAGCATCTTGACTAGCAAAAGTTACATTTACTGCATCATTTTTTCATGACATTTATTTAAATCTTTGTAAAGTTAGAATGTTAAAAGTGCTCCCTAAGCATAATTGCCCCCCTCTGCTTTTAATTCTGATGCTTGTTTTGCAAAATACCAAAAAGCTACAAATACTGGGAAAAAAAATGGCAGGTGAAAAGAGACACTTTGGTTCAATGTTTCCATGATCTTGAAAGGGAAATGTAGGCCAGTCCCATTATCAACCGAGATAAACAGGTGAATAGGGAACAACAGAAATTGCATATGGCCAACCCTCCAATTCAGAGACATGCTCATGCACGTGGTCTATAAGGCAAACAAAACAGATGGGAGAAACCTGATGGAAAAAAAAAATGAAAGAAAAACACTTGAATAAAACTGATTCTCCAGTTCAATTCCTGAATGGCTCATTTTTGAACTTCTGCATTGTGGGTAATTTTCTGAGCTGAAGACAACTGAAAATGGCAAGAAAATTATTTAGCCTTCACTCCATGGAAAATAAGAAAGACACGCTAAATGAAAGAATATTTTTGAAAGCGTAGTAAAAATGAATGCACGTGTCAGAATAGTAAGATGGTACCTTTATGCTGAGAATATAGACATTCTGACTCACCATTTGTGGCTGGAGTTGTGGTAAACAATTACTGTTACCTTCTATTTTAACTCCGCCTACATAAACCACTGTACCTTCTTTGCCACTCCTTCAAAAAAAAATACAAAAATTTAAGACCTGGGCATGCATATTTCCCATTTACAAAATAATTTTCAAAACATTGCATAATGATTACATTTGGAGAAGCAGATACATTATTGGAAAAATAGTTTTTTTAAATTTAAAAATTTTTTTTTAAATTTCAAGGCATGGCTTTGAAACCAGTCACTTTTAAAGCTGTATAATCACTGAAAAAAATACACACAAAATATATCCATCATCCACCTTATCTAAAATTTGTAAAAAAAAGGGAAAAGAAGAAAGTTCTTAGATTTAGATTTTTAGATTAAGATTTTAGATTTTATTGTCACGTGTACTCAAGTACAGAAATATGGGAGTACAGTGAAAAGTGTATAATGTTGCCACACATGGCACCATCTTAGGTAACAAGGTACCTAGGTACAAAGTAGTAGGAGAAACGAGAAATAAAAAGTTAATTGTTGCTTCATAGAATAGCAGAAAAATAAAGAAACAGTTTTTTTACATTGAAGCCTTTCATAGGTTAAACTAAGAAAATAAAGGAATAAATCAAGAGTTCAACAGTGACCACAACTTTTCACTTTATATATTAATGATCTAGAACTGAAGGCATTCTGGCTAATTTTGCAGATGATACAAAGATAGGTAGAGGGACAGGTAGTATTGAGGAGGCGAGAAAGCTGCAGAAGGATTTGCACAGGTTAGGAGAGTGGGCAAAGAAGTGGCAGATGGAGTACAACGTGAGAAAGTGTGAGGTCATGCACTTTGGAAAGAAGAATAAAAGCGTGAGCTATTTTCTAAATGGGGAGAAAATTCAGAAGTCTGAAGTGTAAAGAGACTTGGGAGTTCTAGTCCAGGATTCTCTTCAGATAAACTTACAGGGTGAGTCAGCAGTTAGGAAGGAAAACGTTGGCATTTATTTTGAGAGGACTTGAATATAAAAGCAGGGATGTACTACTGAAGCTTTATAAGGCTCCAGTCAGACCACATTTGGAGTATTATGCGTAGTTTTGGGCCCCACATCTCAGGAAAGATGTACTGGTCCTGGAGTGGGTTCAGAGGAGGTTCACAAGAATGGTCCCAGGACTGAAAAGCTTAACATATGAGGAACGTTTGAGGACTCTGGGACTATACTCATTGGAGTTTAGAAGGATGAGGGGGGATCTACTTGAAACTTACAGAATACTGAATGGCCTGGACAGAGTGGATGTTGGGAAGATGTTTCCATTGGTAGGAGAGACTAGGACCCGAGGGTACAGCCTTAGAGTAAAGGGAAGACCTTTTAGAACGGAGATAAGGAGAAACTTCTTCAGCCAGAGAGTGGTGAATCTATGGAATTCACTGCCACAGAAGGCTGTGGAGGCTGTTCATTGAGTATATTTAAGACTGAGATAGATAGGTTCTTGATTGTCAAGGGGATCAAGGGTTACGGGAAGAAAGCCGGAAAATGGGATTAAGAAACTTATCAGTCATGATTGAATGGCAGAGCAGACTCGATGGGCTAAATGGCCTAATTTCTGCTCCTATGTCTTATGGTCTTTGATGAGTCCTCCCTTATCTCACTCTGCTGTCTGTTCTCAAAGCCACCACTGATGCTGAAACTGCTTACTTTCCAATCTCCCCTGGTGTCTCGGAAACATGCTTAGGCAGGACCCATTAGCATACCGAGCCGAGACACCACCATGAGCTGCCATAAGATCAGCCGACATACCGCCGAGAGACAAGGTTGGGACCTGCCATGAGCTGCCAAGAGACCAGGCCGAGACCTGCAGGATGCAATTATATAGAATCAGTGCAGACGGAGGCCATTCAGTGTGTTGTGTCTAAGCTAGCTGTGCCCATCGTGTCTCTGCAAGAGCAACTTAGCTAATCCCTAATTGAAAGAGCTAACTTAAACTTAATGGACCAAATGACTTCATTCTGCTTTATCCAATCTATGTTACTTTTCTAAATGTGTTTTTTAAGTGTGTGATCAACATCACTATTTGAATTTAAAGATGTATTTCTGAATTTTATTTGCTCAGTTTTATTCAAGTTTGGTTGTATGTTTTACAAGCCATGAGAAATAGTCTAGTGAGACTCCATACATATTTAGTATCAAGTTATTGGGTAAAGATTTGTATTCAGGGATCTTCCTCTGATTCCATTTACATTGCAGTTGAGTACAACAAATTATATTACTCCAACTCTTCCTTCATTAAAACATGGTCCCCTGATAATCATTCAGAAAGTATTAGAGCCAGCCCAGCCTGTCTAATATTTCCTTCATAACTATCCAGATGAGGAAGTTGAAAGTCTCCAAAGTCACCAACTCTAAATCAGAGGGTCCTAGGGAGCAGGGAAATTGCCCATCAGAAGTTTAAACTTCCTGGGTGATTCCCCTGGAGCCATTATGTCAGGATCTCCATGAGGTCTTAACGCATATCTTGGGGGCACACCCCATCTCTGACCATCTGGAGATCAGAAGAACTCAGCCAGTGTGAAAAGTAAAGATAAAATAATGGACTTGGAGCAAAGTTATGAATCTCAAGGCTACCTCAAGTATCCCAACATACAACCCAACTAAGATATTCCACCTCATAGCTTAATGCAGAGTAATTTTCCTTTATAACCAATGGCATGTTCACAACCTGCTTGTCATTAAAAATCTGCCTGAATAGTCCCAGATAGTTAAGTGCTGAAAAAATGTGAGAACTTGATTGCATTGGAATATTAGCTACCACCAGGACTTAAATGAAACATCGCATTGAAATTAAATGACCATTTTCATCATTACTTTTCCAGGCACCAGACAAGTTTAATCTTTGATAAATTCTCTATGATATTTACATTCTTGAACTTCCATGAATTCGTTACGCTAGAAATCAGAGTGATACATCTACTTTGGCTGTTTAGGGTGTGATCATTCACAGAACTTTACAATTAATCACATTTGTCGAAGCTAATTCAATGGATAAATTCATTGGTTAATGATATTTCTGGATAATTAAGCACATTATGGCAGAAGACACATTCTGATTTCAGCTGTACTTGCAGGATAATGATTCCTTTCTGAATGATTATCAGGGAACCACATTTTGAGATTGACATAAAAGATGCGCTCATCAGTCAAGTACAAAGGAATTTTTTCCATATAACTGTTTAGTAAAGTGTCAAATAAAGTTAATGAGCCATAGTGAATAAATTCTTCTCTGCACTATTTCTATTTTGTTTAAAGTAAATAATTCAATGATTTTGTTACAAAAAAAATTTGACCCAGCAGCTCACAGATGAATGTTAACATCATAGCAAACAAACGTAAAGATTTTTGGTGAAATTTAAGTAAAAAGCGATGGAGTCTTTCACTGAAGCAGTTGAATTTATGTCAATGTCATGAAACACTTAGGCAATAATGACCCAGGAAGTGTTTTATTATTATTATTATTAATTATTATTATGGCTTTGCTCTGAAACTAACATAAAGAAATACTTTTCAGCATTCTGATGTGCAGTTAAAATAATTTTAAATGTTTTATCATGATTTTTCTACTTTCTCAAATGTAATAGCCATCCTGTTCAAACTGAAAAGCCATTCATATAGATCTGAAAATTGCAGAAAGAAAAGTTTTGTCTTGATTTTTTTTAATCTAACTAACCTGTTTAGAAACATTATTACACACCTCTGGAGCAGATGGGACTTGAACCCAGGCCTCCTAGTCCAGAGGTAGAGGCACTATCACTGCACCACAAGAGGGTACACCCACAACTTTTGCATTGGTATGTAGTAGTGCCTTTCACCATCTCGGGATGTCCTTGTCCCCAAGTGCTTAACAGCTCGAGAATTACTTTGCAATGGAGGCAAATGTAGCAATCACTTTGTCTACAACTAGCAATGAGGTAAATAAAATGATTAGGTAATCAATTCAAACTCATTAGCTTAATTCAGATTCCAACAACTGCATATTGTAGGATTTGAACCGTTAACCTCACAGCTTTAGACAGGACCTCTGAACTACTAATCCAGCAGCATTCTCACTAACCACCATCTCTGAGGAAGGGTCACTGGACCCACAATATTAACTCTGATTTTTCTTCACAGATGCTTATTTACAGCATCTTTAGTTCTTTCAGTTTTGATTAGGTAATCTGTTTGGTGACACTGGTTAAGAGGATGATTATGGGCCAGGACATGAGGCAGACTGCTCTACCCATTTTTAAATAATGCAATTAAATATTTAATGTCTGTTAGAGAGAGAGGTAGGGCTGAAGTCAGTGAAAATAAAAATCAGGAGAGTCACTGCAGGTTATTTTATATTGCTTTTACACTGTAGCGTAGATCAATCCCATGTCCCTACTTTTAATACTATCCTTAGCACACTAGTTAATGCTTGCTTTAAACTCCTGTCTGCATTGTTCAAAGTTTATACGGCTGGCTGTGAAAGATTATGTGGCCCAACTTAATTAGAAGGAAGAGAAGAAATCTGCATATAAACTAACTTCAAAACCAGAGGAGAGAAGAAAATGGAAAATGAATCAGAAAATGGCTACTTCTCATTATTACAACACAACCACTGAAAAGATTATGGCAGATTGAGGAGATGGTGATTAGTAAGAATGCCACTAGATTAGTATTTCAGAGGTCCAGGCTAAAACTGTGAGGATATGGATTCAAATCCTGCAACACGCAGCTGTTGGTATTTGAATTAAACTAATGAATTTGAATTGAAAGCTGGTCTCAGCAATTCTGACCACAAAGCTACCATTGATTGTTGTAAGACCCATCTGGTCCATGAACACACTTTATGGCAGGAAATCCCCCATCCTTACCTGGTCTGGCAACATATAATTGCATGCCCACAGCAATATGTTTGACTCTTAACTGCATTCTGAAACGAGTTTAAAAGCCATTCAGTTCAAAGGCAATGAAGGACGAGGACCAAATGCCGGTGTTGTCAACGATACCCACATTCAATGAAAGAATAAAGAAAATAAAATGTTTTCACGTTATGTTATTAATAATCAAGCAAGTTGAGTTGTTGGTGTAATTACCCACTTCTCTGCATTTTGCAGGGTGACATTTGGGGTTGCAAGTTTTTAAAATCTATGATAGATGGAATCACTAGGGGGAGCTATTGTTAATTTTGCAGACTGGAACAGCAAAGTAGGTTTACGATCGAAAAATGAAAACTCAGCATTCGTTTCCCATCAGAGTTTTGAGTTTGATAAAGCATCTCTACATAACCAATATTCCAGAAACAAATTAAGGTTAATTTTAATCCATGCCTTTATCCAACTATGAATGATGTGGAGCAGGGTGTCAGAAACTGCCCGAATCCATCCGCATTTCTAGGTTCAACTATTTTGTGGACAGTGGATATTGATTGGATTGTTTCTTGTAATAAGGTGCGCACCAAACATGGGGGAGAAATTGCTATGCTCCTCCTCTGGTCTTATGTATATCCTTCCCTTTACCCCATTGCCGACAGTGGTGTTTTCAAATAGGTAGGGTCTATTCTCTGGAACCTCATCTGATTCTCTATTTCTCCCTCCAGCTTTCTACTCACTCAGTTAAGATGGTTCTATACATATATTGCCACCTAATCTGTATGTCTTCCTTTTTAAGGTGGATGTTTCCAACTAGTGGTTGGGAGGGTCATAATTTAGAATTTTACATCAGTTGAGTAGTAGATTCGAGAACGGTATCTGGCAAAGAAGAAAGAAGAACAGAGGGCAGCAAAAGCATAGACCTTGTACAATAAAACATTGATTCCTTCATACTGCCACAAACACTGTATCATGACCACAGGTCATTACCCCAGATCATATATGGACATATGGATAGAGGAATATGTAATGTTGACGAAGCGGGGAGGCTGCAGAAGGACTTGGACAGGCTAAGATGGTGGGCAAAAAAGTAGCAGATGGAATAAAATGAGATGGAAAGTGTGAAGTTATGCACTTTTGTAGGAAGAACAGAGACATTGTCTATTTTCTGAATGGGGAAAAGCTTCGGATATCTGAAGCACAAAGGGACTTTGAAGTTCTAGTCAAGATTTTCTTAACGTTAACAGTTTACGAAGGCAAATGCAAATGATGTATTCAAATCAAGAGGATCAGAATACAAGAGCAGACCTGCATTTCTGAAGCTGCATAATGATCTTGTCAGACTGCATTTGGAATATTGTGAGCAGTCTTGGAACCCATATGTAAGGAAGGATGTTCTAGCCTTGGAGGGTACAGAGGAGGTTTACAGGAATGGCCCCAGGGGACTCTCCTGTCAGGGGGATAGACAGGAGATTCTGTGGCAATAAATATAAATTTAGAATGGTTTGTTGCTTTCCTGGTGTTAGGATTAAGGGTGTTTCTAAACATTTCAAACATAATGTTAAAGGTGATATTGAGATGTTGGATATTATTGTATACACTGCAGGAATGACATTCTTAGGGAACAGATTAATGCAGTACAGGGTGAATTTAAAAGGTTAGGTAGAAGATTAAAAAATGGAGCCCTAAATGTAATAACCCCAATGCCAAACTCAAACAAGAGAAGGAACAAAAGGATAAAGGAGACAAATCAATGGCTGAAGAGCTAGTATATTGTTCAAGGATTCAGGTTTTTGGACAACTGGAATGTCTTTTAGGATAGAAAAGACCTGTTCAAATGGGATAGGTCTAGCCTGCACTGGAAAGGGACCAATATCTTAGCAGGGAGATTTGCTCATTCCATTAAGGTTTATACTGCTAAAGAGGGGGAGTGGAGGAATTCTAAGTAGCAGTGTAAATAGCGAAATTGGTGGGGAAAGTTCTAAATATGAAGAGAGCATGTCAATTAGAAAAGAAAGACAAGAGAGAGTCAAAGTATATAGTAACTGAAGAACTAAACTACATTTATTTCAATGCAAGGGGTCTTACATGTGGGGCTGATGAACATGGGATTGGGACGTCATAGCTGTTACAGAAACTTGGCTGAGAGATAGGCAAGAGTGGCAGCTCAATGTTCCAGGTTTTAGATGTTATAGGAAGGATAGAAAAGGAGGCAAGAGAGTGGGGGGAGGTGGCATTTTTGATTAAGGAATACATTACTGCTGTAACTAGAAAAGATATTCCTGAAAAATCATCCAGTGAAAATATATGGGTAGAAATTAGAAATAAGAAAGGAAAAATCACCTTGATGGGATTGTACTGTAGCCCCCTAATAGTAAGAGGAAAACTGAGAAACAAATATGTAGGGAGTTCTCAGATATATGTAAGCATAATAAGGTTGAAATAGTGGGAGATTTTAATTTTCCAAACATTGACTTGGGCTACCACAGTGTTAAAGGTTTGAATGGTGAAGGATTTGTTAAACGTGTTCAAGAAAATTTTCTTTTTCAATACATAGATGCTCCTATTAGAGAAGGAGAAAAATTAGACTTTCTTTTGGGCAATAAGGCAGGGTAGGTGACTGAAGTAAAAGTGGGGAAACACCTTGGGTCTAGCGATCATAATTCTATTTGTTTCAAAATAGTAAAGGAAAACGATAAGCCTTCCATAAAAGTTAAAGTTTTTAATTGGAGTAAGGCAAATTTTAATGGTATGAGACAAGAACTTTCAAAAGTTGACTGGAGTGGACTGTTGACAGGTAAGGGAACAACTAACACGTGGCAGGCTTTCAAGAGTGTATGATGAGAGTTCAGAGGCATTGTGTTCCTGTTAGAGTGAAGGGTAAGGCTGGTAAGATTAAGGAACAATGGATGAATAATTGTATTGAAGTTCTAGTCAAGAATAAAAGAGAATCGTATTTTAGATATAGACAACTTGGTTCAATTGAATTTCTTAATCAATATAAAGAGTGTAGGGGAATTCTTAAGGAAGAAATCAGGAAGGCATAGAGAGGATGTGAGATAGCATTGGTAGATAAGGTTAAGGATAATCCAAAGAGATTCTACAAATACATTAAGAGCAAGACGATAACTAGAGAGGGGGTAGGGCCCCTTAAAGACCAAGGATGTCGACTTTGTGTTGAACCCAAGGAGATGGTGGAGATACTAAATGAATATTTCGCATTAGTTTTTACTGTGAAGAAAGAAATGGAGTCTTGAGATTGCAGAGAAATACATTTTGATGTTTTAAAAATAGTTAACATTACAGGAGAGGAAGTTCAGGAGGTCTTAGAAAGTATAAAGGTGGATATATCTCTGAGACCTGATCTAATGTATCCCAGAATGTTGTGGGAAGTAAGGGAAGAAATTGCGAGACCCCTTGCAGAAATATTTGTATCATCTATAACTGCAGGTGAGGTGCCTGATGACGGGGGGTGGGGGTGGCTAACATTGTACTTTTGTTTAAAAAAGGTTGTAAGGAGAAACTGGGGAAAGATAGACCTCTGAGTCTGACTTCGGTTGTTTGATTTGATTTGAATGATTTATTTGTTTACAAGCAGTACAGGCAGATCACAGTAAGCAAGGACATAGAGATCATAGGGTGAGAAAAAAAAACTAGAGAGAGGCATATAAGTTACATCACATAGGGCATGCGCTAGGCAAGATTAACATTAGCAAGATCAGCATTATTTGAAGTTAGAGAGTCCATTCATCGGTCTAATAACGGCAGGGAAGATGCTGTTCTTGTACCTGCTGTTGCATGTGTTCAAGCTTCTGTATCTCCTGCCTGATGGAAGAGGTTGTAGCAGAGCATTACCAGGGTGCAATGAGTCTTTGATGATGTTGGCAGCCTTTCCACGGCAGCGAGCCATGTAAATGAAGTCCATGGATGGAAGGTTGGCTTCCGTGATGGTTTGGGCTGTGTACACCACCTTCTGTAGTTTTGTTCGGTCCTGGACAGAGCAATTGCCATACCAGGCAATGATGCACCTGGACAGTATACTTTCAATGGTACATTAGTAAAAGTTGGTGAGGGACCTTGTGGATGTGCCAAATTTCCTGAGCCATCCAAGGAGGAAGAGGCGTTGTTGTTCCTTCTTGACCGTTGCATCTACTTGGGAGGTCCAAGACAGGTTGTAGGTTATCGGTAGATTGATGGAGGTGATCTTAAAAGATAGGATTTATGGACATTTAGGGAGGCAAAAGTTGATTAGGGATATTCAGCATAGTTTTGTTGGAGGAAAATCATGCTTCACAAACTTGGTTGAGTTTTTTGAGAAAATGATCAAAAAGATTGATGAGGGCAGAGCAGTAGACATTGTTTGCATGGACTTTAGTAAAGCCTTCAACAAGGTTCTGCATGGTAGACTAATTAGTAAAGTCAGGTCACATGGATTCAGGGTGAACTTGCCAATTGGATACATATTTGGCTTAATGACCGGAGACAGAATAGTGGTGGAGGCTTGCTTTTCAGACTGGAGGCCTGTGACCAGTGGTGTTCCACAAGGATTGGTTCTGTGTCCTCTTTTGTTTGTCATCTGTATAAATGATTTGGATGAGAATATAGAATGCATGGTTTTAAATTTGCGGATGACACCAAAATTGGTGGCACAGTAGATTGTGAAGAGGGTTTTCTAGGATTACAAAGGGATCTTGATCAAATGGGTCAATTGGCTGAAAAAATGGCAGATGGAGTTCAATTTGGATAAATGCGAGGGATTGCATTTTGATACAACAAACAAGGGTAGGACTTATACAATTAATGGTAGGACCTTTGGTAGTATTGTAGAACAGAAAGGTCTAGGGTGCAGGTACATAATTCTTTGAAGTTTGCATCACAGAGTGGTTAAAAAGGTGTTTGGCAGGCTTGCCTTCATTGCTCAGTCCTTTGAGTATAGGAGTTAGGAAGTCATGTTCATGTTGTGCAGGACTTTGGTGAATACTGTATCCAGTTATGGTCACCTGGTTATAGCAAGGATATTATTAAGCTGGAGAGAATTCAGAAAAGATTTACAGGATGTTGCCAGGTATGAGAGGTTTGAGTTATAAAGGAAGGCTGGATAGGCTGGGACTTATTTCACTGGAGCGTAAGAGGTTGAGAGGCGGCCTTATAGAAGTTTGAAAGATAACCAGGGGTATAGATAGAGTAAATGGTTGTTGTCTTTTCCCTAGGATGTGGGATTTCAAGATTAGGGGACACATTTTTAAGGTGAGAGGAGAAAGATGTAAAAAAGTCATGAGGAGCAAATTTTTTACACAGAGGATTGTTTGCATGTGGAATAAACTTCCTGAGGAAGTGGTGGATGCAGGTACAATTACAATGTTTAAAAGACATTTGGATAAGTACATGAAAAGAAAAAGTTTGGAGGGATATGGGCCAGGAGTAGGCAGATGGGACTAGTTTAGCTCGGAATTATGTTCGGCATGGACAAGTTGGACTGAAGGGTCTGTTTCCGAGCTGTATGACTGCATGACTCTATGAAAGGCTTGTCATATGAGGAGTGGTTAAGGACTGTGGGTCTGTACTTGGTAGAGTTTAGAAGGATGAGCAGGGATCTCACTGAAATTTACAGAATACTAAGAGATCTGGATAGAATGGACATAGAGAAGATGTTTCCACTAGTAGGAGAGATCAGAAGCCATGAGCACAGCCTCAGAGTGAAGGGATGATCCTTTAGAACTAAGATGAGGAGGAATTTCTTCAGCCAAAGCTGGTTAATTTGCAGAACTCATTACCGCAGAAGGTTGTGGAGACCAAGTCATTAAGTATATTGAAGACAGAGATAGATAGGTTCTTGTTAAGTAAGTGGATCAAGGGTACAGGAAGAAGGCAGGAGAATGGGATTGATAAACATATCAGTGATGATGGTGGAGCAGACTTGATAGGCCGAATAGCCTAATTCTACTTCTTTATTTTATGGTCTTACATCAAAATTTAATTCCAGTTACGGGGAAGTGATGGCCTAATGGTATTATCGCTGGATTGTTAATCCAGAGGCCCAGATAATGTTCTGGGGACTCGGGTTCGAATCCCGCCATGGCAGATGGTGGAATTTGAATTCAATAAAATATCTGGAATTAAGAATTTAATGATGACTGTGAATCCATTGTCGATTGCTGGGGGAAAAACCCATCTGGTTCATTAACGACCTTTAGGGAAGGAAACTGCTGTCCTTACCTGGTCTGGCCTACGTGTAACTCCAGACCCACAGCAATGTGGTTGACTCTTAACTTCCTTCTGGGCAATTAGGGATGGGTAATAAATGCTGCCTCGCCAGCAATGCTCTCATCCCTTGAAGGAATGAAGGAAAAAAAAAACAGTCAAGGGTCAATCCCATTTCTCTGGATATTGATTTATTGTTACGTGTACCAAAGTATAGAGTTTACGAGTGGTGCAGGAAGATCACAGTAAGCAAAGGATGTACAGGTCAAAAAGACTTAGATGATATGGAGCAACATGTTGGCCAGACCAGGTAAGTGTGGCAGATTTCCTTGTTTAAAAGTCATTAGCGAACCAGACAACAATCAATGACTGTTTCATGGTCATGATTACTGAGAGCAGATTTATTAATTGAATTTAAATTCTACAAGTTCCATAATGAGATTTAAACACATGTCCCCAAAGCATTTGTCTGAGCCTCTGTATTTCCAAGGCATTGACATTAATATCTTGCTACCATCACCCCTTACTCCTTTCTCATTTAATCCAGTGAGACAAGAAAGCAAGCCTCCTAGGGGCTTTTGCTTCTGGTTAGAAGTGTCTGGGTGTGAAATGATCTGAGGACACTGGTAGGTGAGAAGTTTAACCAGGGCAGTACATTTGTGAAACTACAGTACAAGTAGCCTAAGATGAGCTCAGGAAGACAGAAGCTTCCTTTGGAGCAGGAAGATCAAAGTTTGCTTGATCTTGATTTGTGGTGTGGATACACATCACAAAATTGTACTTCACAATCCTTCTGAACTATTGGGTTTTAAACAGGAGCTGTCAGAAAGGTTACCACAAGCTTGCGTTGGTCAAGCTTCTATGTTGATATCATTCTTTGTGAAACAGAACTCACAAAGCATTGGAGATTTTTTTCCTCATTAACAAGTTCAGAGAAATTATGACACACCTCTGGAGCCAGTGGGTGTTGAACCCAGAACTCTTAGCCCAGAGGTAGAACTGCACCACAAAAGTGCCATCAAGCATCAGATTGTTTAGTCACTAATAAGCCACTGTAGGGTGTTGGAACAGTATGATTTCTGCCCTGTGCTCTTAAAGTCAAGGTGAAGAAATTCAATGTGTTACTCTGGCAACATGGGTTCACAGCAGAAAAGCAGACTATTCTCCCATACCCTGCTCTCTCACCAGAATGTTGTATTTTCTTCAGTACTGTGTGAACCATTGCCCCTGGAAAGCATTCTAAGTATCAACAACCCTCTGTACAGAGGATTTTTTTCCAATGTATTCCTTAAGTTTTTCTTTTCATAACAATTTTCGATTGATGAAAACTCCTGACTAAATTCCCCAACCAGAAGGAAAATGTGAAGTTGTTCATTTTGTAAGGGAGAACAAAAGAACAGAGTATTATTTAAATGAAAAAAATACCTGCAGAAAGCCGCAAAACAAAAGGACTTGTGGATAGTTGTACACAAAACACAGAGAGCTGGCACACAGGTGCATGAGGGAATCAGGAAGCCTAATGGAATATTGGTTCTTATTTCAAGGGGTTTGGAGTATAAAAGTAGGGAAGTCTGGCTGCAATTGTACAAGATGCTAGTGAGACCACATCTGGAGTACTGTGAGCAGTCTTGTTCCCCTTATTCAAGGGAAGGTATCGTTCCATTGGAGGCAGTTCAGAGAAGTTCATTAGGATGGCCCCTCGTATGGAGAGGTTGTGTTATGAGTAAAGATTAAACATGTTGGGATTCTACTCATTGGAATTTAGAAGAATGTGAGGTGATCTAGTTGAAGCAAGTAGGATTCTTAAGGGGCTTGATTGGGTAAATGCTAAGAAGGATGTTTCCCCTTCATTGGAGAGTCTAGGACTAGAGGGCATAGACTCAGCATAAAAAGGCACCAATTTAAGACTGAGATCAGAAGGAATTTCTTCTCTCAGAGGGTTATGAATCTTTTTAACTCCTTGCTGCAGAGATCTGTGAGGGTGTATATTTAAGGCTGAGACAGATAGATTCTTAATCAGTAGGAGAATCAAGAATTAGGAAGAAAATTCTGGAAAATGGACTTGAGGAATGTTAATCCTATCCTGGCCATGATCCTATTGAACAGTGAAGCAGGCTTGAGGGGCCTACTCATGTCCCTATTTCCTCTGGTCCAGTCAACAGAGGCAATAGTCTTTCCTTGATTATTCTATCAAATCTTTGCAAAATTTTTTTTAAAAAGACTTTCTTAAATATCCTTTGGCTTAATGGAAAAGTCCCATTATTTCATGTTTCTCCTCATAATTGTAGTACTGTATCTCCCTTTTGGCAGCCTTGTTATTATTTCTAAATAGGACACTCAAAACCGACTGCAGAAAACTTACAATGGCTTAAGGAAGATAACTAAGGAGGAGATAGTCAGATTTTTAATTAGTAATGGGTTAAAGGATTTCGGAGAGCAGGCACAGAAGTGGAGTTGAGGCTGAGATGAGATCAACTATGACCCTATTAAGGCCTGATGAAGCAGGCTCGAGGGGCCGAACTACCAATTCCTACTCCTATTTCTTATGCCGTTATGTTCTTGATCCTTTTTTATATGGTATCATCATTACCACTTTGTTCTAACATTTTATGATCCAATTTATGACATAGCAAATTCTAATGGCCATTTTTAAAATTACTTTGTCGTCTTACACTCAGACTTGCAGAAAATTATGGGGTGCCTGAGGCTGTTTTCCTCATTGTCTGCTGTAAATTTGGCAAAAAAAAGATGGGAAAATCACTTTTATGCTGTTTATCTGGGGATTGTGGCCAAGCTGAGTTATGCCAATTCCTGCCAAGTGTGCAGGTCTCTTGAATGGTGTAGTGGGTGCAGAGCTTGCACCAATCCTAATCAAGGTAGGAGAAACCAAGTCATTGCAATAGCTGCTCATAAAGTTGGCATATGTTCTGTTTACCAGCAATTAATCCAAACTCTAATTGTCAGCAGTGCCAGTGAGCTAAGTGCTTGCTGATTCCATTAAAACAACCAGCTGGAAATTTTCTTTAGTGCTAGGCAGGCTGGGGGAAGATGGGCATTTTGAAATATACCATTGATTAAAATTATTTTTGTCTCCCAATTCCTTCGCTCTTTGTATAAACCTCCTTGCTTTTATATCCTTTTTTTTATGTAGCTCACATACTTTCTCTGTTCGTCTTATATATCTACCCCATATAGTTTCTTCTCTTCTCTGTGCACTAGTATCTCTGGTTCCTTCATTATGTTTGGTATGTTGTAGCCTTCTCACAAAGTTTTTCACCCTCTGTTGAATCAGATGTGGCCTGGTGAGAAGTGCTCTTTCCTCTGAATCAGAAGGTTGCAGGCTTATGTCTCACTCCAGATACTTGACAAGAAGAAATCTAGGCTAGGACTTCAAGGCAGTCCTGATAGGATGCTGAATGGTTGGAGCTGCTGTCATTCAAGAGACATGTAAAACCAAGGGCATGTCTGCCCTTTCAGCTCGATGTAACAGTTCCTATGGCTCTGTTACAAAGAATTGGGGATTACTCCCTGGTGCCTTAACCATCATAACCAATTCAATAAAAGATTATCTGGTCATTATCACATTGCTATTTGTGGGAGCTGACTATGTGCAAATTGGCTGCTGTGTTTTGTACATTATGTCAGTCAGTCACACTTGTAAAGTACTTAATTAGCTGTGAAGTGTTTTGGGATGTCTTTAGGTTGTGAAAAGTGCTATAAAATGCAAATTTTGTTTTAATCATAGGACTTTCTTTCTCACTGAGTCTCTTACTTTCTCCCTTACTCACCTTCTTTCTCACTCACTCATTCAATCTGTACTTATCTGAATAACACACTATTTCAGCACAGTAGTTTTCAATTATATGTCTGGGTGGGGACAAAAAATGAGGGAGACGACCAGTGTTCATCCATTTTTGTGCCTGTACTGATTGTTCTATCCAAACCAGAAATACGCTCCCAAAGTAGAGACAGTGTCTTCAATTAAATTGGTAATTAATAAGTGACACTGCTCATTACTATAATTTTCCCAACACTGAATATTGGTAATGCCAGCCTTGCTGGGAGGTGGCTTCAATTCAAATGGGTCATCAGAGTGATTCAGATGATCAGATTTTATTGGAAAATAAAGTGGATTCACACTGTGTCTGGGTGGCAACCAACCCACTTAAATTGAGCTATAAGTGAGTCCTTATGAGTTTGTCTTGTCTAAAGCCAAAAGTTTTTTGCAACTCCATTAAAGCACTGCCATTGGTTTTCTGAGATAACAAGGTGTAGAACTGGATGAACACAGCAGGCCAAGCAGCATCAGAGGAGCAGGAAAGCTGATGTTTCGGGTCTAGTCCCTTCTTCAGAAAATCATTGGTTTTCTGTTTCTTAACACACCCTGATACAGGTAGAAGTATTGCTAGTAGTTCACAAAATAACATTAATATTGCTTAGCCTAGAAAATTCACTGAAGTCAGATTGTCAAAGTCCTGTTCTTCTATACTTGGATAGCATTTCCGTTCAGTTAGTAATTCCTGTTTATCTTTCTTTGCCCTGGTCTCACACTGGCGACAAAATCAGAAATTGCTGGAAAACCTCAGCAGGTCTGGCAGCATCTATGGAGACAAATCAGAGGTAACTTTTTGGGTCCAGTGACCTTTCCTCAGAACCTTGCACTGGTGACTCTCAATCCAAAATTTTCATTGTGTTTCTGCCTTTCTCTCAATTGTTCTCTGTATTTCTCTCTTATTGTAAGCACCAGATTTTGATAAAGACATCCTTGTAAAAATTTACTGCAAAAAGGTTTTGACTTTAGAAGAAACAAACTAATAAGGACTGATTTCATAGCTCTACATGAGTGTCTGGATTACCTGCAGAGAATTTGCACATTCTGAGACTATTCTCCACTCACACTACAATATAGTGGGACTTATTAGAATCAGTTTCTTTTTTTGAGTTGCCCATGTTAATTATAAATACAATTGAAGTTTGGAAATGTTTTCATACAATTTGAATTATATTCAATCCCAGACTTTAGTTTTGCATCCAATCATATCCTAGAGCTTTGAAAACTGACATGAAACACTTTACAATATTTGTATGAGTAAATTTTGCAACTTAAGATGCTATCTCTTCAAAATCTAAACAGAACTATGTAATAATTTTACACAAGTTGGACATAGAAACATATAAATGTGTTTGATACAGCCAAATATGTCCTGGAGAGGGTATGGGCCAAACATATTTCCCAAATGAGATGGCTCTCATATTAACACCTAACTTTGTAATGTTGAAACAAAAGGCATGCCATTGAGGATTTTCATCTTGCATTCATCAGATCAGATGCAAGAATAACAAATTTCAAAGGGAACAATAATTTAAGCTGCATGGGAATAGAATTCTAATGTGTTGGTGAGTGGACTCTGGCAGGTCAAGTGCAGAAGTTGCAATATTACATTCCTCTGTACACATTTTTAGCATAGGTAATAGCCTGATTAAAATAAAAACAACTTTTCAAGAGAATTTTGACTTGTTTGTACAAAACACTATATGTTAGAAAATATACACCAATCGTGAAGAAGAAATTATAGTTCAGGTCAATCAAAATAAGGTCAATCAGCAGATTTTCCCTGTTTCTAAATATTCTTTGTGTAAAATTTCTATTGGTGTTCTCATCAATTTCTTCCTGGAAACTTGGTAGAAAATTTGATTAATCAAGCCAAAATTATAGAGAGAGATTTGGCGTGCTACACTGGAAATTATATCCTTGTGCTGTAAGACCTGAAAATAAAGTGATACTGAAATAATTCCACAAAGGCCAATATCCCATCACCAAGTCACCCTTTATTTACACATGCATAGTACTTGACACTGACCCAGCTCCACCAGAGCCAGCTGTCAGAGTGAGCAGAACCTCTGACACTGTCAGCCAGGGCTCCCTGATTGGACCAGATTAACAGCCTCAATCAGGGAACTCATATTCCACGAGGTCCACCTGGCTGACCTCCTTACAATTACTACTGATACCTCAGTCAACATATCAATTACTCTAACCAGCTTTGAATAATTCACAGTTACAACAAAAGACATATCAAATTCTTGTACAAGTTGCAAATGCAACTAAGAATGGCAGAGAGATTTCCAGTTGTAAGTATAGAAAGAAATTATTAAATGCTCCTTCGGAACTAAGACTCTAGATTGCATGATTACAGGATGAATAAGATAGGTTATAATTTAGGTATAGTTAATAGTTTAGGTAGGTTTTCTACTTAATTTTCTTTTGAGGAGAAGGTACAAACAAATGAATTATTTCCTAAGGAAATTAAATGACAACATAATATTCAAAGTAGAGCCGATTGTAAATGATCCATGGGAATAATAGTCTTAATGTTGAAGTGATTACTTCTTGTATCATACATTTCTCTCTTCTTCAGGGATAATTCATCTGAGCTGTTCCAATAATTCTGTAAGTTTATAATGTGAGTACCTAAACCATCCAGAGCCAAATTTGATTCCTGGACTGATCTGACCTAGTTTATCTCAATAGGGAAGATGCTTCCATGTTTTGGATTAGGTGTGGCAAAGTTGAACATCGTCCTTGTCTTCAATTAATAGTCAGTGGCCCCTGTTGAAAGTGGTTGAATAGTCTGATAACATTGACCACTAAGGTTTAATCATGAGTAATGGTAAATTTGAAGAGTTACCAAATAGTGAATGATATCCAGGGAGCTGTATCCCGGTGAGAATCAAGGAGAGAGGAAAAATTTAATAGGGAAACATTTGAGGATTATTAATATCAAGTCATCAACATAAAAGCTTCCACTATTTCAAAGAAAACTAAGGGTGTTGTCCTAGTGTCCTGGCCAATATGTATGAGGACCTCAAAAAGCATCAAAGAAACTGAGGATCTAGTCATTAATCATTGATGTTTCTGGAGTTTGTTGTCCACAAATTGTCCATCACATATCGTACATCATATGAGTGAGTACACTTCAAAAGTTTCCCAAAAAATATTTAGAATGGATGACAAATTCTGGCTTGCCAGCGATACCCACATCCCAATTCAAAATGAAATAAAGCAATATTGATTTGGTGATAAAGCTCTTTGGGATGTGAACAGCTGTATGTGAAAGTAAGTTCTTTCTCACTTATTGTAGAATGGAAGTAGTAAAAATGAGAAAAGAGTTCAGACTCTATTCCCTCATTGTGCTTTGCTGGCTGATCTCAGTTTGGGACTTAGACATGGTGCTACAGTTGGACTCCTGGGCTGGGAGGGGTAAATCAACCACCCAATCCTCTTTTCAATGCCACTTTTGGAAAATGCCAACTGAAGATGTAAGAGGCAAAAGAATCCGGTTGAATTGACACCCTTCTTGTCTAATATGTTGAGAATTTGGGTGGTGGTACTGGACTGGGGCCAGAACCTGTGGAATCGAACCATTTGAGTTAGTGACTTCAGAAAAAGTGAAGGAGAAATTTAGAGGGGGATAAAATAATACTCATCATAAAGGGTCCAGTGTTTCAGTTAGAATTGATAGATTCACTTTACATTGAAGAAAAGGACATAAATGTCTTATTAATTCAGATTTAAATAATCTTGTCTCTTAGTGCTCTTGGTGGTCAGATTCAATTGTGCTGGTAGCATCTATGTTCCATGATTTCATAACTTGAGAAGGATGCTTTATACAGAAGCCAGTTTAATTGGTTCTGTAGATGCAATCATGGTAATTTATTTTGTCACAGACAATGTTTTACTGTGAAGATATTAGCCAGATGGCCCAGCCATTTGCAACCCAGGAACCAAACAGTATCTTTATTGTAAACGAATAAACAGTATTTATTGTGCATTTCCCATCACACTGTGATGTCCCTCACATTTTACACCAGATAGTTTTCTTTGGCTCCTGTACTGAAGCATTAAAGGACTTTTTTTTAACACTGTGACCAAATCCAACCTTGACTGGCAAGGAGAAAGCTGCTGACAGGTTTGGGATCTGTCCAGACCTTTTCTGAAAATTCTGTCAGCCAACTGTTTGACAGTATGCAAATATATGCAAATACAGGACACTGATGAGCACCTGCAGAAAGTGACCATCCCCGATTATAACTGTATCTCTATGTTATCGGTTTAAAATGCTGCTGAAGTTCTGTGCGTCGGTTTTATTATTCATTCGTCAGCATAATGTTAATTCCCAGAAAAAAAAAGCAGTCTCTTTGTCCTGGTGAGCCGCAGAGCACCATGTGGAGCTATAGGTGCCAGCAAAGTGAGATGGCTCTTTTCCAGCCCTTGTGAATCCTTCACACTGTCTGGGCCTCTGCTTGGCATGCAACCCTTTCTGCTAAGCCAGTGCCACCCAATGTAACCCTGAGGCCTGCACTGTTATACCAGCAGCTCCAGGTGCCTGTCTCTGAGCAGTCTGAATGGCCAGTAAGTCAGAGTCACATCAAAGGGAAAGATTTAACTCCTTCATTGGCACAAAATTATGCTAATTTTTGGAACTGAGTTCCATGTAAACAGCAAATTTATTTAATTAATTATAGAACATTCTGCTCAATCAGTGGGATATTTAATTATATTCTTTATAAGTATGCAATATAGTTGTAGGATGACACATACAAAGATTAGAAGTGATTAGTATTAGTATTTGTATTAGATAAGGAAACAACAGTTCATTTTGTTGAATATCAGTTCCACCGAACTTTTACAGTTCGCCAGCCATCACAGATATACAGAACAATGTAAGTACACTATATTTAAAAATATCACCTCAAAATTAAAGGGAAGTAAAGAGTTGATATGAAAGAAGGAAGTGAAATTATATAACGCCTTTCATACTGTCAAATCTTTACAGCTCCAATTCACTAGTTTTGATTTGGTGAAGTAATTTGAGGGCCAACCAATTTGTGCATAGCAAAACCCCTCAGTCAGAAATGTGGTAAGACTAGATATTTATATCAAGATGGCACAGGTTCATTCCCACTGAGTGACAGATAAGCTGGCTTTTCTTCAGGATGCCATAATACAGCATTTATTTTTAACTGTAAAAGTAAAATTGCTATAGTCTTATTAGACCAAAGCACTACTTTCTCATTAGACAGAGAGACATCCTGATTTTGGTTTAACCTGAGAGTCACCACGGCTCAGGCAAGGGGACAGGTTGAGAAGGAGAGTCCTTCATCACAAACCAGCTGTCCAAGCCAACTGAGCTAGCCAGCCCCCTATAGTACTGCTGTCTCATTAGAGGAAGATGATTATAAGAGATAGACAAGTACAATGAACGTACACACTTTCCACTGTGTTTTCACATTGAATACATGTGACAATAAATGATTCAATTCAAATGATTCAATTCAAAAGTAGACCATGGTGGAGATTTTAGCTGTTTTCAGTAAACAGTCATCTTCTACTCAATTACTGGGTTCAGATGCCAGTGTAAATGGTGAATGTGATTTGCAAATGGGTTCAGAATGGCTCATACTGAATGGCTATGGACATAATAGTTCATCCTTTATATATTGCCTTTACAGTACCGTCTACTTTGAAACATAAATAACTTTCAAATCCTCAGGATGTATCAAAGCGGTTCACTGTTCTTGAAATGCATTTGTGATTACTGTTATAATTTCAGTAAACAGTGAAGTCAATTCGGCCATAGCTCAGATAAATAAAAATGTAATGAATGACTAGAAAATCTGAAATAAAAACAGAATTTACTGGAAATACTCAGCAGGTCAAACAGCATCTGTGGAAGCAGAAACAGAGCTTGTGCTTTAGTTCAATGACCTTTCATCAGTACATTAATCTTACAAAAGAAGGATGCATGGGCTACTTAAATAGCTGATACAAAGCTAGATCGGAACATAAGCTGTGAAGAGAACGCAAAGAGGTTACAAAAGGGTATTGATAGGTTAAATGAGTAAAGTTGTGGTAAATAGAGTATAAAGTGGGAAAATGTGAAATTGTCTATGATATGTTATGGACCAGACCAAACCCACTCAAAACATATCAAGGAGATAGCCTAGACCCTAACCTTTATCTTATTTAAAGGCAAGTGTAAGGTGATGTGTTCCAGAAGTAATTCAATTTGTCACACTACTAGACTTTAAGCAAACCACATTTTATTCTTACACCACAGTTAAAACACACAAAAAGTGAATTTGGCACAACTTTAACTATTAAAATACTTAACAAAGTAATGTAAAATTTCACTTCTACTCATTCACTGTTCCAATGTAGCAGCATCCCTGATGGAGGTCTTAAAAATCATAAAGATAACTAAATCTCCAGGGCCTGATCAAGTTTATCCTAGGACATTGTGGGAAGGTATGGAAGAAATTGCAGAGCCCCTACCAGAGACACTTGTATCATCTACAGCCACAGATGAGGTACGAGAAGACTGGAGGGTGGCTAATGCTGTGCCTTTATTTAAGAAAGGCTGCAAGAAGAAGCCTGAGAATTATAGACCATTGAGTCTGATGTCAATGGTGGATAAGTTGTTGGAGGGGATTCTGAGAGACAGGATTTACATGCATTTGGAGAGGTAAGGCCCGATTAGAGATAGTCAGCAATGGCTTTGTGCATGGGAAATCATGTCTCACAAACTTGATTGAACTTTTTGAGGATGTGACCAAGAAGATGGATGAGGGCTGAGTAGACGTTGTCTACATGGACTTTAACAAGACTTTTGACAAAGTTTTGCATGGTAGACTGATTAATAAAATTAAATCACATGGGATTCAGGTTGTGTTTGTCAATTGGATACAAAATTAGCTTGCCTGTAGGAGATAGAAGGTAGTGGTGGACGTTTAGTTTTCAGACTGGAAGCCTGTGACCAGCGATGTTCTGTATTGTCTGTCATTTATATAAATGATTTGGATGAGAATATAGGTAGCAAGGTTAGTATGTTTTCAGATGATATCAAAATTGGTGGCATAGTAGACAGTGAGGAAGGTTGTCTAAGATTACAAAGGAATTTTGATGAACTGTGCCAATGGGCCGAGGAGTGGCAGATGGAGTTTAGTTTGAATAAATGTGAAGTGTTGCATTTTGGTAAGATGAACAAGGGCAGGACTTATACAGTTAATGGTGACCCTGGGAAGTGTTGTAGAATAGAGAGACTTAGGGATTTGGGTACATAGCTGATTGAAGTGGTGTCACAGACAGACAGAGTGGTAAAGAAGGCATTTGGCACACTTGCCTTCATTGCTCAGACCATTGAGTATAGGAGTTGGGACGTCATGCTGCAGTTATACAGGATGTTGGTGAGGCCAAATTTGGAACACTGTATGCAGTTCTGGTCGTACTCCTACAGGAAGGATATTATTAAATTGGAGAGGGTGCAGAAAAGATCTACAAAGATATTATCAGGACTGGAGGGTTTGAGTTCTAAGGAGAGGCTAGATAAGATGGGACTTCTTTCACTGGAGTGTAGGAGATTGAGGATGACCTTATAGGAAGTTTATAAAAGCATGAAAGGAATAGATAAGGTGAATAGCAAAGATGTTTTCCCTAGGTTTGGGGAGTTCAAAACTAGAGGGCATGATTTTAAGGTGAGAGGAGAAACATTCAAATGGGACCTGAGGGGCAACTTTTTCACACAGAGAGTGGTGCTTTTGCGAATGAACTGCCCAAGGAAGTGGTAGATGCAGGTACAGTTACAACACTTAAAAGGCATTAGGGAAAGGTAGATGAATACAGAAGGTTTTGAAGGATATGGGCCAAATGTAGGCAAGTGGGACTAGTTTAGTTTGGGAAACTTAGTCGGCATGGATGAGTTGGACCAAAGGCTCTGTTTCCATGCTATATGACTCTATGACTTTATGACCCACTTAGCAAACGCAAATTCAGCGAAACAGATTTGCTCACTTGCTATCTCTTCCAGTCTAGGAGAAAGGAACATTGACAGAATGAATTTAGTAGCAGAGAGAGACCTCAAGGTTTTTGCAGCAGCAGAGAAAGTGCTGTATCTAGCAGCTTTATTTCCAAAAAACCCAATTTCAACAACTGAAAGCAAAAACTAAAACTTTGCATCTGTATGAGCCTGACTCCACGAACTTGTGCTTCATTTGTCTAATCTAAAAAAAAGCTATTTACTCTGCTTTCCATGGAACAGATACCTCAGCAACAGGTTGATCTGATGATACTATGGCTTTAAGAAGTGTATTTTCTCCCTTTTTTATGAAGAAAGGTTGAGACAGAGGTACTTAGTAGTCTATACCAAAGCCAATAAAGTAAACAGCTTGTAAGGTCTTGGGTTCTTTCTTTTGGAGTTGGAACAACAGAGGCAGCCTGAATGAGTGTGGTTAAGGTCCCACAGAACCAGGATTTTTTATATGTTTAGTTTTACCCTTTCATTAGCAGTTGCTGGGATATTGAAGCTGGATGCAGAAGCTCTTATTCCTCTGTCTGTTACAACTAAAAGCTGGGATTCTCTTTCTGCTGCTACAATTGCATGTGAGACAATCTATTTTACTGAACTTGCCTTTGCCAACGGTGTGTTTATGGGATGTTTCTATATTGGAACAGTTAATTAATAGTAGTCAATGTATACATTATTTTATTAAACATTTTGATAGAGTTACAGTGAAGCCGATTCTTTTCTTTTTATTTTGCTTGTATTTTAATTGCAATGTATGAATAAAGTGTGTTTTGTTTCAAGCCTGGTAGTTGACCAATCAAATTGCATTTGGAACACAACACTTTATGCTTACCTTTATAATAAGAAAAGGTTAGAGTACAGACTATGTTTTTAATATATTTTGAGGAGGTTTGGTCTAGTCCATAATATTGAAAACACCACTCTTCAAGATAAACAGGACAAAATAAATCCCCTTTAAAGGCACATATTGTCTGAATTGGCATAAAGAATAAAAATGAAGTGTATATTCTAAATGGTGAGACATTATAGAGCATAGAAATACAGAGAGATTTGAGGATCCGAGTGCATAAATCACAAAATGTTAGTATGCAGGTACAGCAAGTCATTAAGAAAGCTCATAGAATGTTATCATTTAGTGTGAGGGAAATTGAATACAACAGTAGGGAAGTTATGCTTCTGTTATATAAGGCACTGATGAGACCAAATCTGGAACACTGCGTGTAATATTGGTCAGTGTATTTAAGGAGGGGTGTTACTGCATTGGTGGCTGTTCAGAGAAGGACTAATACCTGGAATGGGCAAGTTGTCTCACGAAGAAAGGGACAGGCTAGGCTTGTCTCTGCTGGGATTTAGAAGAGTAAGAAATGGCTAAATGAAACATACAAAATCCTGAAGGTTCTTTATAGGGTAGATGTGGACAGGATGTATCCTCTTCTGGCATAAGCTAGAACTAGGGGTTACTGTTTGAAAATCAGGGATTGTTCATTTAAAACAAAGATTAGGCAGAAGAATTTCTTTCAGATGATTGTGAATCTTTGGAACTCTCCTTGAAAAGGTGATGGAAGCAGAGTGCTTGAATAATTTTAAGACAGAGGCAAATAGACTTTTGTTAAGCAACGGGTTGAAAGGTTATCAGAGGTAGATGGGAAAGTGGTTTTAAGGTTACAATCATGTTCTTATTGAATGGTGGTGAAGGCTTGAGGTGCTGAATGGCCTACTTCTGCTCCTGATTTGTTTGATTGACATCATTGAGCACAAGAAGGCACTTATGTCAAAATTGAATTCAGAACATTCATCCTTGTCATCTTCAGTAAGATCACTTCTCAGCTTAGGAGTGCTGATTACTGTTTCATTTATGGTTATAATAATAAGTGTTGTGGTGGTCTTTGGATGGACATTTTGATCAAACTGGCTTCCTTGTCCTTTAAACAATCCAGATGGGGAAACATGAATTCATAACCATATGTTTCCCTTCAGTTCTTGTATGATATAACTGGCACTGTTGTGTTTTTGTATACATTCTTTATGTATGCTCTTCTAGAGATAAAGTATGTGGCAAACCCAAAATGCTATGACTAACATGCTACAAATCAGTTAGTCTACACAACCATCCAACCTTCAAGAGGTTAACATTTTCCAAAGTTTATTTCATGAATAAATCTATATTTTTATCATATGCTATGCCATTTGCATTAATTGAGTTCACCATTTGTTCCATACTGTGTCTTGGAGTTAGATGCCATTTTTGTCATGAAGTATAAAGTAGCATGGATGAATGTCATTGATTTAGCCCATGGAAAATACTTTTTCCAGTTTCCCTATTGCCATCATGTCTTGGATATAACTCAGGTAACCAGGTCTTCCTTTGCATATTACCTTACCTGCTGCAACGTTGGTAACATTAACAGAAGAACATGAGTCAAAGGAGCAGGAGTACGCGACTCAGCCTCTCGAGCCTGCTTCACCATTTAATACAATCATGGCTGATCTCATCTCAGCATCAACTCCACTTTCCTGCCCACTCCTCATAACCCATTCTTATTAAAAATCTGCCCATCTCCTCAAATTTATTTCTCCATCTTATTTTGATTCATCTGCATACCTATACTTGCTGCTCTAATGTATTAACATTACTTCTTGCATTTATGCTTTTCTTGAAACATGTAATTTATTCTGTACATTATGCTGAGTGCACTATTTACTTATGTTACAAACATGAGACATAGGAGCACAACTAGGCCATTCAGCCCATCAGGTCTGTTGTGTCTTTCAATAAGATCATGGCTGATTTAATAAACAACTCAACTTTGCTGCCTTTTCCCCCTGATTCCCTTGCAGATTAAAAATCTGTCTAATTCAGCCTTGAATATACTTAATGATGCGATCTTAACAGCCCTCTATGGTAAAGGATTCTAAAGATTCACTATCTTATAAGAGAAGAAATTCTTCCTCATCTCTATCTTAAATGTGTCTTTTTCTGAGATCATGATTTCTGATTTTAGACTCTTCTACAAGGGGAAACAACCTTTCTGCATCTATCTTGTCAAGTACCTTAAGAATCTTGTCATGTTTCAATTAGGTCGCCTCTCAATCATCTACATTCCAACAAGTACAGGCCCAACCCGATGATCTAGCTCATGTATTCTAGTTGGAAAATAAAATTTTGGTTTAGGAATTAAAGTTTAACGTAGCAAATGGGAAGTCTAGTGTATTTAAATGATTGGGGTAATTTTTCGTTGAGAGGTTATTTCTGTTTGCTAAATAGAACCAGAAAAGAAGACTATATATTTTGGGAGTTAGAGCTAAATTAGTTTAAACATATTCAATGTATTCTGAAAGACTGGACATATTAATTTAGAACAGGCTATATTTTCATGAAGTTAGGTGGACCTTAAAGGTTCTCTGGTCTCAGTTTATCTATGCATATTCCAGAAGAGATTGTGTCGTTACAGTTTGAAGCTGAGAATGTACTGAATCAAACATGTGTCTCTAGACAACGGATGTGTTATGGTTAGCAAGTTCCATGCATTCGGGGATTGTGAGAAGTCCTCGAAAGCTAAGAAGACAGCAAAAAGTTACTGATTACTTTGAGAGCAAGGAAAATTCATAGATGTATCCATGCAGCTAAAGTTATTGTGATTGGCTCTGAGACACCGAAGGATCATTGAAATTCCAAGAGTTGTGCGGTCGCAAAGAAGGAAGACCAAAAACATTGATTGGTACAGCTGAAAAAGACTAAATTTCAAAGAAAGCTGGCGTAGTGTCAGCTTAGTGAAGCTAGCTGTCAAAAGGGCTGGAATTGTTGTGTGAGTAGGTGCTGGAGTACAACCTTTGAACTCAGGGGAGTGCAGTCATAGAAAAAGAAATCAAACCACCAGGAGGTGGGCAATCTTTGAGGTAGCTCTAGCTGAAGTGGTGTTTTATGGAACACAGAAGCTAGATCTTTGAAAATGAAGATTTGAGATTTCTTGCAAAGACAACATAAGATCAATGAGATTTCATAATGCACAGTGCCATGAGCATCTGGATGGGATCTGTTTTGAATGCATACTGTCTGCCAATTCTGGAAAAGTCTGATCTCAGGGGGAATTCTGACTTGATAGATCATAAGGTATATATTTGTATTTTGGTTATTGCAGTGGTTGGTCACTAAAAGTATTCACATGAGGCTGCCAATGATCTTTTAACATAGGATTGCAAATTTATTGTACCAAAGAAGAAACACAAAGCTATATATTTGACCATTTAGAAAGATCTTACTGTAAACAGCAAAAATGTTTCATTTATTCCTTTCCTAGCAATATTCTTTGCGGACACTCAACTGTAATGAAATATCACAACAATTTTGACCCTTTAATTTCTTTCAAAACTGATGAGGTTGCAAGCATTTCATTTTGGTGACTTTCTGTACATTCACCAGATGTGATTCTCTCTAACCCTGAGATATATAGACATCAGGTAATTCACCTAGTTTCCCAAACTGAATGTTTAAAAAACCCTTGTCTATGTAAACCTCTAAAACAATCTTAAGGCATCTTCCAACTCTAACAGCCAGAACTGATACAAATAAAACTGCCCTTCTGTTGGTATGAAGCTCTTCTTCTCAATAGAAACCTTATTGTAGTTTATTAGAGAGAGCAAGAGAGAGAGAAGACTCCCTACGGTGTGGAAGAAGGCCATTCGATCCATCAAGTCCACACCGACCGTCCAAAGAGCAACCCATCCGATCCACTCCCCCTATCCTATCCTTGTAACATTGCATTTCCCATGGCTAACCCATCTAGCCTGCACATCCCTGGACACTATGAGCAATTCAGCATGACCAATCCACCTCCACATCTTTGGACTATGCATACACATACATACAGTAGATTGTTTTCCCGTTCTAACTTTATACAATAAAGTACATTCGGTTTGTTCAAAACCATGGAATCCTGTGACTTTATTCTCTTCATCAGTATCTGGTAGCTCAAACTCTGACATTTTAAACAAAAGAAAGTATTGGTTTTTAGTCAGACTGCAGCATAATTAATTCTAATCACAAACCAAATCACTTAACACGGAGATCGAATTGTCTGTTGATACAGTTACTACGTTTATACAATGTGACTCATCTTCCTCTATATAAAGTATTTAATGTTTTTCTTTGTACAGATTTTGATGAAAGGTCAATGTCCTGAAATGTTTATCCTTGATCCTCTTTTCACAAATGTAATTATTTTATTATTATTTAATATTATTTTACCTGTTCAGCACTTTCAGTATTTTCTGTTTTGTTTTAGTTTTAAATTTCCAGCAGCAGCAGTGCTTTGAAGCAAAACATTTTTTTTGATTAAGGGATAATGTTGGTCAGGCAACCAGGGAAGCCCCACTGCTCATGTTCAAATTGCACTATAGCATCTTTCTTCTGAGAGGGCTGGCAGAATTTACAGCCTTATTTGAAAGATACAAGAGCAACACAAAGTACTGCAAATCAGTGTTTAGCTAAATTAGGTACTCAGGTTGTGTCAATGTTCAGATACATTGCTGTAAAGAAAGGACAGCTGAGAATTTAATTATTCTTTCAAATTTAACAAAGCCTTCAGTCTTGCCCTGTCTTATCATGACCTTAAGTGCACCTCTGTAAATAAACCAAGAAGCCCATGTTGGTTGTACATCATTTAATCCTGTTGCTCTTTTGAGAATATGTTCACATGCCACTGAGTCCAAGACCTTTTGTTTGATCAAAATTCTACACCACAGGCACAGAAGTGGCAGCAGAAATTTAAACATAGCTTCAAAGTAGGGATAGAGAGTCAGATTCTGATATTCACTGATCTGGTCTATTCTAATACGTTTTAACATTAATCAGAAGGGTAATAGAAATCCATGGAAATCTGACTGAGAGATTTGGAAGAAAGCATTGGAATCTTAAGGTAGCTGAATGCATGTTTTCCTTGTACTTAAAAGATAAAAATGCTGTGGAACATTTCTATATTCTAGCCTCAGGTAAGACCAACTTCATGGCACAGCACTTACATGTCAGCTGTTATTGCAAATACTTACCTTTACTCAGATACAACCATTGGTAAAATGAAATACTAACATAGCTTCATGATATAGTGTGAAACACTACAACAATAGTCACAGAGATAGTAGGAACTGCAGATGCTGGAGAATCCGAGACAACAAGGTGCAGGGCTGGATGAACACAGCAGGCCAAGCAGCATCATAGGAGCAGAGAGGCTTTTGACGTTTCGGGCCTAGACCCTTCTTTTAAGATGGCATTAAAAAGTGCAACAGTTACAAGTTGTCCTAAAACAGATTCTGTGATTCATGATAGCTGAGCCTGCCATATAAAACAAAGAACATAGAACAGTACAGCACAGTACAGGCCCTTTGGCCCACGATGTTGTGCCAAATTTTTACCCTAATCCTAAGGTCTATCTAACCTCCACCCCTACCTTATACTATCATCCATATGCCTATCTAATAGCCGTTTAAATGCCCCTAATGAGGCCGACTCCACTACCCTCTCCGGCAATGCATTCCATGCCCCGACCACTCTCTGAGTAAAGAACCTACCTCTGATGTCTCCCCTATATCTACCTCCACTCACTTTAAAACTATGCCCCCTCGTAATAGCTATCTCCACCCTAGGAAAAAGTCTCTGGCTGTCCACTCTATCTATACCTCTGATCATTTTGTACACCTCTATAAAGTCACCTCTCATCCTTCGTCATTCTAAAGAGAAAAGCCCTAGCTGTAGCAACCTTTCCTCGTAAGACCTTCCGTCCATTCCAGGCAACATCCTGGTAAATCTCCTCTGCACCTTTTCCAAAGTTTCCACATCTTTCCTGCAATGAGGCGACCAGAACTGGACACAATACGCCAGATGTGACTGAACCAGGCTTTTGTATAACTTCACGGCTCTTGAACTCAATCCCTCTATTAATGAAAGCTAACACACCATACACCTTCTTAACAACCCTGTCCACCTGGGTGACAGCTTTCAGGGAACTGTGGGAACCCCAAGATCCCTCTGCACCTCCACACTGCCAAGAATCTTTCCTTTAACCCTGTATTCTGCTTTCAAGTTTGTCCTTCCAAAATGAATCACCTCACACTTTTCAGGGTTAAACTCAATCTGCCACTTCTCAGCCCAGCTCTGCATCCAATGAAATCTTTAGGTAATATTACAGAAAAAAATCTCTACAGTGTGGAAACACGGCCTTTGGCCCAACAAGTCCACACTGACTCTCAGAGCATCCCACTCAAACCCATCCCCCTATAACCCACCTAATCTACACACCCCTGGACACTATGGGCAATTTAGCATGGCCAATCCACCTAGCCTGCACATCTTTGGACTGTGGGAGGAAACTGGAGCAAACCCACACAGACATGGGGAGAATGTGCAAACTCCGCACAGACAGTCACCCAAGGGTGGAATTGATCCCAAGTCCCTAGCGTTGTGAGGCAGCAGTGTTAACCACGGAGCCACTGTGCCATCCTATTTTAAAATGAATAATATGAATAAATTTAGTTAACAAATTTCAAATGATAATATAGCACATGATTCTTTTCCAATCATCTTGAATATCTTTTTATCAATTCATTCATGGGGTGAGGTCATCACTGGCCATCCCACAGGGCTGTTAACATTCAACAACATTGCTGTGGGTCTGGAGTCACATATAATCCAAACCAGCTAAGGATGCAGCTTCCTCCCTGAAATAACTCCAGAGGCCAACATCCCATCTCCAAGTTACCCTTTATTTACACATGCATAGTACTTGACACTAGTCCAGTTTCCTCAGAGTGAGCAGACCTCTGACACTCCTGTTTATATCTGTCAGTCAGGGCTCCCTGCTTGGACCAGGTAAACTGCCCCAACCAGGGAACTTATATCCCATGAGGTCCGCTGGTTGACCTCATTACAATTACTACACTTCCAAAAGGACATTAGTGAACCAAATGGGTTTTCCCCACAATCAGCAATGGTTTTATGCTCATCATTATTTTTTAAATGAATTCGAATTCTACCATCTGCCATGGCAGAACAATGCAACAGAAAATATGTCTCCTAATATCTAAATGTTTTTACAAAGTGATATAAAATAACAAGGTCACCCATTAAAGAACAGTGGCAAACATCTCTAATAAAATAGAGAAATGTATATTTGCTACACCTGATCACAATTTTATCACATGCTGATCATTTTTGCTTCTTTTAGAAGGTAAAGGGAAAGGAGCAATTGAATTCACTAACCACCATTCAAATGAGCTACAAATATTTTTGATGGGTTATAAAATGATGTAACTGGAAATGATGTAATACAATCAAAGAAAATAAATATTTTTGATTAATATTTTAACTCTATTATTGGTTATTAAAATAATTGTGGCATTGGTACTCTTTTATTGATATTATCAATTACATTAATTGCTCCATAAACATTTTGAATTGGAAACTTATCAATAATTGCAATGCTGATATGGCACTTACTGGTACAAGTGAACTATCAACGTTGCTAAAGGTTATTGAAACTGGAATAATAAAATCTGGAGCAGGAAACATCTCAGTGATAATCCAAGCTCAGCTATGACCCATTACTCTGAATCTGTTCTGACCAGTAAAAGTACTTGCCCTTTCTCAGTTTAGAGAAAGTCGATGGGTCATTTAATTACACTTCCTCCTGTATCGTCACTGAAAAGAAATAATCCAACCATTCCTGAGATCTGCCTGTTGTTCACCCCAATGACACACAGTGAAGGTTCAAGAGTTCAGGATTCGGGTCTCTGTCACCATAATTTTTAGTCCAGACTCCACAAAAGCACTCTGATTCTGGATGTAAGCTTTCTTATCACAAACCAAAGCTGTGAGAGTATTAGTATCAACATATATATATGTTTAAGAGCTTATTGATTTAATCTGGAATTTGCAGATGGAATGCCCCTGCTGCTCCATTTGCAGTGCCATTCAACACATGTAAGTTCAGGAAAATAATAATTACAAATTGGTCACTAACGTGCTACCTCTTGCCCATCTGCACTAACTGTAAAATATTTCCCCATCAACTTTATTTATATCTTTCGTAAGTTATTTTTAAACAGTTGATAATATCTCAAACATTCCAAACCTTTTAAAACAGTCACTGTAGAAGTGAGATTTTGAATCTGTCAGGATAGACAGAAACTTACTTACAACAAGACTGTGCATATTGTTTACTCTAATAGTGACTTGTAATCTATTTCCAAATACTTGTTGATTTGCTAAAAAATGTTTTGGTCAAAAAAAATTCATCCATGACAATTTCTGAATTTAAAATCACAATCTTTAAAGAAAATTCAGAAGGCTACATCTTATCAATTCAGTAATTCTTTGTGAAACTGTCCGTATAGGTTAAGGTTATCTTGATTTAATGAGTATTCTCCTTATTTGCACAACATTGACTTAAAGCAAATTAAATAACACTGCATTTTTAACATATATATTTAATCATGTATTCAGTGTATTTGGAAATGGTTAACTTGTTCCAGATTAGTATGTGTGGTTTAATTATTCAGTTTTTTTTAGTTATGCTGCATCACTGAACCCTATCATGAAATAATTTATAAAACTACTGTCCATAAAGAGATAAATCACAATGTGGATTTGAGGCAGGTGCTGTAGTGAATATGTAAAATTTATTTAAATAGCTGTATGGAATTTAGTGTCCTTTACTCAGGAGAGTACCAGATTATGGGATAGCATTGATGCTCAAGACACGCTTCATTTCCTATGCTTGCATTAATGCAATTGCATTGAAGCAAAAATCAGAAAACAACCAAGGAAAGGTTAGCATATTTAAATTTGAAAATCAGAATATTCCAATTTCAAGGAATTACATACTACATGAGATTCCCATTATGAATCTGTATAGCCGTACCACAACTGAAGCCATGCAAATAAGACACTGCCAAATTACCATTTCAGCTACCTGCTCTCAGTTATATTCTTATATTCTTCTATCAATTGCATACAATATTTTGTTCTAAAACTAATGGTACTGTTTTCAACCATACATCGGTATAGGGCAACGTAACATTCAGCAGTTAAGAAGAAATGGCATGTCCTATTATGCTTACCCAATGATTTTGACCCCACTGTCTCCAAGTGTGAGTAGCTTTCCTTCAGCACTTGCAGCAAGCTGTGGTCACTCAGGCAGCATTAACTTTGAAAAAAATGACCCGTCTACACCCAGACAATAGCAGAATCTCCCTTTTTTATGTCGCCAACACCCACTTTATTCTCCTCCGTTTAAGACTCCCCATGTAGATGCAATTGTTTAACCAGCCCTGCTCAGCACAACTTAATTAAGCAAAGAAAAAGTGTCAGCTTCTGCCAGTTTGACAAAAACAAAACCATGGGGAGAAGAGCCACGCTGCATTAACCAAAAATCCAGCACCATTCATGGAGAAACAGGAAATCACCATGGTGTAGAATTCCACCATACAGATCCAAGAGTTTAGTTTGACACAGTATTGTGTCAGTCATGTTTTCTCATACACTATGACACTGAGCCTTAAAAGTGCTCCTTCCTGCCCAACTTTCAGGAGAGAAAAATGCTTTCTGTCCCTAGAGTGACTCTTTTTCCATAACAGCTCAGGGAAGTAGACAAAGGTTAGGAAGGTGGCGTGTCAGGCAGTGGGAATTCTTCCATAACCAATACTTGTATTCTCCTTGTTGCCCACCCCCTGCTTAACCAACAGGAGATAATGCGCCAAAGTGTAAGATGGATGAGGACTCGCTTTGTGCCCTCAGGCAGGATGCTGCAGTTAGCAGTCGGGCAGGGGACTGATGAAGTGAATCAAATCTGTGGTTATCTATTCTATTAAACATGACTAGACATTGACACCATGGGTAGAAAAGTGTGAAGTAAAGATCTCACTCACTACATCACCAACCTGTCACTCAATAATCAGTAGACATTTTACTGTACAAAAAAAAATCAGACACTTTCATCAAAAACATCAATCGGTAAAGTTATCTCAGGGAAGGTTCCAGAAAGGGAGCGAGGGCAATTCATGCACATGCTAGATGTCAACACATTGTCACTGGCTGACATTACCTCAATAAAAACTGAAAGAACTGCAGATGCTGTAAATCAGGAACAAAAACAGAAGTTGCTGGAAAAGCTCAGCAGGGCTGGCAGCATCTGTGAAGAAAATATCAGAGTTCATGTTTCGGGTCTGGTGACCAGAATTGGTTCCTCAGTCCTGAGGAAGGCTCACCAGACCCGAAATGTTAACTCCGATTTTTTCTTCACAGACGCTGCCAGACTGCCGAGCTTTTCCAGCAATTTCTGTTTTTATTCCTGACATTACCTCATAACTGACAGGGGATTCTCTGCCTACCTAAGGCTTCAGCCAGGCTGTTGTGTGTGGCATGAGAGACCAAGGGAGCACAAGACAGCAATTTATTTTAAACAGAGAGAACATAACAAGCTAAGAAAATATTATTGGTTAAGTAATAACAAGCACATTTAAAAAACAGCTTCATCCAACATTTTAAATGCTCTGTAACCTGTATGCCTCTGTCTAAGTATTTTACAACCTCTGATCTGTACATCCTTGCTTACTATAATCTTCCTGTACTGCTCATAAGCAAAGATTTTCACTGTACATGGGTACATGTGACAATACATCAATCAATCCATCAATCAGTGACTGGACCAGTTCAGCTTCTGGTCAATGGTAACCCCAGGACGTTGATACTGAGGCGATGGTCACACCATTGAATGTCAAGGGGTGATGGTAGGATTCTCTTGTGGTCATTGCCTGGCACTTGAATGATGCAAATATTACTTAACACATAGCAGCCTTGCCTGAATGTTGTCCTAGTAGTCCTAACCAAACTAGTTTCTCTTCATATGTCAGCCCTACCACCCCAGGAATCAGTTTTGTAAATCTTCATTGCACTGCCTCCATAGCCAGAAAGTTCTTGCTCGGATAACGAGACAAAAACTGCTTATAATACTCAGGGTGTGGCCTCACCAAGGCCCTGTACAATTGCTGGAAGACATCCTTGCTCTTATACGTGAATCCTCTTGCTATGAAACCCAACATACTACATGCCTTCTTTACTTCTTGCTGAACCTGCATATCAGTGAGATGATACTCAGTTCTCATTGCACTTTCCTCTTTTCCAACCTATTGTCATTCAGATGATAATCTGCCACTCTGTTTTTGTTACCAAAGTAGATAACTTCACATTTAGCCATATTATATTCCATCTATGTCAGTGTTGTAGCTGTACTGGAACTGCTTGACCAGGGGCACAAGTCTTCTGTACATTTGCCAGAATATTGTTCGGGCCCACAGCCTTTGCGATATCCAGTCCCTTCAGCTGTTTTTTGATATGATGTGGAGCAAGTAAAATTGGCTGAATACTGGCATCTGTGATGGTGGTGACCTCAGGAGAAGGCTGAGAGTATTTGCCACTCAGCACTTCTGACTGAAAATTGTTGTAGTTACGTCAGATTTATCTTTTGCACTAATGTTCTAAACTCCCCCATAATTGAGAATAGGGATATTCCTGGAGCCTTCTCCACTGACGTGTTGTTGGATTGTTCACTACCATTCACTCCTGGGTGTGACAGGACTGCAGAACTTAGCCCTGATCCATTGGTTGTGGGATCGCTCAGCTCTGTCTATTACATGTTGTTTACACTGTTTGGCATGGAAGCAATCCTATGTCATTGCTTTACCACCTCTTTCAAAATCTCTACTAATGAGATTGCTCAATTGTACTTAGTTTACCTGTGGTCCTTGTACATAATCAGACAGTTTCATAGTCACCTTTCCCATTACTCTCTCTCCAAATACTTCAAACCTGTTCTTGTCCCACCCAGAGATGTAACAACAACATTTCAAATTACACCTTCTGCATTTACACGTTGTAAGTTGCCTCTCCTTGCCAATTAGTTTCAAAATGGTCAATCATTGCATCTTCTTTTATCTGCTGTCTTCTATGGTCACTTATATAATTATACGAATACTCAAGGTTCCATTCTTGACCGTTTCTATTTCTTTGCATTATGATATTCACAGAATTTTTGTACACATTTTGACAACAACTCCACCACCATCCAGTATTCCACAATTACCTCTGTATTATCCATGTCACTATCTGGCACAAAATCATGAAGACACTAAAACTTTCACCCACTGACTACTGGCAAAACCAAATCTGTTGGTTATTCTGTTATCTGTTATTCAACTCCTAGCTCATACCAAATATACCTCATTGAAAACTCCAGCTGCTTCATGGTGTCTCTCATTAAGCTCCACTCAACCAGTGTTGCTTTTCTACTGATCTTTGATTCACAAAGCACTGAATTAATGGACAGAATTTGGAGGGTTCAGTACCAGGGGCACTTAGGTAGGCAGGAGGATGATGGTGGAGGTCCCAATGCTTTCTTGACAGCACCCTGTTAAAGTCTATGAGACTAAATCTCCTGAACTGAAAATTTTTGTAGTTACGTCAGATTTATCTTTTGCACTAATGTTCTAAACTCCCCCATAATTGAGAATAGGGATATTCCTGGAGCCTTCTCCACTGACGTGTTGTTGGATTTTTAGTCCGTTAAAACAATTAAAACCCACTTAATGGGCTCATCCTCTGCCAATGGTATTATTCCATCAAGCAGTTAGGGAACATGGCAAGCAAACACGTGTGGGGTAGTTTACCGGGGGAGATCTCACATTCAAAGGCACCCAGTGCCTGATTGAGGAACTAGCACTGTGAAGAAGGTTGACCCTATTTGCCTCCCTTCATCATGATCTGGGATTCAGCAACAATCCTAGGTCTCCGTGGATATCGTACCAACATTAAATATCGCCAACCAGTGTTGATTCCATTCTTGGCAGCAGGATTCCTGCCCATGCGTTCCTTGATCACAGGGTAGGTCTGCCCTTGGCTAGCAATAGGAACTTGTTGCAGTGGGCTTCTTCTGGAAGAGGCAATAAAGGCTCTTACCAGTTCTTCAGTCCTAACGTGAGACTCCTAACATCTCCAAAAAATACCACCCAGTTCCCTTGTCCTGATTGATATGCATCTCAAAGGCTTCAGCTCCCTCTGTCTCCTCCAGCTTTATGTTGCAATTGTACTTTTCAATTCTTCATTTTCACTTCCTGTGTGAAACTGAAAGTCGCCATTGTCACAGAGAGCCATAGCCTGCTCTCTCATTAGTAAGAGGTGACTGGTGGTGAGTTTTGACTGAGGGTCACCTCAGGTGAGTTAGAGGAGGCAGGGCCTGAGCTGATACATGAATTGAACCTGTGCTGTTGTCATAGAGTCCCTACAGTGTGGAAAGAGGCCATTCTACCTTCCAAAGAGCATCCCATCCAGACCCAGTTCCCAGCCCTATCCCTGTAACCCCATATTTATCATGACTAATCTACCTTTTCTGGCTGCAGTAGGCCTGAAGCATGGACGTGACTCTGGGTCACCCATGCTACATTGACATCAAGGAATATATGAATTATAACGGTATGTAATGTGTGGCTGAGTCAATTTGCCAATTTTACATTATCATCAATTATCTATATTACCTTAATAATGTTCTTATTTACATATTCATCAATTCTTGAACACAACTGCATGATTCACATCTAAACATTTGAGCATTTTGAAGATTCTACTAATTAAGTTGCTCATTACTGGCTTGAAAAGCATCAAATTGTGAAATGCATGTTAACTGCAGTTAATTGCATACAGGTGATGGATATTGATTTGAGATTTCCTTGTGCCCTTACAAATAAGGGCAGATTGAAATTGTGCTTTCTGGGGTGAGAAGGAATATGCTTATAATGTCTAACTCTACAAACAAATGCTTTTAGAAATGTGTAAATGTTGTTTCCAGTTCCACTGGGTTTTCTGCAATGTAATACTGGACTCTATAAGAGTCCCATCATTTTATTACATGTGTTCTGATGGAAATCAAAGTTGCTGGAGTTGTGTGGAATACTCCTTCCCTCTACCCCATGAAGGAACAGTATGTAGTAAGATGATTGATTACAAAGAGGTTCGATTCCACCCTCAGGTGACTGTCTGTGTGGAGTTTACACATTCACCCTGAATCTGTGTGTGTTTCCTCTGGTTTCCTCCCACCCTCCAAAGATGTGCAGGCTAGGTGGATTGGCCATACTAAATTGCCCATAGAGTTCAGGGATGTGTAGATTAGGTGGGTTATAGGGGGATGGATCTGGGTGGGATGCTCTGAGGATTAGTGTGAACTTGTTGGGCCAAAGGACCTGTTTCTGCACTATAGGGATTCTATGATTTTTCCCAGGTCTCCTGTGATTTTTGTAATAGTGTCTATCTTACATATCTTTCCTATCTCCTGATTTATTTTCTTCCCCATATCCTGACTTCTGCTCACAATCCTGTGCACAACTCTCATCAGGGATTTTTTTTTTTTCCTTTGCAGTTCCTTAACTCTGCCCACAATTTCTATGCTTTCTGAATTTACATCACTTCTTGTTATTGATTTAATTTCATTTCGTACTAACAAGGCAACACCGCCCTCTCTGCCCATTCACCTGTCCTTTTGATAGGACATATATCTTTGGATATTTAGTTCCCAGCCCTGATCCCCTTGCATCCACAACATTGTATCTGCCAATTCCAATCTGTGCTACAAGCTCACTTACCTTGTTTTAAATGCCATATGCATTTAAGTGCAAAACCTATAGTCCTGCATTGACTGCCCGTTTTCCCCCCCTTCTCATAGTTACTCCCTTCTCATTGTTACCCCCTTATTTGCTGTGCCTGAAGTTTGATTTCCTGATCCTTTCGAAACTCTGTCCTATTACTTGTTCTAGAAACTTTAATACCTTTCCTGAGCACTCCTTCCCCCTTTTCCAGAATTTTCCATGCAACTGAATCCATGTCCCCACTATTTAGTTTCCAGCCCTGGTTGTGCGATTTTTCCAGGACTCTGGTCCTGGCATGGTTCAGGTGGAGCCCATATCTTTGGAACAGCTCCCTCCTTCTCCAGCACTGGTGCCAATGTCCAATGAATTCGAACCCGTTTCTCCCACACCAATCTTTGAGCCATGCGTTTACTTTTTTAATTCTGTTGACCCTATGCCAATTTGGTCATGGCTAATGTAGTAATCTGGAGATTAATATCTTTTTCAGTCTACTTTTTCATTTAGTTCCTTGCTGTTCCTATTGCCTCTCTAGAACCTCTTTCCTCTTTCTAACTACATTGTTTGTACCACTGTGAACCACGACAACTGGATCTTTCCCCTCTCACTCCAAAAGTTCCTCTGCAGCCCAGATGAGTTATCCTGAACCCAGGCAACACCGCCTTCAGGACTCTCAATCCTAGCTATAGAAACTATACTGTTCCTTTCTACCACCAACACCCCCACACCCCCACCCCACCATTGGATAGCTCCTTGTACCACAGTGCTGTGGTCAGTTTGCTCATCCTCCCTAAAGCCTGCTCTCCTCCTCATGGGGAGCAAAAATCTTAAATCTGCTAAAAAGCTCAAAGGCTAAGGCTCCTTCAGCACTACCCCTTGAATCCCTCCACCTGCCTCGGTCATAGGCACACCCTCCTATCCCTGACCACTGACTAAGTTAGTTAATCTAAGGTGTGACTGCCTCCTGAAGCACACCATCTAGGTAACTGTCCCCCCTCCCTAATGTGTTCATAAACCTTGAGCTGGAGTTCCTCAAGCAACCAAAACTTGCTACAGATGTGGTCACTATGAACCACCTAAGGTCCATTGACTCCCACATCATGTAGATATAACACATTGCCTGGCACCTCTATTTTAATTACTTAGTTCTTCAACTGATTTTTAAAAGGAATTGTACTGTTCTTTTAGTTTGTAACCTATAAATATTTCCCCTCTTTACCTTCAATCTGAAAGTAACCTACAATAGGTATTCAGATTAGAAATTATCAACAAATAACGAACTTAGAGTTTACCTGGAATGTCATGCTTTCATGCTGGCTTCAATTTATCCTGTTTAAAAATAACTTACAAACTATGAGCCATAAATCGCACCTGTTCCCCTCTTCACCAAATTTCAACATTATCTCCAAATTCCCCAAACTTACACTCATGGGTTGTGTCTCATTCCCAATGTGATCTCTTCTTCTTAAAGCTTACTGATCCTCTGGGGCAAATGTCAGGCAATTGCTACGATCTTTATAATTTCATCTCTGAAATGAAAGGGTTTAAAAAGTGTTTTTTTTTGTCATTAGCTAAGGCCTAAAATGTCTCTTGCCATTTTGTCAGCTGTTTTGAGAAAGACATATAAACTTTGGACCAGTAACCAGCAATGATATTCTCTACAATTAAGGTTATACATTGTCTTGTTGACACTAATGTAAAGCTTGTCAACGTAACATTGTCAGAAATGTACAGGAATCTGGTATGGTGGTAATGTCACTAAAACTTTAATCTAGTGGCTCAGGCAAAATGGCTGGGTGGCATGAGTTCAAATTCGACCATATCAGTTGGTGAGATTGAAACATAATTAATGGATCTACAATTATAAAGCTAATTTTGGCAATGATTGTTTAGAGAAGGAGGTTTTCTGGCCTACGTGTGACGTAATGATGTGGTTGATTCTTAACTGAAATGGCCCAGCAAGCCATTCACGTCAAGGGCTATGAGACATAGGCAGCAAACCCTGGCCTTGCCAGCAATGCCTACATCCTATTGAAGAAAAGTAAACCAATTATTTTCTTATGCATGCATGGAAATAAACAACTCACATGTAAATATATGCTAGTATGTTGCTTTTTTTCTGTATTTTCTTGATTGATTTTTCTTCAATTTCTTTTCTTGCCTTCTTCTTTCCATGTTATTCACTTCATGACTGATTTATCCCAAGTCCATTTGAATTATTCTGTAAGTTCAATACATCACAATAATATTTAAGTAAATTGTTAAATTGTGGACATTTATTTGAAAATGGGAAAAAGCCTGATTATATAGGATGGGTAGGTTTCTCCCTCAGCAAGCTGGAAGTTCCAAGCAACAGTATGTGAACTCAGCATTGTGATTAATAACTTGGGAGCTGCCTCTGTTTGATAGCTTGCTCTTGTTGGGTGAAATTTATGGCTTGGTACTTCCTCAGCAGGACTTCCCACGTTGAATTGATGCACATTGTTGACCCTTGTGTCCAACACGGGGGTTTTACACAGATGTCTGGTAACTGTGGAAGGTGCAGAAATCCAGAAGATGAACCTGCAACTGGGCCATTATACCCTGCTAGTTAACAAAGGTCAGAAGAAGGCCTCTGCAAATGTCTGTGACACAGTGTTTCATTGCAGTTTGTTTTTTGATTAGTGCAGTTCATGCCCAGGCCATCCCACCTGAATAACAATCAGCCTGATTCAGTACATAACTACAGCAACAAAAGTGCTGAATGTTTGTCCGAATAAAGCTTTGAGGATTTGCAAGATTAAATCCAACTGAAGTTCACCAGGTGGCTTTGTGAAGAAAACTTTCAGAAGAAATGCACCCAAAATAAAGCTATTGCTATTCCACAATGTGAGTCCTACATTTCCTAATAACTGTGTTTGTGTGTAGTTGATGGAAATTTATTACTTCATATAAGTTAAAGCAGCTATATGTAAATGCTTTGGCAGATTGCAGATTCCTCATCTACTTTGAAGTAGGTGTCTTAATTCTGTTCCACTTCAGAGGCAGTATTAAGCAGTACCCTTAATGTCACTTAATATCCAGTGACACGTCTGTTCTTTTATTTATCCAATATATTCCGTACCACTGTACACAGCCTTTTATTTGCATGTATTCTTTTAATCCATGATGGGTCATAATTGCTTCTTCTCCAAATCTCTGTGTTTGAATCACAGGCGCATGATTGGAACTATTCTTCTCCTCTGCGCTGTGTTTTGGGGTTTCTTCATTGGCTCAGTGCACTTTACCAAACTGTCTGTATTTGCTGGGCATGTGAACATGTTGTGAGTGACTCATTCAAAACTTTAACTGGTCTGATCAGAGGTATAGGTAGAGTAGACAGCCAGAGACTTTTTCCTAGGGTGGAGGTAGCTATTACGAGGGGGCATAGTTTTAAAGTGAGTGGAGGTAGATACAGGGGAGACGTCAGAGGTAGGTTCTTTACTCAGAGAGTGGTCGGGGTGTGGAACGCATTGCCGGAGAAAGTAGTGGAGTTGGCCTCATTAGGGGCATTTAAACGGCTATTAGATAGGCATATGAATGATAGTATAAGGTAGGGGTGGAGGTTAGATAGACCTTAGGATTAGGGTAAAAGTTCGGCACAACATTGTGGGCCGAAGGGCCTGGACTGTGCTGTACTGTTCTATGTTCTATGTTCTAACCCCTAGGATCTGTAAATAGCCTGAATCATCTTATTCTCACAACATAGGTGCCACAGCTGGCTCATTTGGTGGCATGTATTGTCACCAAATAAAGCAGCAAAACATATTCACATCAAATGATCAAAATGGAACTTAATGACCTTTGTAACATTTGTTGCAATGTTCTAAAATACATTTGCACAATTAAGCATTCTTCTGTTATTTATAACTCACTTTTAAAATATCTCCATACTTTATGATTAAAAATGCAGAGAAATGACTTTATTTTCACCCCTCTGTGTCTGTGCTTTCATGAAGGTACAGGATGCTGGGCAGTATTTTTATTGGTACATCCCACTCCCTGCGCACCTGTGATCTCTCTGCTTTTATCTGTTTGAATTAGGTCCATTGAAACAATAGTGCACAATGCTGTGTTAACAAAATTGTCATTACTACTGCGCGAGTAAATTTAGGCTAATGCTTACTTGCTTCTTCAACACAAAATGAAAATATTGCAAATGCTGGAAAGCTATGATTAAACAAACATTTTTTTTTTGCCAGAGCTTTACATTTTAAAAAAAATTCCATGTTTATTTGTATACTTTATGTTTTCACGAAATTAGAGAATTGTTGCGGGTGCAGATGGAGGACATTCGGTCCATTGTGTCTTCACCAATTCTCCAAGTGGTCATCATGATTTAGTACCATTCTCCTGCCTTTTCCTTTTAATCCTGCACATTGTTTCTATTTAAATAATCATCCAAAGCCCTCTTGAATGCCTTAGTTGAACCTGCTCCACCACATTTCCAGGCACTGATTTTCAGACCCAAACCACTCTGTGAAGAAGAGTTTGCTCACATGCCATGTACAATTCATTTCAAATTTGTGACCTTTTCTTCTTGATCATTTTGCCAGTGGAAACAGTTTCTCCCCATCTACTCTATCCTGACCCCTCATGGCTTTGAAAACTTCAGATGTCCTCTTAGCCTTCTTTTTTCCAAGGAGAGCCCCAACTTCTCCACCAATCTTGGGATGGCAGAACTGATGTCTAAAAAGAGAGACTTGATCTATTAGGATAATATTCACTAGAGCTTAGAAGAATGAAACCTTCATAATTCAAACAGAAATGGACACAATAAACACAGGAGGGAGTTTTCCTACGACCAGGAGTCTAGAACCCAGGCTTACAGGGTAGGTCTGAGATGAGGAGGAATTTCTTTACCCTGAGAATGGTGAGCCTGCAGAATTCTGAAAGCAGTTGAGGCAAAAATATTTAATATTTTCAAGGAAGAGTTAGATCTAGTTCTTAGGGCTAAAGGGATTAAAATGTATGGGGAGAAAGTGGGAACAAGGTACTGAGATAGATGAACAGCGATGATCATAATGAATGACAGAGCAGGCTCAAAGGGGTGAATGGCCTACTCCTGTTCCCATTGTTTATATGCATTTCTAAGCTAATAACTGAAGTTTCCCATCCCTGGAACTATGCGTGGATACCTCTTCTTCACTGTCTCCAATGTGTTCATAATTCTTATGGTGTGACACTCCAAATCGTACACAAAGCTCCAGGTGTAGACTAACAAGTGTCTCATACAAGTTCAGCATGGCCTTTTTGTTCTGTACTCCATGAATCTATTGATAAAACGCAGGATATTGTATCCTATATTAGTTGCTGTTTCCACCTGCTCTGCCACTTTCAATGATCTGTGCACATATGTATTCGCAGGTCCCTCTGCTCCTGCATCTCTTTAGCATTGTACCCCTTTTTTATATTGTCAATCTACGTTCCTCTTACCAAAATAAACCACCTCACACTCCTCTGCATTGAACTTCATCTGACATTTATCCACGCACTTTGCTAAATTATCTATGTCCTTCTGAAGTTCTACATTGTCCTCCTCACTGTTTACAATGTCTCCAATTTTTCTACCATTCTCAGTCTTTGAAACTAACTCCTGCACTCCAAGATCTAGATCTTAAATAAACATCAGGGACCCAATACTGACCCCTGCAGAATTCCACTTCAAACCTTCTTCCAACCCACTATCCATTGACAATTACTCCCTGTTTCCTATTGCTCAGCCAATTTTGCAATTTATTTATAAACTCTCACATTAGAAATGAAGTAGAAAAAATTAAAGTAACAATCATACCACTCATGCGAACCAGATGGAGTTATCTCATAGCTTAGGGTCAATGCCATATTGTTTATTCAATTCTTGTATCTGCAGTTTTAAAGACACCTTTATGTGGAAGTGGAAAAACATTGAGCTAACCATGTGAGTGTTTTGATGCACTGTGGCCTCTTACAAAGTGTGAAGCACTTAACGTGTTTTAGAACAACTACAAGAATCAGCTTCAACCTATTTATTTGCAGTTTAAAGGAACCCCATAAACCATTTACAACAATAGGTAAATTTATTAGTTATTAGATATGTTATTAATGATAAATAAAGCTAAAGCGAGAGAGTGCAAAAAGAGCGATGGTTCTTCTCTCGAATCCTAAATGTTGATAGTACGTGTATTTGAAGGTATTTAAGTAGCGAATTAACTACCATGGTGTCAAATGTCAAGCTCCATCCTTCATTACAATAATATAATATTGTGTCAAATGTAAAAACTTATTCAGTTCTAAGGGCTGACATAGGGCCCTATGTCAAGTGAATTTCCAGGGCTCAAACCTATGTCAGTACCTGACATCTAACATGAATCTTTGCTAAGCTAGTCAATGAGTGGTCAGCGTGAGCACTCCTCATCCATTTAAGCATGGAGGACAGGCTCCTAAGGCTGGAATACCAATAGAAGCATCATGATGTGTGAGCCCATCTGGTAGGAAGAGTCAGAGCAAAAGATAAAGAAATCTCTGAAAGCATTCGCAATTCCCAAAGAAGGAGTGCAGCGGAGGTTCACTAGGCTGATATTGGGATGGCAGGACTATCCTGTGATGAGAGGTAGGTTTGACTGGGTCCCTATTCACTAGAGTTTAGAAGAATGAGAGGGGATCTGATTAAAATGAATGAAATTCTACTTGGCTGGACAGACTAGATGGAGGGAGGATGTTTTCCTTGGTTGGGGAGTTTGGGACAAGGGGACACAGTCACAGGATATGGGTTGGGCTATTTAGGACTGAGATGAGGTAGGATTTCTTTAGATTTTAAAGGCATCAAGGGATATGGGGAGAAAGTGGGAATATGGCATTGAGATAGAGGATTGACCATGGTCTTGTTGAATGGCAGAGCAGGCTTGAAGGGCTGGGTGGCCTACTCCTGCTCCTAGTTTCTATGATTCCCCTGTCACAGAATCTATTTCTCAAGTAGTTCCAGAGCTTTCCCTCCACAGCCTGCCTAGAAGTCCATTCCATGTAATTAACAATCTTTGCTGAAAGAATTCTTGATGTCAGTACTGCACTTGATACTTTTGGAAGTTGGTAAAATTATTGACAGAACCAAGTTAATGATTTAGTTGCAAATTATCACTAGTATTTAAAGATATGAGCAACAGATAAGAACACAGTTTATTTGTTCATGAAGCAGTGATGAGTCCATTCAGTGCCCGGAGATACAAGCATCATCAGGTGACTCACCCATGATTGATCCTTCTATATGGAGAAGCATGTGGGCATTTTGCAATCCTTAAAAAGCCAATGATTTTGAAAGGAGTAGTCTCATAAATATTCAGTGCCTTGGCGATTGATTCGATAGTTTAGGCTAAATTGCCTGATTGAGGCAATTAAACGTTTCAGCATTTCTTTTTTGGATACTGCTGTACCCGAGTGCACTACAGACCGATAATGAACAAGACAATTCTGTTCTAAATCTGAGTCTAAATCATGTTGTGCAATATTAATTACAAACACATTGACACATTTACAAGTTTCTCCAGTTTCAGAAGAAATAAGTATGAATCATATTGGGTAATGATATTCATGAATGATCCATCTAAGCTTCAAGTGGCCTCTTGCCCAGCTAATGAAGCATTCTTGTTTCAATTACACCTTCCATTCAATAAGATAACATTTTATTTTAAATGTAAAGACTATCTTGGATTACAGGAAGCATAATGGGGGCATTGAGGTAAGTGTTTCTACAGCACAAGGGTAAAATGGTGAAAGACCTTGCCACTGATGGTGGGAAAGAGGAAGGGGGTGATATCCAAAGGGACAGAACCAGATGGTGTGGGCTCAAACCCAAAGCTAGAGGAGGTAGGATTGGTGATACTGAATTATTCTGAAATGAGGAGATAGTAGGAACTGCCGATGCTGGAGTCTGAGATAACAAGGTGTAGAGCTGGATGAACACAGCAGGCCAGACAGCATCAGAGGAGCAGGCAAGCTGACGTTTCGGGTCTGGACATTTCTTCAGAAATGGGGGAGGGGAAGAGGACTCTGAAATAAATAGAGAGAGGGGGAGGCGATGATGGAAGGTGGATAGAGGAGCAGATAGGTGAAGAGAAGACGGACAGGTCAAGGAGGCGGGGATGAAGCCAGTAAAGGTGAGTGTAGGTAGGGAGCTGGGATGGGGGTTGGTCAGTGGGGAGGGAGGGACGGGTAGGTGGGAGGGAAGACGGACAGGTCAAGGAGGCGGGGATGAGGCTAGTAGGTAGGAAGTGGGAGTGGGGTTTGGTCAGTGAGGTGGGAGGGGACGGATAGGTGGGAGAAAAGATGGACAGGTCAAGGAGGCGGGGACGAGCTGAGCTGGTCTTAGGATGAGTTCGGGGTGGGGAGATTTTGAAGCTTATGAAGTGCACATTGACCCTACTTCACTGATCAAACCCCACCCCACTTCCTGCCTACTAGCCTCATCCCCGCCTCTTTGACCTGTCCATCTTCTCTCCACCTATCTGCTCCTCTATCCACCATCCATCATCACCTCCCCCTCTCTCTATTTATTTCAGAGTCCCCTTCCCCTCCCCCATTTCTGAAGAAGGGGTCAGACCTGAAACATCAGCTTTCCTGCTCCTCTGATGCTGCCTGGCCTGCTGTGTTCATCCAGATCTACACCTTGTTATCTGAAATGAGGAGTAGGGTTCTGAATTCAATGTGTTAGAGCATGGGGAATCAGTGACAACGACTGGAATGAACAATTTAAGAATGAGACCTTTGAAAGATAATATTCTAATTGGAGTTAAATGAAAAGACTTTAAAGCAAATCATAAAATTCACGAAAGAAAACTCTTCTAAATAAAGAGTTTTAATTTTCAAGTCATATAATGCAAGTGAATTCTAATTTGTCAAAGCTGTCTCGGTGGGAAAAATTAATAGCCAGAGTGTTTTTTTACAAGTTAGTTTGTTTTGATAAATAATTGAAGAAGTTAGCAGCTTCTCAGAATGAAATGCAAGTTCATTCCTACTGTGAAAACTGAGTTCTGTCTTCCACAGTAACCATTCCATAGTTTCTTTGTGCTTGCCTTGTTCCCATTACTTGTGACAGAATAGAACCTTAGGTCAAATAGCACTAGTTCTAACAATATAGTCCATAAACAATCATTCTGGTGGCCCTTGAGTGGCCTTTCAATATTCAACAGCTCCAGCATGATTGAAGTGGATCAGTTTCTGGGCAGGTCACGCAGGCCATGCACTCAAAAAAATATAGGGCTAGGGGGTTTAAGATACTTCTGACCAGAAAGTAGCTTCTTTGTCCGCTCATCAACCCCTCCATCACCAGTTTCAATACCAAGTTTGAGAAGCTTTAGGATTTTTTGAGACTACCCATTAACTCAGCACTTACTTCCTTCTGCCCGTCCAAATCACTCTAGCCTTTCATTCAGTCCAGTTCTGATTACATCATTATGCAGTTTCTTCTACATCCCTCCTCAGGTATTCTCAATAATCAACACCAAATAAACAGGCCATCATGCCCCAGTGATTTATACTGGTTTTTATGATCTGCACAAACTCCCTGCCTTGATATCCCTATGTTACCTTTCTTCTCATGTATGCATTGAGTCCCCTCTTAAATGTATCAAGGGCATATGTTTCAGCTACAAATGAGTTCCACATTCTCACTACTCTCTGTGTAGAGATTCTGCCCAAATGCTTTACTCAAGCAATGATCCTTTTAATTTTTCTTTACTGTAGGCAGTCTGCTTGCTGTATTGACAGATTGTTTGTTTGCTTGCTTGCTCTTTGCACATAGGATTGCTGCAAGGCCACACATGCGCGCAACTTAAAGGGAACATTGGCTGTGGATGACCTGTTTGTGCCCTGCAAGGCAAGTTACAGCTTGCTGCGCAGCTGCACAGCCATGCATTTGGAGGGAACATTGTTTATGGCCCTTTGTTCTGGCCTCATTCACAAGTGGAAACAGTTTACCCCCTTGTATTCATGCCCACCACATCAAACTCCTTCAAAATTTTAAAGAACTTTATCAGGTATCTTCTTTGTCTTCTCTTTTCAAGCAAAAAGAACCCAGCTACTCAATTGCCAAGCTAGCTGCTCCCTCCTAATTTGCATTGCCCTTATAAATTCTTTCTAAAGTTTTCTCCTGTGCTTTTTGTAGTACAGCAAGTATCCCAAGGGCTAGTTACACCACAACACCCCTCTTCCCCTCACTGGATGTATTTTTGGCAGGCGGGCCACATGAAATATAATATTTGATTAGCCTACCCCCAACCCATTTCCAATAAAGCCGAATGTGGGCAGGCACCAAACTGGACAGTCTGTCTGCTGTTTTTAAAAAAAAGGGCAACTGAGCTCATTAACAATCCCTGTCCCTGAATGAGTAGGTGCACCCTGTAGTGGACTTTGAGCCTCATTAAATGAGGGTAGTGAGTGCAGATAGCTTCTTGTTGTCCCCAAGCAGCTAACGAGCCTCAAAACAGCTTTGGACTTGTACTCACTGGCGTTCAGAAGAATGAGGGGGAATCTAATTGAGGTATATAAAATGCAAAAGGGGATTGATAAAGTGGACTTTGAGCAGATGCTCCCCTTGTGGGACAGTCTAGAAGAAGAGGTCGTAGATATAGAGGGAGAGGAGGTAGGTTCAGAGCTGAAATGAGGAGAAACTACTTCTCTCAGAGGGTTGTGAATCTGTGGAACTCACTGCCCCAGAGTGCAGTGGAAGCAGAATCGATCAACGGATTCAAGAAAGAAATAGATATATTTTTGATGAAAAGTGGGACAAAGGGTTATGGGGTATAGGCAGTAAAGTAGAGTTGAGACCAGAATGAGATCAGTCGTGATCGTGTTAAATAGCGGAGTGGGTTCGAAGGGCTGAATAGCCAATGTCTGCTCCTGAATTCTACGTTCCTAAGTAACCGATAGAGAGGCCACAAAATCTGGATCATTGAAGGGGCACAGTCATGAATTGTCAGCTGGGAAAGGGAGTCTGAGTGGAATATCCATTGAGAGAATTGTATTAATGGTCAGGAGAAAAGATAATGATGTTTGTGTAGGAGTGTAGAGATAATATTAGAATAGGAGTTGAGGTCAAGATCAGAGGATGTGCAATGGTAACTGCTATCAGCCCAATGCGAGTGCTCTTCCTGTCTTCCAGTTCAGGTAGGTATTTTCTTAATAAACCTACCCTTTTGGTAGTGATTATAGTGGCTCTTTTAAAAGCCACTTGTTTGGAATTTGGCACCAGATAGGCTAAAACAGGAGCTGAGATGACCAATGTTATGAAGTGGAAAATAAATAATCATTTGATTAAGAGAATATGAGATTGTAAGTTTAGTTCAGGGGCAAATATGATGTCAAGTTTGCAGGTTTTTTTATTCATTCATGGGACAAGGCTAGCATTTATTGCCCACCCCTCAATGCCCAGAGAGCAGTTAAGGGTCAATCACATTGCTGTGGATCTGGAGTCACATGTAGGCCAGACCAGGTAAAGATGGCAATTTCCTTCCCTAAAGGACATTAGTGAACCAGATGGGCTTTTCCCCGAACAATTGACAATGGACTCATGGTCATCAATGAGTCCATCATTGGACTCTTAATTCCAGATTTTAATTGAAATTGAATGGCACCATCTGTAATGGTAGGAATTAAACACTGGTCCCCGAAACACTACCCAGGTCCTTAGATTAATTGTCTAGTGATAATACCACTGGGCCATCACCTTCCCTTGTCTGATTGTCTAGTTCAGTCAGAATGAGGAGGCATTTCTTTCTCAGAGGTTTTCCCCTTTGTCTGAAGCCAGAATGTATGGTACCTTTAAGATATTCTTTACGATTTTCAGTCTCCCCAAAGCTGGCTTGTGGCCAATGATACCACTGACTACAAGCCTGAATAACTTTAATGAGGCTCCAGCACGAATTTAACGTGCTGCCTGTGACCATGTGAATAGCCCTTTGCAGCACGTAACCTGCCCCCTCAGTGCGTAATTTTGGTCATGATCATATTTCTAGATCTACTTAAGAATTGGTTGAATAGCAATTCTTTAAACTTTGTAATAATCAAATATGCATCTTTCATACTATTATTATGACACAGAATGCATTAGTATTCTAAGTACGTATAGAAGCAATCTATCCCAATGCCCAATCTATCAATCAGTTTTACCAATGTGCACCATCAGATTCGTAGTGACAAATAGGAACTGGAACCAAGCAGTCAAAATTAGACCGACTGGATGATTTTGGCCTGGAGGCTGACAGAGTGTATTCTGAGCAAATAATGATTGTTAACTACCAGTTTGCCATGGAATTATTAAACTTCTGATATTTTGATTCAATTTAAACTGACAAACATTCTGTTTCATGTGTATGTAACCCCTCTCTGTAAATAATACAGAATGAGGTTTGCAAAGTTACGAGTATTTAATGAAATTACTAGCAATTTGATTTGCAGGTTGTATAAATTGTCCTATATGACTTTTTGTAACAAGGCTCTCAATAAAATACCCAGTGAACTCAAATGGGCTGCACATGAAAGCCGCAGAGCCGCTGAGAGCTAAGGCAGTGCCAGGATGCTCTGATTCACTGCATGTCCTGTCAATGAATGAGAATTAAACTGTGGTACGCCTTTATGTTTTCATTTTCCACAGTCAAAAATAACAGAGGATGAAAGTTTTCCGCTTGTGTATTCAGAACTGTAATTTTTTTCTCAGCAGTATTGTACTGATGATAGAGTGTGAAATTAATCAAGGCTGTCTCCAGGCTCCTTTTCAGATGGCTGCCCTCTCTATAAAGGAAGCATGTGGTAACGCAGAGAGAATGTGTTTGTGTCACCACGGTGATAACCTGAACAGTAAGATGCCCACAAAAGTGGGACACCCTGCGTAAACCACAGCACTCTGTGTAGCAGTGCTCAGATATTATAGCTAAGGAGCTCAGAGAGTGAAAGTTCAGATGCTTAGAGTACAATAGAGCTCTCATAGCAGTGAATGTAACTGCTTCCTGTCATCAAGCATGGCAGCACTAGATTGTGAAGAAATATACCTGTGGCTGGCCACAAATGGACATGCTTGTTCGGTAATTGCAAATATTAGGTATTGACTTGTTATAGGTCAGATATGCATCAGCAAAGAAGTAACAACCAGAAGAATGACTTCAAGGGAAAACAATTCAAATATCAAACCATTATCATGAGTAAGGTACTCGTGGTTATTGAGCCAAGATTTGAAGAATGGGTGTAAAATTAACAAAGGAACCTCAATTTAGATAGATGTCAGGTGATGTATTTCACTAGGAAGAATAAGGAGTCCTTATACTCCTCAATGCTCAAGTCAAAAGAGAGTTGAAGAACTAAGGAATCTAGCGATACAGAAACACAGATCACTAGAAGTATTAATATAGATTAATAGGGTCAAAAAAGAAAATGCAACGTGGAAGTTAGCTTCTACATGGAGAGAAATAGAAAACAGAGAAATTAGATCTGACTTAGACAAAACTAAAATCACTGTTTCCATTCCCAGTCTTCGTACTGATAAAGCATAAACAGACAATGGAACAAATATTTTAAAAGATAGATTACACAAGAATTGAAAAATTATATTTATTACCTGTACCCCCATCTCTAGAATTGAGGTGAAAGCATTCAAGTGTTTGATATGGAAGACATGAACCTGTGTTTGGCTGAGAACAAAACGAAAGATCATGGATATGAAATACTCACTCATAAATAAAATTGATATTCAGGAGAAATTCCTTTATCTAGTAAATGTGGAGCTTGCTATCCCACAAAAAGTAACTGAAGCAGAAAGCACAGAAACGTTAAAGAGGAAGCTCTATAAACTTATGAGAGAGAAAGGAATATAAAGTACTGCAGCTCCAGATAGATGAGGACAGGTGAAAGGAGGCTCCAGAGGAAAGAAAACAGCAGCAAGGACCAGGTGTGATGAATGGTCTGCTTCTGTACTACACATCTCATACAAGTCTATTCACAAAATAAAAATCTGTGTTTTCAAGTATTTCTTATTAAATTATTTTGCCGATAAGCATTTTAATGTTTTGGTTCCTTACATGATAATAATAGTAATTGAAATGTTGGCAGAATTACGAGTGATTTCAGAGTCAACTTAGAAACATCCCTGTGACCAAGGGAATAGACAAATAAATTGCTCCAAGGCTTTGCTGTAGTAAATTGCCAGGAGCCATGGGGTCTGGGATACTCTACTACAATTTTATACATATACTGTATGAAAGTACCTAGCAACCATTGTTTTATGAAGATCATGTAGTTAATTTCAGGACATCACAGTGGGAAAAAACATAAACAGAAGGCCACATCCTTCCTTGTCAGGATCTCAGCTCCTATTGGTTCATTCAGGTGAAGGTTAATGATGATTGACACCATTGGAAGAAGAGCTTGGTATTCTGCTGCTACTCTGGCCAACATTCTTCACTTAACTAATACCACCAAAAATACAAAGTCACCTCTTGCTGATAATACTGCCCATTGTGAGACATGTCCAATGAAAGTGTCAAATGCCTTTTCCTGTATAACATTAGTAAACAGTGAAACAATGTCCCAACATTTATCATTTACTATGCAAGTAGGACAGGTGGCAGCAGCACACATATAACACAAACAAGGCCCAATGTCAAGCTGATCTGGGTTCCATAAGCAAACCCAGACAAATTTAAACCCGCTGTGTTCATTGTTTTGAGATGCTTCGATAACTTGACAAGCTACTACATGATTACAAATATTTGCCTCTGTGGCAGCCATGTTTGACAGCTGTCTTTATTCATTCACAGGGCAAGGGCATCACTTCGTAGGCTAGTATTTATTGGTTTCCCTGAATTGCCTAAAGAGCCAGCCAAATTGCTATGGGCCTGGAGTCACATGCAGGTCAGAAGCATTCATCCCTAAATGACATTAGTAAACCAGATGGGCTTTTCCTCGACAATTGGCAATGGTTTTATGGTCATCGGTAGATGCCCATCCACTGTGGTGGGATTTGGGCCTAGATCTCCAGAATTTTACTTGGATCCCTGGATTAATAGTCCATGCCACAAGGCCATCACCTCCCCTTAAAGAGATTGTATTATTTTGGATCCATGTTGGATTCATTTGTCTGTTTTTAACATCATTGTTAATTTGGTTCTTTACTTAAAAATAACAAGGGAACAAAAGTTTTAATATTGTACACTGAAAACTACATTTTAGACAGATTTACAACTTGGATAGTGTGTATAGCTTAAATGCCATAAATTCACCTCCCACACATTCCAAAAGATAAATTGTTATCCTGCAGAAACAGTTTCTTTCTGCTTGTGTGTTTTATGGAGCTGAACCTCACGGGAAATCAACAAAGTGTCATTTTGGTTGAGCGCTATGGAGGGCTTCTCTCTGCAAAGCCCTAGCCAGTTTTTCTTTTATATGCTGTCATCCCAAATTTGCCTCATTAACCACCTTGCCCCTACAGTGCAATTGATGTATTCTCCCACTGGGCATAGGTAGAAATTTACAACTCTGCCAGGTCTTCCAGGATTCCTGACCTTGGTGTTATCCTTGAACCCTAGCTGTGTACCCCGCCAAGCATTGGCAATCGGGAGTTGCTCTTCAACTGTGAACGCAGTTGGACAGCAAAGACAAAACTGTGCTACTCAGGTCACAAATGTGACATGGCTTATACTTAAGTGCATACTTCCACTTCTGACACAGTTTAAGCACCAAGTCGCATAGTGTACCCATCTTTAGCCAGATCCCATCTTACAACCTTGTGAACACAAGTGCTATCCTTCCGCATATGCCCAGTGTACCGCAGCATCTTATTATTACTCAGTTTGGGATTATCACAGACAGGAAAGCCATCAAATGCATCAAAGCTTCCAGTTTTGTTCAGCAACAGGAAAATTGAAGAGAAAAATAACAAGAACAAGCTGCACTTGCTTCTGGGAACAGACAAGGACCACTTGCCTTTCGAGCACCAACAATTTTACAAACAATGAATGATCACTTTCCTCAGCTCTCATTTACTGGAACTGGATGTCAATTAAGTCCTGCCTGGTTTGTGGTGCCCTCCACTGCTGTGCTCTGTCATGCAGAAGGCGATGTCCCTACCACAGAATGTCTTCCCATCATCCTGCTTGGAAAACAGTTGCTGATCCCCAATGTTGCCAACATCTATCGCATTCCTGCTGCACCTTATCCAGTTGTGTTGAAATGGAATCCTGGAGTGAACTGTGTGTTGTGGGCTGCATCCAATGTGGGAAGGCTTAGGCGTTGTAAGTCAGTGCAGGGAGGACCTGCCAAGGTACAGAATCTGAAGCAATGCTGATCATATACCTCCTGGAGCCCCAGTTGACTGAACCAGACTCCAATGTGGAGATCTGCCAGAGCCTGGATCCCTTAAAAGGTACCAAGACAAATAAGAAGCTGAGAAGATCTTCTCAAGAAAATGCTGGATATCACTCCAACTCTTAACATTTGTCCAAATTGGTGGTGCAAGAAGAGAATGCTAACAATAATAGCATTGTACTCAAACATTCTAGATGCAAATCCTGCTTGGAAGACTGCTGTCGATCCCTAAGGTTGTTAGCATCCATCATATTCCTACCTCGCCTGCTCCAGCTGTGTTGATGATGCAAATGAACCTGCTAATCAAGCAACTGTTTGGCACAAGCTCACTGAAAGAAATGTTGTCTTTGAGAACTAATGAGAAGGAACAGCAGAGAGACAAAGGATTCCTCCCCCAACTATATACAACAGACTTTGTTCCATTTGTCTTCAATGAATAGTTCCTTGTTTATCCTTAAATTCCCTTCCTGTTTGTGATGATTTGATGCCATTAGAATAAAGAATCCCTACTTCATTGTCTTTGGGCTGTCCATGTATTAGAATCTCATATTATATAAGCAATAACCTTTTGTCTGCAGAAGTTGTCAGAGACAAAGGATACCCACCAAAATCCATTACACAAATGGTGAGGAAGACTCCCCTATCTGTTTCAATTGCATCCTGATAGTTTTGACAATGGAAGACCAAATCTCATTCCTTAACATGGATTGTCCCCATTTTGCTGCCAATAACTAGTTGTCACATGACCACAATTCCCCTTCATATCACGTTATGGTTATAAGTTTATTTGTTTGTTATGAATGGGAGTAACATCAAGAAGGCCAGTAGAATAAGATAATAATAGCAGTACTCTCTCAGCAGTTTTTCTTCAAGTTTGGATCCTATTTTTCTTACAAACTGGAATACATCACATAAATAGAAAAGTACCATAACACTCTCACTCTGAAAAGGAACACATTACCATTGGAACAACACTGTCTCCAAAATAACTGCAAGCTTACAATGGCCACAATCCACCAGAACCTCAAGGATCCTTGAGACATCTGTCTTTTGCTTATGGAGATTGTCCTTTATCCAATTCCATCTCTCCCATCCAAAACTGTTATGTTCTGCTGTGCATGCTAGTGTATTTGTGTGAGCGTGTGTGTATCACGTATCAGGATGCTTTTTACTTTATTCATAACTTTCACACTTTGTTTGAGTGAATTCACTCATCGTAAAGTCAAGAGATCTGTTTGGCTTGATTCTTCACATAGATTTCACATGGTTATGTAAAGGAGTGAAAGGAGAACAGTATTCAGCCCTCCAGACTCAATTACAATATAATTTATAAGATTAATATGTTTTGGAACAATGAGTTTAAATTTTTTAATTCATTCGTGAGACATGGGATGTGGGCATCATTGGCTGCACGAGCATTTGTTGCCCATCCTTAGTTACCCTTGTGATAGTGGTGGTGAGCTGCCTTTTTTAACTGCTGCAGACCATGTTCTGTCGGTAGAGCTACAATGCCACCAGGGAGAGAATTCTAGGGTTTTGATCCAATGACAGTGAATAAACAGTGATATATTTACAAGTCAGGATGATGAATGGCTTGGAAGGCAACCTGTATATGATGATATTCCATTATATCTGCTGCCCTTGCCCTTCTAGATGGAGTGGTTGTGGTTTTGGAAGGTGTTGTCTAAGGGTGTTAAGTGAATTTTTGCAGTGCAGCTTGTAGATAGTCACACTGCTGCTACTGAATGGTGATGGTGAATATTTGTAGATGTAGTGGCAATCAAACTGACTGCTTTGTCCTGGTCGGTGTCATTGTTGTTGGAGCTGCACTCATCCTGGCAGGTGGGGAGTATTCCATCATATTCCTGACTTGTGCCTTAGTATGGTAAACAGACTTTGGGGAGTCAGGCAGTGAGTTACTAGCTGCAGTATTCTTAGCCTCAGATCTGCTCTTGCAGACACTATTTATATGGTAGGTCCAGTTCAGTTTCTGGTCAATGGTAACTCCCATGATGTTAATAGTCAGGGATTCAGGGATGGTAAGACATTATATATCAAGGGGGGTGGTGAATTTGTGTATTATTGGAGATGGCCATTGACTGGCATTTGTGTGGCGCAAGTGTTAAATGTCACTTTTCAGACCAATATTGAATATTGACCAGCTCTTGTTGCATTTGGACATGGTCTGCTTCAGTATTTGAGAAGTCATGAATGGCATACTCATCAGCAAACATTCCCACTTCTGACATTATGGAGGGAATGTCATTGATGAAGCAGCTGTACATGATTGGGCCTAGGACACTACCCTGAAGAACTCTTGCGGAGATGACTAGCTCCAACAACCATAACCATCTTCCTTTGTGCCAGTATGACTCCAACCAGCATTGCGTTCCCCTGATTCCCATTAATTCCAGTTGTGCTATGACCTTAATGTGAAGGGTTGTCACTCTCACTTCTCCTCTGGAATTGAGTTCTTTTGTCCATGTTTGAACCAAGGCTGTAACAAGGTCAGGAGCTATGACCCTGGCAAACCCAAACTGGGCATCACTGACCACTGGGCATCATTCTTGCTGAGCTGGTGCTGCTTGAAAGCACTATTGATGACACTTCTAATACTTTACTGATGATCGAGAGTAGATTGATGGGACTGTAATTGGCTGGATTGGATTTGTCCTGCTTTTCACGTACAAAACATACCTGGGAAATTTTCCACATATATCAACTGCATGATCCTCATCAACCATCTTTGTTGCTCATTAAAAGAACATGACTGTTAGTTAAACAATGAGCCAAGTGGCTTCCTTCTGTACACCATGCATGATTTCTGGGACAAATTATATGGCAGGTTGCCTGTATCACTCATCTGGTCCCAGGACTATCATTGAGTTATGCGGAGTGTTCCTGAGGTTGAAGAGGGAATATAGGTGTCAAATAGGTGACCCAATATTCATCACCATTCTGTAGTCATTGATGGAATATGGACTTGAGAGAAAAGGTTATGGTAATTGTGTTATAGGAAGGATATTATTAAACTGGAAAGAGTTCAGAGAAGATTTAACAGGATGTTGCCGTAATGGAGGGTTTGAGATGTAAAAATAGACTGGAAAGGCTGGGACTTTTTTCACTGGAGCATAGGAGGTTGAGGGGTGACCTTATTGAGGTTTATAAAATCATGAGGAGCATAGATAAGGTGAATGACAAGGAGTTTTCCCCTAAAACAAGGGGGCATCTTTTTAAGGTGAGAGGAGAAAGATTTTAAAAAGGACATGGAGGAAACTATTTTACACATAGAGTGGTTCATGGAATGAGCTGCAAGAGAAAGAAATGGATGCAGATTCAGTTACAATGTTTGAAAGACATTTGGATAAGTTCATGAAAAGAAAAGGTTTGGAGGGATATGGGCTAAATGCAGGCAGGTGGGACTAGTTTAGTTGGGGAACATGTTTAGAAAACTGTAGACAATAGACAATCCATTTCCACCTAAGACGTTCAGAGAGATAGCCCATTACTTAATTTTCAATGCTTTGCACTATGACCTTATAGATTAAATATAAGCCACAGTTTGATTTGCAATTTCTTTAGGTCTGTTTATCAGCTTCTGAATACAGGTGTTCTCACTTACCTTACATTTAAAATGTTCAATTTTCAAATGAAGGTATGCACCTAAACTATATGAATTATGGAATTAGATATGCATAATAATATCCTGACAAAGAGGCTCGCTGTACACATACTGGTTAAAGTGATTATTACTTCATATTTCACTAGATTCTCAATCTAATAATGTACTTTATGTGAATTTTACAGCTTCTGTCTTTACAGTTGTATGCCCTTTCTTTTGGTTACTCATATTAATTCAACAATTTTCTTTGACTTCACATTTGGGAAAGCTCTTGCATAAACTGTTATTACTAGCACTTTGATAAATAAACCATTCTTTTAGATGCTTATGAAAATCTGGTTTGTTTCTCCTTTAGTCTAAGATATATAATGCATGATAGGCTTTGATATCAATGTAATGTAGCTTATGTAAGAATATAAATATTTGGTGCAATGCATAATAAATGCCAACTGTGAATGTTTGAGTGTTTTGTTACACCCCTCATACATGTGTTTTACCATTGAATGCAGTGTAAATGGATTGATGCGTTTGTACATGTGATACTTGGTTAGAGCGTACATTGAAACGTAAGAATGAAGGGAAATAAAAATATCATTCAGCCATCCAGCTAATATTTTCTTTCATAATGGTCTGTTAACCATTTTCAAATCTCTTTTATATCCTTTGGCTGAATCAAGAAATTCTCCAATTTTCTTTTAACTACATTTACTGTCAAAGTCTATTCTTAAAGTAACAAGTCAAAATATGAAGGTGTTGCTCCACAATATGTTTAGTTTGTAACTTCTTTGATTTCTTGTCATAACATCAGGTTCTGCAAAGCTTCTGTACATTCATTTTATTGACTATTTTCATTATGTTAAAAACCTTCTCTGTTTTATCTAAATCACGCTTTTATTTCTTCAAAGCCATTTCCATATTTAGAAAATAAACACTTGAGGATCCTTTTGGTTGGCATTCCTTGCATACTGGAATACTTTATAAGCATGGTGAATGCTTATATGATCACCAGAAATACTACTGATGCAGGTATTTCTGCCTTCTCTTCAGATTTACAATGTACTGCTGGATACTGTATGATGACACCCTCAGTCTGAACAATTTTCATGCGTGAGTCCATGCATGTGACAAATCTGTAGTGAGATTGGCTCTTAGACATATCAGTAGATCTGGTTTTAATGTATTTGGATAGACATAAACACTACCAGCAATCCAATTTAATACCAATTGGATTTGATTCCTAGCATTTTCTATGGCACATTTTGCCCCTAAGCAGAACAGATTTCATCACATTGATGCCCAATGCATGTTCTGCACTGTGGAATGGAGAATAAACTTGCAGGCAGTTCAAGCAGGATGTTTATACGAATCTAATTCTAATCACTGATATACGCAGCTGCATGGAAACTGACAGCATGGGTGTTTGTGCTTCACAGTAAGAACAGTCAACAAATGTGCAGTGTTTGCATGGTGCATTTTAATGTGGAACAGCTGAAATCTGGTACAACACTGAATTAGCAGCTGTCGTGTAAATGGAGCCATAGATAACTTATTAGGCTATTTGCTTAATACACAAAGGTGGCTATGTAAGCATTGAGATGTATCAATATATGTTAACATGGTTCTTCTGCATGCCATGTACTTACACTAATATTAAAGTAGCTTCCCGACAATGGTCTGCATCTTCCTATGTGACTTGCATTAAATATTTTGTTGGTCGTATTGCGCAGTAATGTTTTGTGTTTGAAATTAAAGAATTAGGAACCCAAAACAAATTATTTACAAATCTAAATGTGAATAGTACAGTGTGTCCTACAAATATTCATTTAAGTGACAAGAAAGGGTGGCATAAACACTAAGTAACGCATTATTTTCTAACTGATTCCATGTAGTCCCATGCAGAAGGTTTTATGAAATGAAGTACTCAATGTTGTACAATAATGAAAACGTCAACTTGCAGAACTATATACTGATGACTGGCTTGTTGTGTTCATGCTGGCCCTCTGAAGATACAATTCTCTTAGTGCCACTTCTCTGATTTTTTTCCCCCGTATCCTTCTTATTTACCTTTTCAGAAAATTATTCTGTTACAGTTTGGAATTAATCCTGACTCTGTCACGGCAAGTTGTCCAGTCCAAATCCTAACCATTCACTGCAAAAATACAAACTTCTCCTTATATAACCATTGATCTTTTCACCAATTGCTTTCAATATGTACCCTGTGGATCTCAATCATTTCATCAATGGGAACAGTTTACCTCTGTCTACACTGTCCAAACACTTCACAATCCCAAAGACCCCTACAAAATTTTGTTTCAACCTTCACTTCTGCAGGATAACAGTAGCAACATGTTTAATCTTTCCATGTAACTTAATTTCCTCATCCCTGGAACCGTTTACAGCTATATTTCCTGCTCTCTCTGTAATACATACTGTCACATCTTCTGTTATGATCCCAGCTGATGGTCCTACTGAACAGGTCAGATCCCAGAATGAAATCTGGCCTAGATAGTAGGAACTGCAGATGCCAGCAAATCTGAGATAACAAGGTGTAGAGCTGGATGAACACAGCAGGCCAAGCAGCATCATAGGAGCAGAAAGGCTGACGTTTCGGGCCTAGACCCTTCATCAGAACCGAAATGTCAGACTTCCTGCTCCTATGATGTTGCTTAGCCTGCTGTGTTCATCCAGCTCTACACCTTGTTATCTCATGAAATCTGGCCTGATAGTTTTTTGTTTAGTAAGCATGGTACCCATTCACAGAAACACAGTCACAAGGCCGTGCAGTTTCTTTAACAACAAAAGTTTACTACACAAAGAAGAAATAGACAAATCCAAGATCTCTAAATACTGTGAATAGTTTAGTTAAAAAATTAAAACACACAGCAGAACAAAGTTTTAAACTACTTCACTATGCTATCACTTTACAGAAATTCAAATCCAGACAGGTCACTTGTCTATCTCAAATCTTTAAGTTTGCCTCAACTGATTCATCTCAATTCTTTCCTGTGAATTCTTACATGAATATTCACAACACTGAGAGCTTAGATTTTCTCAGCAGTTAATTATCTGCAAATTTCTGATCAAACACTTCTGGCTTGGAAATTTCACAAACCAATCCTTCTAATAGTGTAGCTTAGTCCCTGAAATGTTCTATTCTCCTTTCTAGGAGAGATTCTATATTGTGCTTTGGACCTCATCAGGTCTCCTCGACGCTACTCAAGCTTTGGGTTTGCTAGGCATTAATCAATCCTTGATTGTCGTGAAACAAAAAACAAACGCACTATTGGCCCACAATGTTTACACTCCCTATCATAAAACCAACACAGTATTAATTGTCTTCTATTAACACTCCATGGGTCCGTTTTGTCTGTCATATATTGGATTTGGCAAATGTTGATCTAGTTTTCTTTCCCCAATCCCTTCAGAAATATATCAGACACCTACGTGACATTAAAAACCAAAAGAACTGCGGATGCTGTAAATCAGGAACAAAAACAAAGTTGCTGGAAAAGCTCAGCAGGTCTGGCAGCATCTGTGGAGGAGAAAACAGAGTTAACGTTTCGG
>NC_063342.1:22109475-22149030 GCF_021869965.1 Rhincodon typus | reverse complement strand
CAGGTCTGGCAGCATCTGTGGAGGAGAAAACAGAGTTAACGTTTCGGATAAACTGACGTTTTCGCAGCCACCATCAGTTCTGAGGAAGGGTCACCGGACCCGAAACGTTAACTCTGTTTTCTCCTCCACAGATGCTGCCAGACCTGCTGAGCTTTTCCACCTACATGACATTAGTTTGAAATCCACACTCCAGAAATTACATATATATTATATCAATATATAAATTACACATCTTTCATCACACTTCCTAGAGTGTAGTGCCCAGACTGGACACAATGTTGCACTTGAAACCTAACCACATGTTTAACATAACTTCCTTTCGTACTTTACAGCCTTACTGGTTAGCTTAGGATGCAATATAGCTCTCAATTTGTCCTGCCATCATCTATGATTCATGCACATGTGCATCCAGGTCCCTCTTCTCCTACAACCGCTTTGGAATTGTATTCTTTAATTTGTACTGCTTTTCTCTATTCTTCTCAGCAAAATGAAACACTTCCTAGTTCCTGGTATTAATTTTCAGCTTCCACCTCAATCCTTTTGAAGTTCCACACGATCCTCCTCATGGATCACCATACTTCCAAGTTTCACATAATCCTCAAATTTTGAAATTATAAATATTTTCGTCATCATTTTGTTCAGAGATGCTATGACACACGGCCGGAGCAGATGGGACTTGAACCGGGCCCGGAGATGGGGCCACTGCCACTGCAGTACTAGAGCCCCTCAATTTTGAAATTGTACCCTTTACACCAAGGTCTGAGTTAATGATGGGCAGGGGTCCCAACACTTTTCCTCCATTCCAAGCCCTCGTCCAGCCCCTTACCCGTGTTCCCTGTCATTCCGTCAGTATCGAATCCACGATACTGCACTCCCCTTTACCGGACAATTTAGCGTGAAAGTCAGACCAATATTTACTGTCAATCCCGAGGATGTCCGTGCACATTTTCCACGCGGCAGGTTATTTTGAATAGAAGATGTATCGAAACCGAACATGCAGAGGAAATGACCGCAGACACAAATGTGATGATTCTGGGAAAAAAAATCCATTTGCGCCTTATTCCGGGTGAAAGCAGCACCTTTCGTGGTGAGAGTGACGCTGGTAGAGAATATGTGAGAGTCGCTGTCAATCTGAAAGGATCAGGGGCTTGGTGAGCTAATCCGCAGCCACACACAAGCATGGGATGTCCTCAGATGAGAGCGATCCTCAGCCACTCAATGCAAACAGATGAAATGCCTTACTGTTTACAAATACTATTAGACCTGTAAAGGGCATAGCGCTGAATAGCGCCTCGCCTTCCAGTTCCAGTAGCTTGACAGCCGAGTGTTGTTTCTTCTACTTTGCTACTTTTTATTTTGTAACAACAATACTGCCCCTACCTAACATCTCCTTTCAAACCAACAGGCCGGCAAGACAAAAGGAGTCCGAGCGATATTACTGTAGTAGCGATTTGCGACTAATTTTCATTTCGGGTTTCACACGACCCAAGGTGTTGTGCGAGAAATAAAACGTTTGACCTACCCCAATGCTGATCATTCTCTAAAAAAAATTGTTTCATTTTGCAACGTCGTGTGCCGCAAAACAAAAATAATTTGTCATAACCGTGTAGCATTTTGAAATCTATTAGGGCAAGATAACTTTTCCAATGATCGTTAGCTTCAAATTAAGTGCAACGCGAAGTCTTTCAGCGTGTAGGAAGCAACGGGTAATAGTTAATGTATGGATTCACATAAGGCACAAATAACGAAGAAATGAAACAAGTCAACTCATTCGGTTATAATACTTAGCGAATATAACAGCATTTAATCTTGATGTTAGTCTGGACACTGTATTGAGTGCTGCTTTCAATTAATGAAATTTCTGATCAATAGTTATTTACACCGTAATTCACTTTTAAATGATACTGTCATTCTCGGCTTGTTTGTAATTTCACAGCGCATTTGTTGAAAGCAAACTTTTGCGCATTAGTTAGTAAAAAGAAAACTCGTTAGTGAACCGATTCGTTTGCAAAAAGGAAATGTCTCATTACAAACACCCGTTGAAATACTTCTGAAAACTGAAATTAAGAAAGCTCAGTCCCTGCGACGGATAATTTGCCAATGACATTATGGTTATTGGGACATCTCATTGCTGATATGGGGGTGACAAGTAGAAACGTAAAACAAACGTAGAAAATAACTCTATAGTGCATATCAAAACATTTATTGTATATATATATAACTGTACAGGACATTTAATACATGTAATTTAATTATAACAATCGGCAACAAAACAAGTCATTCGTCAGTAATGGTTCAGTTGTCAAGAGCTTTTCTTTATAAAAAGGATGCATTTATGAGATCAAGTATAAAACAAGGAGAGGTGTTGCTAATACTTTGATAATAAATAGCCGTTCAATTGTTAAGAAGAGCTCGAAGGTTTATAAAAATGTGGTTATTCGGCAATTAGAATGAAACTTCTTTATACAAAACGAAAGAAATAGTTGACTTGGTTGTTTCAGTCTCTCCAGCCTGACATCCACAGATTATTGTAGTCTAATACCTACATTGGGAAGGCTCTGTGATGAAGTCGCGCGGGGAGATAGACTGGAAAGCTATCCGGATAATCCTAAAGCAGTGAGTAGCTTTGGCCATAACATCAATGAAATCCTAATCCATTTACTAACCCTAAGCATTAGTGTCAACAGTGAAATTCGGCAAGTGTTTATTATGTAGAGAAAATATTCTAGCCCAGATCCGTACGCATCTATTTCTTTTTAAAACCATTCGCACGCTTTTTTTTACACACAATGAACAGTTTGAGTAAAGTCCTAGTGCGGAGTTCCACCGGTGAATTCCAGCATCACTTGGGAAACCTGGCCTGGTGACTGGGCGCACTGAGGCCGGAGGGAAGGCAGTGAAACCTGCAGGCCGCGCAGGCACAGGGAGAGCCGGGCCACTGCTGGAAGCAAGGCTGATCGTCCGGAGTCAGAGGGCACTTGATGCCGGGGGACGAGTGGCGGGGGCTGCCGAGGGTCAAGAGCGAAGGGGCGGCCCCAAGCAGCAGCGAGCCCCCGGCGGCGGTCAGCACGGGCAGCTGGCCCAGGCGCGTCGCCGAGCCGCTCCTGCCGTACATCTCGCCCAGCAGCCGCTTCATCTCCTCCAGAGAGCTGGTCAGCATCAGGATGTAGTTCCTGGCCAGCAGCAGCGTGGCGATTTTGGACAGTTTCCGCACCGAGGGGCCGTGGGCGTAAGGCATGACATCTCTCAGGGCGTCCATGGCGACGTTCAGGTCGTGCATCCTCTTGCGCTCCCGGCTGTTGATCTTCTTCCTCAGCAGGAACTGCTCGTCCTCGGACAGATCTTTCTTACTCCTCGACTTGCCTGACGGGGTGGGGCTGGGCGACTCGTCCGGAGCGTGAGAGCGCTCGGCCGGATCGATCTTGTGAGGGATGTTATACAGGGTGGAGGTGACCAACAGCAGTTCGTTCGGGGACGACTTCAGCAACTCGCTCATGGTCTGAAGCCCCGAGTCCTTTTCGGGAAAGAATGAGGCGGTGTGGGGGGAGTGGGGGAAATGGACCAATGGAATGGGCCAAGCAAACGCTTCGCTCTCAAATCTGGAATCGTTATTTTCTCTCTCTCTTTCTGGTGAGTACGAAGCCGGAACTCGAATGGATTGAGAGTTTCAGCCGCTGAGGACTGCAAGCTTTTTGTGCTGTTCGGTGTCGGGGACAAAGTCACCTTCTGGCCGCTCCCAACATGAGCCTAGAGACAACAGACAAGAGTGAAGGTATTTATCATGGAGTGGAGCAGCTTCAGCCAATTGCGGATGCGGAGCCAGCAGCCGCTCAACACTATTGGTGCGAGGTTCCCTCAATGGGACGTCTCCCCCAGACTCTCTCCCCGCCCTCCCCCCTTGTCTCTCGATATCTTAATCAAACTCTCAAACTTGGTCCAAGCCCTTTTTTTTAACTGTTTGCTCCGTGTATACTGCGAGCTCCCTTCATCCTCCTGGCTGTATGCCTTTTAAGATTCCCATCCTTCTCACTATGTTGTTCCTTCTCCATCCCTTTGAATGTAATTGTTTATTTAACAGAGCCATAGAATGGTATTAATGCAGAGGCGGCCATTCGGGCCATCGCCTAAGCACTGGCTATCTGCATTCCACTTCATTTCCATTGCTGTTGATTAAAAGCCCCCGAAATCATGCTGTTCGCCGCCCGCGACCTGGCCTATTAAATATTAAATTGTGTTATAGAATGAAATACGTTGATGCTATTTGTATTCCTTATCATTTATATAAATGTCACATGTGCACAAGTATGGTTTTCTGCTTTCATGTGTAGTATCTTAATTAACACTAAAGCAAGTTAATATTAAACACCGAAATGGAGGTAATAGTTGTTGGTTCTCCTAAAGCTACTTTGCAGTTGATAATGAGAATGTCAATCTCCGTGGAACGTCTCCGGAGAGACCCGGTCAGTTCACTGGGAGCAGCCGGGAATGAATGTATTAAAACAAAAACTGAAGCACTGCGGGTGCTGGAGATCTAAAATAAAACAAAAACAGGAGGCGCTGGAGAAATTCTACAGGTCTGACGACGTTTGTGGAGAGAGAAACAGAGTTAACGCTTCGAGTCAAATTTGACTCTTCTTCCAAACCTAACGCTGATTTTACGTAATTATAACACGGGTTGTCTCATCCTTTTGGAATGCAGAGGTACAAAGCGAAAATGAAAACTTGCATCCAGGGACACGATCATAGATGAAAATATACAGAAAAGAGAAAAAAAAAACTGACATAACTCAGTCATAGGGTCATACAGCACGGAAACAGACCTTCCTGTACAATCCGTCCATGCCAACCAAGTTTCCCAAACTAAACTAATCCCACTTGCTTGCGTTTTGCCCATATCCTCTAAACCTTTCCTATTCATGTACCTATCCAAATGACTTTTAAATATTGCAACTGTACCTACATCTACCACTTCCTCTGGCAGTTTATTCCACATATGAACCGCCCTTTGTGCGAAAACGTTGCCCTTCCAGTCCCTGTTAAATCTTTGTCCTTTCACCTTAAAAATATTCAAAAATAATTTGAACTTCCCCACCCTAGGGAAAAGACCCTTGATATTCACCATAGCCATTTCCCCCCCTTGATTTTATGAACTTCTATTAGGTCACGCCTCAACCTCTAACGCTCTGGTGAAAAAGAGTCCCAGCCTATCCAGCCTCTCCTGACAACACAAACCTTCCAGTCTCGGCAACATGCTGGTAAATCTTTTCTGAACGCTCTCAAATTTAATAATATCCTTCCTGTAGCAGGGCGACTAGAACTCGAAACAATTCTTTTTCAGTGCCACAAAGTAATAAACTGGCAGCAATTCATATTTTTAAAAAGTGGGTTATAGCGGAGACCACAAAAGTACAGTACTTCATGAAGAGGTTTCCTATGTGGCATTGCCTACAGAACAGAACATATTACATTACAATGCAACCCCTAATAATATATAGTAAGAAACGTTCTGAGTTTTTTTTAACTTAAAGGGAAAGTTTTAAAACCTGAAAACCGATGTTATAATTACGTGAAGGTAAAATACTACGGAATTTAAAAACCTAAAATAAAAACAGAAATGCTAGAAAGACTGCAGGTTAAGCAGGATTTTCGGGTCATTGGCCTTCATTGCATCTTACAATTATTGGAAAGGCCCAAACAAAACCTCCCCGACCCGCGATTACCTGCAACCGGACAGGGAACTGATGATTCGGAGAATGTCGTAGATTATAATAAACATAACGTTCGGCAGCAGTATTAGTACTTGCAAAGGTCTTAGTGATGCCGTCTTCAGCAGCATTACATAGCGACTGACTGACCTGACTGAGCAGAACTCACAACTAACTCAATACATTCACACAGTGCCAAGTCCCTGACGTGCTGGCAAAATGAACACGCTCGCATAGACACATACACACACAGAAACAGACGCTAGAGTGATTCCACATGGTTTCTGCATCTCAACCGCGGCTTTACAAAATACCTGCAGAAAGTAAAGCATCTTTAATCATACTGGGTGAGATGGGAGTTATGGATAGTGACTTTTCGTGACAGTCATGATAGTAATTTCACCAATTTGCTTTTATTAATGCAAATTGTTTTAAAAGGAAACATCAAGGGGATATAACTGTAGACTCATATTTAAATATAATTTATTCAAATATTTGGTGCTGTTTTTCTGTATTAGTTGTACTGTGTGGAGTGTGTGGGTATGTGTTGGTATGTGAGTGTGTGTATGGTGTGTGTAGGTGTGTGTGTGTGTGTGTGTGTGGGTGTGGGTGTGTGGGTGTGGATAGATGGGTGTAAGAACCTGTGGCAGGACAGGTTGAAATGAAGAGATACCCCAGCAATAAAACACGGAGCGGCCTACCAAGCGGACCACTAACAAATGCCTAGTGAAATATTGAACTAAAATACTAGCGCGGTTATTGACCTGTGTTGAGGGTAACTGAAAATGATCCTATAAAACGCATAACAGCGCAAAAAAATTATTCTGATGTCTGTCGAGGACTTTATCCCAGACACGGTGCAGAGAACTGGCTGAGCAAACACTCGAGATTATTATCTAAATAAAATGTTACATCTGTAACGTAGAAATGTGCCTCGATGAAGCAATGGTGTATACAACACCTAGCGTTACAACAGGTCTATTCTAAACTGACCATCGACTCAGAGTCTATATTCCAAAAGAGCCGACCCAGAGCGGGCATGGTTATTGATAGCATCTTTAGACGCCGTTTATTTCTGACGAAACGGAGCAACTGATAGGCGGGCAGGCTCCTTGAAAAGATTCCCGTTTCCTCGTTTCGAGAGAAGCCATCTCTAATGCTGTGCGCATTTAACCTGAAAAGGAGAGAGAGAGAGAGAAAAGCAAGCTTTTGAAAGGCACAGAACAGCGAGTGTACTGAGCGCGAAAACAAAGGTGCCAGTGAGGTCACTTCCCTGCATTGGGTCCAGCCATCCGCTTTCTCCTTGTCCCCATTGAAGGGACAGAATGCCACAGGAAGATGCAGAATTAAAGAGAACAAATCATCAATGTACTGTCAGAGAAGAGAGGGGAACACATGAGCGGATTTCTGCTGCACTTTCATTCCCCGTCTGCCTCACAAAGAGGTTTCTGATGAATTATGGAGTACTTCAGTAAAGGTAACTTCGGAAGATGCCAAATGCACATGAGGGGAACAAAACAAAAACCGCAATATCTGAGATTAAAATTGGGGATGAAAGCCCGTAAAGACGCTAAGAACCAAACTAAATAATACGTAAATAAATAAATAAACACACTTAGATAGCCACCACCGTGGGTGGTTAATCCGTATTTCATTTGCTATTCAGTGGTTTTGATACAGCAACAGCATTCCTGATTTAAACGGGAATACCTGAATGTACCAATAAAATGTCACCGCTTGCCTTTACTGTCCTTCAGAAATCAAAAGGTTTAGATTTTATTTTTCAAGTTTATTATTATTTGTCTGAGGTCATTGAGGGGGAACATAAGAGAAGTCAGAAGCTGACCATAAGTGGAGCTGTGCCCACGCTGTGTTAAAGAAAACATGTTGTTAATCTGTCAGTCATCCGACAATGTGTTGAACATTTGAAACTTCTGTCCGCCGTTGGACAATAACATGTTTACTAGAGAACTGGTGCTTTTGTCGCTAGCTGCGGCTGCTGCTTTACACTTGGCATGTTGAGATATTGTCAAAGCAGGGAATAGGTATCGTTGCCTGATGTCGAGAACGTTCTGTTTTTTTTTACAATTTTGTCCTAAATATTCAATTCCCATTAATTTTCTTATATGTAATATTTGTTGGCAACACATCTTGGAGCCCTGGTTTGAAATATATCCAGCTGCCCGATAGCTTGTTAAGAACTGCCCTTTCCAAACCTGCAATATTCGAACAAGACAAATCAGCAAATAAAACTCATTAATAACAACACGCAAGCAAGTGAGACTGGTATAGTTTGGGAACATGGTCGGCGTGGTGCAGTTGGACCGAAGGTGTGTGACTGTATGACTGTATAACTGTCGAGGCTTGCAGGGTCAAGTTTCAGAAAGTACACGTCGCCTTGCTCCATGGATTGGATACCCCATGGCATTGAGTGGACATTCCTATGAGATCCGCGATCCGTGTTCCCATTGGCTGTACCTGTCCTCACCGAAAAAATACATCGAAACTCTTTTGAGTTCCGAACCATCAAATGTAATAACTGCATTCAACACAGAACGGCAAACAACGCGCCATGCGCAATGTCACTACACACTCGCTAGTTCTCATTTAAATGCAGAGCACCTACATCCATTCATTTGGAACAGTTTACTTCTTTCTGTTCGTAATGCCTTTTCCACTTTAGCACGGAGTATGGGGCCATCAATTAAGGTTGCCTGCTGAGAATTCACAAGTGAGCATTGAAAGCTTTGCTTTGCAGGCAGAATAAACTGTATGGCACATTGTTGTTTGATATTCTAATGGTGGAGGTGCGCGGATAATGAAATCCAAACGCTATTTCCTGCTAATTGTTTTTACATCGAGCTATTATACAGTAAGCATTTTGGAAATACACATAAAGACTCGTGTGAATCTCATTTGTAATACTACAATACCGGCAGCCACAACGTGCACACCATGGTATTGGTGCGTATTATCTACAGAATATAAAGCTACCTTTCACAGATTGTTGTGACATGCCCTTTCCCCTGTTGTCTATTACCACAAAGGACAAATTTAGCAAAATATCGGAGGGCCAATACGTCCAAGTTTAAGATCAACCCGATGTCTACTTATATCACTGTTCTTCAAAACTGCTGGGCAACAATCCTACATTTTCTGACCCAACAACACAAAGATGATATATCACTTCCTTCTCAAGGCAGAAAAGGATGAGCAATTTGTGTGATCTTGTGACATTGCTGATATTCTATGAATAAAAGTAAATTAGGCACGGTGTATTCTATTTACTTCTTAACATTAACCACTGCTGAATCTTATCAATGAGTCAAGATGAAACAACTTGAAGCACTTTCTACATTCCACAGTAAAATCCAAAACAAACTACAGCCAATTAATTATTTTCCAGCAACAGTTAGTATTCATAATACAGGCAAATACAACAACCAATTTGTACTTATATTAAAATGAAGAACTGTGGGTGCTGAAAATCTGAAACCAAAACAAACATTTGCAGGTCTGGCAGCATCTGTGGAGAGGAAACATAATTAACATTTCTTGAGTCTTAGTAAGCCTTCTTCAGAACTGATAGCATCTGGGAAATAGTGGTATTTATCTTGATGACTGGGGTGGGAGGAAGGGGGTGTGGAAATGAAGTGATAGATGGAGACTGAGGCCAGGGAGAGAGAGAAAAAAGCAAAGGGATTGTTGATAGTAAGCTAGGGAGAAAAGAAGCTAGATAGGTGATGATGGACTATGAGTGGGTGAAAATGAGTTGGCTGTGCTGAAAGCAACCTATGTCATGACAGGACCTGGGGCGTGGGGGTGGGTAAAGTCATGACAGGAGGTGTCGAGGCCCTAAAATTATTGAACTCGGTAATGAGTCCTAAGAATGCAGGGTCCCCAGATGGAAAATGAAATGCTCCAGCTTTTGGTGAGCCTCACTGGAGCACTGCAGAGACAGAATTTGGCAGCCAATTCATACAGTTATGCCCTATAAACAGCACTGAGATGGATGACTATATGGTTTGGAATATTTTCTTTAGTGCTGAAGGACCCTGCATGTAATCTGGGATCATTTTTACATCTATCTCATTTGATTGGTTAGACTTTGAGTTACTATTTCATTCTTGACAGAATTCCTCTCTCACAGTTCTGATTGAAAGAATCATGGGAGTCTAAAAGTACATTTTGACTGACTCGATGGATTAAGAGGAGCTTTGCAATGTATTCCCGAACATACATTTTCATATTCGTTGCTCATTGAACTCTGCACACCTTTGTCATAAAGAATGACCTGGATATTATGGCATTGCTGAAGCAACTGCCTGAGCATCTCCATGTTGCTTATATACCATTTGCATGATGCTATATGACAGAAGGTCAGATCCTCTGAGTTGCTGGGACCATAATTGTTTACAAAATATGTTAATGACTTGGATGAAGAAAGTGAATGTACCATAATGAACAGCTCTGTCCAAAAACAGAAAGCAAGAAAAAGATGTAATGAACCATTATCCACATAACATCATGACAACTGATTTGTGAAGATGTTAATTTTAGAGGATGCATAGTCACCATAAGCAACCAATGTGTTACCTTGTCTATTTACTTCAGGTCATAGAACATTTACCTGCAGGCCTGGGATTAGATGCATGGTAGGCAATGCCAATTTTCCTCCTTCCCTCATGTACCAGTGAGGACAGTGTTTTTTATCCCATGAGTACCGAGTAGTTTGTCTCTACTTTGCTGCATTTGGTCTAGGAATACCTGAAGACTAATCACATAAAATGTTATACTTATTTTCCTATATCTTTAAAACTTACATCTCTCCTCTTTGAGTGTCCTTTTACTTCAAGATATGCTTTAAAACGATCACATATGTCATCCTTTCCACATAACAAAGTTCTTGAGTTCAAAGTTCGTGAGAACTGGGATCCTTATTTTGCAACATGTTCTGTCTGCATTGTATGTTCTAAGATATTTTGCCACCATATGAACGACAACTTATGTAACAACCCTAACATAATAAGAAAGGCAATGTTACAGAGGTGTAAGTTGGCAGTTTTGGTCATGGGGAAGATATAGAGTCAGAAGCATAGGATAGGATAAGATGCCAAAGACGTTGGCTGGGAAAGGGACAGCTCAGCAACAGAGTTTTGTGGTGAGGACCATATTCTACTGTTCCTCTACTTACATTCTAAGATACTTACATGGCATTGATGGATATTTTAGAAGTGTTTGGTTAACTGAAGGGTGACCATATAGTGGTTTATAAAATCATGAGGACCACAGATACAGTAAATAGACAATATCTTTTCTCTGAGATGGGGGAGTCAAAAACTAGAGAGCATAGAGTTAAGATGAGAGGGGAAAGATTTAAAAGGGAGCTAAAGGTCAACGTTTTCATGCAGAGGTGCATGCATGGAATGAGCTGCCAGAGGAAGTGGTAAAGGCTGATATAATTACAACATTTAAAAGAATCTGGAATGGTATATGAATAGGAAGGATTTAGGGGGATATGGGCCAAATGGTGGCAAATAGGACTAGATTTATCTAGGATATCTAGTAGGCATGGACAGCTGGGCTGAAGGGTTTGTTTCCATGCTGTACATCTCTATGATTCTATGACTTTAATTTGTACAAAAGTGTTCACTATACAGTCCACGAGGAACAAAGTTGCAATTGAGTTATGTTTAACATTTAAATGAAATTTACTATAAATAAGTTTCCTTAGATGTCCATTTTATTTTACATATGTTACATATTTCAGTTAAACATTGTAACATTTAACAATTTTAAAACTTAAAAATTGAATGTCATTTTTATCCAGGTATCACAAAGAATATACCATGCTGAAGGAAAATTTCTAGGAATATAGTTTTTATGGTTTCCACAAGTTACAAATGGAAATCACCTTTGCAACAAATTAGTCTGGATGTTAAAACTCAATGCAGCATAATTAAGAAAAATTTAAATAAACCAAACATTAGCTATTTAATTTAAACCATGGTGACTTTGTTTATTGTTGATTGTATGTGTAACCTCTAAATACTCATTCCTTACAATGTTGTAAATGTATGACATATTTCTAACTTAGATCTCCATGGTTATAATGTGTGTTTAGAAAAGGCAGGTGCAAGCATTGGGAGTGCAGACAGCCGCCTGCTACCCCATCCCCAATATCCCTTTGGAGATAATGAGAAGTTTACAAGCTGTTAATCGAGTGGAACCAATGCTGTAAGAATACCCCTTATAAAACACATGCAGTCAGGGGGCTGCAGGTCTTTGGGAGAACCTCCATTTGGACAGTTTTCATGACAATACTGAAAATGGAATTGAGTCAATAAGGCTGTCATCCTGTCAGAGACATCTGATTATCACCATATTACTATTCTGTTTGTCACACAGATGTCTCCATATATTATTACTAATTATGTCATCATACAGTTCTGATTAATGTCAGAGCCCCTAGGGTGATACCACAGGCATTGGCAGAACCTTTCTACTTGCTGCTCCTTAGTTAGATCCTGGGAAGTTAAAAAGCAAGTGATCTCTCTTTCTTGGTTCTTTCTAAGGCAGTTAAAATTTATTCTGCACAGCAGCATTATACTTAATTTGTACGTGTTTAGAAGTTGGCTCTAAGCTTGAGAAGTTGAAAGATGACATCAGCCCACATATGATCAATGGACTCATGCTGTGCTGTAATTTCTGTGATTCAGGAGGGGAAGGCAACATTGCAAGCAAAAATGAAAACTTCTGGCATAAATTAGACTCAACATGGACTAATAGATTCAACTAATTCACATGTCTGTAGTCCACTTAGAGGCTTTAGAAACTTGATTAGTTTATAAAATTGCCTACTCTAAGATTAGTCCACAAAGTTGGAATTGCTTTCTGTTACACGGTATCATATGATTTTGTTTATTAACCAATTATTGTTTTGTATATGTTTTTAGCTGTTTAAAATTGCAACTTATCATGCTCAACAATATTTGAAAAGTTGGCAACATCTTTTCCGGTGATATTCAGAGAAGAGTATTCATGCATTAGAATTACTATGAGGGGCTTCCCAGCCTTTCTCCTGCTGTGACTCTAGCTTAATGCTTCATAGTTGGAGTGACCCCAGTGTAAAAATTGAGGGATGGTTTGGGGTGGGTCGGGGGGGCGGTGGTGGCGTTGGTGGGGAAGTGGAGTTGCTGAGCAAGCTGTTTAGAAAATGATGGCAGTGGTTCAAGAAGAAAACTCACCACCATCCTCTCAAGGGTATCTGAGGGCAGGCCTTGAATGCCGGTCCAGCCAATGTCGCTCATGTCCTGTGAGTGAGTTAAAAAAAAGAGGGGGAAGCAATTTGAAGTGGCAGTGATGTAACGCATCTAGGCAGCAATCGGGCCTCACAGGTAGTTCTCTTAAACTATGCCCATGAAGATAAAATTGTCAAAGAGCTTCAGAGCCGAGCCCAGGACTGAAGTCTAGGTCTCCACTTTATGGTCACCATTGTTGCTTCAGAGCCTGTGAACACAATTGGTCATTCCATGGTCCCATTGGGAGTTGTGATCCAGCATTTGAAACCCCTGATACTGCAAGTGTTCCTCGAAATTCGATTATAGTTGAAGAAATGAAACTTCCATTTGTCACTGCTTGATTTATTGCTATGTAATTCTTCACAAGCAAAGACAAAAATAAAACTTGTCTGTCTGTACACATAAATAACAAAGTTTGTGTTCCAACGAATTTGTTTTAAGGGATCATTTCTGTCTCTCTCTTTTCTCTCTGGCCGCAATTTTAACTGCTAATGGTGGACTAAAATCAATTACATCAGATCCAGCACCTGTTATACATTTCTCTCCATTTTCCTTCCAAGTAACTTCATATACCTCATATAATGCTGAAAACAAATTACTTGTACGCCTTTTAATGTTCATTTTACTTAACTATGACACAGTATTAAAAATGGTGAGAAAAGTGGATTTTTTAAGCAAAATTCAGATTTGAGTGGCTTGTCTTGGCTGACAATCAGGAAGAACTAAATAATTCAAATATATTTCCCAGCTAGACTTAAATCACTTGGAAAAATAAATGGAATAAATTTGTGATATGATTTTCCACCACTTAACTGAGATTAAGAATAACATTCTTAGTTTAAAAAATTGTGTGTTTCCTAACTAGTGGAAATTACTGGTATCCTCTGATGTCCAGGTAGTCCAAAGATGTGCAGATTTGGTGGATTGGCCATGGTAAATTGTCTCGTTGTGTCCAGGGATGGACAGGCTAGGTGGGTTAGCCATGGTAAAAGTGGGGTTATGAAAATAAGGGGGGATGTGGTAGGTCTCGGTGAAATAAGCTTTGGAGCAATGGTGTAGACTCAGTGGACTGAATGGCCTCCATGATTCTAATTCAAGTGATTGAGGGTGTATAGAGTACAGTGAAGAGCATGAGGAGCAAAAGAGGGATGCAAAAGAGGACAAAGGGTGAGGTCAGGGACATTGGGAAGTGAAGTTGGAAGCAACTTATTTCTTGAATGTGATGGAGTGTGGTGAGAAGGGAAGAGGTGAGGTGATGGCCTAGTGGTGTTATTGCTGGACTATTAATCCAGAGACCCAAATAACATTCTGGGGACCTGGGTTTGGATCCTGCTGCAGCAGATAGTGGACTTTGAATTCAATAAAATATCTGGAATTAAGAATCTAATGATGACCATGAATCCATTGTCAGTTGTTGGGGGGGTTAAAAAAAAAAAAACAATCTGGTTCACTAATGTCCTTTTAGGGAAGGAAATTGCCATCCTTACCTGGTCTGGCCTACATGTGACTCCAGACCTACAGCAATGTGGTTGACTCTGAACCACTTGATGGGCAACAAATGCTGCCTAGCCAGCGATGCCCTCATTCTTTAATGAATAAAAAAAATTAAGATTATGTTGGGCTGTAAAGGGTGATGCTAGCACTGTCCACACATGGATATATCTGACTGGCTGAGTCCTTGCAGGGCTTTAAGTTTGCCTACAATATCTCAATATCCCTCCTGAGAGTAATCTCAATATTCTCTACAATGCATAAAAAGAAACGCCAAATTGGGTATACAAGATCTGCCATGTCCCATAGAGTGGTAAACACAATACTGAACATGAAAATGACCATTCAAAAAAGACTGCAGAAACATAACATTGTTTCTTTCACGATAAAATAATATCCCTAACTCTACCTGAATGATCAATGTATTCCAACAATAAGGCGTGCCAATACATTTAGCTTTCTGGCTAAGCTGGTCTTAACAGATAGTGATGATACACACATGAATAATGTGAAACCAATATAATGTGCAATATTTATAAGTGAATTTCAGATTTGGAAAACACTGAGGTCATCTTTTGCATTCTCAATAAGTTTTAAGTTAACGGAAATGGAATTGAGCAAGAAAGCTGTGACCTTGATGAAGAGTCACCCTATTTGTTCAGGAGGCTCTTCTTTAGCCCATCTCTTCCATGCCACATTGTCAGGTGTCTGCGGGTTTCGCCACTGAAAACCTTCCTCTGTCACGTGATGGCAATTTTCTTCTAAGAATTGCCAGCAGTTTAAATGAAATAAAATCTTGTAGGAATGAGAAAAAAGAAGCAAAAGAGTGGAAGCAAAGCCCACTTCCTGCTCTGCTGTTCATAGAATCCCTACAGTGTGAAAACAGGCCATTCGGCCCAACAAGTCCACACCACCCCTCCAAAGAATATCCCGCCCAGACCCATATCCTTTCCCTGTAACCCTGCATTTCCCATGTCTAATCCACCTAACCTTCACACCCCTAGACACTACAAGCATTTTAGCATAGCCAATCCACCTAACCTGCATATCTTTAAACCGTGGGAGGGATCCAGAAAACCTGACAGAAATCCAGGCAGATGTGGGGTTGCAACTCCACATAGGCAGTTGTCCAAGGCTAGAATTGAGCCCAGGTCCCTGAAGCTGTGAGGCAGCAGTGCTAACCACTGAGCCACCATGCTGCTGAGAATACATCCTGTTAAAATTCCACCTCCAGTGGAATTCCTTCACATTGAAATCTGTTTCAAATGATCTAACCAAGGACAAAAGTTGATACATTTTAATTCTTAATCATTGTCCATGGCCATTGAGTTTCAATTAATAATACATAAATCAACTACATTGTTCTTTCCACAAAAAACACTTAGCTCTGCAGTAGCAGAGCACATTTTCTGATGTTGTCAATATCAATTATCTAGATTAGCCATACCAGAACTTAGACATGCAAAATAGCTACAGAATATATGATTGAACAGGGACTTCATTAGTGTTAAGATTCTAGTTCATGTTATTGCTGGACAAGTCAGATCCTAGACTGGATCCCAGTTTGATAGATCATATCTATTATTAGTTTAAACTCTATGACCATGGACACTATGATTAAGAATTCAAACGTAACAACCAGACCAAATGGCAACTTTTGTCCTTGGTTAGATCATTTGAAACAGGTGTCCACATGAGGGAATTCTACTGGAGGTGGAATTTTAACATGATGTGTTCTCAATAGCAGAACAGGAAGTGAGCTCTACTTCTACTCTTTTGCTTTTTGCTGATGGGGAGTCCAAAACTAGAGGGCATAGGTTTAAGGCGAGAGGGGAAAGATTTAAAAAGGGCCCGAGGAGTAACTTATTCACGTAGGGGGTGGTGCGTGTACAATTACAACATTTAAAAGGCATCTGGATGGGTACATGAATAGGAAAGGTTTAGAGGGATATGGGCCAAATGCTTGCAAATGACTAGGTCAGATTAAGATGTCTGGTCAGCATGGACAATTTGGTTCACTAACGTCCTTTAGGGAAGGAAACTGCCATCCTTACCTGGTCTGGCCTACATGTGACTCCAGACGCACCACAATGTGATTGACTCTGAATAGCCCTCTGGGCAATTAGGGATGGGCAACAAATGCTGCAAAACTAGTGACGCCCTCATCCCGTGAATGAATAAAGAAAAAGAACAAATTGGACCGGAGGGCCTGTTTCTGTGCTGTATAACTCTTATAACTCTACTTGTTTTATTTAGGTTTTAATAAAATGGTCTTTAACAGAAGCATGCATTGTTGTAGATTTTCACAGTGAAAAGTAAGTTTATTACACAAAGTAAATGCACTCTACTTACTTACAACACAAATTCAAAGAGTTATGCACACAGTATAAACATGATCCCTTAATTCCAACACACTCCTTTACAAGTTAAAGAAAAGTCACTTCTCCAGTACCCAATAGCAACTCTTGCCCAGTATTTACATCAGAATCTCATTCTTTAACACTTCAGTAGGTTAAACGTAGCTTATTCCTGAAGCTATTATACACCTGATTTAAACAAACTGAGCTTTAAGTCCTCTTCAGGGTTTTATCCTAAAAGTTCCAGTCTGGTACTTCCACTAATTTCTTATTCCCAGGTAATGTAGTTTACCTCCTTCTTCCTTTCTCAAGAGAACTACTCTATATAAGCATTGCTACACAACGTAGAAAAAGAGAAATAAAGAACATAGAAGCAGGAGTAGACAATTCGGCCCTGCTCTGCCATTCAATATACTCTTGGCTAATCATCCAACTCAATATCCTGTTCCAGCTTCATCCCACATACCCTTTGATCCCTTTAGCCCTAAAAACTACATCTGACTCCTTCTTTCAATGCTTTGGACTTAACTGCTTTCTAGGGCAGAGAATTCCACAGGTTCACCACTTTCAGGGTGGAAAAATTCTCCTTAGTTTAGTCCTAAATAGCCTTCCACATATCCTTAGCTTCTGGCCGACCCCATAACATTAGACTGTGACAGAATTTCACTGAGCTGCTCAAACAAAGTAAAATGGGAACAAAAACCTCTCCTTCCAAGCTAAGTGTGTTTCCCCTCAGTTTAAAAAAAAACTCGGTCTCAAGTTTTCTAACAAGTTTCAGTGCACAATTTTCTACCTTGCTAAGTCATAGAACACCCATAAACAAGAACAAATCAGCTGCCAAAGAAACCTTCACAAACTGTTTTTAAAGAAATCACCTTGACCATAGAAATGTTTACAAATTAATTATTAACTCCATATACACAGAAAATGCATACATTGCTAAACAATAACTAAAATTCCAAAATTAAAATAAATGATAGAAAAATATATAATTCAGACGGTTAACATCATATCATATCCAATGACACGAATTTGAGATATGTTTCAGTAAGTGCAGCCTCTATGTGAGATTGTAATTTTTGTATTCATTTGTTTATCTAATTTATTTGCATATCTACCTTTAATTTAGTTCTAATCTAGTTGGAGATGTGGTATTGCTTTGTGAAGCAGAGGACCTTCTTCCTCCAATGAAAAAAAATAAACAAAATCTATTATTTGAGTTTTACAGAAAGCATGAGCTGGAATATTTTAAAGTGTTTGATGCAGCGTGCTATGTTTTTCAGTACAGCTGATAAAACAAACAAAACTGTTGTTCAACAAACACCTGCCAGCTGACTTTGGTTCATTTGATTCATTAAAATTCCTGTAGTCTTCTTGGAAGATGGACATGTGGAGTAGGCCGAGGCTGTGCTACATTCTGGTAGTTATAAAAGGCAAGTTTCATTTCATTCTTCATTTCAGTCTTTGTGACACATGCAGCTGCCCACTGGCTGAATCTTGCCAGCATTTGGCCTTTTATTTGAGCGTGCTACCAAAACCTATTTGTGATTTCTTTTCTAGAAGGACAGGACATTTAACTGGCAAAAACATTTACTCATTATCCTGCTGGAACAGTGTGCTCAGTTAAAGCAATAAAATAACAATCATGGCACTGATAGCAAGTAAAACCTCCTTGTAAGTTTTCCAGCACAGTGTCCCAACCTTCCGCAAGTAAAGTCTGTTTGCACACTTTAAGAATTTGCAGAAAACAATATAAATAACATGGGCTGGAGCTGGTCCATCATTTGCCTTCAATCTCTGAATCCTATTTACTCTTCTTTTCCTTTCAGTTTTTACTGCCCCTACTTCTGTCTCTATTGAGAAGACTCTGAGGAGCATTGAAGCTGCAGGAATACAAATATCATCATAGCATATCTAGTTTTCTCAGAATTTACAAAATAAAGGACCACATTACACATTTACACATGTATAAACTATATTTCTGTCTTTCTTATTATTGTTTGATCTCTCTTACTATATCCATTTCCATCCTGACTTTTCCTGTAAAAATAGACTTTGGAGAAGCCTTTCAACATTAACCTTTTATTTTCTCCTCCCATCTCTATCATCTTTTGCCCTTCACTTTCTGTGCAATGAAATACTTTGTCATTTAACCTATCCTGCTCTCCACCCTACCATAGACATTCCCAAATATTCTTTTTCCCTTTTCCACAGCCCTTTATTGGTCAAAATTTATTACATTTGTAAGTTTACTCAGTTTTGAGCTCTGAATATTTTGATGAAAATGATGACCTAAAATGTTAACACTGTTTCTCTTCAAAAGTGCTGCCTCATCCACTAAGCACTTCTATCATTTTCTATTTTTATTTCAGATTTCTATCTACATTTAAACATCTAGTACCCTGTACAAACTTTACTAACCATCTGGGAAGACAACCGCCTGGAGAATCAACGCAGTTTCAGAGCAAACAAAGGTCACACAGGCTTGGCACTTGTAATATTGAAACATAGAACATAGGAGAAGCAGTAGAATGTTCAGACCATATGAGTATGGCTGATTATACAACTCAATACCCTGTTCCTGCTTCCTTCCTATATCCTTTGACCCTTTTAAGCCCTAAGACCTATGCCTATCTCCTTCTTGAAATCATTCAATGTTTTGGCCTCAACCATTCTCTGTGGTGGAGAATTTTGCAGGCCTATCACTGTCTGGGTAAAGACATTTCTCCTCATCTCAGTCCTAAATGGTCCACCCTGTATCTTATCTACCCTGTACTTTGACACCTGTTCTGGACTCTCTAGTCATTGGGAGCTCTTGTACTCAGACAGATGCAAGAAAAGTTTAGTAAATGAACCAAAGGCCGAAATGTCACTTGCACAGATTTCACCAAGGAATTCAACGTTGAGATCAGAGATGCACTTTGCAAAATCCTTGAAACACTTGGACACACCATGCAGGTTCCTAGCCCTGGTGAAGTAATTTCATGAACATCAGTAAATCAAACACAACAGCATTCTCTCCAGTCCCTTCCAAATCTCCAGAGGTGAAAAAGAGCTATATGCTGGTCCTGACCTTATTCACCACCTCCTTTAGCATAATGCTGCAACAGGATAAGGAAAATCTTGAGGAGAAAGTTTATGCATATTTCTGGGCTTTTGGAGGGTTTTTCGGTCTCAGTTGTCTTCAGCCTTACATGGTGACTCAAGGGAAAACTCATCATTAAACTTCTTTCCACTGTTGATTATGCTCTTCAAGCCCACAGTCAATTAGACCTGCAACATATAACAAAATATTTTCCAAGATGCTGCAATTCATTGGACTAAAAATCAACTTAAAGAGGGCCGAATTTCTGCATCAGCCTGTACTCCAAGCAGAATGTAGAGCACCAAATATTGTCATCAAGGGAACTGAACTGGATGCCATCAAGCAATTGACCTACTTAGGGAGAATCATCCATTTTCTGGTGTCATAGGCAAGGAAGTGGACAATATGCTTTCAAAAGCAAACAGTGTATTTAGCAATCTCTACCAATGAGTATGAAGGAACCACAGCCTCAGGGCATAGCCCAAACACAAGGTATACATAGCCATTCTGTATGGCACCAAATCAATGGCCCTGTACTGCAGACATATATGGCTCCTATAGCACCTTCATTAGTGCTGCATACTCTGTATCCTCAAGATCCACTGGCAGAACCAAGTCACAAACATTTAAGTCCCAGAAACAGCCAATATCGCCAGGTTCAACCATGCTCCTGCAGTCTAGATGGGCAACAGTTGCATGCCCAAGTTGACGAGCTGACAATTGGTGAATAGAATAAGGGGTCTTATACAAGCTCTTCTTACTTGAAGGAGTCATTTTCTGTGTCCAATCTAGACCCATCACCAGTGAGAAGAGCAGGCAATAGATTGTGCCTCTGGAGATGCTATATCGGCAATTTTACAGTTACCTTTGAGTCTGAGCCAAGTAGCAGCATAAAAAAGGAAAACACTAGGTGGATGGACCCGAATAGGCCCCTAGTAGATATTGACCAGCTATAGGAGAGTTGGTGGGGCACATGGGCCTGCAATGATGAATGCAACCTTTCTATAATCTTCGTGGACGAAAAATGTCAACAAGAAGACCCTTGATAAAATTAAAATGTTTTCCTTTATTTTTAACCCAAATCAATATTTCAATTGTACATAATGTTATCTATATAAAATATTTTGCACTATTCTTTATCTGCAAAGAATCTAACATGTGGGTCATACGGACAGAAGCGATGTTTTCGCCGACATAGAGACACCATCCTGAAACTGAAGGCACTGCCGACGAGATTTCTTCATATCAAATCTCTGAGGACCGTCTCCAACTTTAAATTCTCCTCTAAAGAAAAGTTTCAGACGGGAATATATACAAATAAAATCTACATGATGTCCTTACTATTACATGTTGTTACACTTGCCAAGTAGATTAACGATTAATCCAAACTCTGCAATGGACGGGAACATATGGATTGATGAAACACAGCGCTGTCAAAAGGTAATCTTTCAAATAAATTACCGCAAACACATACACACAGAGACATGTTTTGAAAAGAATTATCAATACACATCATTGTTATGCCCAAATAGGTCACATTTCCAGTCTAACCGATAGGTTTTCCCATTACTACCACATTTTCTTTCAAAAAAAATGTCACCACTAAAGTTTTAAAAATAACATCGAGTCAATCGTATCAATTCATTTCTTTTAACTGAACGTATTTCTGAAGAATATTTCACTCATGTTGAAAGGAAACTACGTATATTTCCAAACTCTGTAAAGGTTAATAAATTGTTTGTAAACCGATCCTTTGTAATGGAAGTAAAATTTGGTACATAACTTGGAAATGTTCGATTGGCTGGCAGGGGTTCTGTGGTCAATATACTGTTCGTTCTTTCCGAAAATCCGAATTAAAATCTAACACAACATGATAAAACAAGGGGCTCTCTCTATCTCTTCAGGAGAATTATCTTAATGTTGGAACATGTACCTTCAGTGCAACTGGGCTGATCTGATCTCAGACAGGGCAATCCTTATACGTCTGTTGAAGTTGAAAGGTTTCAATACAGATTTTTTTCTTAAAGAACCCTCACAGTGTAGAAACAGGCCATTTAGCCCCAACAAGTCCACACCAACCCTCCGAAGAGCATTCCCTAACCCTGCATTTCCCATAGCTAACGCACCTAACCTACACTTCCCTGAACACTATGCGTAATTTTGGATGCCAATCTACCAAATTTGAACACCTTTGGACTGTGGGAGGAAACAGGGGGAGCCAGCAGAAACACAAGCAGACGCAGGGAGAACGTGCAAACTCTACAGAGTCACCCGAGGCTGGAAGCGAACCCGGGTCCCTGGCACTGTGAGAACGCGGTACTAACCACCCAGCCATCGTGCAGCCCTCCGCTATAGCGTTAGTGTCTCTCTTCCGGTGTGATGTCTTCAGAACTGAACGGTGTGGAAATTTTTTAAAAATATAATTTTGGTAGAGATGGAGGTGGAGCAAGGAGGCAGATGGTGTACAGACTCTGCAAAAAACAATTCTGAGGGTCACCAGACCCGAAACGTTGACTGATTTTTCTTCACAGATGCTGCCAGACCTGCTGAGCTTTCCAAGCAACTTCTGTCTTCGTTCCGAAACAAAGAACTTGATAATGATGGTGGAAGAGAGAAGGACGTGTAAAAATGTATATAAGTTAAAGTTAAGAAAACAAAAACTCAGCAGGTCTGGAGACAGAGGAGAGAGATTTTTACGTGCAGGGCAAGGAGTTTAGCACAAATTGACCATGTCCATTTGAGTGGTTATAACAAAAGTTGATATAAAAATGAACATTCATTAAAAAAGAAAATTAAGTATGGAAAAAAAAATCCGATAGGTCCAGAGAGGTTAATAGAAAGTTTCTAAAGTTATTAATGATCCCAAGGATCGGAAATCCACTCAGCTCATTTCAGCGGAGGTCTATTAGCAAGGTCTGTTTCTTTTTTAACAATTCGACAGGGAGGCCGGTTCTAGCTTCGCACATAATCCTACGCGGAAACATTGGCCGTTTAATTTCTGTAACTTTACAACTGAGACTCTTGAAGAGGTTTTATTTTCTATTGTACAGCTGTAAACCTTTACTACTAATAGCGATGATTGCATATGATTCAGGAATCATTATCCAGTAAGTAATTCAAGTGCACTTCCACGTAGTGCAATAGTTATTCATTTCAACAAAATTGTGAGTGGATTTCACGCCATTCCACTCCCAATGTGATAACAGTAGCCTTGAACCGCATTTCAAATGCGTAAAATATTGGTTTTATATTCTTTGACATTAAGTGTCACCTTTTGGGGGAAGGGATGAAAATGCAGACCCATAAAGAAACAAATATCTTCTCTAAAAACTACATTGCTAAACTTATTGTGGTGAGACATTTTATATATAAAAAGTGTGCCCACAGAAAACATTTTGGAACGTTCAAAAAACTTGACAGACGAGCAAACAAACTGATATCGAAAGCATTCCTTTCACTTCTTAAAATCATCACAAAACAGCTCAGAGACTATGGTGAGTTTGTCTTCTAACTTTTTTTTAAAAAAACCTGACATTGATGGATTTTCTTCTACATAGGACAAACTAAGGAATATTCAAAGCTAGGGACACACTTCTGGTTAAAGAGGCAAAGCCATGCAATCAGCCCTAAACAATTGTATTGACTTTGGCAGGACTAGAAAATGATGGATGATGCGACAGACTTCAGATTTGGCAAACAGGAGTGTTTAATCCCCCTTTAGGCTTGCCATGTGCATGACACTGAGTCCCCTGGTGGGACGGGGCACGAGAACAAAGTGTCAGGGTGGCCCAGATAATAATCGCATGATGCATTGAGGATTAAACTCTAAGGCTGACCCAATATTCATGAGTTGGGGCTAATGCTGATGTGAAAATGATTCTGAGGAGTTTGTCAAGACATCTCCAACAAGTGAAGACAAATGACAGAAAAAAAATTCTAAAGTTAAACATTAGAATGAGTATGAATGGGCAGGATTGGAGATCAGTTTGAATTTGTTGACATCCATCACGGTGGCCTCCTTACATCTTCACCCCATTTCACAACTGTTCCCTATAAAGTTCAAGGAAAAATATATATTTTTTTATTATTATTCAATAGTTTTAAGAAATAAACCAAGGCAATTCATATTGTTCAGATATGTCAACTGTGTATATTTCTCATCATATCTTTAGTAGTTTCTGAGTTTGCAATATTACAGGACTGACAAAAACATTTACTTTTTCATGGACACATGGAAAATCAACAGGGTTAATATGTCAATGATTTTTATGGTTCTTATTCATAAATGTTTGATGAATTATAAATCATGTATTTTCTAATGATAGAGTACTTCAGTTTGAATAGTAGTGCAACCACTTAGACTCAAAATTATTTGTGTTCACAAATAATCTTATTTTATAATTGGTCCAATAAAATGTTATTTATTCCTATATTAATGAGGTAATTATTACACAGCTTGTCTTTGGATATTAAATAAAAAAGTAGCCAGTGTTTGAATTTAATAAAAGCTCACATTTGTTAATAGAAAGCTTTAGTCAGTCATGATATTGGATACAAAGTGGTGCAAACATTTTAATCTTTCCTCCTTCATTTGCTCCTGAATTTACACCTTCTGCTTTCCTGAAAGCATCAAATTGTTTCTTGGGTACATTTTGACAGCTACTAGTCCAGTGTACCACACAAGTGACAATTCTTCAATTCAGAGTCCACTACTGATTGACTATTCATCTAAACTGAGAGCACAAGCAAACCCAGACATCCTTGTTTTTAACTGCAAATGGAGCTACATAGAACGACATTTACCTGTTCCAGTCCTGGCTGACTGTTGGCATTTTAATTGGGGCTTTCACATGGGTGGCTTATACACCTTACTTTTTCAGGCTAGAGTCTATCGATATAATATACAAATTGGGGTATTTTGAGAATAGATGGGCTATTTTGAGAACAGTTATATTTTGCATTTTTTTCTCTTAGCCTGTGGCCAGCAAATTTGTGCTCCACTCTACAACTGCCTCCCCTCCATTTATATTGAACTTCTGATTTTCCGACCTCCAACCAACAAGCAGCCTGTGAAATTTAGCTTAGCATTCTTAGCCCACCAGAATTATACACATCAAGCTGGGCATGCAAATAACTTGGAACACCTTGGTGAATACATACCACCTTTCACTGCACAAAGTTCACTCATAGGAACTTACATTTATGTTGGACATTCGTCAGCTCAGGATATCCCAAATAGTTTGTGATTAGGAATTTCTTCACCCAGAGGGTTGTTAATCTATGGAATTCCTTGCCCAGTGAAGAAGTTGACGCTACTTCAGTAAATGCTTTTAAAAAAAGGTAGATTTTTTTTGAACAATAAAGGAATTAAGGGATACGGTGAGAATGTGGGTAAGTGGATCTGAGTCCATGAAAGGATCAACCATGATCTTATTGAATGGCGGAGCAGGCTCAAAGGGCCAGACGGCCTACTCCTGCTCCTAGTTCTTATGTTCTTATGATTAATGAAATAACTTTGTAATATAGTTACACTGCAACCAACATACAAACTGCAAGCTCCCACAACAGCAAAATGATTATAATCAGAATCTGTTTTAGTGATGTTGATTGTAGGATAAGTAATGCCTAAGGCACTGAAGAGAAATTCCCTGTTCTTCTTTGACATAATCCCATGGGATTTTTAATATCTATTTAAGAATGCTGATGTATGCTCAGTTGCAATTCTCACCTCAAAGATGGAACCTGTAAAAGATCTCTCAAAACTGTACTGCAGTGTTAGCTGACATCTTCGTGCTGAAGTCATTTGGAGAGGAACCTGAGGACATGAGCTGCACCGAACAGTGGTACAGGAAGGTGTAGCAATACAACAAGAAGAGCAGCTGAGGTATTGGGGCTCTCTGAAAATGTGTAATTGGGCAATAGGACTGCACATTTTGCTTTACTGTGAAGCAGTTTCAGTGTACTAAAATGTACAGAATAGCTAATTATTTGTTAGATTAGGATTTGGTATCAAATGAAACGGCTTTACGAAAGCAATGATACTGTTCCCACTTTGTATTTGATGTAATTTAGTAAAACAAGCACAACATTTCCAAAGATTAAAACTGAAGTTTAAAAAGAGACCAGCTAGCCACTGAAACACCTTAATGCTTTTCCCAAATGGGAACAATGTTGTAGAAAATATAGGATAAATTCTTACCTTTGGAACCACAGAAAACAGTTAAAACTAACAGCACTATAACTGCAGCAATGGAAACCAATTAGGCACATTTTGTTAAATGCAAAAATAAATGGTTTAACATTATTTTGCAAGTAGATCGAGATTTTTTTTAAGAAAGCTAGACAGGTTGAAAATCTGAAACAATAAATAAAAATGTTGGACAACGTGGATGTTCTCTAGTTGAAAATTTAACTGGCTTATTCTCTTTACATTCTGCCTGACCTGTATTTTGAGCATTTTCCATTTGTGGTGAAATTGTACTGGAATTTAGTATGACCCAGTGCAGTACTTAAAATATTACCACATTTTAAAAGGAAAGTGAGCCAAGCTAATTATTGTTGGAGGTAAATAAACTTTTATGTTTCTTAATTCCCACCCAGCTGGGAGTTTCACTCCACAATGTCTTCATGTCTGAGGTTCAATTATGAGAAAAGAAGCAGCCCACATGGCAGGTATTTGTAAAGCTTAGATTAACTCTGAATGTAAATTGGATGGCGCTGCAGAATTTCACAGGTTGTGCAAAGTTTTCTGCCCTACATGCTTTTTACCTACTTAATCTGGATGCAAGAAATCTCAGGGCTAGCCTTGCTTTGAAATGTTTCTTCACTCAAGGTTTTTGAAATGTATATTTCTGCATTTTCTTTGACATTTCTATTTTGTTGAGCACTATGTTTTTCAAGTCCTGTGAATTACTTCTGCAGTACATATTTCAGTTAACAAGGTGTCAGGATGATTGCTCCCATTACACTACAGAAGGAGGAGCATCAACCCTTGAGAGGACATCTGGTCTATTGATGTTTCTGGCAGTGTGTTCACGTGCCATTTTCTCTTCACTTCAGAGGTAGCTCGGTCACCTACTCCAGCCCACTTTACAAACCAGTTACAGCTCTTTCCAGAACTGTGAAGGTTACAAAAGGATTAAATCCTATGCAATCTATTTGTCCAAGTCACCAGAACGCATAAATAGCCTGAACTTTATACCCATATAAAACGGGCGAATGGTTCTGTATTTACAAGAGAAATTCTAATCTCATTTTGCATTTGAATTGAGGTATCTAGTAAAACCTATGAACTTCTACAATTTGGCAGATTTCTCAAGAGCCCAAGGCAATATTGATGGAACTATTTGAGGCTCCACGTTTGGAGTGCTAACATGAACAGGCAAGGTCAGTATTGTTTAAAATTTCTTAAAATTTGAAACCACTTGGCATTAGTGCCCATATCAGAGAGTATCCATGATCTTTTATTCAACAGAAGTTTGTGTGTTATTTGTAAGTCTCTAGTGAAAAGAAAATCTCTGTTAAGAAATCAGGTCTATAATTTGCAAAGGAAGCAGACAATGTCGACAAAGATTGACAGAAGGAAGCATGTGATAGTGAGAACATAAGGTTAGGAGCTCTGTGTGCGGTTGATACAACTGCCAAGGTTGTGAGCAATATGGCTCAGCCTGAAACAATAGGTACAAAGGGAAATTGATTAAGCAACATAGACCCAGACTCTCTGCCAGGGCTAAAGATTATGATTTTACTCTCCCAATGTTTAGCTGAGAAAAAAGGGACTAACCCAAGACTATGTTGGGCAAGCACTACAATCCTGGGTTTGGTCTCGATTGTTATGTAGTAATCCTATTGGAGTGAACATGAGCTGGGATGATCTTTATGGTTGATGACTACGTTGATGTTCATTGAGAATTCCTTAATAAACAGTTATTTATTGAATTAAAATTCAGTTACACAGGAGGTCAAGATAATCATAAAATCATAGAATGGTTACAATGCAGATAGGGGCCTTTCGGTCCATTGTATCCATACAGGCTGTCTGCAAGGGCACTACACCTAATCTTACCACTACCCCTATAGCTTTGCAATATTTTTCTCTCCAGATAATTTAATCTGCAAGGGAGTCAAAGATTATGGGGACAGACAGAAATAAAACCACAGTCAGATCATGCATGATCATATTGAAGGGTAGAACAGGCTTGAGGGGTCAAATGCTTACCACTGCTCCCATTTTTTATGTTTTAATTATCTGATTCTTTTTCAAAGACCTTAACTGAAGCTGCTTCTAACACAGTCTCAGGCCGTGCATTCCAGATCTTAACGCTCAATGTAAGGATAAAAGGATGTAGCAACGAATCATATAATTTTGACATGTTTTACTGAAATACTATCAAATCATGGTTTCTTCTGCCTTGTTTTATAGATATGCAATTTTACATAAAATGGCACATTTATTAAATAAATGTGCTGTCTCTGTGAAGTTTATCCTCATGATGTTATAACCATTTCTTACATACTTTTATAAAACTGTTTATGTAATCTATTAATCATATGAAGTAGAACACTTTCATGCTGTTAAATCTTTTCATTGAATTGTAGTTACTTTGAAGGGCAACACTTTGCTACTTATTCACATGCAAGTTTGAGTCAGTGAAGGTCGCTCAATACATCAAAAAGTGATAGACAACTAAATGTCATTAACATGAAAAATGTTAACTGTGTCTTTCTCTTCATAGATGCTGTCTGATGTGCATAACATTTCAAGCATTTTCTGCATTTAAATTTAGGCTTTCAGCATCTGCATCACTTTTCCCTTGCAGTTTTACTTTTACTGGACTGGATGAGGTGAGGAGACAGTCATTCATGAAGGACAGTAAATGTGCAGCTTCACTGGAGTAGTAGCACAGTGGGTCTGAAGTTATTCTGCATATAGCAGAAAATAACCATCACATTGTGACATAAATTTACTGGAAAATAGTTTTCGGAACAGAGAAGGGAAGAGGAAGCCGAATGGCTTAGCATTCTAAAATATTCTAATAAATGAGAATCTTTTGAAATTACCGCTCTGTAAAATCTTAGGAATACACATTTAATTTGCCACTAGATTTATGACTGAATTCGCATCATGTTTTCTGCAAACAACAGATATAAATGCTCCTGTTTTGTTGCACAACACAACTGATAATCTATCTAGAAATTCAATCCAAAATAAACAACAGAGAGCATTCAATAAAACAAACATTTCACAAATAGAAGATTTTAAAATGTGCAGCTGTATGTTTGTGGCATTTGCCAGTTGGTTGCTTATCAACAGCAGTTGATGCTATGTCAATTAATTCCATTAAGGTGAAATTGGATGGCTCTCTAGTTGAGGAAAAGGTTGAGTATTATAAGGAGAAATAGGTGTTAAGTGCCCTGTTATTGTTGCTGATACCAGCAGGCTCCTTGAAGCTTTCTTTGAAACAATAGACAAAGAAATATTATATAAATGCCTTAAACCAACTTTAAACTCAGCCCTAAATTTAGTTCCTCTAGTGTCATGTGGAATAATGGACAGCAATATATTGACACTGGCACAGTTCATCACAATCTCCTTTTAAACTAACAGTATAACGACAATATTTACCCTATGATGCTTCCAATACTATGTAATCATGAAATAATCAGTGGTAAAAAAAATGTTGTATTAAATTAAGATTAGAATTTTGTTCTCTTACCTTTCGAAAGCCATTAAAGATAAAATTCTGGAGAGTTATCATTAAGAAAATGTTATCAATAGCTATTTGCCTGTCTCAGAAAAAGCCAACTACAAAGCAAACAGTGTAAGGTTCAAAGAAGTAGACACAATAGCTTAAGCAACTTTTTTTTTCTTCTTTAAATTATGTTAGTTCACTGAACACTAAAGAGAAATGATTCCATCCCAAGTATTAGTTCCATTAACATTTCATATATTGAGTGGATGTTATTCTTTCAGCCAGGATGCTGTGTGGTGGCAAAGAATGAATGTCACAAAGCACAGGGAATTCAATGATACAAGTCTTTGTATAGATAGGTGATCCATGGAGTAATTATATCCATATTTGGCATTTGCAGCTTGAGTTGTTCCTGATAATGATGGCAGGAAACCCATCTGAAAAATTGTTTATTTACCTAATGCCATCAGTTTAATGCCACAGGAGTTGCTGCTATTAATTAATATATTCTTAGTACCTCTAATTCGTTTAGGTCTCACTGATTAGACATCTTGAATGATCGAAGGCAACCTATTTTCTTGTAAGTAAATCATACTGGTAACTGGATCACAACTTCCAGAACCTTAGTGACAAGGAATTGCCAAGGCCACATTCCAACTTCTCTTTCAGGACTCTGATTTCCTAGTCATCAAATTATTCAAACATTAAATGCAAACCTATGAACTTGAACCTATATTCTTAATAAAATATAGGGAACGGAGAGTGGAATACACAGAACATTGCTGATATTTAGAAGTGATATGGCTTGAACTCAAAAGATGCTTGGAAAAAGCACATCAGCCTCATGGACTGTTTGCCTCTTCCTTTTCAAGATACCAATCATGCTGATACATTAAGATCAAAGCATGAATACCTACTTGTTTTACGAACCTATTGCATGTTGTTCAACTAGAATTAAATTTGCTCAGGTTTAATGTTAAGATACCAGTCTGGTTTTATCGGAGCCTGTTTACATATATAAACAACAATAAGAATTGCTTTTCAGTTATTTTCCAACGTCAGTTCTGGTCCCACTCACAAAAAAAAGCTCTATCCCATGCTCTTCCAGTTGTGCGGACGCATTAATATGGGATTGAGCGTGAGCAAAGCTGCTCTGCACATTCATTAAAACAGATCATTTTTCGCGCATTACATAATCACACACAGAATTCCATTTCACTAGTGAATTAATTTGAACTATCTTTCATTGTCATAGGCATCAGAAAAAGTGGAAAAGTGGGCGACTTGTTTCAATTCTGGTTCAGTGGGCACCTACAAACGCAAAGCAAGGTCCACTCTGGCCCTCAGAGCGCGCATTGATAGATCTGAACACAACGATCACAGTTAGGAGCGCTCTTCCTGGCTGAATTCAATGATATTTATTGCATTATGCTCCTTCATATAATTTTGACCCTACCTCTTAGTGGACACCAATATAAACATGCAGAACTGAATCCATTTATTTTACAGGCGTAGCATCTGAAATGAATATTATAGGCAACATGAAAGCCGATTAAAGTTAGAAAATACACTTTAGTATTTAAACGCCTTATGTGAAGATAATTAAAAGCGTGAAATCCACGTCTTTCTCCTAAAGAAAACATTGCAGAGACGAGTCCGATTAAACCTCTATGTAGACTTGGACTTCAGTAAGAAGGTATTTCGAATTGTTGAGAAGCTTGTGCATCTTCATTTGAAACCCCTTCTACTGATGATGTTTGTGCCGTCGCCCATCCCCACTCGCCAAGTTCCCATCTGAACTCCTTCCGTGAGTGTTTCTTAAGGCACTTGAGTATCTTCTGAGAGGATTTCCTGCACAATAGTCTCCTTCCCGTTGTGATACAGATTTGGATTTTTGTTTCTTCCCCTCAAGCAACAGCGGGGTAAACATCTTTAAAAGGAAGTCTGCAACTACAACACTTGCTTTAGCTCTCAGTCCATGAGAAGCAGTGATCAGCAACAGTTGGGAGAAACCTTTTCACTATTCCCATTTGTCCAAATGGCAACAACAGCTTGCAATGCATTCAAAACAATACAAATAAAAACTACAGCACGATGGTCAATCTCTAAGATTATTTCTGAGAATTCTGCAATGTGTTCATTTTTAAATGTTCACGACACCCTCTCCTTGCCAAATATAAACGTGTGAATTAAAAGGCTAAGTATTTAGTCACAGTATTGACCCGAGATAACAGAACAAAATATGCCTTACTTGTCAAATAGAGAAGTGGATGACATTTAAGGAGTACACGTTGACGTATGGCAACATGATGATAACAGGTGCTGGATCTCTCTAATTCACTTCAAATGACAAAACAGACACAGAACGATTGTTATCGAGAGACTGTTGGGTGAATGTCGACATATGGAAATAATTCGAATCTTATACAGTGTCCATAAGTTACAACAAAATTACAATTACGACTGATCGCAAATTGCATCTGAGGTCAAACTGAACGATAGCGATGCAATTGTTCTGTCAGAGAGAAGGAGGGCTAACAGCTGGGATTTGCGTGTCTTTTATCCATCAAGGTGTAGTAACTCTTTAGCCTGAGATCCATCCACACACACACACACACACACAAATGCACTTAAAATTCTTCGGACAACGGTATTAACTCACAGCTGGCAGGAACATGTTAAAATCTTCACAACCCGTACCAACACGTGCCCCTTGAAAAGAAAACTGCCTCCCAATTTGAAAGCTTATCCGTCTCTAAAACAATGCTCAAAATTCACTAGCAGTATTTCCATTACCATTGACTTGTGTTATAGCCTATATTCACACATTCCACAATATTTCTTCACTGAATTACTGTTGTCCAACTGAATATTAAATTAAAGTCACGCGCAAAGTGCTTCTTAATAAAATAAGGTGCAATTTGTTTTAGTCATTCACCGGATGTGGATGTCACTGGTCAGGCTAGTGTTTGTGATGTGGAGGTGCCGGTGTTGGACTCGGGTGGACAAGGTCAGAAATCACAAGACACCAGGTTATAGTCCAACAGCTTTATTTCAAATCACAAGCTTTTACAGCGCTGCTCCTTCGTCAGGACTTCATCTGATGAAGGTGCAGCGCTAGGAAAGCTTGTGATTTCAAATAAACCTATTGGACTGTAATCTGGTGTAGTGTGATTTCTAACCCAGGCTAGTATTTGTTACACATCCCTAATTGCCCAGAGGGCAGTTAAGTTGTCAACCACATTGCTGTGGGTCTGGAGTCATGTGTAGGGCAGACCAGGTAAGAAGGGCAGATTCCTTCCCTAAAGCACATTAGTGAACTGATTTTTACCATCTGTAAAGAAATGTCTTTTCTATGATAAGTGTTTGACATCACAGACATTATTGTACTTGCTGAAACTGTTGCTGAGTTGGTCGAATCGGCGTCAGGTTGTTCACTGGAAATTGTTCAACCTTGCATTTTAGCTTTTAAAGGAAAGGAGAGAACCAAGTTGTGGACAGAATTCAATGTCAATAGTAAATATTAAAAGGGCAGTTAGCAAAAGTAACCCGAATAAAAGTTGAAATCTAGAAAATAAAATTAGACTAGATTACCTCGATTTCATTAAACTTGTATGTACCTAGACAACACATCCGGTTGGACTTGCTTTTAGCTCCCATCTTGAAACAATGAACACAGATTGTGTTGTGTAACGCAATCAGTAATCAACCCATTTGTAAAATCATTGCTGAGGTATATTCGATGATTTATATCGAAATCCTTTGTTACTTTTTTGTTTTAAATCATCTAATACATAAAGCTTGTATTTTTTTATCTATATTGTGGCGGTCTTTGAGAACTGTCCCCTTTTCTCGTCACCATTACACATATTCGCTAATCAACCACTTCAGAGATATGATTATACAGTGTTGGAGCAGGTGAGACAAGAATCCGGATCTCCTGACTCAGAGATAGGGATACTAACCATTGCAGCAAAACAGCCCCCCATTTTATATAATGCACTGCAGGTTTGATACACAATTTAAACCAATAATTGAGCTCAATTATGCCAGATTGGTCTGGGTAAGCGGTCTGCCAATTAAGGGCAATTTACTTTCTGTAACTTTTTGTTTAAAAACGGAAAACCGGAAAGTTTTTGTTTCAAAATGCAATTTCCATATTTGCTTGTTCACAATTTTGCTTTTAAGATCTGAAAACCGTCTTCCCAGACTTGCGTTTGTCGAAGTATTAGACGGCCATTACTTTTAGAAATTATCGCTTTAATTTTAGCCTAATAAAATCGCAGGTGAACTATGGCCAAGATGCGGAACGTTACAAACTGTTTCAACATTTCATCAATATGGACCTATATCCTTAAAATTAATGCGATTTCCAAAACACTCTGGAGCAAAACTTTTACCATTTTAATTTAAAGCCACTTACCTAACTTCCTCAATTGGAATTGAAATATTCAATGTAATTCGCTTCGGACGGTAATAACAATACTTTTCAGATAAATAATGTTATGAAGAATAAACCGAAACAACAGAAAGTTAATTCTAATTTTAGCACAATTTTCAATCAATTTTAATTAAGTGAGTCCGAGTCGAGGGTCTAGGATTCAATTTCGGGTTACATGTACGTACGGCAACTTAGCAAAGATAATTATTTTAGCTTATTTACAATTCAGCGCAGTAGCTATAAAATGGGGATTTATAGTCTTTATGTCCATAAAGTTATTCTAGCTATTGTTGTGTAATACAGACATGCATATGCAGCTTGCATTGTGTAATTACCTTTATCTCAATACATAGAGATTGAAATACAAAACGTATCCTCTAATCGTCTCCTGACGTTTCATCAATGTGACTCTTTGTTTATTGAATGAGAAATCAGCATTCTGCCAAAAAAAAGTCCTTCCTCCCTGGAGATCAGTATAAACAGTGGTCACATCTGTCACTTGCTGCTCATGCAAAATCACACTTTTATCTTGTAGGCTCTAAGAACAATCTTCACTAACTTATACAGTGCTACTACCATTTGTGCCACAGATACAGATCACCCACCAACCGATTTCACTTTACTGTCATCCAAACAATGTGATCATGGAGTGTTCATGTTATAGGTGCATTTATAACAATAATAATGATAGTAATTAAAATACTTTACCTAAAATGCTCAAAACATCTTTACTTCCTCACTGTTGCAGTAATCATTAGTCTTCCTGCTGCTCTGGAAAAGCACCTAATTAAACGGGATTAAAACTTAATGTTAATTAATTCTATATTTAATCCTTTGGTACTGTGTAATTTCCATTAATTCTTAAAGATTAACTAACATCTTTCATGTGAGATGATGTAACTTGTAAGAATTTACCTGATAAAGTAACCCACAGAGCACAATAAGATGTTTACACTGCACATCTCAAAACCATTGATTTTATTTTGGTGAGGCAAATAAAAAATTGGTGTACCCAGCAGTAAAATCTCAGTCGAAGATATAAAATCTCTTGCTGAACAACAGAACTGAAAGATGTAAGCAGATGAATTTCAAATGATATTTGAAATAAAAACAAAATTAATTAATTTGTCATTAAGCATGGGAACAGGTTTCTTTGCAACCCTTACATTCTTCTGGCAAACAATGAAACATTTTTGACCTGTGACTAAATTGGCTCATCTCTTTACCCATGTTTACAGCTCACAACACAGATATGTGTCTCAGTAGAGCAACATTAAATGATGTTAGCAATGTTGGGGGGGGGAGGAGAGGGGAGGGGAGTGGTTGGTTTGGATCTACATCACTTTCCAAGATATGATTTTATGGCCATCATATAGCTGTCAGAGAATCTTACTTCCTCAGGATATTGAAAAGAATGTTGGATGAGAACTTCTTTGTAATTCTTCATTGCTGAATTGATCATTGACTTGATTACATAGTATTTGAAGTTTGTACTAATGAAAAAGGAACAGCTTAACACACTGTTCTGGAATTCAGAGGTAGTGTGTCTCAACAGAAGCTCCCAGTGCAGGGAATTATCCACCATTATGATCCATGGTTTACAAATAGTCTTAAACATTTCTCCCTGTTCACTGCAATTCTACACACCACTATTATTCACCCCTCATCCAGTTTCTGATGTTGTCCATCCATCTCAATTTGGCTTGCATTTTTCTGATGATTCATGTTTAACTGTGACCAAAACCAGTCTCCTTTGCAGTGATCCTACTTCTTCAATTTTCCTATCTTCACTTCAACTAAAATCCCATGATATGCTAGTCTTCTAACTTTACTGCAGACACATTCAGTGGTTCTTGGCTCTGTCCAGCTGTTTGTAAGGACCCTTTGCCAGAGACACTTTCCTAAAGTGGTTATCCCCTTCATCTCAGCCTTCTTCAGAATCTCACCTATTCTTGTGTCATTCACCAACTTGGCTATAGTATGTTCCTCATCTTAGTTACTAATATATATTGTAAATAACTATGGCCCCAGCAATCATGTCTGTGGTACACCACTAGTTACAATTTGCCATCCTGAAATGCCCCCCTTATCTCAATTCTCTGTTTTCTATTAGTTAGCCAATCCTCTACCTGTACTGTCAACTCCAATGTGATCGGTTCTTATCTAATTAAGTAGACTACAATGCGTTGCCTTATTAAATGCCTCTTAAAAGTCAAATATATTACATCTACTGCTTCCCCATTATCTATCCTGTCTTCCCCTTTATCTATCCTGTCTGTTATCTCCTGAAAGAATTCTAGCAAATCCATGCAGCAAAGTATCTATTCACGTATTAGTTATTTTTCATTTGAGTACACATTTAGTTCGAAATCTTGGCTACCTTTTCTTGTCTTGTAGGATTGCTGTAGAATTCAACCAGTTATAGAACTCAGTAAACTAACATAGAACATTAATCAGCTTGATGTAGCCTGTCTAGGAGGATCACGTTAAGCATTGAAATGTAGGAATATCCAGAATCAAGGGAGATTGTCCCAGTTCTGAGTACAGGCTCTTTAAGGGACATTGATTGGTCAATTATCAGCATTGCTTGAATATTATGGACTTGCTTTGTTCAGGTGGTGAGTTACTAACTCCACCACGGGGAATTTATTTAGTTCAAAACTTCCAAATCAACTCACAATTGTCATGACGTTGGTGCTTCACTATTATGTCAGTTCTATGTGCTCTATTCTTGTTAGATTTAAAACTGTTCCAGAATGCTTTAAGCAAAAGAGGTACTAAGTAACTCATGAAATAGATCACAGCTAAGGGCTGTAAAATCATTGTTCTTGACAATAAGGTGCAACAGTAAAAATCCCTCTACCCCTCTTTTTCTGTTTATTTCAAAAGTCTTGTTAAATGCTGATCAATCTCAATTATTAGCTCATCACTAGAGCTTCTAATAAATCCAATGTTGGAAATTTCAAGACGTTGCTACTCCTAGGAATATTATTATTAAAATTGGAAAAAATGACAAGTTGTGCAGTGGTTTTTGACCTGCGCCTCTGCATTCTTTACCATCTAATTTTGTAATGTCAACAAACTAGTACACATTACATCTAAGTTACTAATAAGTTTGTAAATCTTGAACCTATGGGCAAATGGTAAGACTATAATAAATAGGAACAGACATAGGCTGGTCCGCCCCTTCAGCCTGCTCCACCATTCAATAGGATTGTGGCTGATTCAACACTCCTTACATTCATTTTTCTGCCTCTTCCCCATAACCCTTGATTGCCCTACTGATTAAGAATCTATTTCAGCCTTAAAAGCACAATGTAACAATGCTCCCTGCTGACTTTGGAGAAAGATTTCCACAAAGATTTAGCAATCTCTGTGATGTGGGTCTTGCTTTTCTCAATGTTAATTTCATTCCGGCATCAGCTACTGAGAATACTGAGCATTGAACAAGAGGAAGCACAATGAAGAAATCGCTTAAACAGTAATAATTTTACAGGCAGTAAAATAAAAATTGAGTCATGCATTTGGGATTATAGTAGAAAATAAATTATCACAAACAAATAATTGTTTAGAAATATTTATTTAAAAAGCTATGGCTTTCTTTATCTTATTAGAGAAATTTGAATTTCTGTAAATATTAAATTAGGTTTTCAGGACCAGAGAGGTTGTCATAATAATTATTTGACTTGATAGAATCCCTACAGTGTGGAAACAGCCCTTCAGCCCAACAAGTCCACACTGTGCCTCTGAAGAGCATCCCACCCATCCCCCCATATCCCTGGACACTATGGGTAATTTAGCATGACCAATCCACCTACCTTGCACATCTTTGGACTGTGGGAGGAAACCAGAGCACCTGGAGGAAACCCACACAGACATGGGGAGAATGTGTAAACTCCACACAGACGGTCACCCAAGGCTGGAAATGAACCTGGGTCCCTGGTGCTGTGAGGCAGCAGTGCTAACCACTGAGCCACTGAGCCACCATGCCACCCCTTGATTTGATTTGATTTGATTTGATTTATTATTGTCACATGTATAGAGATATGGCAAAAACTACTGTTTTGTGTGCTAATTAGACAAATCATACCTTGCGTAAGTACATCAGGGTAATAGAACAGAATGCAGAATATAGTGTTACAGCTACAGAGAAGCTGCAGAGAAAGATCAGTTCTAATATATGAAAGGACCATTCATATGTCTGATAACAGCAGGGAAAAAAGCTGTTGTTAAATCTGTTTGTAAGTGTTTTAAAACTTTTGTATCTTCTGCCCGATGGAAGAAGGTGAAAGAGAGTATAACTGGGGCGGGACTGGTCTTTGATTATGTTGGCTGCTTTCCCAATGCAGTGGGAAGTGAAGACAGAGTCAATAGAACAAAAGCTGGTTGTCATGGTGGACTGCGCTGCGTTCACAACTATCTGTAATTTCTTGCAGTCTTGGGCAAAGCAGTTGCAATACCAAGCTGTGATGTGTCCAGGTAAGATGCTTTCTATGGTGCATCTATAAAAATTGATCAGAGTCGTGTGGACATGGTGAATTTCCTTAGCCTTTTGAGGAAGTAGAGGTGTTGGTGTGCTTTCTTGACTGTAGCGTTAACGTGGATAGACCAGGACAGATTGTTGGTAATATTTACTCCTAGGAATTTAAAGCTAATGATCACCTCCACCTCAGCACCATTCATACAGACATGGATGTGTTTTCCACTCTGCTTTCTGAAAACGATGACCAGCTCCTTTGTTTTGCTGATATTGAGTAAAGATTGTTATCTTTATACCATGACACTAAGCTGTCTTTCTCTTTCCTATATTCTGTCATGTTATTGTTTGAGATCTGATGCACTATGGTGGTGTCATCAGCCAATTTGTAAATGGAGTTAGAGCTGAATTTGGCCATGCAATTATGAGTGTATAAGGAGCACAGTAAGGGGCTGAGTACTCAGCCTTGTGAGACACCGGTGTTAAGGATTATCATGTAGCTGTTGTTGCCCTTCCTTACAGATCACGGTCTGTGGTTCAGGAGTCAAGGATCCAGTTGCAGAGCGGGGAGCATCTCTGCTTTAATTCTTCTGATTTAGTCCATCCATAAATCTCAATATCACTCATTCAAAATAACTTTCTCAAGAACTTTTGAGCAAATATAATGGCACAAAAAGTGGAAATCCATGTCAGGTCAAATTATTTCAAAGTCTCCATCTGTAAGAATTTCAGCAGTGCACCCTGTGGAAGAGTAAGGTGTCACTAATAGCAATTGCTGGATTTTGATGTTTAACTGCACGCCTGTAGATACCAGAAGTGCTGTTATTTTTACTGTTGTAATGATGGTGAATGTTACTAGTTTCACTACCGTTATAGCTGCAAAATCCATGTCAACATACTGGACTGAGATAGTAGGAAATGCAGATGCTGGAAAATCTGAGATAACAAGGTGTAGAGCTGGATGAACACAGCAGGCCAAGCAGCATCAGAGGAGCAGGAAGGCTGA
>NC_063342.1:22095602-22109075 GCF_021869965.1 Rhincodon typus | reverse complement strand
ACCCCCATCTCCTACCTACTAACCTCATCCCGCCCCCTTGACCTGTCCGTCCTCCCTGAACTGACCTATCTCCTCCATACCTCCCCACCTATGCTCACCTTTACTGGCTCCATTACCCCCTCTTTGACCTGTCTGTCTCCTCTCCACCTATCTTCTCCTCTATCCATCTTCTATCCGCCTCCCCGTCTCTCCCTATTTATTTCAGAACCCCCTTCCCCTCTCCCATTTCTGAAGAAGGGTCTAGGCCCGAAACGTCAGCCTTCCTGCTCCTGTGATGCTGCTTGGCCTGCTGTGTTCATCCAGATCTACACCTTGTTATCTCAACATACTGGACTGTTTTGATTCAAACAGAAATCAATGACTAGCCAATATATAGCCTTCAAGTATGGATCCACCAACCCCAATACTCTAACACCCACCATCACCACCTGCCCCACCCCTGCACAAGCAAGCTGTGCAAAATAACATAAATAACAGCTCAATATTATCTTTTGTTAAATACTAGAAACTTCAGGATGTCAGCTTTCTTGTGTCAAATCAGATCTTATTTAAAAACTTACTATATCCCAAGGGTGCGTGCTTAAATGGGAACAAAAGCAGTCAGCTATCTTCATTGCATTATCTCAAAGCTAGACACAGGATGTGAAGTATTAGAAATTATCATACAATCTGTGAAGCCTGACCCTTTTGTCTGTCATTTGCACCTGTCACTATGTAATGTTGCAGCAGACACATATGCTGCATGCAGGTAATAGGTGATTAGCAAATTTGCTTGAGCTAATGTTTCATTTGAATGCTGGTGCATATGTTCCTAAATCTGGCACTTAGTTGTCATTAAGGCTCCAACATTTTTTCCCTTAAATTCTGTGCTTTTGAAGGAGTGAGTAAGAATATAGTTTATGGAAAACATCATAAGCTAGAATGGTAAGATAAGGCAGCTTTCCTGGCATGATATGTTCTCCCATAGGGACATGTCATGCCAATGCTAACCAGATGGAATTTTGTAAGCGACAACAAAGGGACAATCATCTGCATTTATACAGCTGGGCAGTTCCCAGGAACATTGACAATTTTGGTACCAAGCAGAAGAAAAAGCTTTAGGACTGGCAATGGAACTCTTAGTTGAGTGGGAAGCTTTTAATGAGGACCTCAAAAAAGATCAAAGAAATGGAAGGATGAAGAGTTGTAGGAGAGAATTGCAAGTCTTAAAGTCTACATATCTGAAGATATAATCACCAGTGGTACGATGAAGGAAGTCTAAGATGCAGAAGAAGCCAGAATTAAGAAATGCAAAGCTTTTGCAAGTTTGTGGCTCAGGAGATGTTTAGAGAGCTTTAAAGGGTGAGACTATGAACAGATAATAATTTTAATTGCAAGGCATTGGTTGGCTGGGAGCCATCATATTTCAGCAAGTCAATGATGGTTTGAGTTGAAATACAGGACCATAGATGGTCGGTGTGGACTTGTTGGGCTGAAGGGCCTGTTTCCACACTGTAGAGATACTACGAACTTTTAATTTCTACATGGTATTTCTTCCTTTCTGCACCACATTCCCATACTCTCTCTTGGAGGATTCATTATGTTAAAGAAACTTTGTAAGTGCTAGTTGGTATATGAATTATACACTATTATGGTTCCTCACATGGGGTTCGGTAATCTCAGTTAGCTGGATGGCTGGTTCGCAATGGCACAGGTTCAATTCCTGCTAATGCTGACACTACCATGAACGTTCCTCCTTTTCAACCTCACCCACACCTCAGGCACGGTGGCTCCCAGGTTAAACTCACTGCCAGTTGTCTCCCTCTAACGAGAGAGCAGACCTATCGTCCTCTGGGACTATGGTGTTTTTAAATTATTATATAGCCTCAAGTCATTTTTTTTAATATGTTTCTAAATTGGAATTCTCATCATATAGTCTGGAGGAATGCATTATAAGAATTTATAACGAAGATTGAACTGAATGATGGCAAACTGAAATCAGGAGATGAGTTTGTCTATTCAAGACAAATCATAACAGAAGATATTAGAGGAAACATTGAAGACTGAAGAAGGATGTAATTACCAGAAGTAATCTTGTGGAAGAGGAGAATATGTTAGCAACAAGAAAGTGCATGGCTTTTAACAAGGCGAAAAAGGTCATAAGAAGTGGCTTCCTATCCAGTTTAATGTATGCCTCTGTATGCTGGGCAATGAACAGATTTGTGAACACAAATGTCTAGATCCTATAACGTAATCTTAAAATTCCATCTACAGGCTATAAAACATATTAAGAGGCACTTGAAATGTGAGAGTGAAATTGAAAGAGTGACATCCAGAAAATAAAATGTCAGTATTTTGGCCATTTAATTTAAGCTGCAAAGCTACAGAGATCTATGCTGGAGGACAAAGTGGAAGACAATAGAAAAGGCACAGTTGGACAATACACAGTCATACAGTGGCTGCAGTGGAACCGCATTGGGTATGTGAGGATCCTGCAAGACAGCTGAGTGTAACATACCACCAACAGGATGGGGGGGGGAGGGTAGGGTTTGGTATCAGCCTCTCAGCAGCCAAAAACTGTGCTGAGGTTATATATCTGCAGTCCCTTGCAGATTACAGTTTCCTTTCCCTCCCACATTCCACTGATAATTCCCTAATCAGCCCCTAGGCCGATGTGTAATTCTATTGTGCAGCCACATGTCCGGTAGCTGGGGGCTCTCAACTGATCTGTCACATCTGTCAGTGGCCTAATCAACCTCTCGAATAGAGACTAAAAAGGCGCTCATGTGACTTGCCCATCATTGTCACCTGTCAGTCTGTTGCTGTGTTACTGGACTAATTGGTAAAATGTTTAGCTTGTTTCAGTCACACATATGTGGGGAAGGAACTAAATAGTGTCAACTGAAAACCTATTAGTTTGTGATTCAAATAGAGGGATTAGTAGGTACTTGGCAAACTAACACCATACCTGCTAAAAATAGAATAAGAAATGGAAGGGAGAATACAGTAATATCTTCAACTAAGAACTCTGCATCCACTATATCTAAAAAAAACCCTGCTGTATCATTTTGTGCTAAACATTATTTTAATTCTTACATGTTTCATTCATAAGAATTTAATTCTGCCCTTAATAGCAACGCTTCATTGGGAGAATCCATCTGTCTGAAACAATTTTGTATGTTGAAATGTTTTCTTATATTTTTAACTTGTACTCCATATCGGCATCCTTTCTCATTTTCAAGTGTTGTTTTTCCTTTAGAAATGCATTTATGGCATCAGATAGTCACTTCTTTAATTTGTATGCTAAAGTTGTAAAATGATTGCAGGATGATTCAAAACTTTCATAGGATAAAAATCCTTAGAATTAATAAATGAAGAAGAATTAACAAATAAAGAAGCAATTGGGTACAAAATGATGACAGTCACCTAATGTATTACAGTAAGAGTGCCTATTGTGGTAGAATTATTCATAAAGAACAATAATTCATAATTCTTTGTAAATCTCTTGATCATCCAAGATATGGAGGTCTTCCTTCCTTGTAATTTGCTCATTTCGCATCCCTGCCACCAAAAGATGAAATCCCATCTGCTACCTCTCAGGTGCAGGCAAAAGATTGCATGTACTATTTTGAAGAAGTACAGGTGAGTGTTGACCAATATTAACTCTCATTCACCATAATTAAGGTAAATTATTTGGCCATATATCTCATTGTTGCCTGTGGGATAATGCTACACATAATTGATTGGCATGCCTAAAGTAGTTTGTTGACTACAAAATGCTTTGTGATGTATGAAAATGTGAGAAGTGGTCTAACTATGCACATTTTTTTAAAACTTTCATTTCTTTCATATTGTGTTCTGCTGCCTTTTGCTGATTTCTGATTCTCCCTCATAGTATAGACACTAAGGGCTGCATCTTACCAAAATTCTGTAACATGTAAGTTTCAAGACAGTTTTCTCTCTGTGAGGTCCAGCAAATTTTCTCATGAAATTATTCAAAATGCGCCTCATTAACTATTTACCACACCCATTGATGCCCCTCTTGTCCGATGCTAGGCTAATTCTCACACTTGCCTTAGGCAGAAGTACTCGCCATGGCCAGAATATCCCTGGATCTCTGGCATCCTCACCAACCTGAAAAGGCTGTTGCACACCCTTCCAAGTGCAAGCAGTCCAGAGCTGCCCTGCATGGTTGCAGACAATTGTACCAGACATAGCAGACAAGGGGAAATTGCTGTCCTGCTTGACGGACAGGGACCTGGAGGGTTAGAGCAGAGGAAGGATGTCTTCTTCCCCAAGGATTTCCAGAGAAGGCCACAACACCAGATCCTACCAAGCTGGTCTGTGGTTGCCATCCAGATCAGTGCTGTCTCCACGGTCTGGAGAAATACACAGTAATGCCATAAGAAAATCAATGGCCTTCTCAACTTTCCCAAGATAAGTGCCATCATCTTCTATCTGTACAACATACTCACTCTATCTCAACTACTGCATTCCACCTTCCATCAAAGGTCATGTTCTGCCACTCTCACTATTGCCCTCACTTGCTCTTGTTTCCTTTCAATCTTAAGTAATCTTTGGCAAGAATATTGCATTTTTTAAAGAGCATTTGAGGATATCCTGCATTTCCTCCATTATCCTGCTAACTACTTGCTGTGATAAATCTTGGAGTAGAGAACCTCTTTTGGAAATCTTGTGACACACATGCTGATGATGTGGTCTGCCCAATGTAACCAATCAACAACAAACTCACTTAGCGAGAGGGCAAGATTACTAGCAAAACTCAATAGTTTCACCACAGTAGGAAAGGTAACAAACAGAACACACTTCCTCGCCCAACATGGACACAAATGCATTCTTAATTCCCTTCAGGGAACCCTTGACGATCTATCCTGGTTAAGTGCAACTTTAAATTGAATCTTATACAATGGGTCCTCAGCTCCCCTAGGCCCTAATAACTGGTCCACAGGACCCAAAAATCTTTCCACCAGTTTGTCAGTTTCATATTCCAAACTCTGTCTCTATATGTCCCAAGGGAGGGGTACTAGCTTCAGTGGTGGGAAGGGGCAGGTGGAGGAGTCGTGAGATATCACCAGTGTACAAAGAGCTGTCCCCCCAAGGACGGTAACTCATCTTCCTTCCCTTTTAAAAGATGCACACTCCTGCATGTCTGCCCACACCAACAATATGATGACATGCAATATATTAACAAGGTCATTTGACTTGATAACAAGTTCTAGTGACCCTTAATTATTCATTTAATTTGTTGATTTCAATGCCCTCCCACCGAGTTGCAGTGCTGATTTTGTGGGTGTGTGGGAAGGTGCTGGACTGACTACCCAGCAAACCTTGTGTGCTTGCTCCATTGAAAACACACCCATATTATAAACCAGACCAAACCCCTCAAAATGTATTAAGGAGATAACCTAGACCCTAACTTTTTCTTATTTTAAAAGCAAGTGCCAAGTGTTGCATTCCAGACGCAACTTGATTGGTCAAACTACCATAACAGATGGTGGTGGTGGCAGAGTAGACAGCACTCAGGGTCCTAGGCCTGAGGGTCATCAATGCATCCACTTTTTCTTTCCCTTTTCTTCCTTTCTCTTTGTTTTCTAAGATCTTAAAGTGTTTTTTTCAATAAGAAAACATACCTTGGTGCAGCTGAGAGCCAGAATAGAGCAGGCTGGAGGCCTGGATCGGTGCAGAATGGCTACGAACCAGAGTTGAGTGGGCTGGAGGCCTGGAGCAGAGCGGGAACTGTTTTTGGACTGGAGTGTGGCAAGGGTTATCAGTAGCTTGCATGCCAGTCAGACCACGTGGAAGCCCCTGTGCTGAGCTACTGCAATGCAATGTTTATCTGTAACTTGTTTATCTGACTGCAATGTTCCCTTTAGCTATATCTTATTTCTAACTTATACTATGAATTATTGTAAGGTAATGCAACTTCTCTTTTTTATTCCTCTTTTTGTACCTAAGATTTGTACCTAGGTATTTTGTACCAAAAATGGCGCCACTTTCACTGTATTCCTGTACTTCTGTATTTGAGTACACGTGACAATAAAGGGTATTCCATTCTATTCTATTTTACTCTATTCTGTTCTACCAGTCTTGAAGCAAAACACACTTTATTCCTACACTATAGTTAAAATACAACAAAAGAAAAAAGAAATTGGAATAATTAATACCATTGGAAATCTTAACAGAATAATAGATTATTTAACTTGTAAACAGTAATCACTCCAATATTGTAACATCCCATAAACACACCTTTGGCAAAGGCAAATTCAGTAAATCAGATTGCCTCCGAGGCAGTTCTTCAGTCCAGGAGGAATAGCACCAAGAGAAAACTCTGAGAGACAAAGAGTAGCAGGGAGAGATGCACTGCAGCTACCAAACCCAGCTTTAAGTCCGCAGCAACTGCTATTGAAAAACTAGAACGAAAAATCTTGGTTCTGTGGAGCTTGACCACACCCATTCAGGTTGCTTCTATTGTTCCAACTTAGAAAAAAACCAAGTCCTCACAAGCTGTTTACTTTATTGGATTCAAATAGGCAGCTCTCACCTCTGTCTTAAAAACTATCTCAGAAAAAAAGGACAACGTACACCTCTTAAAGCCATAATATTGTCATACCCAGTGGGAGCATGCAAAACCCGCATCACCTTATATGGTTCTTTGGCCAATATAGTCTGATAAAACTCTTGTGAAGTGCAGTGGGTTGTTTTATTTTATTCAAGGTGTTCTATAAAGGCACATGAGAAATATCCACAAACTGTGTATATGTGTTTCACAATTGTTACCAGATGCTGATAATTTCCCAAAAGGAGAGACCAATCGTTTGTGTGTTTAACTCTGAGAAAGAATTATTGTGAAATGTAATTATGCAAATATGGGCCATGCCTTTGTCTCTCTGCGATATATCTTGCAGTGACAAAGTACCATGTAATGTAGTAAGCCCTTAAATAGTCATAGCTAAACAAATCGCTAATTCAGAAAACTCAGGGGATCTGGCACAGCTCCTGGCATCCTCTAAATCCAAACCTCTTCCATCATGTACAGAAGTCATTGCAAGCTTACAGCTGGCATCATGTTTTTCTTAGAAGACCAAGACTGAGGTCAATTGTATTCCTTAAATTTGCTGCAAGTAAAGAGACTAATTGATTACTGCAGGGAGTTTGAACTTGAGAAGCAGAGACAGAAGAATATTACAGACACTTTTCCAGCTGGGATGTATTAGAATGCTTTAAAAGAGGGCCTTAGTCTAGCTGTACTGTTGTTTATTTATATGGACAGGATGCACTGAACTGTTTCGTGAAAACAAACTTCAAAGTGTTTCTCTAAACATCCCTTGTTTGCCTTGCTTGTGCAATGAGAAGCATACAGATCATAGGGAAGAATAGCTCAATAATCAGAATTAAATATCATTCTGACAATGTCTACATAATCAGAATTTGGTTAGTTTGCAACTGCTAGAAATGTTATACTGTAAGCCCTACTTTGTAAATAGACTTTAAAATAAACAATCCAAGTTTACTGCTTGCATGACAGGAACAAGAGACATATAAAATATGTTTTCACTAAGGCTTGCATTTTATGTCCGTAGAGTCCTAAGGCTGGATGTTACAGGCCAACCAAACATGAAAAAGAGAGTGAGTGGACCCATAAAATAGGGTGCTGTACCATCATGCCCACCTACTTGCTCCCTAATCTCGGGCAAGTTGAAAGATTATGCCCAGCCCTTTCATTCCTTCCACTGTCACTTGATGTAGTAGCCTGTGATACAAGATATTTTTATCAGACATTCTAAATGTATACAGCCCTTATAGTACATCCTTCCTGTCAAATTTCACCCTGTTAACTCTAAAACACTTCTACCAATATTTCTTCAACATCTTCTTCCCTACTAATACAATGTAATCATTAAATATTCTAGACTTGCCCTGCACCTCGCAGCATTTATTAGTTTCTTTAAGCTGAATAGAACCTGCCCAAATCTTACTACATGCTTACTATTTGCATGCCAGTAGAAGACTTATGTTATCCCTTCAATATTAATTTTCACAATATTTTCATATTCTCTCTTTGCTAGTTTAATTTTGCTCTTCACTTGTCCAACTGTATGGATACCACTTGAATAATTCACCTAACATACATCAGGCACCCTCTTTTTTTCTGTATCATCACATTCTTTACCTCCTCCTCTGTCATCTAAGGAGTGCTGGCTTTGATTCCCCGACCTTTGCCATTGTTAGAATGATTTTGTTTCTTACGTAACAAGCTTTATTTGTTGGAATATGATTGAGTGGATTTTTTTTAGATTTGTTTATGTAGATTGTTTCTTGGAAAGACGTAGGAGGAAAATTGGAAATCATAGAGAATGTTTGGATAATATAAGTTCCTAATTAACTAATTAGATGATAAGAAAAAAAAAGTTAGAGATATATTAAAACAGGGAACATAAAATTCACATAACAAATTACAAAAGGATATTTGACAGCGATAATTTATATCCAAAATGTAAATCACAGAGTCGTGGCATACGAAAAGCACAAAAGAAGTAGAAATTTTATGCAACTCAAATGCAGCACCACTGCTTATTTGCATTTCTGGTGCATATTCTTTTGGGCAAAATTGATGTTCACAACACCAACCTTTCTGTTGCCAATTTTGCTCTTTTAATGTTGATGTCATGCAAACTTAGAGGAAGAACCACTCTGCTTACCTTATGGAAACACATATGTTTTAATGTTTTTTGTTATTTGTCCAGTAACCAGAGACGTATGGTGTATAAGAAAGAGAAAGATGTGTCTCACAATTACAATTAAGGTAAGATAAATATGGTCTCAAGTGAGACTAATTGGGTGACTCATGAGTGATCACGTCCCAAGTGATCTACAGTTAATCTAAAAAGCATTGATATTTATCAGACTAAATAGTACTTCTGATAGCTTGTTATTTTGAATTCATCGCTTCAATTGAAAATTACATTTTACTGCTCTTTCTTATAGTGAGAAAAAAATGATCTCTATGTTAGTTTGCATTTGAAATGTCATACTTGTGTCAAAATGACTTATTTCTCCTATTGGTCCACTTAAATGTTACGTTTGTTTGATTCTGGCACAGATTCTCCCTTTTGGAGAATGTTGGGGATATTTTATAAAAGTTAGCAGCTTGATAATCAACTTGTTGAATCACACTGTGATGGCTCCTTCTGTGGCTATCAAGTCTTTAAGTGATACCTGAACTCAGAGATTCTTGCACAGATATGGGGTCACTATCTACTGAGCCACAAGACTTCCTACATAAATGATGCAATCATTTACATGTCACATACCATATTTTGCCTCTGTAAGAGAAAGAAAATCATTTCAATCATAGCTCTGGAAATTGCTGTAAAAAGAGACATGCGCTCAAGGTCTTTTGTCTTGTACTCATCACGACAGGCACAAGAATGCAAAATGTCAAGGGGAGCAACAATTTATGCTGGATGTGAAAAGGCTACTGAATAGTTAGTATATTGTCTTTGACTAGTCAATGAATGAACTACAGTGGAAAATATGCTAGGAATCTATTGAGTTCCCTGCTTTTGCTTAATTCCAAATAGGTGCAATATGTGGATATGTTCCTTTTGCATGCAAAATATAGTTCCTACCAATAAGTATATTTAGCCTCCAGCAAGACTAAGTGAGGCATATTGCAAATCCAACTGATAATGTTATGATACCAGGCACATGGGGAATACGTCCTAATGACTGGTGGATCATATCAAACAGTATATCCCTTCTGTTGTTTGCAGTTGTCAGAGAACTGACCATAGTCAACTGTCTTGTATTTGCAAAGAACAAAATATAATGTCTATTGTTACATGTGACTCAGCAATTGGACAGCACTTGTAGAACAATCCTGAGTATACAAATCACGACACTGACAACCAATGTAGGATAATCAGTTGGATTCACAACTTGGAGTCATAGAGTCATTGAACTCAGAAACAGACCCTGCGATCCAACTCATCTGCACCTATCAGACATCCCAATCTGACCAAGTCCTATTTGCCATCATTTGGCCCATTTCCTTCTAAATGCTTCCTATTTATATAACCATCCTTTTAAATGTTGTAATTGTACCCACCTCCACCACTTCTTCTGGCAGCTTGTTCCATACCCATACCATCCTCTGCGTGAAAAAGTTACCCCTCAGGTCCTTTTTCAATCTTTCCCCTCTCGCCTTAAACCTATGCCATTTAGTTTTGGACTCCTCCACCCTAGGAAACAGATCTTGGCTATTCACCCTATCCATGCCCCTCATGATTTTATAAACCTCTGTAAGGTCCACTCAGCCTCTGTTGCTCCAGGGAAAAAATCCCCAGCCTATTCAACGTCTTCCTATAGCTCAAACCCTCCAGACTCAACAACATCCTTGTAAATCTTTTCTGCAGTATCTCAAGTTTAACAAAATCCTTCCTATCAAAGGGCAATCAGAATTGAATGCAGTATTCGAAAAGTGGCCTCACCAATGTCCTGTGCAGCTGCAACATAATATCTCAACTCCTACCCTCAAAGTTCTGACCAATGAAGGCAACCATGCAAAATGTTTTCTTCCCCACCCTGCCTACCTGTGATTCCACTTTCAAGGAGCTATGCTAGATGGTATACATATTAATATGTAAGGAACAGTGCTCTGTAGGGAAAAGGGGAGCATATCCAGGCATTGCACTTTTTTTAGAATTAAACAAATGCATAAACGACAATAATTCCCTCGATCACTCTTCATGGCAACACCTTGACCACTTAGAATTGATTTGCCAACCAATCAACACTCCTCTTGCATGCAAAGTAAATTGTTGCTTGATTTAAATTTGGCATTCTTGCACCTCTCCTGATGAGTGCATGATGAAAATCTTTGACAGCATGTCTACTTTTACAGCTATTCACAAGTTCTGTACCACAAAGTGACTATCTCTGGCTTTTTATTTAATGTATCAAAATCAAACTTTCCACACAATGGGAATTGCATGATTAGCTTCATTGGATATTGTTTATTTCCTCAGCTACAGTGTTTCACTTAATATGATATTGAGTAGTACAGATCATAGAAGTCCCACACTTACTTAGTTAATCTCACCCAAGAATACAGTAGGGGTATTACATTGACTTCTCCCTTGGATTAGGGAGAAGATAAATTGACTCAGAATCTTCCTCTTGAGAATTTGAATAGTTTTAATAGAACGTGCACATGTGTAGATGTTGAAAGAGGATGATTGTGTTTTTTCTATGACATGCCTATAGTCAAAACACTTGCCAAGAAAAGGGCAAAAAATAGAAGGACTGAGACCGCTTAAAAAAACTGCTAAACAAAACATTAGTTATGAGCACAACAATGATATTTGTACATATTACAGATGTTTATTTAATGAATTTTGTTTTAATTTATCATGACTGTATAATTTATACATAGGCTTATCATCTTAATTTTGTGTTGATTCACTAGCAGGGAGCCACTTATAATTATTTTAAATTTTTATGTGCAAAATTATTTTACTGCAGTTCAAACCTTAAAGTCGGCATTACTTTAGCTCAGGGTCTAGCACTCTTGTTACTAAAGGAAAGGCTGGTAGATTCAAGTTCCACTCCAGCAGCTCAGCACATAACTATAGTCAACACTTCAGTGCAATAGTACTGCATTATCAGCTCTTTACAGTGTCACCTCTGTGTCAGAAGGTCATGTATTCAAGCCCCACTCCAGGACTTGCAAACATAATCAAGGTTAACACTTCATTGAGGACCGAGGAAGTTCTGCATTGTTGAAGATGCCATCTTTCAGTAGACAGTAAAAAGAGGTTTTGTCTGCCTAACTAGGTAAATGTAAAAGATGTTATTTGCAAATTGGCCACCATATTGCATAATAACAATGGTTATGTTTCAAAAATCATTCATTAATTGTGAAGTGATTTGGGCAGCTGAAGACATGTAAAGCAATATAGACATTTTACAAATGCTGAGCCTCTGTTTCTTAGGATACCAATCCAATGTTATTTCAAGTAATTTACTTGGCCATTTAAAAATGACCCCTAAAGTTGTCAAAGAAGAGAGCTTTTCCAGTTTAATTTTAAACCAGACAGGTTGACTCCGGTTGGTGAAAGCTTGGTGGTTAACTGATTATCAGTATTAATTGGCACATTCTCCACGTAGCATTGGCATCAGTAACACCTCTACTAATCCAAGTCCACTTGCCAAACAATTAGCACTCTCTTCTCATTCAGTATAAATGTTGGTTTCCCCCTCAAATTGATATTCTTGAAATGATCCTGATGATGCATGACAAGAAGTCTTGACAAAATTTGTCTTCTGTCAGCAACAATTTTCATTGAATTATGTGAAATAGTGAATGCAATAAGTAGTGCCATATTATTGAGTCATGTTGGTTTAAGCAGAGTAGCTCCTCTGTGTTCTTCACAAATTAGAATATACTTGGTCTCTAATCTTCCATATTCTTCTCACATTCTGCTTGAACTCAGTGATATTTTGACATCAAATTCCATCCCCTCCACAAAAAAAGTAGAATTCCCCAGTCTGAAAAATTATGAAACATTAACATTACATTTAAAAATCTTTTGTCATCATACATTTCTGGTATTTTGTTTTCATTATAAATTCCCATGTGCATACCTATAAAGGAAACCATCAATTTATCATTTACCGCTCTGCAATTACTGTTTCTGGGCGGGGAAGGCACTGTAGTGCCACCACTGGGAGGGAAATACCATTACAGATGACAAGTTTACATAGGCCATTTCCATTGAAAATGTGATTTTGGAACTTATAATGAGAATATAAAAATGACGAGAGAATATATATATTTTATTAAAAATTAAAGATTAAATTACATCTACAAATCATGGTGCAATATCACCTAGTTACTAATCCTGCTTCAAGCGGAGATGCCACTTAATCTTTCTTGTCTGTGAAATGCTCCCAGAGAACTATTAGGATATAAGTCTACACAATTTGACTTTTTTAACACAGGCAACAAAACTATGTTTGCTGTATGTGAAATTAAAGTCTTGTCATATAAAGGAAACATTATGACACAAAGGAAACTTCACCAACTATATTTGAATGAATTGCAATAATTTTGATTACATAATTGTCAGATTTGACACTTGCTCATGTTGAAAGTTCTGGGCCTGATAAATAGTTATTCCTGTCTTTTTTTCTTTTTTAAAAAGGTACCAAATATCAAATGCATAAATGATCTGGACTTACCAATGAATCAAAGAAAGGTAATGCCATTGGAATCCAAGGGGTTTGTAGTGCTAAACTTAGGTAACTTTTCTTTTTTTTAATTGTTATTTAAATACAAACGAAACAATTGTCTAAAAAAGAGATTTGTTAGGTACAAATCCTGGTACAATATTGTATCAGAGACAGTAGGAATTGCAGATGCTGGAGAATCTGAGATAACAAGGTGTAGAGCTGGATGAACACAGCAGGCCA
>NC_063342.1:22053386-22095202 GCF_021869965.1 Rhincodon typus | reverse complement strand
ATACTCCTATGATGCTGCTTGGCCTGCTGTGTTCATCCAGCTCTACACCTTGTTACCCTGGTACAATATTTCGTGGTCTTTAACCCTGCTTCATCTAAAGAGGATAGTTGCTCTTGACGGTCTGTTCAATGCAATTTAGCGTTTTTAATATCCACCCCATCCCTTCTCCTTTATGGATAACAAAGTAGGATTTGCCTGATGTGGAATTGTTCATCAAAATCTAATACTGAATGATCTCACAAAACAACACGTGAAGTTTCCGAACATTTGGGGAAAACAGCTAGGCACTATACAAACTTAAATGTTCCCTTCTTAAAATGTTGACCACAATAACATCCCGATATTATATAACACAATATCTGAACGTGTATATTTCTGATTTCCCTCTAAGTACGGACGAATGATTCCAGATATCTAGAGCACCGGCGGCTTCAAGTGTCATGCCTAGAAGTAATTCACTAAGTTAAAACAAAAATGTGGCTCTTATTGCCGCCACTTAATCACGAGTTACATTGATGATTCCCTCTAAGGCTTCTCGATCCCATTTTGAAAAATTTAGCGTAGCTTCAGTCCCGGATTACTAATGCAAATTACAGCCAGTGGCCATAAGAAAACAAGCAGAAATTAAGTTAATTACAATAGTATTCTTATTAATCCAATTCATATTGACAAGGGTGGTGCTTTATATAATGATTAATCGAGTGGTTGTATTCATTGTACCGTTGTAAAAATTGCATTCTCGGCGACACTGATGAGCTACCAGGAGAGTACTTTCCGTCCAAAACAAGTTCATTCATCAATATAGCCAAAGGTCAAGTTATTGAGTTCCCGGTTCATACCAATTGAAGTTCCCGTCATTATATAATATAAATTTCCATGAATCCCAGGATAAGAAGTATTACGACCTCACGAACTTATTCCATAATATGGGTTAGAGAGAGCAAGGAATTAATTAGCAAGCAACATTATTTAATACGAGGTTTATACACTGTAGAGGCAAACTGTAGCGTCACAGCTCTACACCATTTCACTATCCTCAAAAATATTCCTACTCAGACTCACTCCCCCATATCCCCATCCACTCACTCGCATCCTCACTCAGACTCACTCACAACCCGACTCAGAGTCACGCACATCTCCACTCGGACTCACTGAGTCACAATCCCACTCACACAACCCCACTCACAGACTCACTCACTCACAACCCCATTCACAGACTCATTCACTCAAATACCAACTCTCAGACTCACTCATATCCCCACTCTCAGACTCACTCACATCTCCACTCAGCCTCATTCACATCCCACTCACGCGCGATATGTTAATTATGCATTCATTTCTTAGAAGCGAAGCAACACAATAAATGCAATAACTGTCCCCTAGTTCGACCACGTTTGACCTCCCGGTGCTTTAGTGGCCACTTTTTATACTGTTTGATTTCGATATCAAAGCTTCAGTGAGAAAGTGCCGCACAGTCCGTGGTGTCTGTCTTTGATGAAATGTTAAAGTGAGGTCCCATAGGCATGAGGTGTGGTGTGGAGACAGAGACCCAGAGATCCGACGGCACGAAATGTAAAAGAGCAGGGCACTCACCATCAACATCAATAAAATATCCGTGGAACCAACGGATTACTATCCAAATATTCTACTGTAAACAAGTGACCTGGAATAAAACCCTGGGTTCGGGGAGCTTGCATACAGCTCTACCCCATGTGCTTTTTGTCAAATTGGCTGCACATATGATGAGGAAAGAAAATTTGAACGTTTGACAAGGAAAGGAAACACTGAACTGTTCATACCATACTCGGATCTCAGTAACGCGGATTTTACGAGAGAACTACACAACCATGTGTGATATTACTTATTGAAATTATATTAAACGATGTTATTGGACATCAATGAACTTCTGATAAACTCATAATGAGGTGTCCACAAATATTTGTTACAGTTCAAATTTAATTAGTGATAGATATCCAGAAAACAAACCAAAGAAAATCGAGCAGATCAAAATGACTCTCCAGCTACTCCGCGCGGGGTTGTGTAAATGTCTGAAAGTGTATATTTGTTGTTTCTGAAGTTTTATTTATTTCAAATATTTGCGGGGCTGGTCACAGCGGGATAGTTCTATCCTCTGCCTCACCCACGCGCGCGTTCGCAGCGTATTTCGGCAGGTTATAGCGTAATACCCCGGGCAGTAGCTGTCCTGGGAACATACCTCATCATCCACTTTCCTCCCTCAATTCCTCTTCCTCACACATGCACCAAGAGTCGGCCCATTGGGACAGACCGGTTAGAGGGAGCGGGTGGAGTTGGGGATGGGGTAGAGGGATGGCGCCGGGGCAGGTATGAACTTAGCCCTTACTTTTATATATATATTTTTAAAAAAGTCTTGATAATAGTTACAATATTTCCCGCCAGCAAGCAGGATGCAACGAATGAAAACAAAACGCCGCTCACACCGTTCAATATGTTTGTCATTTATAGTGAGGAGGGTCACTGGACCCAAAACGTTAACTCTGGTTTCTCTCCACAAATGCTGCCAGACCTGCTGAGCTTTTCCAGCAATTTTTGGTTTTTGTCGCGACTTACACTTACCGCTTTCGATCGTTCCGGATAGACCTGCAAACGTAAAAAAAATCAACTTGAATTTTAAACCTATTTTCTTTGTATTTTGACCCGCTTGTATTTTATTTTAATTTGCCTTCCTAGTTTATTTAGATTTCAATATCTCCCATCGAGAAATAGGAATGGAGTGTATAAAATGACGCCAATAACCGCAGACACAGCCTGAGAGGGAGGCGGCGCAAAGGTGAAACTTTTTGGGCGCCACAATTGGAATGGAAACAATGAAGAATAAGACGTTCGAGGCTGTTTAAAGTGGTGGTGTTTGTCGTGCTATGTGCAGTTGTTGCTATCCTGCTGTGCCTTCCCCCACGCCAATAAAATTGTTAAACTCCCCTCCCCACCACTATCAGCTCCAAACCCCAGACTCAAGATCGTTTCTAAAAACCGAAAGAACTGCGGATGCTATAAATCGGGAACAAAAACAGAAGTTGCTGGAAAAGCTCAGCAGGTCTGGCAACATCTGTAAAGAGAAATCAGAGTTAACGTTTCGGATCCGGTAAGTTTAACTCTGATTTTTTTTCTTCACAGATGCTGCCAGACCTGCTGAGCTTTTCCAGCAACTTCTATTTTTGTTCAAGGTTGTTTCTGATGGGAAGTTAGTCGAAGATTTTAGCTCACGTTCCTCCTTTGCCGGAAGCTGAGGGGCCGTCACCTTTTGTCCGCTTTTCTTCTCACTCGTCTGGCAATCGCTTCCTCGATTGTTACATCCAACGGTAATATCACAGTGCGAGAAAAAAATGATGCTTCTAACAGCAGCGCGCCGTATCGCAGTAAAACACCAGAACAGAGACAAGTTGACGGGTAGTGAACGAGTTGAGTCGATAGCGGAATAGGTATCGTTTCCCCAATACACTCCCTCCGCCCCCTCCCTCAAGCTTATCTGAATGATAAAGAAATATGTGATATTATTTAGGTAATCCCCACTCTCAAACCGATAGTCACTTCGGCCTGAGTGAGCCTGATTTTTTTTTACATGCGTTGATGGGAAATTCTGGTCATTATCCCGTAAGTATGCAAAAAATAACCTAACAAACACAGTCTTCCCCCGCCCCCCCCCAAAAAAACTTTAAATTCAAAACAAGCACATTATGTATTTTTTTTATTTAATTTTAAAATCTCGACAGTTACTCGATCACACTTTTTTTGTCTTTGAACGGAATAATAAATATTATTTAGCACATTTCCTTACAAAAATAAACAGATGGAAAGCATTTTTTGCTTTATATTTTTTTTCTTCATTTTTTTTTCTCGCGAATGAGAAACAAGAGACTTTCGGTAAGACGTTACAGGTGGCTGATCAGATGAAAAACGAAATAACACGCTGGGTAAGGAGTTGTGAACCGCAGGACAGGAGTTAAACTGAGTTGAAGTGAGCTGAACAGCTACCGACACTGAGGGGTTGCAGTGAAAAAAAAGATCCACAGTAAACGTTTCAGTGAAGTCAGCCAAACCAACGAAACACAAACAAATATATTCACAAAGCCCTGGGGACGGCAAAGTACTTTATAACGGTAGTATCACACTCCAATTACCTTTGTTTCATCAAGGTGAGCGGCTATTTTTACAAGTAAGGAATACAAAATTTGTCTTTCTAGATTCAGGGCTGAAGTATTCCAAGAACATTTTTCCCCCAACCGATTCAATGCTGTACAGATTACTGCACCGAGCAAAAACAAGTCCCAAAGTCTTTACATTAAGTCCCACACACGGCTCCTTAAAGTTGGTCAGACCAGAGGACTGTTCTTTGTAAACATATCGCCTCTTTCCTCTTTCTGGTTCGCGGTCGTTTCACAGAAGTCAAAATGAATAGCAAAGTCTTTCCTACGTCGGCATTTCACGTAATGTCCCACTAGCACTGGCCGGAGCGCAATGCTGCGGTTAAAATATTGCCTATTCCGGGGAGCCATGATCGGGATTTTGCCGGCGGCTCAGTGTACAGTCAAATTCACCTGCTAGCAAGATGCAGTATCCCCTTTCCCCCGTGTCTCCGTCTGTTGCGATGATACATCCAGTTGACCCCCTCCCCCCCAAAAAAAGAGGGGAAGGGAAGACCGTGTTAACATTTCTTGATCCGTTTGCGATTTAAATAAGCGAGAGGCGAAGGGGGTGAGGGTTCGGTAACAAAAAAAAGGTTACTGCAACTTTCACATAGATACATAAGGATACTAGATAATAAAAAGGGACAAGTTCATCACAAAGATGGGGAATTAGAGCAGTCACGTTGCTTCATTCTCACCTTGGCTGAGTGACTGGGAGCGGTCGGAGGAGTCCAGTTCCTACGCTTCCTCTGCTTCACTTGGTGTCTGAGGGTAACCGGGCCATGCCAGCGCTGGACACATGAGGAGGCGGCGGTACCTGGCACATTGTGCACGGGCACGGCATGCCAGCCCACTGCTGGAAACCCGAGGCGGCAGCGCCCGCCGTCTTCAGGAGGCTGCCCGGGGCCCGGACGGCGGCGGCGGGTGAGAGGCTAGCACCGGCTAGAGGGGCCGAGGTGACGGCGGGGACCATAGCCGGGTGTGGGAGAGGGTGAGGGCCGTGGGAAGGCGGTAGGGCCGGGCCGGCTTGGCAAGCCGGGGATGGATGGAAGTTGCTGTGGTGTCCGCCGTAGATCTCGCCCAGCAGCCGCTTCATTTCCTCCAGAGAGCTGGTCAGCATCAGGATGTAGTTCCTGGCCAGCAGCAGCGTGGCGATTTTGGACAGTTTCCGCACCGAGGGGCCGTGGGCGTAAGGCATGACTTCCCTGAGGCCGTCCATGGCGATGTTCAGGTCGTGCATCCTCTTGCGCTCCCGGCTGTTGATCTTCAGCCGGAGCTGCTGCAGCTCGGACTCGCTCATCTGCTTCTTGTCCTTCGCCCGAAGCGGCTCCCTGGGCCGACCCTGGCCCCCTCGGCCGCACTCGCTCTGCGTGGACGAGACCGTGCCAGAGAATCCCGAGGTCGGCTCGTCCGACAGGAACAGATCCGGGGACGACGGCTGGCTCGATATCAGACTGGCATCAGAATCCATTCGTCAGCTCTGGAGCCGGGGACGAGAGGGGGAGGCGGGTGTCTGGGGGGTGTGGGTACTACCAGATCAAGAAGTTCAAACTTGCTTGTGGGCAGCTCATACATACAACAGGGTGTCTGTGTGCGTGTGTTGAGTGTGTGGGCTCCTACTCCCTACTTCTCAGGTAAAATGTTATCAGGCTTTAGTGTGGCCCGCCTTTTTGGGGCTCTCTCCACCCCCCCTCCCCTCGTATTTTATAGGGCGGACCATCGGCGATTGGGAGAATCTCTTGCATTGTTTCTGGCACCGGGATGTCCAATCGTCACAAGGTAACCAAGTACTGAATGGGGGTCTCCTCCAATACCGGGAGATGTGGGAGGTGCCGCTGGCTTGACACCAAAACAGTAGAAGTGTGTATGTGTGTGAGGGAGGGAGAGAGAGAGAAAAAAGTACAATAGGCAGAGTCAGCGGCTGGGACATCTGCTAAACCAACAACTGGAACGAAGTGCACGCTTTCCCAAAATATTCCCATTTCCATCAGCACGGGCTCCACACTCTTTGCCACTAAACCGTGCATTAAATTGCAAAGAGAATTATTTCATATTCTCTATCTCTCTCTCTCACACACAGAGACTACTCCTCAGGAACAACTAGATAGAAACCTATAACACGCTGGAAACCAGGAGCAATATTAAACAGAGGGAATCCTATTAAAACAATTCCCCTCTCTCCCTCGAACCATTCCCCTCCCCACACAAACCATACCAACATGTCTATTTTTGCATATCAATCAAACACTTAAAACTCATTTCACGCAGTCTGGGTCTGGTGTTAGAAAAGAAGACCCTTCTTAGACGTCTGTATCATCTGAATTGTATGAATCCAAACGATCTCTGACTGGCAGTTTTTAAAAAAAATGTGCTCTAGCCCCGATTAACATGTGTTATCTTTCAGTCTTTCCAGTCTCTCGAGTGAGGGTAACACCTGGCCAGTGAAGACACTGTACACCCCGAAATATTTCAATTTTGAGAAATGGGGGATAGGTCCGCGCGGAGTGCAGGCTGCGTTTCTGTTTTAGTGCAATCAGTTACAGGCGATCATTGGTTGGTTTCAAGAGTTTTCAGTCATGGGATTTTTTTGTATAATGAGAATACGGTTTTTGTTTAAAGAAGAAAGTAGTTTTTAAGAAACACATTTCTTTTAGCCCAGCTAAATAATAATTGACTCATTGAATCAGTGGTCATGCCACCGATTTAAGAAATATTCAATGACAAGCTACAGATTATTTGGAAATCGAATCGACACTGAACAATCCGGTGTAATTTACAGTTCGCTCAGTCCCACTCTGTGTACAGTTTACTGCACCACCCAGTAACTGACCGTTGAGGAGTTGTTGTAAGAAATCGCGTTTTAAAGCGTTGTAATTGTCCTATGACGGTTATGATCCGTGACGGTTCGATTAGCCAAGCTGTTACATTTAATCCTGTGAAATAAAGGGTGTGGGTGGTGGGGGATTTTTACCCCTCGAACAAGGCTGCATTTTTTTTGAATAAAAATGGACAATGACGTAGAAAACGCGTGGTTTGTACAATAGTAACATATGTGGAGCGATGCAGCAGCGCGCAGATTTGTCATTGTGTCATTTCTTTGCTGGGATTGAAGTTTGCATGTCTGGCGGTTTCACTCCCGACACCTGGCCGTCCGAAACTCATTCCCAAATCCTCCAGCAACACGCCATCTAGTGCTCATGTCAAATCATGGTCCCAAATAACACATTTACCGCTCGCTCTCACCCAAACACCCTCCAGCTCACCCGCTCTCTATTGTCTAGAAATCTTGTTACAGCTCTGTATTCGTCCTATTCCTTAAGCTGATCTTCTTTGACAAGTTCCATTCGTGTGTCTTTTACTCTCAACTTTCACAGAATCGTCAGCTTCCTTTGGTTGTTATTAGCAACTTCTCCATTTCTCAGGAAAATCTCGTTTCGATTGCTTTTCCCTGTAGTCGCCTTCGCCAAAGTCCCCGTCAACGTGTGGGGTATGAGAAAGTAGGCAGAGACCCCGACATTTGTTGAGGTAGATTAGCAACATTAAAAGAGGCGAGCATTTAGAACATTCACAAACGTGATTCAGGTTCATTGAATTATAAAAAGGCGCACACACCGGATCCCTTTTTATGTAGGTTACAGCGGTATGTGAAGAAGAGAGCTATTGTAGGACAGTGCCTGTATACCATCATTTCACCGCTAAAATGTAGATAGTTCAGCATGAGATATCGGGTCCGACAAGAGCTTTGCGTTATCACACTTGGGAAAAGTAACAAGGTAAGAAAAGCTCAGGCTTGAAAAGACGCATAAGTGTTCTCCCCGCTTTAGCATGGATCGTGAGAATGTTCATACTGTTTCTCAATCTTTAACCGCAACGTGAGTTACTCACCCGGCGCGTCTCGCTGATGGACCCCTCTCAGCAGAACACGCTTGTCCTGCTGCCGAAACAGCAACATAAATGAAAGTATCGTTATCTTCAGTTGACTACCCAACTCTGATGATACAACGGTCAGGAGGCTAAAGCTGCTGAGTAATTCTCTGCATTTGACTTTGCACTTTGTCTCCGGCCAAAACTCAGTTTATTTTCTCTAAAATTGATTTCCCACTCAAATTGATTTGGCATTTTAATTTATATTTTACATTGTCCGGGTAGTAGTGATAGTTACGAAATTTTGACAACGTTAATGGGCCAGTCAGTGCACCTATAATGAATGGTTATCCCATATACGCGCAAGCTGTTTAAACACTTGCTTTAAATAAGTACGTTTTGATGCTTCAGGAAGTACACTATAGGACTCAATCCAAACATTGAGCTTGTTCCCAATTCTAATAAATAGCAACAAGTATCATAGGAAACTTTGTTCTGTCACTACAATTAATTTGATAGAGTCTTCAAAAGAACCTTGAACTAAACTTCTTGATTAGCATATCTGTGTTATCTGTCTTCATAAATTTTACACACAACTTTAGAGAACAGTTTGCTAGACCACAGTTGCGACAACAAAACTTCAATTGAGATATGAAAAGATTCACCTAACACCCTATCACAGCTGTCAAAAAGCTTATTGATTTTCACTTGAATTTCTTTAGCTGTTTGACAGCTGTGTTAGGGTGCTAGATGTTGTCATAACCAGGAAAAGTAAGTAGTTGTTGCAATGTGGGGAAATAAGGAAAGATCCCCATAAACAACACATTGACTAGCGAAATCTTCAAATATTAGCACAGGACCCTTAAACTGTACCTGAGACTGTAAACATTTCAATCGGAGGACCATGTAAATTCATCACTCCTTAATGCCAATACAAGTGTCAATCTAGTTTAAATGCTCATCCTGTGTGCAGCTTGAATCCAACTGAGTTAGAAATAATCATAACAACTTATGAGGCATGCTGATATTCGATATACTCAATCTGACATGATCTACAAATGTCCACTTTATAGAAGCTGACTTTTTATAGCCTGATACATGATCTGATCTGACCTTTTGTAGACCATCTGGTCCAGTAATAAAGGACTGAATAATGGAAACTTAAAAAGAAAAAAAACTGATAGATTAAGTGAATGGGCAAAACCAACGCAAATGGATTCCAGTGCAGGTAACTGTGAGGCAAATAGTTTGAACAGGATACTTTCTAAGTGGTGAAAAGTTAGAGATGGTGGAAATTCAAAAGGAGTTGGGGTTTCAAGTACATAGATCATGACAATATCATGGCAGGAACAGAAAATAATTAAAAAGGCTAAAGGAATACTGGCCCTTACATCTCAAGCACTAGATCAAAAGTGGGTAGAAGTCATGTTTTAGCTATGCAAAGCCATGGTCAAACCATACTGGGAACACTATGAGCATTTCTTAGGAAGCATACACTGCCTTCGAGGGAGTGAAACGTAAGATTAGCAGATTGATACCTGATCTTCAAAGGTTAAATTACAAAATAGATATGTTTTCCTTAGAAATTAGATGGTTAAAATATGATGTGATCAAAGTTTTTATGATATTGGGAAGAGCTGACAGGGTAGATAGAGAGTAATTATTCCTGCTGGTCGCAGAATCTAGGACTAGGTGGCATAGTCTAAAAATTAGGAAACACTTCTACACCGTAATAATTGTTTGAAACATTCTTTCACAAACATTGATCATGGTAGAGTCATAGAACGATACAGCATACTGAAGGAGGCCCATTATGTCCGTATCAACTCTTTGTTTTGACAGTTCATTAAATTACCTTATTTTGCACATGTACACCAGCTAATAATTTTAGTCTCACAAATACGAACCACAAATTTGTTTAGTTCTCATAATATTTATTATACTCAAAACATTATTTCACAAAAAAACACAATGAATTTAGTTTATTTGCCTTGACTCTCATTTAATTAGATTTATGATTTTCAAGATATTTCAATTAAGTTGCTAAAGTACAGGATACAAGAGTTGGGACATCATGTTATGGCAGTACATGACACTGGTAAGGCCATATTTGGAGTACTGCTTACAATTCTGGTCGCCCTGCTACAGGAAGCATGTTATTAAACTGGAAAAGGTGCAAAAAAGGTTTACAAAGATGTTACCAAGGCTGGAGAGTGAGTTATAAAGAGAAGCTGGAAAGGCTGGGACTCTTTCCCCTGGAGTGTAGAAGGCTAAGGATGAGCTTATAGACGTTTATAAAATCACGAGGGGCATACATAAGGTGAATAACAAAAGTCTTTTCCCTAGGGTAGGGGAGTTCGAAACAAGAGGGCATAATTTTAAGGTGAGAGGAGAAAGATTTAAGAGTGACACAAGGGGCAACTTTTTCACACAGTTTGTGTATGGAATGAACTATGAGAGGAAGTGGTCGAGGTGAGTACAATTACAACATTTAAAAGACATTTGGATCAGAAAAATTTAGAGGATTATAGGCCAAATGCTGGCAAATGGGATTAGTTCAGTTTAGGAAATCTGAATGAGTTGGGCCGAAGGGTCCATTACTGTGCTGTATGACTCTATGACTTTCCTAAGTAAACAGTAGTCCCTCAAAAGCAGAGATAGAAGAAATTATCATGGAGAATGAGAAAATGTCAGATTCATCAAACAAATATTTTGAGCCTGTCTTGACAGCTTCACAGAGGATATAAGTTTCATATCAGAAATAGAGGGCAACTAGGGAATAAAATTATTGTGGAAACTATGGTAATTAGTGTCAGTATGGAAAAAATATTGAAGAGACTTGTGGGACTAAAATCTGACAAAATTCCAGAGCCTGATGACCTACAACTTAGGATTCTAAAGGAGATCGTTGCAGAGATACTGGATACACTGGCTATGTTGTTACAAAATTCTCTAGAGTCTGGAACAATCCTAATGGATTAAAAGTTAGCAAATGTAGTATTGCTATCTTGGTAAGGAGGAAGAGAGAAAACAGAATATTAACAAGCCAGTCAGCCAACATCAGTCAGTGGGAAATGGCTGAATCTATCAATTGGGATGTCTTAACAATAGACTCAGAAAAAGCCTAACATGTTTAGAACAAATCAGTATGGTTTTATATAAAGGAAACATTCTTATCAAGTTTATTCAAGCCTTTATGACGATGTAATGAATAGGGTAAATAAAGGAATACCAGTAGTTATAGTTTACTGAATTTCCAAAGGCAATTGATGTGCTGATATACAAAAGGTTAATACATAAGTTAAGAGCTCGTGGCATTGGGGATGATATATTAGCATGGAGAGAGGATTGGTCAATGGACAAGAAGCATAGAGCAAGGATAAATGTGGGATTTTAATGTTGGCTGGCAATGAGTAATAGAGTGATGTAATAGTCAATGCTGGGGCCTCTGCTACTTACAATCTATATTAATGAATTAGATGAAGGGACAGCAAGTAGCCTAAGTAAGTTTCTTGACCATTCAAACAGAGTTGACAATACAACGTATGAGGAGGGCACAGAGGCTGCAAAGAAGAATAGATGCATTAAGTGAGTTGGAGTATTCAGTTGGTCAGGTGGCTCACTCAAGGGTGACAATCATATTTTACCACTTGCACGCACATTTTCTCTTTTCTTTCTCTGTCTTTTGGACCACAGTGTTCACATATCACTGATCTACTTCTAATGTCATAAGGTGACAGGTGCCGTATAATGTGAAGAAGTGTGATGTCATTAAGTTTGGTCATAAGAATGGAAAAAAAAATATTTTTAAAAGAAGTGAACTTTGTAATTGTTGATATTCAGAGACATTGGAGTGTACTTCTGCAAGGAGTGCAAAGAGTTAGAATGCGGGGCATAGTCAGCAATTAGGAAAACAAATGGCAAGTTGGAGTTTATTGCAATGGGATTGAATTACAAAAATAAAGAAGCTCTGTTACAATTTTATGAGGCTTTATTGAAACCAGGCTTATATTAGTGTGAATAATTTTTGTTTTTTATATTTAAGGGAGGATATAAATTTGCATTGAAAGCAGGACAGCAAAAGTTCACTAGGCTGGCCTCTGGGATGAGAGAGTTGTCTTGTAATGAAACGCCGAGTATATTGGGCTCAAATTCACTGGAGTTTAGAAGAATGATTATGCAATCTCATTGAAACATTTGTGCTTACGAAGGTGTTTGACAGGATAGACACTGAAACACTGCCTTCTCTGATTGGGCAGTCGAGCACAAGCAGCACAGTTTCAGGCTAAAGGTTTGACTATTTAAGACTGAGGTGAGGCGAAACTCTTTGATTCAAACGGTTATGAATCTTTTGAATTCTCTGCCAAAGAGGGTTATGGATCTGCCACATTGAATGGATGAGATAGACATTGTTTCAACCTCTGAGGGAATCAAAGGATGTGGGAAGGGAGAAGGAAAGTAGAGTTGAATCCCAAGAACAACCATCATCATTTTGAATGAAAGGGAAGGCTTGACAGGCAATATGAACTTCTGCTACTATTTCTTATTATTTTCTTCAATTCTTAACGTACACACTGCAATATGTCAATTTCTAGTTAACCAAAACCTTGATATTACATTGTCATCCTTATGTTCAAAACCTTCCATACATCCCTCTATGTAGCCCATCTCTATCTTTGTAACCTTCGCCAGTTCCAAAATACTTCAAAATATTTGTGCTTCTCCAAGTTGGCATTTCAAGGGTTCTCAATGAAAATTGATCCACCCTATCAGCCTAGTTCCTAAGTTCCAGAATTTCCCCACTAAATCTCTTTACCTCTTCTTCTAAAACTTACATCTTTGTACAGCTTTTGATTAGCTTGTGTAATATTTTGTTTTATTGTTCTGAATTTAAATTTTATTTTCTACCAGTTCTGCAAAGTATCTTAGGTCATTTTTCTCTATTTTGGACTTTTTATTAATGCCATTTATTGTAGTGGGAAACATCCCTACATAACGCCTTCTTATCTACAAAATAACCGTTCACCACTATTCTTTGTTTTCTGTCATTTAGCCAAGTTTTGGATCTACAGTCATGGTTCCTTTTACCCCAGAGTCTAACTTTTATAACAAGTCTAATTTTTGGTACACTATTAAGCTTTATGAAAATGCCTATGCACAATATCAATCATTAACCCTCTTGATACTACATTAAGGAAATATTTAAACTTTAATAATGAATATTACAATTCAACTAATTTACACTTTCTGCTTCATATTCTTGTCTGATTTTCTGCCACAATACAAAGCAATTGCAAAGTGCCACTTACTATTGGTTCCACACTGTCTCCAAGTGTTAATTGACCGGTCAATGTATGAAAAACAAGATTTTACTTGATTACATGACCTGGAAATGACAGCACATTCCATTCAAGAATGAACACCAATTACACGTTTTACCTAAAAGAATTTCATATTTACACTTTACCTCATATTGTATTATATACCTATGCTTATAGATCAGTATATCCTCTGATTTACCGCGAATGCTCCATGGGATTCATTAGCATTTAATTCCAGATCTCCCTTGCATATTCTGATGGCACAATTTATTTTATAATAAATTTTGGTTACCAGATTAATGGTGTTTCTTTCAGTTAGCTGGAGGTTTCATATGGAAAGGGTTTTTATGGTAAATATTATCAAGGATACTGATTTATCAGCGTTCAGAATAGCCTTGTAGTCCAAGGATACTGGAAAGGGGCTTGAAGTCTTGTGGTACTGGATTGATGTCTCAGGGTCCTACTGTACCATTGCTACAAGGGTCTAGCAGAATTCTAAGAAGTATTCTGACAGCACTATAATAGAAGTCACTGGGATAATAGTATTGAAATCTAACACATTTAGAAAAGGAGTTTTGCTGGATTTTAGTAACATTGTGATGATCTTGCAATCAGCAACACTGAAGATCATCCTATAGTCAGGGATGAGTCATAGATTTTTCAGGAAAGAGAAAGAGGATGGCTTCCCGAAATCTGTGAGTAAGAGGTGAATCCTGGAGAAAGAGCTGCGGGCAGACTTTGCACGCGCATTTGGCAATTAGGACGAAAGGGATTTGGCAACATTGAGTATCACAGGATCTGTTAACTTTTGGGCTGAGAGTCCTATAACTTTGAAGGAGGTTGAATTCAGTGGAACATGCTCAACTGCCCTTTTGGATCTTGGTTGACTTTTTCCACATTGTCACCCAGTTTCTCAAAGCATCTAATTCATATTTTGTGCATTTTTTGACTTACAAATTCACTAGCAAACAGTTTTTCATAAAAATAAACACCCAAGTAATGTACAAGTACATTTTCAACAAAAATTTCTACCTTTCCATGGATCTGTTTGGACCCAAGATGATGAATAAGTAACTTATTAATTGACACGAACAGTCAATCAGGGAAGCCTCTCTAATTTATGCTCATTTTTCAGCTAAAATTTAAATTACTAGGAAAAATAAACTAATATATTTGTGAGCCTTTATACTGAGATCCATTCTCAATGAACGTTTTTTCCTCTTTCTAAATGTCTGAAGAAAACACAAGTATTATTAATCAGAGATGTTTACAAATTGCCTTTTTCAACATTTCCAAAACACTGCTGTTTAGCACTGTAACAACCTTCATTGTTGGCAGCAAATATATAATCAGAGTGCAATGGTGACAGCATACATATGTGGCAACCATGTAATAGCATTGAATATGAGAGTTGTAATACATTAAACATTATATAATTTTTCATTCATTCCATTGATCATCTACTTTCACACACCTATATCAATTTATAATAAATATTAAGAAAATATGAAACTTTGCTTCCTTACTATTATTAATTAATGTGGTGACTTATTTTTGAGGAGATTTTTTGTTGCCTCCATAAGCAAATTGAAATTATTTCACAAAGTTACATTCATTCTGAAACAATTCATTATTTCCATTGTGTGGTTGCCAGGGATCAATAGGCATTGGCCAAAACAAAGTAACAACAAGTGAAAATTGTATAATTTTCAGTTGCATAAGCCTTAAGTTTGACTGGTGGTGATTGGGCAAGCATCATCGTGGATTGTTGGCATGAGGTTCAAGTCATTTCAAAGACCTGATCCCCAACAGCATAAGAATTTTAAAAGAATTTTATGTTTAAAGTATTTTAATATTTACTGTAAATTGTATCAGATCAAAATGGCATGAGGCTACTTCTGCAAGGTAGTGTCATACCTTATGCTCAATGTGGAACAGAACTCAGATTCAAATATATTGATATTACTCAACTTATCTTAGTGTAAATAGAAGCTACCATATTGTCTGACTGACCAGAAAACTCGCCTATTCTAATCCCTTTATTTATTTTTTAATTCATTCATGGATTGTGGGCATTGTTGGCTAGGCCAATATTTATTGCCCTTCCCTAATTTCCAAGAGGGCAGTAGAGAATCAACCACTTTGCTATAGGTCTGGAGTCAAATATAGGCCAAACCAGGTAAGGATGATAGATTCCCTTCCGTGAAGGATATTAGTGAACTACATTGGTTTTTCCTGACAATTGACAATGGTTTCATGGTCATCATCAGACTCCTAATCTCAGAGTTTTATTGAATTCAAATTCCATTACCTGCCATGGCGAGATCTGAACCTGCATCTCTGGATTAACAGTTTAGTGATAATACCACTAAGCTATCGCCTCCCTGTAATCAGATTCAAAGGGAAAAAAGAGTTATGCCACGTTTGAGTTGTGTTCACCTACAAAACACCATAATAAATGAGAGCCACATTATAACATGACTGTTAGCTATGATGTATTACTTGGGAATTTGATTGGTGTTTCTGGCTGAAATATTACATAATCAGATTCACTGGTGATTTTAAAAAAAAATAATTATGTATCCCAGCTGCCAGCCACACATTCTCTTAAAAAGACAGTATTCCACCAGGAGCCGATCTGGGCTTGTGGTAGTCATGTGTTCTTTAGTTTCCCTCACATGCGAAATAACCTTCTGGCTTCTCAGTGGATTTAAACTAATGTCCTCATAAATATGTATGTATTAACCCTCACCCTGCTGAATAAATAGAAAATACCATATGTCTAGCAGAAAAAAAGATTATTTTAATTTAATGCAATTATTGCCCATTAATTTAAGAACAAATTCTGATCACATATACTTGAATTATGATACGAGTAACAAATAATTTATTATTGTTCTTGTAATCAGTGGTCTATGTAAAGACATCAAGGGAGGATGCTTATATCACACAATGCCAAAATGCTTCTGTAAACATCAGCCCCACTCTCTGGGTGGCATTGTTTACAAGTATCGCAGCAGATGGCCAAAAATATTTCTCAGATCAGTTAAAAAGAAACTACATACGATTAAACATGGATGCCACAGCAGTGCATGTAGGAAGGCCAACTTCACACTTTGTTACCGTGTACGCTCTTTTGGCTGCAGTGTCAATCCTTCTTTTTCTCTCTCGCAGTTTATATGTTTACTTGTGCTAAATAGATTATGCTAATATGGTACATAAATGCATGCAACTGGTATTATGGCATTTTAATCAGAAGGCTTTCCTCTGCAAGCCTTCATTAGGATTCTTGTAATCTCACTTGTCAGTGAGACAAGCGGTAATTAATGCCAAACGCTACCGTCTTATATCTGAGGCATATAAACATGAAAAAGACAAACATGAAAATAGTTCAAAATTCTGCATTTCTGTTTAAATGTCAAACAAACAGGTTTGGACTAGAATGTAGTATACTTATTAATGCGCATTGCTAGTTAAAAATCTAAAAAAAAGTCCCTGAAGATGTTAGTAATTGACTTTTAAACACTCCTTCCAATTCGACACTCGCAATATTTGTTTCAGTCATTTTGACTTATTTGTTGTAACATTTTTAGTACTGATTTGAATGTATATTTTCCCCCCTTGTGTTAGCAAAGATAAATCAGGAAGGGGAGAGTGGATGGAGACAGATGTACCTAGTCCGCTAAGAAATTCGTGGAGGTCAGAATTCTGCTTAATTAGGATTCTGACAGACTCTGCAAGACATTTGTTGTTCAACTCACTTAGTCATTAATTCTGCGAGTGAAAATAAATCAAATGCATCAAAGAAATGTATTTGGTGGTAAGCAAGGAGGAGGTGAAAAGATGCCTCGGTGGTTTGCGGGTCTTAACACGGGAAAACTTGTCTTCCGCTAGTACGTTGTGGTTATAGTGTCGATATCTGCTTCAGTTACCCGTACAGTCCATGTGAAATTCTAATTAAATACACAATGCGTACGTGTGATCCGCTCCATGGATCCTAATGTAAAGTCAACTTACCTCCAGAGATATCAAAACTTTAGTTCAACTCACATTATTCAGAAAATATCCGCCTATCGAAGTATTGCCCTATATCTTTAATGACAACGACCTCTCCACCTTTTCCTTCAAATCCGAAGTTCACCCATCAATTGGAATTGTGCTACAAAATGCTCCTCTGATCAACGTAAGACAATTACCTATTGGTTAACATGGCTTCGAATTTCCTAAATATTTGCGCCAGGAGAGATGAGCGCTCCACGTGTAAACTGAAGGCATTGTTTAAATTAATACAATATATCAACTATATTCACTCCTTTGCGACGATTCATTCGTCACTTCCCCACCAAGGCATCTGTCCAAGTCACTATTGTATGTTTCCTCCGCTTCCTTGACAAATCTCTTCAAACTTCAGAGGCACAGGCACAATTTAATTTCCCATTCGGAAAGAACTTCTTCCTCTCGCACGTTACAACCCTCCATCCTTGAATCTTAAGGACGGATTTTGTTGCAACGTTCAAACCACGGTTTAACTTATTTACAGACACTTTGCCTCCTGGCAATGAGATAGGAGCTAAGTTACGGCATATAGGAGAACGAGTGCAAAAATAGACCCATTATTAACTTCAAGGTTATGCTTACAATTATGTTTATTTAATGTTCCTACCATCTCAAACTGAAGGTCATCCAAAATTTTCTGTTTCTCATCTTCAGTTTCAAATTCTTTCACAGCCTTGTCCCTCCATACCTCTAACGTCTCTGAGAACTCTGGGTTCTTCCAACCCTGGACTCTTGTCTACCTGCCATTTACTTTGTTCCATCAATGTTGGCAGTGCCATCAGATGACTAGGCCATTATCTGTGGAACATCCTCCCTTGGCCTTCCTCCTTTACACCTCACTTTCCCATTTTAAGGCTTTCCTTTGGCCAAACATTTAGTCAACTGACCTTACATGTCTTTGGCTTAGGGCCAATGTTTGTCTAACTGTACTCCTGTGTCATGCCTTGAGATATTTTTCAATGCCAAAGATACTTAGTAGGTACAAGTTGTTGTAGTATATTTCTATAGATGCAATGTTACAATGCTCCCGCTTCACATCCTGGGTTACCAGAGAGAAAACTTTGCAGGGATTACCATCTTTGCCATGCAACCGAAAAAAAAATAACAACACATTTTAAGAGGAAAAAATTACACTCAAGCATGTTTAAAAAAAATCTTATATCTTACATTGGGTGAAATAATTGAATGCAAAATTAATATAACTGGCTAATTCATTGAACATGATAATGCTAGTGCAATTTGTGTTCTATTTTCCACTCTAGGTAGGCATTGAGAGTGATATTTATCAGTTTGTTAATGTGTACCAAACTGAGTAGCAACTGGATTAAAGCAGCCAAATTTATTTAATTTAGGGTTTACAGCTGACAGTGAGAAGAGACTGCATTCCTTCTGTCTGAGCTGGATTCAAGTCCAGGACCAAGAGGTGAAACCATAGTGTGACAACCCACTGTGCTATCCAGCTACCTGCCTTTATATAGTACTTAATAGTACTTCATCATAAAGTGACAAGGATACAAGTGGCCATAACCAACATAAACAACTTAAAATAATATATCATTTTATACCTAAGTTATCTGCTGAACTGGTACTTTATAATATTTACAAGAGGGTAATATTAAGAACTTTAAAACAGATTAAAAATATCAGTTTGTTTCCAGAACTGCATTCACATTTAAATATATAAAATTGATCCTTAAATCCAATTTATGTGAAGACATTGTATCAGAATTTTTCATTGAACAGTGATAGATGACCATCAACAGGTATCAAATCTCCATAATCAAGTTCCATGAATCAAGGAGATGTCAGTTTACTTGTAGTGATATCACATTTATTTACAGTCCATGGTATAAAGTATCCTGCATATGGTTAAAACAGTAACAGAAACAATTTAATAGGGTAATAAGAGTATGACTTTTTTCCATTATTGCTCCTCCAGTTATTTCTTCTTCTCACAAAATGATCAAACCTCTTGTGAGAGTCTGGACTCTGAGACCCATTTCCCACATTTCCACTAAGCTATTGTGAGATCTTGTTTTGACATTTGCTTACACCCCAACTTCTGTCATTTTGTCAGGGCAATGATTAAAAGAGCATTTAAATATTTTTTATAAACACATGTGGTCCTCAGTCATTTATCTACTCCAGTTGAGTGGAAGTGCCATCTTGTTGATGAAGGATTACCTGGTTGTATGGGTAGACACAAAAGGTTCAGTGGCACTAGTTTGAAGAAGAGTGAATGCATTGTCCCCAGTGCCTTAGCGAATATTTATCCCCCAAACAATATTACAGGAGCAGATTATCTGGCCATTATCACATTGCAGTTTGTGGGAGTTTGCTGTGCAAAAAATGGTTGTGGTATTTTCTACATCACAACAATGACCATACTTCAGAAGTGCATCATGGATTGTAAAACAATTTGAGGTGTCTGGATGTCGTGAAAGGCATTACATAAATGCAATTTTTTCTTATTCTTTGTCACTGTTATATCTTTTCCAATTCTAGAAGCTGATTTTTGAAACTGAAAAGCACGTTTTGCATCAATCTCATGCCTAGCATCTCTTGTATGCAGTTATTGTACAACTGAACTATTATTATGTGTGTACATGGCCAGGTGAGCAAAATAAACCTTTCCCTAACCTCTCAATTGATACTTTTGAGGTTTGTTCACAATATGAGTAATCAATCTTCTGTATCCTCTATAAAATGCTAACAGCTTTAAGAATGAATATTATTTTAATGAAAGGTAGGTAGAACTTATTCATAGTGAAACAATTTCCTTTCATAATTCCCTTATGTCTAAAGTGATGAACAGTATGTATTTCCACACTATAATTGGTCTACACAGATAATAGTAGATAGGAGAGAGGGTTACATTTAGATGTCAAACTCACACTTCTACATTGGATGAAGAAGTAGTTTCCTGGTCAACATTGTTGTGAAAAGAAGCTAAGATTAAAGGGAACAGGAAATGAGAAAGAGGAAACAGCCCATTGACACATTAATGCCCTTTCTCAACAGTGAGCATAAATGCACTGTGGGCAAGGTATGTTAAACAATTGATAATTATACAATGACATTAGTCACTGGATGGAATGAGGTGGGGTGTGGTGTGGGCAAGTCATTTTGACATCCAAATATTAGGGTTGCTGGGGAAGAAAAGTAGAAGAAAATTGAGCATGATAGAAACAAATGCACCCACTTCCAAGTTTAACTCAGAAGTGTTTGGCTAAGCAGGAGTAACTTTTTTTGATGGAGTCAGCACAATCCTTAGCAGGTAGGTACATCCCAAGAAGAGGCTTATGGTGCACGTGAAATAAAAACAGAAAGGGCAGAAACTCAACGGGTCTGGTAGTATTTGTGGAAATGACACACAGTGGTAACATTTTGAGTCCAGCATCTGTATCCATGGAGGTTGGAGAGGTATTCCCCAGTCTCCACAATCAGGTCTGCCACCAGTTCCTATTCATGCACACTTACGAGTTATAAATCACCCAATGAAACAAACAACTAACTCTCTAACAAAACCCACTTAAATGCAAAGATTTGCACTTGTGGTTTGTGCATTCTGTGATAGTTCTCCCTCAGGAAGGATGCGGAATCAGCCTTGTGCATCTCCTAAACTGGCTGAAGGTAAAGCATTAGGGAACCAAAGAATTGGGGATTAACCATCATTGTCCAAAGTGTCAGCAATTGTAGCAATATGACAATATTCCTTTTCCAAAAGGAATACTTGTGCATGTAAAATATTTGTGCATTCAGAAGAGTTCAGGTTTTCTGTCCATGTTTCATTGGTTCCTTTGCTTCTTTCTGTCAGCCAGTGTGCTATTGATAACTTGCAGAGCTTTGTCCTTATTGAAATTGATAGCTGTGAGAACATTCTCTTTCTTAACCATATTGTATATCATAATATGCTCATAGACTTTACAGCATGGAAGGAGGCCATTTGGCCAATGTTCTTTTTAGATTATGCGTTATACCCAATCTTAACAACCTGTGTGCAAGTGTGTTCTGCATAGTTTTAAAGCTTGTTTTGATTTCTGGGTTTGTTTACTCAATGAGATTCTGATAGTTTCCTACCAGATTAAGCATCGTCACATTCAGAACTTTGGACATGTCGGTTGTACTTCAGCCACCCTACCTCAATGTTAAACAGAAGTTAGTGCCGTTCTGTCAAAATTACTTTCGAGACAGAATGTCTTCAAAATTTGTCGGCGGCTGACTTCCACTTTAAGGTAATAGTGTAATGAGCATCACTCACCCCGTAATGTTTACATCAGAAATTGTTTTCAACTCAGTGCAAATTTTAGTTATAATTATATTGGATAGGCCATTTTGTTTGGAGAATCAATAAGCTGTTAAGAACAGCACCTTTATACAATAAAATAACACAGTTGCATCTTCCTACCCAGATGGTCACCGATAAGAGCCAAGGGGCTGCTTGCCACTTCAGTTTGTTTGTCACTGTTATCAGAGTTTAGTCATTTCTGGGCCAGACTGCTAAGTGGAGTACTCTCTGTTACTCTATGTTCCTTCTGCAGGGGAGTGAAAAACTGACAGAACGATATCCCACATTGGATGATAATCATCTGTTACCGAGTTACAGAGCAGCGTTCAGATTAGTCATGTTTAACTCACTATACATTGATGTTTGCTTTGTCAACTAAACAGATCAGAAATTATTGGAGACATTGACACTGTTATTACCTAGACTTACAGCTCAGGTTAAAAGGTAAGTATAATCATTACAATTTAGGATCATACTATTGTGAAAGTAAATATAAAGCAGTGTCAGCAAATTTCCATAAATTAAGTTAAACAGTAAATGTTGGAAACATTGAACCAAAGAAAAATAATTCTGAAAATTATCGTCTGACGGGCCACTGTTTGTATCAGTATCAAATAAAATGAACAGTAACCATGATTCAGTTCATAACCCAAATCATTCTATTACAACTTTCCAATCAAGATAGGCTGACTTGAAGATGACAAAAAACTTCAATCTTTGCTGAACTATGATTTAATGGAGCAAATAACACAAATTTTAAACACAGTTGCACTTGAGAACAACAAAATCTCAACTTCACCAAATGACTCAATTTTTGATGCTGGTTTGCTTGATCTCCCCATTAAAAACAGGGATGATTGTCTGCAGTTAAATGTGTATAACATAAGTAGAGGTCATTCAGCCTACTGTGACCGTACTTGCTCTTTGCAAGAGGAGCTCATCTGATCTCGCTCCTCTAGCCTTTCCCCAGAGCCCTGCAAGTAATTTTCAATTCAGGTGCTTATCCAAATTCCAAAATAGAAAACTGTAACTGGATTTACCTCCATCACATTCTCAGGCATTACATTTCAGGTCATGACCACTTTCTGTGTAAAACCTTCCTTATGTCATTATTGGCTTGTTTACTAAGTGATGGCTGGTTAGTTTGGTTGGCTGGATAGCTGGTTTGCACTGCAGAATGATATCAACAGTATGGATTCAATTCTTGCACCAGCTGAAGTTGCTTTGAGGTCCTGCCTTCTCAATCTTGCCCCTTGCCCAAGGCATGATAACCCTTAGGTTTAACTCGCCACCAGTCATCCATCTAATGGGAAAGCAGCCCAAGGGTAGTTAAACCAGTGTCCACTTGAGTCTTCTGACAATGGGATCCATTTTTAAAGCTCTTTGAGACCGTTCAAGATTTTGAATACATCCATTAAATCTTCCTCTCAACCTTCTCTTTAAATTGAACACAGCAGTTTCTCTAATCTATCTGCATAACTGAAGTTCCCTCATCACTGTTCTTGTTTCCTTTGTTACCTTCATCATTTTTTTTCATCTATTTGCTTAAAAATAGTGCACAGAAAAAATGTAATATGAGTGTGTTCAGCATTATAGCCAAATTAAATCAATCGCATTATCATGATTTAAAGTTTAACATGTAAAGTGATAAAAACTGATTTTTACTTAAGGAAAATGTTCAAGTTGGCATTTGTATAAATAACACAGATAATATCTGAACTTAGGGACAAAGGAAGAGGAAGATCCTTGTTTGCATTAAAATTCTATGATTCTATTGAAAGGATATAGAGAAAATAACCAGAGACAACAAGGTGCAGGGCTGGATGAACACAGCAGGCCAAGTAGCATCATAGGAGCAGAAAGGCTGATGTTTCGGGCCTAGACCCTTCATCAGAAAAGGGGGAGGGGAAGGGGGTTCTGAAATAAATAGGGAGAGAGTGGGAGGCGGATAGAAGATGGATAGAGGAGAGGATAGGTGGAGAGGAAACAAACAGGTCGAAGAGGTGGGGATGGAGCCAGTAAAGGTGAGTGTAGGTGGGGAGTTAGGGAGGGGATAGGTCAGTCCAGGGAGGACGGACAGGTCAAGGGGGCGGGATGAGGTTAGTCGGTAGGAGATGGGGGTGCGGCTTGAGGTGGGAGGAGGGGATAGGTGGGAGGAAGAACAGGTTAGGGAGGCGGGGACGAGCTGGACTGGTTTTGGGATGCGGTAGGGGGAGGGGAGATTTTGAAGCTTGTGAAATCCACATTGATACCATTGGGCTGCAGGGTTCCCAAGCGGAAAATGAGTTGCTGTTCCTGCAACCTTTGGGTAGCATCGTTGTGGCACTGCAGGAGGCCCAGGATGGACATGTCGTCTGAGGAATGGGAGGGGGAGTTGAAATGCTTCGCGACTGGGAGGTGCAGTTGTTTATTGCGAACCGAGCGTAGGTGTTCTGCGAAGCGGTCCCCAAGCCTCCGCTTGTTTCCCTAATGTAGAGGAAGCCACAACGGGTACAGCGGATGCAGTATACCACATTGGCAGATGTGCGTGTGAACATCTGCTTGATGTGGAAAGTCTTCTTGGGGCCTGGGATGGGGGTGAGGGAGGAGGTATGGGGGCAGGTGTAGCACTTCCTGCGGTTGCAGGGAAAAGTGCCAGGTGTGGTGGAGCTGGAGGGGAGTGTGGAGCGGACAAGGGAGTCACGGAGAGAGTGGTCCCTCCGGAAAGCAGATAAGGGTGGGGAGGGAAAGATGTCTTTGGTGGTGGGGTCAGATTGCAGATGGCGGAAGTGTCGGAGGATGATGCGTTGGATCCGGAGGTTGGTGGGGTGGTACGTGAGGACGAGGGGGATTCTTTTTTGGTTCTTATTGCGTGGACGGGGTGTGAGGGATGAGTTGCGGGAGATGTGGGAGACACGGTTGAGGGCGTTCTCAACCACTGAGGGGGAGAACTTACGGTCCTTGAAAAACGAGGACAACTGAGATGTAAGGAAGTGGAATGCCTCATCCTGGGAGCAGATGCGGCGGAGGCGAAGGAATTGGGAATAGGGGATAGCATTTTTGCAGGAAGGTGGGTGGGAGGAGGAGTATTTTAGGTAGCTGTGGGAGTCAGTGGGCTTGAAATGAATATCGGTTTCTAGGTGGTTGCCCGATAATGGAGACAGAGAGGTCCAGGAAGGGGAGAGAGGTATTAGAGATGGTCCAGGTAAACTTAAAGTTGGGGTGGAAGGTGTTGGTGAAGTGGATGAACTGTTCGAGCTCCTCATGGGAGCACGAGGCGGCGCCGATACAGTCATCAATGTAACGGAGGAAGAGGTGGGGTTTAGGGCCAGTGTACGTACGGAAGGAGGGATTGTTCCACGTAACCTAGAAAGAGGCAGGCGTAGCTTGGGCCTATGCGTGTACCCATGGCCACCCCCTTTGTCTGTAGGAAGTGGGAGGAATTGAAAGAGAAGTTGTTGAAGGTGAGGACGAGTTCGGCTAAGCGGATGAGGGTGTCAGTGGAGGGGGACTGGTCAGGCCTGCGGGACAGGAAGAAGCAGAGGGCCTTTAGGCCATCTGCATGGGGAATGCAGGTGTAGATGGACTGGACGTCCATGGTAAAGATGAGGTGTTGGGGACCGGCGAATTGGAAGTTCTGGAGGAGGTGGAGGGCGTGGGTGGTGTCACGGACTAGGTAGGGATTATACCAGATTCTTTGAGGAGATTAGAAATGATTATACATAATTGGCCTGTGCTCAGGTTGAATAGAGAATTGATTTCTGTTTTAAGTATTCGAAAAGGACCAGATAATGTAGACAGTACAGTGGTTTTGGTCAAAGCTCCTCCTGAGCAGCTCCATGATGCAGGATTCTATGCTCAATGGGCTGTTCCCAGGATACACTAAAAGAGAAGAATCAACTGAAGCTGGAGGCCCATCAACTCAGCAAAAGATGCTATTCAGTTGTCCAGTTTCCACACCTGAGTAATGCTGACTTACACATCCAAGGTTCTGAACTACACGCCAAAGGTTGCAAACGAGTTTGAAGCAGTTGCTGCAAAAATTTAATGGGGAAAGACCACAATATAAGGACCATTAGCCACAGCATACTGAGGAGCTGAAAACCGTGCATCTGGGTGCACATAACCTTGTTATGTAATTTAAAAAATATCCTTTTCTTCAGTTAGTAAGAGAAAGAATGGCTAGGCCAGCATTTATTGTCCATCCTGAATTGTCCTGGAGAAGATGGTGTTTAGCTGCTTTCATGAATTGTTGCAGACCATGCAGAGCAGGGACATCTATTTAGGAACAGTTCCAGGATTTTGACCCAACAACAATGATGTAATAGAGATGCAGTTCCAAGTCGGGATGATGTGTAACTTGGAGGGAAAAGTGCACGTGGTCGTGTTCCAATGTATCTGCTGCCCTTGACCTTCCAGTTGTTACTGGTCAAAAGTTTGTAGGTCCTGTCAAAGGAGCATTGGTGAGTTACTGAATTGCTTCTTGTAGATGGTACACACCATTGCCACTATGTGTGTTAGACAGGAATGGAGAGAAACCATGGTTGACAAACCATGGTTGATCCCCTGGCTTAATCGTAATGATAGAGTGAGGGATATGCTTTCAACAGAAATTGGTGGTTATGGTGCCAATGAAGCAGAATATTTTGGCCTGGATGTTGTCAAGCTTCTTGAGTGTTGCTGGAGCTGCACAAATCTGGGTAAATGCTGAAGATTCCGTCATACTCCTGACTTATGCCTTGAAGGTGGTGGACAGGCATTTGGGAAACAGGAGGTGAGTTACTCATCACAAAATTCTTAGCCTCTGACATACTCTTAGAACATAGAACATAGAACAGTACAGCACAGTACAGGCCCTTCGGCCCACGATGTTGTGCCAAACATTTACCCTAATCCTAAGGTCTATCTAACCTCCACCCCTACCTTATACTATCATCCATATGCCTACCTGATAGCCGCTTATTTGCCCCTAATGAGGCCGACTCCACTACCCTCTCCGGCAATGCATTCCACACCCCTACCACCCTCTAGTAAAGAACCTACCTCTGACATCTCCCTATATCTACCTCCGCTCACTTTAAAACTATGCCCCCTCGTAATAGCTACCTCCACCCTAGGAAAAAGTCTCTGGCTGTTCACTCTATCTATACCTCTGATCATTTTGTACACCTCTATCAAGTCATCTCTCATCCTTCACCATTCTAAAGAGAAAAGCCCTAGCTCTCCCAACCTTTCCTCATAAGACCTTCCCTCCATTCCAGGCAACATCCTGATAAATCTCCTCTGCACCTGTTCCAACACCTCCACATCTTTCCTGTAATAAGGCGACCAGAACTGGACACAATACTCCAGATGTGGCCGAACCAGGCTTTAGTATAGCTGGAGCATAACTTCACGGCTCTTGAACTCAATCCCTCTATTAATGAAAGCTAACACACCATACGCCTTCTTAACAACTCTATCCACCTGGGTGGCAGCTTTCAGGGAACTGTGAACATGAACCCCAAGATCACTCTGCTCCTCCACACTGCCAAGAATCTTTCCGTTAACACTGTATTCTGCTTTCAAGTTTGTCCTTCCAAAATGAATCATCTCACACTTTTCAGGGTTAAACTCCATCTGCCACTTCTCAGCCCAGCTCTGCATTCTATCAATGTCCCTTTTTAACCTAGAACAGCCCTCCGCACTGTCCACAATGCAACCCACCTTCGTATCATCCGCAAACTTGCTAATCCACCCTTCCACTCCTTCATCCAAATCATTTACAAAAATCACAAATAGAAGAGAAACCAGAACATATCCTTGTGGTACACCACTCGTAACTGAGCACCATGTTGAATATTTTCTGTCCACTACCACCCTTTGTCTTCTAAGCGTCAGCCAATTCTGAATCCAATCTGCCACATTTCCCCTTATCCCATGCCTCCTTACCTTCTGCATGAGCCTACCATGGGGAACATTATCAAACACCTTACTTAAATCCATGTATACCGTTGCTTTACCTTCATCCATGTGTTTGGTCACCTCTTCAAAGAATTCAATAAGGTTTGTGAGGCATGATCTACCCCTCACAAATCCATGCTGACTATCACGAATCAAACTGTGCCTTTCCAAGTGATCATAAATCCTATCTCTTAGAGCCCTTTCCAATAATTTGCCCACCACTGATGTAAGACTAACTGGCCTGTAATTTCCAGGGTTATCCCTATTCCCTTTTTTGAACAAGGGAATGACGTTTGCCTCTCTCCAATCTTCCGGCACTATACCCATGGACAGTGAGGATGAAAAGATCATCGCCAAAGGCCCTGAGATCTCTTCCCTCACTTCCCATAGAATCCTTGGATAAATCCCATCAGGCCCGGGGGACTTATCTATCTTCAACTTCCTCAAAATTCCTAGCACATCTTCCTTACTAACATCGACTTTCTCTAGCCTACCAGCCTGTTTCACACTGTCCTCCTCTACAACTAGGTCCCTCTCAGTTGTGAATTACCGAAGAAAAGTATTCATTAAGGACCTCTCCTATCTATTTAGGCTCCGTGCACAAATTCCCTTTACAATCCTTGATCAGCCCTACCCTTTCTCTGGTCATTCTCTTATTCCTCATGTACGTGTAAAAAGCCTTGGAGTTTTCCTTGATCCTATCTGCCAAGGTTTTCTCATGCCCCCTTATAGCTCTTCTAAGCTCTTTCTTCAGCTCCTTCCTGGATAACTTCTATCCCTCTAGAGCCTTTTCCGTTCCTTGTTTCCTAAACCTTACATAAGCATCCTTCTTCCTCTTAACCAGTCGTTCTTGTAACCACAGTATTTATAAGGCCAATCCAGTCAAGTTTCTGGTCAATGGTAAACCCCTTGATGCTGATAGTTAGGGATTTAGCAATGATAATGCCACTGAACAGGAGGGGTGATAATTAGATTCTCTCTCATTGGAGATCTTCACTGCCTGATACTTGGGCACTGCAAATGTTAAATGCCACTTATCAGCTCAAGCCTGGATATTGTTCAGAGTTGTGACTGACACTGAACATTGTGCAATTATCAACAAACATCTCCACTTTACGATGGAGGGAAGATTATTGATGAAGCAGCTGAAGATGTTGAAACTAGGACATTTCTTTGAGGAACTCCTGCAGCAACGTCCTGTGGCAGAGACAATTGGTCTTCAAATGCCACAACAATCTTTCTTTGTGCTAGGTGTGACTCTAACCAATGGAGTGTTTCCTCTCATATCATTAACTCCAGTTTTGCTGGAGCTTCTTGATACCACACTTGGCCAAATGTTGCCTTGACATCAAAGGCAGTCATTTTCACCTAATCTCTGGAATTTACCTCTTTTATCCATGTTGGGCTAAGGCTGTAATAAGGTCAGGAGCCTAGTGGCTCTGACAGAACCCAAACTAAGCACTAGTGGACCAGGTTATTCTTCGGCAGCTGCTGCTTTTTACCATTGCTGACAACAACTTCCATTACTTTGCTAGTAAACAAACATATTCTGGTAAGGCAGTACTTGACTGGGTTAGATGCTTTGTGTGTACTGAATTTTATTGGGCAATTTTCCACATTATTGGGTAGTTGCCAGTGTTGTAGCTGTATTGCAACAGCTTGGCGAAAGGCATGGCTAGTTTTGAAATACAAAATTTCAGTCCTCTTGCTAAACATTATCAGGGCTCATTGCCTTTGCAGAATGCAGCACTTCAGCCACTTTTTAATATCGTGCACTAAGTCGATTTAGTTGAACATTGGCATCTGTGATTCTTGGGACATCAGAAGGAGGCCAAAATGAATCATTGACTGGCACTTTTGACTGAAGGTGGGTGCAAATGCCTTAGCCTTGTCTTTAGCAATGCTAGGGTCATCCGTGGATATTCTCCTCTTCCTGCTGGTTGTTTAATTGTCTACTACGATTAGTGCCTGGATGTGACAGATTGAAGGGGTTAGATCTGATCTGCTGGCTGTGTGATCAATCAGCCATGTTCTGGCTTGTTGCTTCTATTGCTTGGCATGGCAGCCCTTACTTGTAGTTTCACCAGGTTGACACCTCATTTTTAGCTATGCCTGGTGCTCCTCCTGACATGCCTTCCTGCACTCTTCAATAAACTATAGTTGATCCCCTGGCTTAATGGTAATGATAGAGTGAGGGATATGCTAAGCCTCGAGGTTCCAGTTTGTACTGGAGTACAATTCTGCTGTTGTTGATGGCCCACAGTGCCTCATGGATACCCAGTTTAGAGTTGTTAGATCTGTTTGAAGTTTGTCCCATTTAGCTTTGTGGAGGTGCCACACAACATGATGGTGGGAATTTTCAATGTTCATAAGAAGTGTGTGGTTGTCCCTCCTAGTGATACTGGTCAGATGCGCCTGCTACAGTTGGATTGAAGATGTCAAGTAATCGTTTTCATAAGTTGGTCCTCACAATCTACTGCAGTTCCAGTCTAGCAGCTACGTCATTTAGGACTCAGAGATAGTAGGAACTGCAGATGCTGGAGAATCTGAGATAACAAGGTGTTCTTCATTTTCTGAAGAAGTGTCTAGGCCCGAAACGTCAGCTTTCCTGCTCCTCTGATGCTGCTTGGCCTGCTGTGTTCATCCAGCTCTACATCTTGTTATCTCATTTAGGACACATTTAGCTTGGCTAATAACAGTGTTACCAGGCTGCTGTTCAATTGAAACCCACCACCCAGAGTAATTCTGTGATATTGTTACTTGAGTGCTTCCTTCAAGTGGGGTTCAATATAGAGAGGAAACGAGGGGGGAAAGGCAGTTGGTGGTAATCAGCAGGAGGTTTACATGATCATGTTTGACCTGATGCCATGAGATTTTATTGAGGTTCAGAGTCAATTTTGAGGATTTCAAGAATAATTCCCTGCTGACTGTATACCACTATGTCACCACCTTTGGCGGGTCTAGCATGCTGGTGAGATACAACTAATGTTCCCCGGTCTTGCAGTCATTCAATGGGTAAACAGATGCACGGACATCCAGTTCCAGAAGCTGCTGTCATGCACAGACCTCAAATGCTCACACAGCAGCAGGAAAACCAGAGGGAACACCGAACACCAAGGGATGGTGATGGTGGTTTTGTAAACATCAATTTATAGCATCAGAGGCACCTCTGAGGCTACATGCTTACATGAACTGTATCATAATTTTGTTAATGTCCATTTTGAACTGTTATTAATACAATTTAACAGTCTTCTATGAACAAAGTATATTTCTGGAAAAAAAATGTAGACCATGCCAATCTATTTCACCTTCTCCAGAAGAGTAGAGTCAGCAGACAGGATCTGTGCTTCAAGGTACATAAACACAAAACTAATAATGTGGAAACAGTGGCGCAGATATTAACCCCACCCCCCAACCCCGATTAACCTATTGTTGAGCTTGTTCCTTTCAATTGTTGAAGGCTTTAGTCTTTCTGTGATGCGAGACTAAATGTTCTTCTGCTGGATAATTCTGAGGTTTTCCCAATCCAAATTAATGAAAACATTTGCACATAGTTGTGAATTTAGGATATGTCAATGTATTTAACCGCCAGTGGAGTGCATGTGAAGTGTAATCACAGTTGTAAAGTGAAGAAGCATAGCATCTAATTAGTGCACAACAAGGTCCTACAAACAACAATGAGATAATGCCCAGACAATTGTAATGATGCTTCTCAATAAATAACTATTAGGTAAACAATGGGGAGAAATATCCTGCTCTTCTTTGAACAGAGATATGGGATCTTTTATGTCCAACTGGGATGACAGAGGGGGCCACATTATAATATATTGTCCACAAGGTGGGACATCCCTCATGCTGTGGTGAAGCATAACCAGTCTAGATTATGTGCTCGGAACTCTGGAGGGTGACATCAACAGCCAGCTTCTTGGAGGCAAAAATGATACTAATTGAGCTAAGACTGAATCTTTGTGCGTTCGGTTTTACCTAGGTAAGCGTTGGTAAAAGACAAATGTTGTACTAAGAAAAGATGTAAATTTACTGCAAAATTAATAGAAATGAACACTTGATGTAAATTTAAAATACGTGTAATGTCCATAATGTCCTGAGATTCACTGCTAATTCTAATTTAATATGCCATCAGTAGAGAAATTGCGTAACACGTCCTGGCTTCGAGGAAACCCAGCACGGACCCCCGACCTCGAGGAAGCCCAGCACAGACTCCTGATCTCGAAAAAACCCAGCACAGACCCCCAACCTCGAGGAAACCCAACACAGATGCCCGCCCTCAAGGAAGCCCAGCACAGACTCCTGGCCCTGAGGTGAAGCCCAGCATGCACTTCCTGCTTTAGAACTTTAGGACTGTAATGCTGAAATTCCTTTATTTTTCTAATTGACACCTAAGATTCTGTACTAAGGTATCTTTGTACCTAGTCTTGTAAGGACTGTAATGCTGATCTTTTAACTTTATTTCTTCATTTTTCTCATTTATACCTAAGATTCACTGTACTCATGTATCCCTGTACTTAAGTACATGTGACAATAAACCTAATTCAAATTCTAGTTCTGATTAGTTGAGAGTAGTGACTTACTGGTCACAATATGGAAAATAGAGGAAAATTGCATTTGTACAATTCTTTCACATCCTTAAGATGTGAGTGTCAGATTTCAAAGAGAGATAAGGAGAAATTACTTCTCTCAAAGGGGTTGTGAATCTATGGAATTCACTATTGCAGAGTAACATGGACACTGGGATACTGAATAAATTTAAGAAGGAAGTAAACAGATTGTTATTTGGTAATAGATCAAAGGGTTTTGGGAAGCTGGCAAGAAAGTGGAGTTGAGGCTGAGATGAGATCAAATATGATCATATCAAATGATGAAGTAGATTTGAAGGCTGAATTGCCTACTTCTGCTCCTAGTTCTTAATTTAATGATCAATGGAAAGATAGCAGCTACAAAAGTGCAGCATGCCCTCAGCACTGCACTGAAGTGTCAACCTTAATTTTGTGTATCCATGACCTTCTGGCTCAGAGGTGAGAGTGCTACCACTAAGCTAAAACTGATGCCTACAAGCTCCTGCATTTACGTTATTAAAAGAATTGAGCATGTCCTTTTTTATGCAGTGTCACTTTATAGTAAGGCTATCGCTCCTGGGAACCACATAACTGCAAAATCTCATTCTTTCACCTGTTGGCAAACAAATGATTCTTTTCCCTAATTAAACGGTCAACAGATTCTCAAAACTGCCAAGAAAAAAGTTGGAAGGGATTCCTAAGTAATTTTTTTTTGTGTGGCCTGGTTCATCTCTAGCTGAAAGGCTTTGAGGATTTTTATGACATCATAAATTTTATTGCTCTTTCTTTTACATTTTATTGAGGATTTCATGTATTCACTGCTCCTGAGCTAAATCCAGAATTTGCTGAGCTATTCATGCAGCCTTGTAGACTGGGTTCAATCATGCCATGGTCAACTCAAGACTGATTGTTCTTCATTTGGCTAACTTAAGGCACCTTTAATTTGTAATATTTCTCAAGCTTAATTTCCTTCTTCACTCAATTCCTTTGCTGCTGCTGCAGATTGTCACAGCCTTGTGGATCATTATACTGCTTTTCTCTTTATCCTTATTGCTCTTTATGTTTCTATTTTTATCTCTGCTAATGCAAAATGGCATAATGAAAATATAAATAAATACAATGCCTCCAAATGTGATAGAAAATATTTCAATAATAGCTTTCCAAAGATGATTGAATAAATACTTGAGAGGGAAACATTTCCAGCTGCAGGGTGGAGCGACAAACTAGATTCCTCTTTCAAAGTGCGGGAATAATAGGTCAAATGGCCTACTTCTCTACTGGATCACCCTGTGATGCAAAACTTCTTTCCATCTTACGTTAGCAATTGCATTCAGTTGTTGGCAACAGATTCTGGTGGTTTTATTTTCATGTTTCTATTTTCTCAAATTAATTTTTATTGCATATCCAAGTGCTTCTTAAATGGTGCAATGGTTTCCATATTTACTAGTCTTTTAGGCAGTGAGTTCCAAATCCCTATCAGCATTTGGTCACCTCAACACCATTCTAATCATCATACAATTTAATCACATCCTTGTTTTTGCCATTTTTGATAACAAAAATAAATCCTTACTGTTGTGATAAAAGGGTGTGTGATTTATATGTATGGTATGTATCACTTTTGGATTTTGGATTTCAGAATGGTAGCATATGGATTTTGGTTGTGAAATATTATTTTCTTAACAAAAAATGAAATCAGAGTTCTGGAATAGTGGCATAATTTAGTATGTATCAGACAACAGGAAAGCACTGGAATATTAATGGAAAATAGTTTATGATAGTTTAGGACATGTAGAATAAATATTGAAGGCAATTAGCTTGTTTTCTGCTCAGAATAATCAAGGATTGGTTTAAATTTAGAAAATCAACAGATCAATTGGAAGTTTTCAGGGTAGTTCAGAGGATACTTGACTGGGGCCAGAAAAAAAATAATGTCTGTCCTAGAACAGAGCTTTTCAGAGCAGTTAAGGGAATACATTACCTCAATAGAAAAGTTTAGTTTATGAAACTTCCAGACCAGGAGTGTTTAGTTAGAAATCCACTAATTATTAAAAGCTGAGAAAATTTAAGCTCTTAATTTTGTAAGTATTCATGTAAGAAGACCTCACAGAAACTGGGATGAACTGATTAAGTAAAATGTAAAGATTTGATCCAGAGGCGTAATCTCTCTGAATTTGAATCACTGTAATCAGTGGTGTTGAGAAAAAGGTCAAACCTTTGTTTTGCTGTGTGTTTTATGAACATTCTAACTGTCTGCTATATATAGATAGCTTGGTTTTCATTTATTTCCTCCTTTGTGTGATAAACTCGTGTTCTGTTGCTAAATAAACTCTGCAACCTAGGGGGGCTATTTTTCAATGACTAAATACCATGTTAACAAACAAAAAGATGGTCCAACTCGATTTCTTGAGGGTATCTGATTGACCATTGTGCCAAACCTCGTTACTTATCTCGATAAACATGATGGAAACATTTTTGTGAATCTCTGTTATGATTTTGATTGTGTCGTTTCCATCGTTAAGAATTAAATCATGTTTTTTGTTCTTTGTGGGATTATTTTTCTTTTCGCTTGACTTGCTATTCGCTGCTGATTTCCGGCTGTTTTCCTGCATTAATCCTATAGTTCCCATTCATGATAATATTGAGAGAAAAATATAGTAAATTTCTCCCTGAGCAAATTGATTCATTTCTGTTATTGCGCTGGTTGCAATTAGTACTATAGTAATCGCATTTAATACATTTCTATACTATCAACCAGACCTCTTGAATTCATGACATTAAAAGGATAGAAAGTAATTTGCAGAGAGTTGTAACGCTATCATGAAAGTAGGTTGTAGTCCATTGTGCCATTCATACAGGTAGATACAAGCAATCCCGCCGTTGCATCTGACAACATCAATCAAACTTTTTGTGAAATCAAACTTTTGTTTTGATTTTCCCAATATTTCGGATTTGTGTGTTTTTCCTGCCTGAGAGTTTTACTTTGATTTACCAAATCTCGCCCTAGCAACTCTCGACTTTTCCCAATGAGGGACAACCGTCCAAATCTTTAAACTGATTGATTTTGGGAGGAATAAAAAGTAGCGGAATTCTCTCGTCTTTGGCAAAAACTTCCCTGCAAAAAGAGAGGGGGGGGGGGGGGGGGAAGAAACAAAAAAAGAAGGGGCCATTAAAACACGGGCTTTCTTTCATCCCCAAACCCGTGTTAGTTTGGAGGTCAACGCATAACTAACAGAACCGCTCCAATACCATTCAAAAGCAGTTCTGTCAATAAATGCGTACAGTGCAATAAATGTCAAATAACGAAAACAAAGCCATAGAAAGGGAAAGCTGCATCATTTCTGAGAGGAGTCGGGCGGCAAAGTAGCAAACAGCCCATCCTTGGTGGGTCTCAGTGTTGAATTTGATTAAGTAATTCTTTCAGAAGCTGAGTGCTTCCCTCCCTCACAGATTTCAAACTTCGCTCGGGGAGTCTGCAGCTTTCTGGGTGGTGGTAACACTGTGATGTCCTGAATACCAATAGTGGAGCCGAACATATGTGAGCCTTTCTTAATCCTGCTAATCTGCCTTCAAAAAACCTCTCTGAAAGTGTAGGCAACATCCAAATCCAAAAAGCTACTGAGCATTTTAATGACAAATAATCTTTGTAAAGGAGTGCCGCGGCTGGAGATGGAGTTTATAAACTACAGCAGGTAGAAATAACCGCTGTATTACCTCATGTAATCTCCACTATTCAGTGTCAGATTAAGTTTGAATGGTACGCGAAATAGACTTCTCTTTAAAACAGGAGGCTTTGTCCCAATGACGACTATTAAGCAGTAATTAGCTGTGACACAGAATTACCAGCGGCACAATTGTAGCTGGGTTCTTACAAGGGCTTTGCACTGATTAGACAAAATGAATAGACTTTGCTGATTTTTCTCCTTCAATTTCCATCTGGATGTGAAAGTTATGGGACTTTTTTTACAACATATTATCCTGGAACCACTGTCAGGACAGGGCTAACTCAGCGTCAGTAGCATTCTCACTGTTTAAAATCTTGGTTAGTGGCCCTGTTAACAGCCGCCAGGCTTCTTGTAGTGTGAAAGTTATCATCCTGGATGTAAAGTGTTAAAGCAAGAACAGAGGCCATTTGTGGTATTCATCTAGACACCCTAAATAATTATCCCATAAGCCCATAAGAAATAGGAACAGGGACAGGCTGTTCAGCCCTTTGAGCCTGTTCTACCATTTAACAGAATCATGGCTGATTCTACATCCCTCACATCCACTTTCCTGCATTTTCCCCATAATCCTTGTTTCCCCAACTAATCAAAAATCTATCTATCACAGCCTTAAATATGCACAAGGAGTCTAGCCCACAGCGCTCTGTGGCATAGAGTTCCAAAGACTCAGAACCCTCTGAGAGAAGAAATTCCCCCTTATCTCAGAGCTGGATGAACACAGCAGACCAAGTTTGGCGCCCCTTAATTCTGCGACTATGCCCTCTACCTAACTATTTGTCATAGGAAATATTAATTTTGCTTTGGTATTTAATTTCATTCTGTCTTCTTGAATCAGACAGCATGACCATGTAATCTGGATGCCTAGTTTCCAAACCAGTTGTCTAGCAATATACAATGTAAAAGCAGAAATAGCTTCGCTTATCTGTTGTAGTTGATTCTTTTTCAAAAGCTAATGGTGATTTTCATGCAGCAGTATGTGGTTACCATGTGGACAACCAAACTCCAGGCACTGTGCCAGTGGGATGTCTGCATGGTGGTCCAATCAGATGTTATTCTCTCTTATCATTTTTTCCCCCTCATTTAGATTTTTTTTTCAGGTATCATGGAACTTTTTAACTGAGGCCAATATCAATTTTGGTTGAACACTGTGAGGCTAGTTTTATACAATTAATTTGATAGTTTATTATTCATTTGTCTCACATCCATCGAATGGAAATGCATTCTTAAGTCTCTCGTCAAGAATAAGTCAAGTTGGAATATTCAGTTAGGAAGTTTATTATGAGGTTAGGGAATCAATAGCATAGTGTTGTAACCCTAGCTCCACCTACACACTCTGGACTGTAGCTCTCCATTTGGAGCAAGAGAACAATGAATTTCTAAGATATCAAAGTTTTCTTGCAATAAAATACTTCTATAATTAATGACTGATTAATGAAATCAGATTTTCAAGAAATTGCTTGTAAGAAAACCAGACATTTCCATAATTCTGACAGTAATTATGAGGGTAAAACAGACATTGTTTTATTTAGATAAAGAGGGGAATTTCAGGTCATAATCTCTACTAACACAGAAGCACTTGTGATCTGGCAAAGGTGGGAGCTTAACTTGGATTATTAGGCTGCAGAGAGACAATAATATGACATATTATGGAACAAATTTGGATACCTGGGTAGTAAGAAAATAACAGAATGTTATAATAGAAAGTTACAAAAGCTGATTTATGGGAAGTAGTTATTTGAAATCATGATTTTATTACATATTTTTATATACACAGCATTTAGAATTCAAATAGTGCACATGGTGCATATGTGTTTACTCTGTACCCAAATCTTGTTGGATGAGTACAAAGTAGACTGGTTGGGTTTGTGAGGAAAAACAGGTGAGGTACCTCCTGAATTTAGCATAGGCCACCTTGCTTTTCTTTAACGTTTGGCAAAAAATTGAGAGGGTAAATTTCTGGGCCAAATAATTGCTCTCTCCTATTTTCATATGCTGTTTATTGTGATTTTTAATAAGAAAATTAAACTTTGCAAGAATCCCCTGTTCCTTATCTCTTCATGTTGTTCATCCAATTTTGATCATGTTTCTTTTGTTAAAAGTCTACTTCCCATGTACATTGGATTTATCCATCGTTTCCTCATTACACTGATAACTCTTTGCAGCTTTCTACAACAACATCTATGCCCAGAAAATACTGGAATGCACAGCAGATCAATCATAATCTTGAAAGAGAGAGCAGCAGTGAAAGCTTCACCTTTATTTTGAAAGAGCCACTGTGTATTTTCAACATTTTCTGGTTGAACCTCTACCACTCAGCGCTTGCAAATTTTCTTCCTTTCGAGCTGAAAAGCAAATTTCTTAAAATTTAACACAGCTATTAATTTTAAATTGTTTTAATGTTAATCATATAATGAAAGTGGCATCATGAAACAGTGGAATTTTGCTTATGCCACTGCAAATTTATTGTCACTTTTTCAGTCGATAGTAAAACGTGTCAGGAACAAAAACTGAATTAATCTTTTTAAAGTTACAGTCTGGTCAAGGCTTTAATTACGTTGTGTAATTATTAGATAATGATTGCTTGACATAGTTGTAACCTAACGAATGAAGAAATAATTAGGAACTAGGAAAAGAAGTAGCCATTCAGCCCAACAAACTTGTTCTGCCTTTTAACTAGATCATGAGCGATCTATGATTGAATTTCATTTAATCACCTTTCTTCCTTATCCCTACATTGGACCAGCGTAACCTTGGTGTTACATGCAATTACAGATGATTCCTAAATGCTGGTTAAATCAATTATATTTTTGATATAATTAATTACATGTCATTCTTTTAGTTTGAAACAGGAGCAAACTTGCTAATATTCTCAGCACATTTCTTACTAATTGCAGTCTATGGATTTATAGAGAATCGTAACTGTCAGTATTAGAAACTGCAACAAATTGACTTTTATATTTATCCAGCAAGTTTGTGTCTAGGAAGCTAATGACTCAATTGACAAACAGAATTAATATTTGGTAGGACAAAACACATTTGAACAAAATACTGCTTTCAACTCCAGTTACAAGTTTGTTTTTCATTCTAGGCAATAAATTCAGGTGCCCCATTGGGTGAGTACACTGACCAAGGCGATATTAAGTCATAGAAATCAGGAAGATCAAACATTTGATCCTCTGGTCTATTCTGTGTTATGGGTGTCATCAAGGATGGTAACAGAGAATGTTGCAATTAGCCATAGAACCGTGGATGCACACGGAGAGAAAGGTGTTTGTGGATTATGAGGATACTTCTGTAAAAGCAAAGTACTATGGAAGCTGGAAATCTGAAATAAACACAGAAAGTGCTGCAGAACTTGGCAGGTCTGGCTGTATCTGAGGATGGAGGAATAGAGTTAATTTTTCGAGTCCGCTGTGATTCTTCTTCACCACATAAAGCAGAGTCATATCAGATTTGAAACATTAACTCTGTTTGCTCTCCACAGATGCTGCCAGACCTGCTGAGTTTCTCCAGTACTTTCTGTTTTTATATCAGAATACTTCTGTTCACTATCGAGTTACCACAATGGAGGCCATGTGTTTCTATGATTGATCTGTGTTTGGCAATTATGCACCTCCATGGTCAAATAGTTGCTGATTCTTATAACAATGATTGGAGATAAGTATTTGCCAATGGCTGAGAATCTCCAAATGACACTGAAACTGAATGTAAGAAAACTGATTCAATACCAAAATCTCAGGAGGTATAGACTTCAGAAGCAGCAGGTCCCAACTGGGAAAATAAGGGGAGTTCCAATAGTTGATTTATCATGATATAAATTTACAGATTTTTGCAGCTAGTGAGGAGTGGCATAGAACTAGGCTTGAGAACTGGGAATAACCAAAATGGGATGTGTTTAGTACAGTAAGTGAGAATATAGAAAAATAACATTTTTTCAATTTAAGGTGAATTCTGCACAGCATGGTAGGATTAGAAAGACAAGCTGTTTAAGGTAACAGTCTTATTACTGCCATAAATCTATCGTAATGCAATTAAGGTTCCTTAACAAGTGCTTTTATCTCTTGGTGAAACCAAGTCAACAATAAGAAGATAAAACAAATAATTGTTATGCATTTATAACTAGAGCAAGTAAATGAACTTATGTGCTTTACCAATGTCAGGTATGTTGCTTAAAGGTATTTGGTACAGCATTTACTGAGCAACCTTATTGCATTTGAGACAATCTAATTCCATTGGGACTTAAAATAATTGGCAAACATCTAAAATACAAAGTGTTGGTCAGGAAATAATTATGTGATGTAAAATAAGCAGTGATTATCAATTAGGTTTCTCTGTGAAATCACAGTCACATCTGATTAGAACATCCAATAGAGTTCATAGCATGGTCAGTAGATGAATGAATTGGGAACAGGGCATGTAAATATGTTTAGGAATATTTGCTTGGCTGAATAATAACACAGACTAATTCGGCTGAATGAATTTGTTTCTTCTTATAACTTCTATTCATCTACAAATGACTATTGAGCTATTTGTGGCCTCTGAATAACATCTGGACATCATTCCATTTTGAAGTTGTAACCAGTACTATTCATACATATACCTGTTGTCTTTAGAAAATATGTTGTTTTCTCGAATATATCTCACAGCTTATCATTTTTGTTCTTTAACACAGTGCATGGTCCTTGCTGACAGGATTTATGTTGATGTCAATCTCAACTCAGCACAAATTTCCTGTCGATCAGGTAATGTGTATCAACCCCAGACTATGAAGCCAAATCTAATAATCCAGACGAATTTCTTTCCATAAAAATACCAGTCAGTAAACTCTCATTATGACCCAAAAAGAACTCAACTTCTGATATGATAGATAGAAAAACTAAATATTTCTTCTTATGATTTCTTATGATGTATTAGCATTGAAGCTTTTTACTTTAAGTCACTCATGACATTGGTTAGGGCACTTTTAGAATATTGCGTTCAATTCTGGTCTCCCTGCTATAGGAAAGATAATGTGAAACTTGAAAGGGTTCAGAAAAGATTTACAAATATGTTGGCAGGGCTGGAAAGTTTGATCTATAGGGAGAGGCTGAATAGGCTGGTGTTATTTTTCCGGGAGTGTCAAAGGCTGGGGGGGTGACCTTATAGAAGTTTATAAAATCATGAGGGCCATGGATAGGGTAAATAGCCGAGGTCTTTTCCCCAGGGTAGGGAAGTCCAAAACTAGAGGGCATGGGTTTAGGTGAGAGGGGAAAGATTTAAAAGGGATGTATGGAGCAAACGTTTCACACAGAGGATGGTGCATTTATGGAATGAACTGCCAGAGGAGATGTTGGAGGCTGGTACAATTACAACATTTAAAAGACATTGTGTACATGAATAGGAAGGGTTTAGAGGGATATGGGCCAAACACTGACAAATGGAACTAGATTAATTTAGGATACCTGGTAGGCATGGACTAGTGGGACCAAAGGGTCTACTTCCATAACATACATCTCTGTGACTCTATAGGTGTAAAGCTGTCTTCGTGCCTAATATTTACATAACCAGAATTTCTTCAGGAACATTTGCATGACAACAAGGATCTATGGAAAAACTGCAGGAATGGCATAAACAAGTGGGGAAAATCTACTCATAGTGCTTGGAGTTGCACTTAAGCTGCTTAACCACAGTCCTTGAGATAGTAGGAACTGCAGATGCTGGAGAATCTGAGATAACAAGGTGTAGAGCTGGATGAACACAGCAGGCCAAGCAGCATCACAGGAGCAGGAAGGCTGACATTTCGGGCCGAGACCCTTCTTCAGAAATGGGGGAGGGGAAGGGGGTTCTGAAATAAATAGGGAGAGAGGGGGAGGCGGATAGAAGATGGATAGAGGAGAAGATAGGTGGAGAGGAGACAGACAGGTCAA
>NC_063342.1:21979882-22048386 GCF_021869965.1 Rhincodon typus | reverse complement strand
GCCTCCCCCTCTCTCCCTATTTATTTCAGAACCCCCTTCCCCTCCCCCATTTCTGAAGAAGGGTCTAGGCCCGAAACGTCAGCCTTCCTGCTCCTGTGATGCTGCTTGGCCTGCTGTGTTCATCCAGCTCTACACCTTGTTATCTCAGATTCTCCAGCATCTGCAGTTCCTACTATCTCTCTTTCAAGGAGCATTTCATTTCACATAAATCTTGGAGTTACAGCATGAATGCATCATAGATAACCGTGAAGACAGCAAGATCCATTATATAAGACAGGCAGACATGGTGTAATTTACCATGATAATTAGTTTTTCTGTTCATGCATGGAATGCGGTCTTTGCTAAGCTAGCAAATTTGTCCTTCCCTAATTATCATTGAGATGATGGCGGTGAGCTGCTTTCTTGAATTGCTGAAGCCAATATGGTGTAGGTACAATCTCATTTGGAAAGAACTTCCAAGATTTTGATCCAGTGAAGGAAATTTATCAGCAGGAGTTGGGATGCTGGAATTTGACTCTTATTTGAAATATCCTTTTTATTTGCACTAATTAAATTTCCAAACATACATTGTAATCATTTTATTGGCTATCTATCCCAGGTTACGATGTAGTTTTCTATGAACTTGGAAAGAAAGGTATCTGTTTATGACATCTTTTAGCATGGAGACACTGTTGCACACCAGCTTCCATGCAAATCTTGACAGAAAGAAACCATGACCCAAGGGCAAGGAAATGAAGACAGTTGAGTGCTACCATTCTATTGCAACTTTCATTCTCTAGAACAGCCTTTGAAATACTTCAGATGGCATATCTTCCTCTATCTGTTCTGCTGTTGAGGACTTGCTCACCTGAAGTCTGTGTGCTGAATGTTTGTAGGGTTGCTTACAGGTCTTCGCGGAATGTAAAGAAATCCAGGACATGAGGAGACCAACTGTGCATCATCCTAGTTTAATCAGCCATTTCCTGTTCACTGCCCACATTTCACAGTGAGGACAAGGGGGTGGACTTCAGAAAGGCTACATGATGGTCGCAGATTTTATAGTGATGAATGGGATCACCTCAGACAGGATACCAATAAACCCATTATTAAAGTAAGGACCATAATGGAACTAAGAGCTAGTCTATTAATATCCATAAATATTTAACTATCCTTAATGAGGATACAGTTCCTAACTGCATATCTGTGGGAAGAAAGACTATGTTAGCATCACCATCGAATGTTTATTTATTTAAGATAAACCTCAGTCTCAGCCAAGCGCCAAATATTAGTAAAAGCACAATCAATCAGTTTTTCTAGTAAAATGAAAAATACAGAAAGGATAGTGTAAAATAATATATTGATCATTAGGTTATGTCTTTAATTTTAAAGTTCAAAAGCTTTGAAAACGTATGCATTGCATGGGTAAAATATACCATCTGATTATTAAATCTTGTCATTTTACATCATAGTTTTTATGTGACCTATTTAGGGACTAAGGGCTATCTGATTGGTTTTGCCTAACTGACAAAGAGATAATTGTGGTCAACATGTATTATCGGTCCTCCTCAACATATCTGGCCAACAGTGAAATGTCAGAATTTTATCCCTTTACTATTCATGCAAATCTGTTCTGTCAACATACAGCAGGACTCCAAATAAAGCATGTTGCCCTGAAACAGTTTAAAGATTAAGTAACCTGAGCTGCACTGATTGTTTATTTGTCTCAAGGCTGCCAACTTGAAGTTTGATGAAGGAAGTCAGATTTTGCGCAAAGTTGTTAAGTGTGTGCCTTAGCTCAATAGTAGCTCATTTACCTCCTAGACTGAAGATTGTGGATTCAAGTCTCATTTCAGAGATTTATGTTTATAATCTTACCTGGCTTGTGATGTCTTTCAGATGAAATATTAAAACTCACTTTCTCATGTGGGCATAGAGGACCTCCTTGCACTACATGAGGAAGACCAAGGACAGTCTCATTGTATCTGGCCCAAATCCTTGATCAAAATCGCTGAACATTTATTGCCAAATTTACACTTGAAAAGTACTTCACTGGATATAAAATGTCCTAGGGGTTGTGAAATGTAGTACACAAATGCAAGTTTCTCCTTCCTTGCAAAACTCTATGATCTGAAGCACAGAAATGTTTCTTACTTTCTGCAGGATATGTTGCCACAATTAATGTGATTGTCTATTCACTAATTTCCTGCACCTCTCTAGTTCCTGTGCATTACTTACAGATAAAATGGGCTATTGGTATTAGCTTGAATGTCATGATGTGACAGCATGATAATTACTGTCATTCTGTTTTCTTGACATTTCATATGTTGGTCTGTTGCATTATAATTGTGAGGTTATTGTTAAGTCCATGGCATGACACCCCTAATAGCACACATTCATAATATTTGATCTTTTTGAATTCCTTTCAGCTATAAGTACAAGCTAAAATGCTGGATGAAAGCCTGAACTATTACGATTGTTGATAGTTAAATTGAAATGACTTACCAGTACCAAAAAATAATTAAAACTATAATTAAGCTTTGGAAAAAATCCACTGTGGCAATCACTTTGAGATGTATAGACTGCAAGAAAAAGGAAGAGGGGCACAATGAAAAGTAGGAAGAAAAGAAACAAGAGTAGAAATTACAGACTGTATCTATTTATTTTTCTGTATTTTTGTTTGTGGATTGAAATGGGCAAAGGACTGTTTAAAACCAAGGATTGTCAAAGGATTGCTGCATTTTGTAGAAGCAAGTAACTTGTCATCAATTGTGAGTGCTTTTTAGACAGCACTGTTTGGCTCAAACAGTGAGGAAAGCCTAGTCACAGCTGAGCTGGAGTCAGGGGACAGAGTACAAATGGAGATTTGGATGCAACAAATAACTGATTGGTCTGTGTATCAGTGACCAATTATCAATGACAAAGGCTTCCTGCCCACCAATAATTGTGTGAAAAGCTCCCAGATAGTTGAACAGCTTGGGGTGTGAGTGTTTGGGCAGAAGAAAACAGAACCCCCAGATGGAAAGGTGATGGATTTCTGTTCTGTAGTAAAAAGCATCTCAAGTCTGAAGAAAGCCAATTTATTTCCCCTCATCACTTGCTGTTTATTGAAAGGCTAGTGAAATATTGTTACGAAGTTGGGTACAGTAGTTGTTGACTAGGAGGCAGAATGTTAGAATTTGGTGTTTGAAAATTCTAGGGGAAAAGCAGTGCATGATCCCTTTAAAAAATAGTGTGCTCTTTCTATACTTAGAGATTCAAAAAGGATGTCTGTGGACAACAGCTTGAGGGTTTGCACACGCACAGAGCTCCTGAATTGAAACATTTGTACCAAAAGACTGTACAGTCAGCAGGCCAAACTTATTTTGTTATCAAGACAACAATTTTTGAATTTAGCCAATTAATTTGAACCAGGCACCCAGATACCAAAAACCAATTAAATTTAATTCTGATGGTTTTGACAACATAGGACCAATCCTATGGTAAGGAATATTGATTTGTCAGCAAGAGTATAAAAGAAGGGGCAGTTGGGCAAAGACAGGAGAGTGAACTTCCATCTGCAAGAGTCCACAGCTCTCAGCTCTCAAGAGAGAATCACTAGCTCTCACAGTCTTCTCCAAGGTTTACAGAAAGCACCATCTAAATCAAAGATATCTATGACAGAAGAATTCAATGGAGAAGATGTTCCTGACAGAATATTCAATGGAGAAGGCACAGGATATTCCAGAAGACACATAACCTGGCCGTAATTTTGAGAGACTATATTCTGTTTTAATTATTTTTGTTTTATATAAGTGGGACTTGTATTTATTGAAACAGCATACTATTAGAATCTTGTTTTATTCGGGAATAGTTAGCAGTTAGAAGGGATTTATTCAGTTTGTGAATAATTTAGCTAATTTGTTCACTTGGAGCTAGATAAATAAATTGTTACTTGTTGATTGTAAAGTGAGTGACAGGGGTTTATTTTACTTAACCACTAAAAGTTGCTGGAAAAAACGGATTACGGTCCTTCTCACACTCCTTTTAACATATTATAGGGTGAGGTGCTCCTCTCTAGGTGTTTTGGTTTCAGCTATTGGGGGTGGGGGGGGGGGGGGGGAGGTGGTTAACACCTCCTCTTTATACCGTTATAAAAGTAGGTATGTTTTGCTACAACTGCAAAGAACATTGGTGAGGATGTAAATGCACTAGAAGTAGTTCAAAGAATGTTAACTCATCTGAGACCTTTGATGGAGTAGTTATCTTAAGAAGAAAATATGGGCTTGTATACATTGCAGTTTAGAAGAATAAGATGTTAACTTATTGACGCATGTGAGATTCTAAGAACAGGTGGATGCTAAAAGAACATTTCCCCTTGTCGGAGATACTAAAACTAGGGGATGCAGTTTAAAAACAAGGAGCATCCCATTTAAGAGCAGGATTTTTTTCATTTCAGAGGATTATGAGCGTTTGGAACTCTCTTCCCTAGAGAGTAATGGATGAGGGCTTATTGAATATGTATACATCAGAGGTTGATAGACTCTTGGCTAACAAGGAAGTCAAATGTTGTCTGGGATAGTTGGGAATGTAGAGTTGAGGATACAATCGGACATGCCTTGAACTTATTGAATCATGGAGCAGGTTAGTGGGGCAAAAAAGCCCACTCCTACTCATACTTTATATGTTTATATGTAACCAAGTGAGCACAATTCTACATGGTTTAACTGATCAAACACAGTCACAGCAGTTCACTTGACAATATCCAGATTCTTGCGTGGACTATTTAAGAAGATCCAGAGAGTAACCACTTTCACAAAACTAGGCTGGAGTCACATGTTGAGCACATTTCATCCAATTACAAATAGTGGAAATTTTATTATTGCATACTGCTCAGGGTTCAAATAACTAAACAGAAAATGGAAAAAAGCACAGTTTTAGATCTTTTCAATTCTCTTATCCCAGATAACTTAGTTTCTATCACTGAAATTTATTGTCATAGTTCAATTCTTGAATCTTCACTGTTTCAAGAGGATTTTTACTGGCTCTGCTACTAACATGTACTGTGATAATATGCCCAGGAATTAAAAGCATTTGATCAAATTTTCACCGCTTATGGGAAAGATCTTGTACATCATTTGTGTCTAAGATTTTCGCTTTGTCTTTGAAAACTGGCAATGCATCACAAAGTTAGACTTAATTTCAGACTTTAACAAAGGTATTGAAAAATAGTTAAATAAGTAAATAAAGCAGCTTGCATAGTACATTAGTTCCTCCAAAAGAAAGTAATTAATGCTCACTTTCTCAAACCAAAAAAAAACCTTTATATAGGCAGTTATCCTGATTATAGGCTTGTTAACTGTCAGTCACATATAAATAAACAAATTACACAGGACCTTTTTGGATGTCTGTTGCCTGACACTGAGAGGTAAGCAAACAAATCTTCATAACACTTCTATTGAACTAAGCTTTGGATATAATTTGGAACACTGATTTCTTTTAAAACAAAAACTATTTTCTGCATTGTGACTAAATTAAAGTAATTGTTAACAAACTAAAAGGGGGCAAACTGCTTCTATGTTATTGCACCAGGATCCCTTACTCAGCTTCAGTTCACAGCGTCATAGAGATATACAGCACAGAAACAGACCCTTTGGTCCAAATTGTCCATGCCAACTACATATCCTTTATAAATGTAATCCCATTTGCCAGCATTTGGCCCATATGCCACTAAACCTTTCCTATTCATATACCCATCCAGATGCCGTTTAAATGTTGTAAGTTAGGGCTGAAGAGATAGGTGGGTAGCCCTTTCTGGAGCCAGTACAGACATGATGAGTCGAATAGCCTCATTCTGTACTGTAAAATTCTATGATTCTTTGAATGCCTGTGTGTGTCCTTCATAGGGGGGCCAAGGTTTCAGTGCATTTGCTCAGTCACTAACCTGTCATCAATACCTGCTTTCAATCTCACCCTTTTCCACTGCAAGATCAAAATAATGTGCCATGAACGATATAGCCTTCAGCTGATAGAGCTTGAAAACTTTAAGCAAGAACTTTGACTGTATTTGGGAATGGCTGGCATTTTGTAATGTGGATCAAGTGGCATGAGAAAGCTGAAGCAAGCGGTTTCCGGGGCAGTGGGGGCTATCCATCTTTTTTTAAATGAAGAGGGGAAGGCTTTAGAACTGTGCACATAGACATTTTAAGGTGATTTGGAATAGTCATAATGCAATACCCTCAGTTAAAGCCCCCCAATACCAGAGCACCTTATAATGGGGCATACACATAAGTAATGATTTAAATGTGTCAGTGCTCAATGTGGGCAAGGAAGAAAAGGGAGAGATATCTTGTCTGCTCTGCTGAGGAATTGTATTTCTCTGGCACTCATCACTAATTAGGGGGTTGACAGCATTGACATTCAATCTTCAATCTATTTATTACCTAGTCAACAATTAATACCAAATTACATCATCACACATTGCTGTTTATGGGATCTTCCTATGCACATGATGGCTGCATGAGTTACATTACAACATTGATCTTAACTAATTGTAAGGAAACATCATAATTTATTTACATTGTAAAAGGTACTATCCAAATTTAATATCTTTCTTTCATTGCTGTTTCCTTAGAGATGCTGCAAGTCACATTCTTTGTGTTCATTTTTCTTGACCTTCGAGATCCAAGTCTCGAACATTCAGTGTTTTTCTTCTGTTTCTGTGGACTTTTTTTTTAAATGTGCATCAGTTTCATTGAGTTTTTGGAGGCTATTTTGCCACAAGGGCTGGCGCGATATCTTGCCATATCTTACCAAACCAACCTGATAGCTATCTACTCTGGCCCTATGTGCCCCTCTCATCCAACTGCAGTCCCCGTCTTATCCCTCACTGTTCCTGGAAGAACTTGACACTCACTGAACGTCCATGAAAGACCCCCATTCCTGGGAGCCCCAGCCATACTTAAATGGCTGTTGGGCGCACAGACAAGCACTGGTATTCTGAAGCTGCCCTTCTCAGTGATGGACACCCAATCAGAAATTGCCAGAGAAGGGCAAGATGGCACAGCGACTCTCCATGTGGACAGGGTGGTCTAGAGGAGGCTTGTCCTCTTTCCAAAGGACTTGCAGGGAGAGGCCTTGACACCTGACCCTGGCAGTCCAGGTTGGGGATCACCACCAGGTCAGTGCGGTCACCACAGTGCAGAGGAATAACCAACAGTTATCAACCAACAGCAAGAAGATCAATAACATTTGGTACTCTGCCAGGGTAAGTGGCACACTGTCCTCTCTGCAACCTCATAGGTACTCTATCTCTGATACTGCAAACACCTCACATCTAAGCTCATGCTCTGTCACTCTCTCAATTGCCTTCAATGTCTTGCTGCTTTTGAACACCCCTAAACTCCCACACCGCTACTCCTGATGGCCTCAGCACCGGATACTCACTTGCCTGGGATGTCTCACCATAATTCAACCGCCTGTATCGGCAATAAAAGCTGCGCTATCCACTTTCATCTCACTTGGTCTGTTCCTTTCTCACATTCCAGGATAAGACAGCACACTTTAGACCAGGAAGAGTCAGGGGAGGTGGAGGGATGCCTGACATTAAGCTCTTCTCCCTCGTGAGGAGAGAATCCTTGCTCTCACAGGAAAAGACCAAGGATGTTCCTATGGGGCTACCATATATACATGTCCCACCAAAGAAGCATGTGCCATTCTTCATTCCACTGCAACTCTCACATTAACCCCACTGTCAGTCTCATCCATTGCCCACCATTTCTAACCATTGACCGCTACATTTCTCTTCCTTGTACCTTGCAGGTATTAGCAGAACATCTGTGACATTGAAAGAGAAATGGGTTGCTCTGCTAGAAGCCACCCCTGAGATAGAAACACTCCAGGTCACTGGCACCTGGAGCTCTGCTGGAGACCAGACATCCACTCAGCCCCATGACAGTAAGGACATGGTGTTGCTGGCAATCAGGGACTTCATTCACACGGACAGAGAGGAACAGCAGCAGCAAACAGGTATGTGGGATGGAATAGCCATCACAGCACAGAAGCTGCAGGAGTGCAGGTATACAATGGGGACCCAGCTGCCTCAAGCATGCAATGGTCTGGCTGCCTCCATGGATAGGTTGGAAGCTGCCATGGAGAGCCAGATCCAGCAGTCTCAGGGTCTGCAGGACAGACACACACATCTGCACTCCATCGACCAGCTATTGGTCCTCATGATTGAAGGCATGTCAACATGAGGATGGGGAACCTGGTGCACACCACATGTGCCCCTTTCTCACAAGGAGTCAGGGCAGTGCCATGGGGTGTTAGCTGGAGGAGGACCCACACACAAGTGTCTCAGAAATTTCATCTCAGGACAATCCAGAGGTGGCTACATTCTGTCTGCATTCCCTCTGACCCTTAGAAGTTGAATCAAGGAGGGTCCCTAAGACCTGCAGCATGTGTGTTCCAACCAGACACAAATGCCCATGGGATCGCCTGACCAAACCTCCAGGGTCACCAAGCTCCACATCAGAGCAGGCTCCCTCCACTCCAGCAGTGGAAACAGGGAGTACCCTGACAAAAAACAGGAGGGAAAGAAAGAAGACTTTTGAAGGTACTTTGGTGGCACACTATATATAAAGTATCACCTTTGTATAAATTTGATTGGTTTTGCACTACATCCTTTTGTTTCAGTCCCGAGTGTAACTGTGCCAGTATGATGTCCATACAGGATGGACCATGGATCAATGTCTACGTTGAGAGCCAGCTGTTCGACATGGCAGCAAGAGAAACAAGGCATATATGGGGCAGTATGTTTTGCACTATTGCTCCTTGTGGTCAAACATTCCCATTAATTCATTTAACATGCCTATCCCTATTCTTTCTATGGTCTCTGTGTGCTAAAGTGTTGACATAGATAAAGTGGTCAGCAATATCTGAGGCAAAGAGATATACAACATATCAGGAGCCAATACCTTAAAATGGCCAGGGAATAGGGATCTTGCAGGTGTGTGCCCTGTAAAGTACCTGTGACTTTGTGTAATATTCTTGCCCACTAAAGGGCCTCACATTGGTGGATCTTGCAAACACTTTCCCTCACACATACCACACCCACTCCAGGTGTGGTCACAACCATTTTCTTTCCTAACACATACTTCAACTTTCTGCACAATGGAAGGTGGCAGTGAACACTCTTTGGACAGTGGCTTCCAGCCTCTGCATCTACGCATTAGTGAGGCCTTGCGCATCCAGATCCCCTTCTTGATACCTGTTTCCATGAATCCCATAGGCTTTTCATCTCCCCGGGTCCCTAGCCAACCCATCTACATGATCCTGCACCCGGCCATCTTTACCCACTGGACCCTGACATATGAGGCGATGATGCCAGGTGTATTCATAAACTGCCCCCCTGCCCCCACCCCTCCACCCACCCTCTTGAATGCAGGTACTCCTGACCATGGAATAAAACCAGAAGACTATAAGATTGAGAGCAGAAATAGGTCATTTGGCATATTGAGTTTGCTCCACCATTCAATAAGATCGTGACTGATCTGACAACATTTAACTCCACTTTCCTGTCTTATCTCCATAAGTCTTGATTTCCTTACTGATTAAACATTTATCTCAGCCTTGAATATTCACAATGATCTAGGCTTAACAGCCCTCTGGCCTGACACACCCCCTAAGAATCTTTCATTCTTCCCATTCTTTTAAACTCCAATGAGGACAAGCCCAACCTACTCAACTCCTCCTCATAAGAAAACCCCTCCATACCTGGAAGAAAACCAGAGAATGCTGGAGGAACTCAGCAGGTCTGACAGCACGTATAGAGACAGAAACAGACTTAACATTCCAAGTCTGATAAGACTCTTGTTCAGAACGCCATACCCAGAATCAACCTAGTGAATCTTCTCTGGACTGCCTCCAATGCTAGTATGTCTTTCCTTAGACAAGGCGACCAAACCTGCTGACAGTATTCCAGCAGTGGTCTGATTTGTATACTTCCAGCAAGACCTTCCTATTTTTATACTCCATTCCCTTTGAAATAAAAGCAAATATTCCATTTGCCTTCATTACTGACCACTCCATTGAATGGGTATGGCTGCAGGGTGCTTTATGCTACTGGATAAATAATCCAGATACATGAGTTCAAATCTCAATGCCAAATCCAAATTCAGCTTCAATAACATCTAAATAAAACAAAATATTATTAATTAATGACTGTGGATCTGTTGACTTGTAGTAAGCACCTAACTGGTTCATGGATGTTGTTAAAAGTCATAGAGTCAGACAGCATGGAAACAGACCCTTCAGTCCAACTAGACCAATCCAACCATGTTCCCAAACTAAACTCATTTCATTTATAACCCAAAATATATAACCCAAACTCACAGCAAAACTGAGAGCTTAAAAAAAAAGAGTTAACTTCAGTTTAACCATCCAGATTCCATTCAATGTGTGATGGGAGGACTGAAAACTTATCTCAAAAGCACAGGAAGTCCAGAATCAAACAATTTTGTGACATCTACTCTGATGGAGACCGGAATCTGACATCAATCTTCCTTAAAGTTCCTTCTAATGTCATGCTATGGTGGTGGTTGATGTAACTAATCACAGCTAACCAATAACCTTCTTTAATTGTAAATGAATTTATTCAGAGGAAAGTATTATTAAATAAAGGTCATTAACTGTTTACTCTCAGGAACAAAAACAAAATTGCTGGAAAAGCTCAGCAGGTCTGGCAGCATCTGTGAAGAAAAAAACAAACTAAACATTTCGGGTCCGGTGACACTTCCTCAGAACCAGACCCGAAATGTTACCTCTGTTTTTTCCTTCACAGATGCTGCCAGACCTGCTGAACTTTTCCTGCAACTTTGTTTTTGATCCTGATTTACAGCATCCGCAGTTCTTTCGGTTTTTAACTATTTACTCTGTTTTTCCCTCCATAAATGTTGTCAGACTTGCTGAATCTTTCCAGCATTTTCTATTTTGTTTCAGATTTCCAGAATCTAAATTTGATTTTTTTACTTTTTTTATTAGACCTTTTCTGAAGGCCTGGAGGGAATCCAAACTCACCTCAAATATTTACAATCAAAAACATTATTCAAAACATTTTGACTTTGTTTGGCACTTTCTTAACTCTCTGCATTGCAGAAGTCCTGGTAAAATACTTCATTTCAAACACGAGGAGGAAAAAAAGAAATACAATTTATGAGCTCTGCATTTCCAGGGTAACTTGTTATCAGAAGGCATTGATGAGATATTAATTATTTCAGTTCTTTGAACCAGTGGTCTACGGCAGGATTTTCTTGCATCTTTTTAAGGCAATAAAGTGATTAGGGATTTAGAATTTTATGTGTGAACTTCTTCAAATCAATGCTCTCCAGCCCTTCCCCAATGCTGATGAAATAAAGACTGACTCCTAATTTATTACAGGTCTTTTTGTTGGTTTTAAAAGTAATTTGCAACAGTGAGTGCCCTCATAGTCACCTTATTCTCTAAAGTAGGCGAACACAATGTAATTGTCTCTCCTTCTAAAGGAGCTGGGCTATGGCTTTCACCCAATGGAACCCAGAACACAATTGACAGGAGTGCAGTTGGTGTGATTATCATTTACAAGATGAGAGCTATTAAGAAAATGGAGAGTGTCATCTTCAGAACACAAATATTTTCCCTAACCATAATGCCCTCTTACAGAATGTGAAGTGGTAGGTATTGTTATGCCTCTGACACTCACGTACCAACCATTTTTAACTGCCACAGCAGACTTTTAAGTGCAATCCAGAAGAAGTTACCACTTGTGGCTATTGTGGTTTATCCCTTCAGACAAAGAATTCACCAGACCCTCTGTTCAAGGCTGAGAGAGAAACCTACTTCTACTTTTTTAACTTGAGGATCATAATTGTCTTTTTTCTAGGAATGTTAGATAAATGTAACCAGGATAAGGAAGGTTTTAGATTTGCCTTGTTTTGTTTTGTCCTATTCTCTTCTTTCTTTCTGGCTCTTTGTTAAAAGCACTATAGAACAGAGAATGTTTTTGTTAGCGTGGATTGTGAGGATTGTTTCACATCATCAGGCTATTCATCGTTTCCCCTCCCCTGTTGTAAAACACAAGCTAGTGCCAGCTAAACAGTGGTGGCATTGTGCTAGGATTCAATACCACCCAGAGTCTACCTCAACCGGCATTCCCCTCCGATTCTTCTTGTGGGCAAAAAAAAATAAAGCATTTGCTCAGGGGACGGAGTGGGTGTGTCTATTGCTTCAACTAACATGGACTTTTTTTTAAAAGAAGGCAAGATTAATGGGAGAAAGTTCTCCAAGAAACCAGGATAAATTTCTTCCAGGCCAAGGCCAGTTGTTCTATTGTTCGAAGGCCATGTGTTTTGTTCATTATCTCTTACTCTCTTCCTTTATCAAGAAAACTTTCAGAAAGCACAGAGAAAAGAACAGGATATAGAGGTCAGGGGCTCTCATTTGACCACCTAGGTGTTCCATTTTGTATGCCAAGGATGGGCAGGGCAGAGGGTGAGTCCGAGTAACATAGCAGAATGTATTCCTCTAAAACAATAAGTGATGGAAGGCGTAATTTATTGCTCAACCTCTCTTCCCCCCTCTTCCACCCCCCACCAACCCTCCCCTTCAGGGTTAGTATGTATGGAAGTGGTAGAATTTACTGAAGAAGAGTTGCTTGAAACAAGGGCCTGTTGTCAAGGGAATAAGTCTAGCGGAGTGCAGGCATGATAGGAGCAGCTGCTGGTTTTGGCTGGCTTGGGATTCTGCTGGTAATGGCAGTGATACTATGTGCCATCAAAAGCAGAGCTGGTTGTGAAAGGGAGTTGGGGAAGGGGAAAAAAATGAAAAATCAAAAAAAGAACTGCTGGGGTTTTAAATGGAAGAAGGAAAGAAGACCCATCCGTGCCAAAAGTAGGGACACATTTTGTTTCCTTCAGCAATGTACTATTCTGTTAAAAAACATGTAAATTAATTAAATGTTAACAATGTACCTTTGACAGGCAGCTGCATCTAACAAACAGTGCCTTTACTCAGTAAATGATACTGCTTCCAGCGTCAGAACAGAGAAAAAAAAATGGATAGGATGGAAGAAGAAAAAGAAGTTATGTATGTCAAAGCAGCTGCAATGACAATCTGATATAATGAACGCTTTTTACTTGCTGCCTGTTTATATTTCTGAAATTAATGGTAAAATAATTCGAAGACATTGCTAAACAGGTCATAGGTGATCTCTGAGAAAACTCCTATTAACTGTCACTTCATTACTTCAGTTTTATAATCTTTCAGCAAAGCAAATTAAAATTCAAGACAAAACGCCTGGCATTTTAAATCCCTTCCATTTATGATAATAAAATGACCTTCCACTTTTTTAGTTTTGCTTCTCACTGAAGAGGATGCCTGAAGTCCTCCAGGACAACTGCAAACAGTCCAAAGTTTGTCAGAAAACAGAATGCAATTAACACCACCAGACAATGCTATTATTATAAGAAGTTGGAGATAAAAACACAGTTGTCTATTGTGAATCACTGCTTTCTAACCTTAAACTGATTGAAAGCTCTTGTCCTCTCACTGTGCACTATGGTGACAGTTGGAACACCAACTTTGGAGTCATTATGACTGGCAACATCTGACAGGTCTTAATTAATCAAGTTTTTTTCTCTCTCTCGTTTTCTAATGACGGGTGAATAAAAGAAGAACAACTGAGAAGCCATTGTTTTGGTCGTGTGTGCTGCAAGGATGGCAGATGCAAGGCTTGGCTCATGCTGCACACTGGCAGGTAGGGCACCCTGCTGTTAAACCCTGCTGTTGTGCACACTCCTCATAACCAGAACAAAGCGTTTTCAATATTCTTCCCTTTGTAGACATGGTCAACACAGAGCCATTTACTTATGATGAGATATTAGTGCTCATTTAGAGCTGACAGAAAAACATCTGATAGATAAAACGAAGTTCTGTAATAGTAATTCTGAAGAGAATGCAGTTACAGGTAGACAATTTCCGTTAATTAAATAACCAGCTTTAACAAAATTATATACACCCATCTATAAAATGCACTTAAAATAGAATCCAAATAGAAATCCAAAAAGAATTCGAATCCAAATATAGCTTGACAGTATATCAATAACCTGGTCAACTTTTATCCTCAATATAAAGACTTTTTTTTATATTTTAGTGTGCTTTGCTGTATGTATTGTTAAAAAAAACCTTAGTAGTGAATATAGGCCTTGCAAATACAACAAAATATCTCATCTGACCTTAGATATTTAATAATAGTGCATATTCAGTTTGATTGAATAAGTTTGGATATGACTTTTCAAAAAGATTTTGTTCTTGTTTCTTCAGCTGAAAATCAAAATTGTGGATTTTGAAATTTCTTCCTTTTTTTAGGGAGTTTTCCTTGTGAATGATTTGTTTGCCAATGCATAGGTCACTTTAAAAGAATTAGTCGCTTGCTATGGAAATCTGCTGTGTCAGTGAGGCATTATCCTACACATCAGCCTGTGGCAAGAGTTGTATTAGCAGAGTTCATTATTGCTTTAAGGCTTTTTTGCTCTTTGTCCTATTTCTTCCTTTCTCTTCTAAAATCGACAACTCTTTAGGCAACCAATTAAACAGGGAATGTCAGCCTGTGGAACCTCACCCAAGTGGCTATTTTTCAAGTGTGAGTTCAAAAACTGTCTGTTTCTTTTATTCATTCAGGGGGTGAGGGAGTTGCTGGCTAGGCCAGCATTTATTGCCCATCCCTAATTGCTCAGAGGGCAATTATGAGTAAGCCACATTGCTGTGGGTCTGGAGTCACACGTAGGCCAAACCAGGTAAGGATGACAGTTTCCTTCCCTAAAGGACATTAGTGAACCAGATGGGTTTTTCCTGACAACCAACAATGGATACATGGTCATCATTAGATTCTTAATTCCAGACTCTTAATTAATTCGTAATTCCATTGAATTCAAATTCCACCATCTGCCGTGGTGGGATTCAAACCCAGGTCCCCAGGACATTACCTGGGTCTCTGGATTAGCAGTCCAGTGATAATAGGCCATTGCTTTCCCTTGGGGGAGGCCAGACCATTAAGGCCAGACCAATGATTCTCTTCCTAAACACACACATGCATGGCATCTTTTGTCAGAGACACTGACTAGCTGCAATGTTTGCCCTCCTAAATCCTCCAAATCTATAATTGCCATTAATATCGGTGATGAGCAACAATTGTCATCTCTGCTGAAATGTGCTAACTCATTTCTATAGTGAATGATATTGTCTTCATAAATTCAAACACTTCTGGTATAGTGTTAACATGAGGTCACTGGTGCAAGTGGGCTATAAGTACTGTTAAGCCGGTAATGTGGTCATATCAGTGTGTTTCTGTTTCCATTGAAGACACGATGTGTTGAAAGAGGCATACTCTTGAGCTGTGAAAGCTGTGTTTTGCAGACTGTTTTCACATATAAACTTCAGTCCCAAGATGTACATAGGAACCAGCAGTAGACAACTAGTTGCAATGCACTCCATGCAGACTTCACTCAGTTACAAATGTGATACTGAAGAGGCCCAGAAACATGAATTTTGGAATTGCTTTTTCTGAGACCAGGAAGTGGAGAGGTAATCTGGGTGCTTCTTCCAAAGATGCCTCCCATCATCACCCCCTCTACCTCTCATGGATTACACTAAGGATAATGATTCCTTCTATACTAGGTTGAAAGGCAGAGCCGATTTAGGGTCTGAATGGCCTATTCCTATTCCTACAATGGGGCAGCATTGTTAGTAAAACAGTAAATCAATGGAATAGATATTTGCTCAGAAAATCATGGTGTAGAATCATTTGGGTGGAAATAAGCAACAGCAAGGGGCACAGAACATCGCTGGAGATTGTCTATCGGTCCTTAAATAGTAGTGGAGATGTAAGACAAGACATTAAACAAGAAACATAGAAACATAGAAGATAGGTGCAGGAGGAGGCCATTTGGCCCGTCGAGGCTGCTCTGCCATTCTTCACGATCATGGCTGATCATCCAACCTAACAGCCTAACCCTGCTTTCTCCCCATAACCTTTGATCCCATTTGCCCCAAGTGCTATATCTAGTCATCTCTTGAATACATTCAATGTTTTAGCATCAACTACTTCCTGTGGTAATGAATTCCACAGGCTCACCACTCTTTGAGTGAAGAAATGTTTCCTCAGCTCCATCCTAAATTATCTACCCCAAATCCTCATACTGTGACCCATGGTTCTGGACACACCCACCATCGGGAACATCCTCCCTGCATCTACCCTGTCCAGTCCTGTTAGAATTTTATAAGTCTGTATGAGATCCCCCTTCATTCATCTGAACTCTACCAAAAACAATCCAAACCTAGTCAATCTCTCCTCAAATGTCAGACCTGCCATTCCTGGAATCAGCCTAAATCAGAGATGCATCAACATATGTGTCCAATTGTAATTATAGGTAACTTTAAGGTAACATATAAGTTTAAACAAATAAAACTTGAAATGCTATTTTGGAGGAGAATTTTCTGGAATGTATATGTGATTTCTTTTAGATCAATACATTGAGGAAACAACCAGAGAACAGTCTATTTAAGACTTAGTCCTGTGCAATAAGAAAGAACTAATTAACAATCTTGTTCTGCGGAGTCCATTAGAGAAGAGTGATCATAATATGATAGAATTCTTCCTTAAGATGGAGAATGAATCTGAATCTGAAAGTAGGGCCCCGAATCTGAGTACTGGGGCATGAATTGCAAATTATGAACTGCTAAAGGGGTCGATGGTGGCTAGGCAATGGTTCATATTTAAATATCCTGTGCATACATTACAACAATTACTCATTCCTGTCCGGTGCAAAAATAAAAGAGGAAAAATGGATCAATCACAACTTACAAATCAAATGAGGTATAGTGTTAGATCCAAAGGAGAGACATATAAAATTGCCAGAAAAAGCAGCAGGCCTGAGGATTGGGAGAATTTTAGAATTCCGCAAAAAAGGACAAAAGTTAAGGAAATCGAGTATAAGAGTAAAATTGCAAGAAACATGGAAACTGCCTATAAAAGCTTCTCTAAGTATGTGAAGAAAAAGAAATGTGTAACATCAAATGTAGATCCCTTACAGTCAGAAGCTGGGGAAGTTATTACGGGAAAATGGATGTGGTGAAGAAATTGGACACATACTTTGATTCTGTCTTCTCAAACGAAGACACAAATAACCCCCCAGAAATGTTAAGGAACCAAGGGTTTGGTGAGAAGGCAGAATTCAAGGAAATCAGAACTAGTAAGAAAATCATGATCCTTTTGAATGGCAGAGCAGACTCAAAGGGCCAATTGGCCTACTTCTGCTCTTAATATGTGCATTTCTGTAAGGATGCTACAGAGGGATACAGATTAATTAATTACATTGAAAAAGATGGGGCAAACAAAGTCTGATGTGAGAACACATGAACTAGTCCATATTGTAAGGAAGAAAAAAATAGCATACTGTATTCTCTCAACAGAGATTGTGGGAGGTTACTGAACTCTGAGATGTAGGGCTATCTAGGGGTGTGAATCACAGAAGGTTAGTATGCAGGTACTGAAAATAATATGGAAAGCTAATGGAGTACTATTGTTTATTTCTTGAAGACTCGAGTAGTCATATAACAATGTTACGCTTCCATTATAATTTCATTGGTGAGTCATATGCAGCACCACATACAGAATTAGTCTCCTTATTTATGGATGTAAATGCATTGGAAGGTGTTCAGGGAAGGTTAATGCAATTAATACATGAAATTGGTGGGTTGACTTAAGAAGGAAGGTTGAAAAAGCAAGGTTTGCAGCTACTGGAGTTTAGAAATGTAAAGGTAATTTAGTTGAAATATATAAGATCCTGAAGGGTCTGAACAGGCTGGGTTTGGAAAGGATGTTTCATCTTGTGGGAAAATCTACAATTAACGGGTCATTGTTTCAAGATAAGGGGATGACACATTTAAGACAGTGAGAAGAGGTTCCTTTTTCTCACAGCTGGTCATGAATCTTTGAGACTCTCTTCCATGGCATGCAGTAGAAAGAGAGTCTTTGATTATTTTTAAGACAGATAAAGATAAATTCTTTATAAACAAGAGACAAAAAGATTTTGGGGATGGGGGGAATGCTGGGTAATTTGGTTAATCATTATCTTATTGGATGGTGGAACAGGCTTGAGCTGCTAAGTAGCCTAGACCTGATCTTAAATTGTATATCTGTGTGTTTGTGTGCCTGGTATTGTCTGACTTACTCTGCATGTTATAGCAGACAGGGAGTTTAAAGAATGAATTCAACTCCACAGCTGTGTCTCCACATGAACAACTAACTTCAGCATCTACATTTTTAAATCAGTCACATCAAGACCACTGAATTCAGCTTGAAGCCAGCCAAGTCACTAAACTATGAACTGTATACACTTTATAGCTTTTCTTTTATGTACACTAAGTGGTTAATCAACACCCCCACCCCCCCAAATCTATAATCTACATTTGTGTATGTTTGAACTTTGAGTACATACGTGGATGTTTGTGGAAGTGCATGTTATTATTTTAGAATAAGAATAAATAAACTAACCTTGTGCCTTGGTAAACTCAAGAAAACTGACTGATTGGTCATGGTATGATCATGGTATAAACAGTTAAGTATCACTGAATTCGAAAATATAATCCTTGTGACAAAAATTCTGTTGTGGTCAAATGAAGAGAGGGAGCAGGAGAGCCATTTGAGCCCGTTCTGATCTTATCATTACTTCTGCAGCAGTTTTTTTGTTCACCCACTGTTTATGGTGTTATACACCAAATCTTTGCATCACTCTGAGCTAGAATTCCATTACAGCACTTACGAATCTGAATCTAATAAATTTGGTTATTTATAGGCTGACACCAAGAACAAAAAATGGTGATAAAAGCTACTGTAATATTTAAAAATCCTAACAGGTTCACTCGTGCCATTTGAGACAAGAGCCTGCTACTCCTACATAATTTGATCTATAGGTAATTCAAGTTCCACACCACATAATTAATTCTTAATGCTCATGGACAATCAGGGATAAGCAAAAACACACTTCTCTAGATTAAATTGAGAAAAAGCAGATCTAAATACTCAAAGGCTGTTTTCCAACATGTGAATGAATTAAATTTTAATGCTGAGCGAATCATTGGTCTGAATCTTAACCATCAAATAAGGATGAATTGTGGATCAGGACAGCTGTTAAAATTTTAAAAGTCTCAGATACTGTCTTTCCATGGAATTCATTCTTTTATTACACTAATAAATTAATTATTTTTGAAGCAGAATACAAAATGAAATAATGTTTGCATTTTTTTTGCACAATGTGCCTGAATATAAACAAGGACTTATGTTAACTGTGGGCAAGGGATGCTGACAGTCATACTGAACTCGAAATGTTCTCTCTGCTTTCTCTCCACAGATACTGCCATATTTGCTGAGTTTCTCCAGCATTCTCGGTTTGCTGAAGAAAGAGTTAGAATGGATAACCTGAAAGTCCATGTTTCTCCACAAGTTGTGGAGTTAAATTCCACATTATGCTTCTTTGGTCATTGACAAGTTCTTCATCAGGATGTCAACCTAATTGTCAGGCATGGCGTATGTACGTCTATGTGTGAGTGTGTGCATGCTCTGCGCGTGTGTGCAGAGATGGAGGTAGTGCACATGGTGTGGAGATATTAAGAATGATAGTTAAAAGAATGCATGAAACCACTTACCTTCACCCAAAAGTTGCCATCTCTTCACTTAAGCTGCTGAATTTCTTAAGGTCTAGAAAACCTGGGCTCCCAATGTAAAACCTGTGAAGCTGGTTTGGAGTTAGAACATAGAACATAGAACATAGAACGTAGAACAGTACAGCACAGTACAGGCCCTTCGGCTCACAATGTTGTGCCAACCTGCTTTCCTATTAAGATCAAACTACCCTGCATACCCCACATTTTACTATCCTCCATGTGCCTATCCAAGAGTCGTTTAAAAGTCTCTAAAGTATCTGACTCCACTACCACTGCCGGCAGCACATTCCACACGCCCACCACTCTCTGTGTAAAGAACCTACCTCTGACATCTCCCCTATACCTTCCTGCAATCACCTTAAAATTATGTCCCCTCGTAATAGTCATTTCCGCCCTGGGAAAAAGTCTCTGACTATCCACTCTATCTATGCCTCTCATCATCTTGTACACTTCTATCAAGTCACCTCTCGTCCTTCTTTGCTCCAATGAAAATAGCCCTAGCTCCCTCAACCTTTCCTCAAAAGACCTGACCTCCAATTCAGGCAGCATCCTGGTAAATCTTCTCTGCACCCTCTCTAAAGCTTCCACATCTTTCCTATAATGAGGTGACCAGAACTGAACGCAATATTCCAAGTGTGGTCTAACCAGAGTTTTATAGAGCTGCAGCATAACCTCACGGCTCTTAAATTCAGTTCCCCTGCCAACGAAAGCCAACACACTGTACGCCTTCTTTACAACCCTATCAACTTCTATAGCAACTTTGAGGGATCTATGGACGTGGATCCCAAGATCCCTTTGTTCCTCCACACTGCCAAGAATCCTGCAATTCACCCTGTATTCTGCATTCAAATTTGACCTGCCAAAATGAATCACTTCACACTTTTCCGGGTTGAATTCCATCTGTCACTTTTTTGTCCAGCTCTGCATCCTGTCAATGTCCTGTTGCAACCTACAACAGCCCTCCATGTTGTCCACAGCTCCACCAACCTTTGTGACGTCGGCAAACTTGCTAAACAACCCTTCCACTTCCTCATCCAAGTCATTTATAAAGATCACAAAGAGCACAGGAACCAGAACAGATCCCTGCGGATCACCACTGGTCACCGAGCTCCAGGCTAAGTACCTTCCATCTACTATCACCCTCTGCCTTCTATTAGACAGCCAGTTTTGTATCCAGACAACCAAATTTCCCTGAATCCCATGCCTCCTTACTTTCTGAATGAGCCTAAAATGTGGAACCTTATCAACTGCCTTGTTAAAATCCATATACACCACATCCACTGCTCTGCCTTCATCGATGTATTTTGTCACATCCTTAAAGAATTCAATAAGGTTTGTGAGGCATGACCTGCCCCTCACATAGCCATGCTGACTATTTCCAAAGAAACAGTGCTTTTCCAAATAATCGTAAATACTATCTCTTAGAATCCTCTCCAAAAATTTGCCCACCACAGAAGTAAGATTAACTGGTCTGTGATTCCCAGGATTATCCCTATTCCCTTTCTTGAACAAGGGAATGGCATTTGCCACCCTCCAATCATCTGATACTACTCCAGTGGACAGTGAGGATGCAAAGATCATTGCCAAAGGGGCAGCAATCTCTTCCCTCGCTTCCCGTAGTAACCTGGGGTATATCCCGTCTGGCCCAGGGGACATCTCTATCCTCAGATTTAAAAGTTCTAACATTTTGATCATGGAATAAGCATTGTAAGGAGAGGGGTTTAGGTCAAGAGTGTCCACTCTTTGGGGATATAACAAAAAGAGTTGATAAAAGGGATTCAGTAGATTTGAATATCCAAAAGGCATTTGATAATGTGCCACATAAAAGAATAGGAGATAGGAGCTCATGGTATTGATGGGGGGGATGTATTAGAATGGATTGACGATTGGTTAATGCACAAGGACTAGGGAATTCTCTACTTTGGAGAGTTGTGGAAACTAGGTCAATGAAAGTAGTTAAAGTAGTGATGGATAGATTTTTGAAATATTGGGAAGTTGAAGGATATGGTGAGCTGACATGAAGGAAGACAGCACTGGGGCAGATCAGCCATAATCTTGTTGAATGGCAAGGCAGGCTTGAGTTGGTGACTCCCGTTGATATCTCCTAATTATTATGGCACTTTATATTCCATGTTCATAATGCAATCCCTCTAATTGGAAAACTGTTTTGTCAGTGATTGGCTTGATATGATCTTAAAGTAATATAATATACATGTCACCAGATTAATTCCTGGGCTGAAGAAATTGTTCTGTGAAGAAAGTTTGGGTAGGCCATGCCTATATGCCTCCTAATTTAGAAGAAAAAATGAGAGATGATCAAACTGAAACATATAAAATTCTTAAGGGGCTTGACAGTTAAATGCTGAAAACATCGTTTCCCTGGCTGGGGAATCCAGAACATGAATCCCTAGCTCAGAATAAGCCCACTTAAGGACTGGCACAGAGAGAAATTTCTTCACACAATAGGCTGTGAATTTTTGAAGTTTGCTACCCTCTGCAGATGCTCAGTTGTTGAGTGTATTCAAGGGACAAGTTGACAAAGTTTTGGTATTCAAGGGAATAAAGATAGTACCTGGGCAGTTGGCATTCTCTTAACTGCACAGCAGAGCAGATTCAAAGAGAAAAAAAACCTAATCGAGCTGTGGTTACCCCACTTGCAAGTTTATGGACAAAGTCAGACCATGTGCCATGGATGCTTTCTCCAGTTTTATTATACATTTTGATCCCTAAATTGTATTCCTTGAAGGACCAGAAATCTCGTTGAGTATTGTGGGATTTACATTAAAGTTGTTTACAGCAGGATGTAATGTATGTTACCAGGCCCAATTGGCATCATTCTGACATGAACACTCCATCTCCCATTTGCCTTGTCTCCCTGAATAAATTATGTTACACCAGAATGACATATTTCTTTTATTTGCTCCCCATGCTTATCCACTTTAAGTGACTGGTTAGTGAATTTCTATGCTTGGGATATGTGTGTTTTCTCTCATGATCCCTCTTAGTTTAATTTTTCTAGCCCTGGCATGTGAAGATGGTGCCCAATTAGAGCTGGAAATTTTTAAAATTGCTGCCCTTGCTGCCATTTTTTTTTCCCATTTAGTGCTTGATGTCTAGCAAGATGGCGACATGGTAAGTCACTCCATTCGGAGCTCAGCTCTGCTCACCAGTTCTCTTTAGCTTTCTTTCTTTGTCCTTCATTTTTTCCTCCCCCCCTTCTTCTCTCTCCCCCTGTGGTAATTCTATGACCACCCCCCATCCCACCCCCTCCCTCCCCTCCACCCACCCTTTTTGACTACCCACCTAAGGAGCCAGGTCACGACTGGGAAAACCACATGGTGGGAGCTGAACGCGCAGGTTGTGTCCTGCAGCAATGGTGGATCAAGGGTGGGCTGGAGAGAGTGGGCAGTAAGGCAGTGGTGGGAGATTGGGCCAGTGAGGCAGTGGTGGGAGATTGGGCCAGTCAGGCAGTGGTGGGAGATTGGGCCAGTGAGGCAGCGGTGGGAGACTGGGCCAGTGAGGCAGCGGTGGGAGACTGGGCCAGTGAGGCAACGGTGGGAGATTGGGCCAGTGAGGCAGCGGTGGGAGATTGGGCCAGTGAGGCAGTGGTGGCAAGAGCAAGCTGGTGAGGCAGCTGAGAGTGGGACACTGGCAGCAGCAAGGCGTAGGCTGGAAAGCCCCAAGTGGGACTCTGGCAGAGGCATAGCAAGGGCTGGAAAGCCCTGTGTGGGACTGCAGCAGTGGAAAGAAAAGTTGGACTCTCTTAAGTAATTTTTTTTATCTTATTCTGATTTAATGTGAATGGTGCCATTCTTGTACAGCAAAGGTACATACTTTTCACTGTAATTTTACATTGAATACACGTGACAATAAATGATTCAATTCATTTCAATGTCAGGTCAGCTTACCAGGTGGACTGGATAGCACTTCCACAAGACACTACCTCCCAATGTAGCCTGCACCAGTGCCTTGGAGATGCAGATTTATTCTCTCCATTTTTAACTTCAGTCCGATCTGGAATGCTTTTTGTGTTGAGTGCCGCCATAATGTTTTCCCTGGGTTTTCTTGAAGCCTTATATTCTAATTTCTCTTAGTTGGCAGCATTTAGAAATAATGCTGGTAACCCTTGCCCACTGTGTTTTGACAGAATCCCATTCTGCCACCATGTTATGTGTATGGGTTTCTACAAGTCTGAAGTGATGTGACATGAATTTGGCTATCCCATCTTTCTGGTCCAATTAGAAATTTTGTTAAGTAAATAATATGAACTTTATAGCATTACTGCAACTATTTACATGTTATATGAATATGACACATTACCATACAGCAGACTAGCCTTAGATCTAACTTGTACAAGCTCCTTTTGTACTCTGACCAAGTCCAGGAGATATCATCATATTGGATGCAGTTACTGCACATGATCAAGGATTAAACCCTTCAGACCCATTTAGAACACATGAAGTGGATTTTAACATGTATCTTAAAGGAGAAAAGAGAAGTAGAGTGGTGGAGAGGTTTAAGGACCAAATTCCAGAGCTTTGGGCCAAAGCACCAACGCAGGATTGATCATAGAACCCCTACAGTGTGGAAGAAGGCCATTTGGCCTAACAAGTCCACAGCGATTCTCCAAAAAGCATCCTAACCCCTACCCTATCCCTGTAACCCTGCATTTCCCATGACTAATCCACCTAGCCTGCACATCCCTGGACACTATGGGCAATTTAGCATGGCCAATCTATGTAACCTACACATCTTTGGTCTGTGCTAGGAAACTGGAGCACCCGGAGGAAATCCATGCAGACACAGAGAGAATGTGCAAACTCTGCACAGACAGTTGCTCGAGGGTGGAATCAAACCCTGGGACCCTGGCAGGCACCAGTACTAACCACTGAGCCAGAGTGCTGCTTCCCCACAAGGCTGTTCTGACAACTTCCTGACAAATACTTTAACACCAGCTCTTGGATGGATAAGAAGTAATCTGAGATATCATAGTGGTTTTTCTTGACTGGAGTCAAATCCAACCAGATTAATGGCACAGACATCTCTTTTGTGGGCTAACTGAAATGATCCTTGTTAAAGTATGGATGTACCTACTAGAGAAGGTGCAAAACTTGACCTATTCTTGGGAAATAAGGCAGGGCAGGTAACTGAGGTGTCAGTGGGGGAGCACTTTGGGGCCAGTGACCATAGTTCTATTAGTTTTAAAATAGTGATGGAAAAGGATAGACCGGATCTAAAAGTTCTAAATTGGATGAAGGCCAATTTTGATAGCATGAGGCAAGAACTTTCAAAAGTTGATTGGGGGCAGATGTTCGCAGGTAAATGGATGACTGGAAAATGGGAAGCCTTCAAAAATGAGATAACGAGAATCCAGAATTGTTCAGTGCAGTATGTCCCTGTTAGTGTGAAGGGCAAGGCTGGTAGGTATAAGGAATGCTTGATGACTAGAGAAATTGAGGTTTTAGTCAAATAAAAGAATGAAGCATATGTCAGGTATAGACAGCAGGGATCAAATGAATCCCTAAAAGAGTATAAAAGTAGCAGGGGTTTACTCAAGAGGAAAATCAGGAGGGCTAACAGGGGACATGAAATAGTTTTGGCAAGTATGGTTAAGGAGAATCCAAAGGGATTCTACAAATACATTAAGGACAAAAGGGTAACTAGGGAGAGAATAGGGCGCCTTTAAGATCAGCAAGGGGACCTATATGTGGATCCGCAGGAGATGGGGGCGTATTTTGCATCAGTGTTCACTGTGGAGAAAGATATGAAAGATATTGGGAAATAAATAGTGTCATTGTGAAAAATGTCCACATTACAAAGGAGGAGGCAATGAACATCTTAAAACGCAAAAAGGTGGATAAATCCTGGGACATGATCAGGTGTACCCTAGAACTCTATGGGAAGTGAGGGAAGAGGTGCTGGTCCCCTTGCTGAGATATTTGTATCATTGATAGCCAAAGGTGAGGTGCCAGAAGACAGGAGGTTGGTTACTGTTGTTTCACTATTTAGGAAGGATGGTAAGAAAGAACCAGGGAACTATAGACCACTGAGCCTGACATTGGTGATGGGCAAGTTGTTGGAGGGAATCCTGAGGGACAGGATTTACTTGTATTTGGTTGGGCAAGGACTGATTAGGGATAGTCAACATGGCTTTGTGCGTGGGAAAGCCTGTCTCACTAACTTGATGGAGTTTTTTGAAGAAATAACAAAGAGGATTGATGAGAGCACAGCAGTGGATGTGATCTATATGGAATTCATTAAGGTGTTCAATAAATTCCTCATGGTAGACTAGTAAGCAAGGTCAGACCATACAGAATACGGTGAGAACTAGCTACTTGGAGACAGAAGTGGCTCAAAGGTAGAAGACAGAAGATGATGGTGAACGGTTATTTTTCTGACTGGAGGCCTGTGACCAGAGGTGTGCCACAAGGATCAGTGCTGGGCCCACTGCTTTTTGTAATTTATACAAATGATCTGGATGTGAACATAGGAGGTATGGTTAGGAAGTTTGAAGATGATACTAAAATTGGAAGTGCGGTGGACAGCGAAGAAGGTTATCTTAGTCAGATGGGTCAATGAGCCGAGGAGTGGCAGATAGAGTTTAATTTAGATAAATGTAAGGTGCTGCATTTTGGAAAGGCAAATCAGGACAGGACTTATATACTTAATGGTAAGGTCCTGGGGTGTGTTGCTAAACAAAGAGACCTTGGAGTGCAGGTTCATAGTTCCGTGAAAGTGGAGTCACAGGTAGATAGGATAGCGAAGAAGGTGTTTGGTATGCTTGCCTTTATTGGTCAATGGATTGAGTATAGGAATTGGGAGGTTATGTCATACAGGACATTTGGCCACTTTTGGAGTAGTGTGTGCCATTCTGGTCTCCCCGCTATAGGAAGGAAGTTGTGAAACTAGCAAGGGTCCAGAAAAGATTTATGAGGATGTTGCCAAAGTTGGAGGGTTTGAGCTACAGGGAGAGGCTGAATAGGCTGAGGCTATTTTCCCTGGAGCGTCGGAGGCTGAAAAAGTAGACTTTACAGATAGGGTAAATTGGCAAGGCCTTTTCCCCAGGGTGGGGGAGTCCAAAATGAGAGGGCATAGGTTTAAGGTGAGAGGGGAAAGATTTAAAAGGGATGTAAGGGGCAACTTTTTCATGCAAAGGGTGGTATGTGCATGGAATGAGCTGTCAGAGGAAGTGTTGGAGGCTGGTACAATTGCAGCATTTAAAAGGCATCTGGATGGGTATATGAATAGGAAGGGTTTAGAGCAAAATTGCCCAAATAGGTTTAGAGGCAAATGGGACTAGATTTATTTTGGATATCTCGTCAGCATGGATGAGTTGGATTGAAGGGCCTGTTTCCACTGCTGTATATCTCTCTGATTCTATGACTTTGTGACTCTAAGTGAGTTGATATATCTCAATCATGTGCCTGATAAATATGGCTACTGGACAATGTTATTGATAAGGCATCAATATTTGGTAGTAATATTCCACTCTTACATATTAATTTACCTTATAAAAACTGAAAGAACTGCGGATGCTGTAAATCAGAAACAGAAACAGAAATTGCTGGAAAAGCTCAGCAGCTTGGGCAACATCTGTGGAGAGAAATCAGTGTTAACGTTTCGGGTCCAGTGACCCTTCCTCTGAGGTACTGACAAAGGGTCACTGGACCCGAAACGTTAACTCTGATTTCTCTGCACAGATGATGCCAGACCTGCTGAGTTTTTTCAGCAATTTCTGTTTTTGTTTCTGATATTAATTTAACTACTTATTTGTAGAGCTTCTATTTCCAATGACAAAATAATTAATGCTACCTTATTCATGCCAATTAAATTACTCAAGTCAGATCAGACACTTCAAAATCTTTTATTGTTACTGTAGAATAAATAAGTAGTTTATGGAAAGTATACTTAATTCATTCTCAGTTTTAAAACCTGCCTCCATACCCACCTGATCCAGAAGAGGAAAGCAGAACCACGCATGGCATATTTTTGTAGCTAACCCACTGAACAAACTGTTTAAGAGTTGGACAAAAGCAAAAAATCATTCAGGTGGTTCAGACAAACAAGCTTTTGAAACGGAAAGTAATGGATTCTTTAAGTAGCACGCAGCTGCACTGGCAGTCGTTTTAATATTCAGGAAACATGTCTTCGATGTTTCCAAAATCTGATACCATCTGCAATAGTTAAACTGGTGCATTGTGCACTGGAAACACACTAGTGAATGAAATAGATGATTGGAGCCGTAAATCTCGATGGTGTCATTCAGTCTGAGTGAACAAATCCCCATTAGATCAGTGTTTGAGGACTTTCAAAAAGGGAAATCACGAGTTGAAAAAATGTACAGATACCAAAATGAATACACGTATGATATGTGAGTGTAGTTTCTTGATGTGTGAATTTGTCTTAGTAGGCTGTCCAAAGCATTGAACTGATTATCACTGGGTTATTGTCACTGATCTTTTTAGTGTCCAGTATCAGGAATTCTTAGGCCTCATGTCAGCTTGGGTTAGTAATAACAGGATAGTCTCACAATCAAAACAATGCAAACCCAACAGACAGAATGTCACATCTTGGATGTAACATCTTTCAAATGAGATGTTGAAATCTGGCCCAATCTACCTGTTCAGGTGAATGCAAAAGATTCCATTTGGCGCACTTTGAAGGTGAGTAGGTGAGTTCTTCCTGTGCCCTACTTAACATTTACACGGCAATCATGAACAGGTTAACTGCTCATTTATTCAATTACTAACATTCATATGCACCAATTGGCTGGTAAATCTACCTACACTTCAATCGCGATAAAACTTTCGAGGTTACTTGTAGCAACTTGTATATCGTTTAAGCACATGGCATGTCTTGAATAAATGCAGTTTTTTTCATTATGATAATACTTAAAAGCTTTCAAATTGAGCAGATCCTCACAGATTTTTAATAGAGGGAGATTATAGCAAGGTAACAGGCCATTAAGCCCAACAGATGTGGTTATCCTCTGCCTCAGTCTGGTCCTGCTTTACTTCACCTTATCCCATCATCCTGGACAGCATGACTGACAACTGAAGAGGGACTTGATCAGTTAGAACTATATTCACTTGAGTTTAGAAGAATGAGGGGGGAGCTCATAGAAGCTTATAAAATTCTAACAGGACTAGACTGGGCAGGAAGGATGTTCCTGATGACCGGGATGTCCAGAACCAGGGCTCACGGTCTAAGAATACAGGGTAAGCCATTTAAGACTGAGATGAGGAGACATTTCTTCACCCAGAGAGTCGTGAGCCTATGGAATTCGTCACCACAGAAAGTGGCCGAGGCCAAAACATTGAATGTTTTCAAGAAAGAGTTAGATTTAGTTCTTAGGCCTAAAGGGATCAAAGGGTACACAGCACAAGTGGGAACAGGATATTGAGTAAAATGGTGGGGCAGACTCAAAGGGCCAAATGTCCTACTCCTCTAATAAAAACCAAAAGAACTGTGGATGCTGTAAATCAGGAACAAAAACAAAGTTGCTGGAAAAGCTCAGCAGGTCTGGCAGCATCTGTGAAGGAAAAAACAGAGTTAATGTTTCGGGTCCGGTGATCCTTCCTCAGAACTTCCTCAGAGTTCTCAACTTTGTTTTTGGTCCTACTCCTCTACCTGTTTTTGACATTTCAGAGAGCATATTCTCTATTCCTTTTGTATGCATCCATCTCCAATAACAACAATAACATGTTTTTATATAGTGCCTTCAGTGTGATAGAATGTCCCAAGATGCGTCACAGGAGCATTACAAAACAAGCATGACAGCAACATGTAAGGAGCTGTTACATCAGATGATCTAAAGCTTGGTCAATTAAGTAGATTTTAAAGGGTGTCTTAAAGAAGGAAAGTGAAGTTTAGGGGCAGTGGAGTGGAAAACCAGAATTCAAGAGCTAAAGTTCTCAGCAACTTTTAGTGCTGTTTCCAGACTAATGATTAAATAATTCATGTTATTCTTGAATATTATAGCTGCCAGTGCAGCTGTGTCCTACTTAAAGAAACCATTGCTTTCTGTTTCAAAGGCTTGTTTGTCTGAACTACCTGAATGATTTTGTCCAATCCTTGAGGAGTGTTTTTCAATGGCTAGCTACAAAAATATGCTGCGAGTGATTTTTGCTTTCCTCTCCTGGATCAGGTGCATATGGAGACGTTTAAATATTGAAAGTAGAATACATGCCTCAGAGACTAAAACTAGATGAGCACAAATATCTCCATATGAAGTAGACTACAGACATAGAGAAGGGACAGGTCATGCAAGGATTTAGAAACACGATGAGAAGTAAGACATTGCTTAACTGTAAACCAATGTAGGTCAGCAAACACAGCATGACAAGGAAGCAGAATGTTGCTGTGAATTAAGACTTGGGTGACAGTGCTTTTGATGATCTCAAGTTTAGATTGAGTAGAAATACCACCTAGAAATCTACTGGCATAGTATATAATCCAGTGAATGAAGAATAGTCAATAGCTAATGAAGATATGGATAAATATTTCAGCAGAAATTGAGGTGAGACAGAGCTCAAGTTAGAAACTGCTACAGATAAGAAATAGACAGTACATGTGAAAACTAACATTGTATTTTCAGAAGAATCCACTGAGTGGCAGCACACAGTTGAGAAATTGAGGGGGATGGGGCAAAAGGAAATTCTTGGGGAACTCTAAAGTAAGCTGTGCAGCAAGAGGGGAAAAAAGGCCATTGCAAGTAGCTCTTTGGCTATGACTGGATAGATAAGGACCAAATCACATGAGACGAGTCTCACCCAGAAGAACAAAAATCGAGAGACTTTGGAGGAGGATGGTGTAATCAACTTATCCATGACCACAGCCAAATAAAGATGGATGGGGGAGGAGGGGTGGGGGGCAGATTTATCTTTGGCATAGGCTATCTTTTGGGACTGCCTAAAACCGTTTTTGTACCGTAACAGGGCGTCAATGAGACAGATTCAAAACTTGAGTCTGGTAACAGATTTGAGAGTCAACCAAAGACTTTGGACAGGAGAAAGAAATTGGATGTGGGGCGATAGTTTGCCAAGGTTTTTTTTTGGAGGAGAGGGTTGATGATGGCAGATTTAAAGGAGAGCAGGAGAGAAGAGAAAGAACCATTTCCAAAATCGGCTAATATAGGGATCAGGAATGATTGTCAGATGATCAGTTGTTTATAGGCAATAAGATCAAGGCTACAGTAGGTGGGTCCCATGGACAACATGAACTCAAACAGAACATGCAGAGACATGGGAGAGGAACTAGAGAATGATATGAGTTCAAGGCTGGGGAAGGTGAAGTGTTATAGGACATTTGGCCAGCTGGGCCAGTAGAAGGGTGGAAGCAGTTGATTGAATGGTCTTGATTTTTGTAACAAAGATATCCAGTGGGTTGGTCAAGAATACATACACTTCAACCACTAACAGCATTTTTCAAATAATTATAACCCACTTGCAGAAGTATGCTGATTCTGAAGCCTGACTACTCCCAAGGTTGACATGTTGATTTAGCCAAAGCATGCAAAAGCTCCATTAATATGTACATAATAAGAATTACTATTTGCTACAAATGAATATTTTCAAATCATAAGTAAGCAGCTATGAACTATTACTACATGGTTCTACTAGTTAAAACTCTAAATACCTTTTAAAATCATTACTCAACCTACATACAGACATGGACAAACAAAAACTAAACATTGGTTCAAGGATTATGGCTTACAAGAACTTGCAATTCTTCAATCCATTTTTTCCAGGTTCCTTCAGACGTTTGTAGGAGGCACAGAATGATTGGTACACTAACTGCAAGGTTTCTTAGTTACTAGTTAAAGGCAACAGCTTACAGCAACTGCTGGAAGAAAATACCTGGCTTTCTTCAAGCTTCGGGTATTTGTGCTACAGGTAGAGAAATACTGTGTGCCCTTGCAGAGGTCTGAAAACTTCTCACTGTGTCATTCACACCCAAAAACTGTTTGCCAACCAGGAACCAATCAAAGTGTTATCATCAGGCGGATAACCTCAGGCACCCACAACTGGGCACAATTGCACAAACTAATCAGTTACTTGTTTCCAGCCAAATCTCACTCTCCATACATCACCTGGTGTTGGACCTTCCCCCATTGATTGAATAAAGTAGCAGTGTGAACACCACACACAATGAGTTTCAGAAACAAAAACAGAAATTGCTAGAAAAGTCCAGCAGGTCTGGCAGCATCTATGGAGAGAAATCAGAGATAATGTTTCAGATCGAGTGACCCTTCTTCAGAACCTTCTCCCTACAGATGCTGTCAGATCTTTTGAGCTTTTCCAACAATTTCTGTTTTTGTTTCTGATTTACAGCATCCTCAGCTGTTTCGGTTTTTATGAGTTTCAGTATCTTGCTTTTAAAAGTGCAGCAATTCCTTCCATGATCCTTTGTTTTAAAACAGTCCTTTTTCCATTTCAGTCCATAATCAAAAATACAGAAAATAAAATGATGTGGTCTTTACAGTGATCTACTAGTTCAGACAGTTAATTATTCCAGCTTCTCTTTGGGAGGTTATCCCAGAAAGGATATACCAGGGATATGCAATGATCACCATGTGTACAGCCAGGGATCAGTCAACAGTGTGATGGCTAGAGATCTCAAGAGAGATTGAAGATCTCAGAACCCATTGAAAAATCTGTGATTATGTTGGATTATCAGGCCTGGAAAACAACCCTTCCATTACTGAAGAAAATTCAGATGACAGACACCAGCCAAGGTTTGTGAGAAGATGCAGATGAGAAGAAAAAGAATGAGCCCTACAAGCCACTTGAACTCACTGATCAATATTTAATTGAAATTGTTGAGGCACCAACACAGCCTGCTGAACAAAGTGCAATAATCAATTTAATATCAGTATCAGATAATGATACAGCACAAGTTCAGGAGGAATATTTCAATTCTTTGTCTTCATGGAAAGAATTATCAGTACCAGTGTCAGAGCTAAGTCAACAGCAATTTGCAAGCAATATGACTGAGGATATGAACATATTGGAAGTTAAACACAGAGTGCTTAATGAAGACATTAAACCCAATCTCCAATATGTTTAACACTGATTTATCAGCAGAATGAAAATAAGGGTTTGCTTACACAGATTGAGGATAAAACTCTATTGGAACCAAGACTGAAATAGGACTGTAAATGTTCAAAAATTCAAGTCAAGAAGATATTGCCTGGTCCAGAAATCAAGGAAAACTCAAAAAACAAAATAAGTTTTCCCTAAATAATGTCACGGAGTGACTACCTATTTCAGCACAGAAGAGTTCTTCTGCGAAAGAAACTCAACAGGTTAAGGATTCTCCAGATAAGGTATTAGCCAACTACCTGGTTTAGATGGAACAACATCCTCAGACAAGAGTTAAAAAGTGCTCCAGATGTTCATAGACTCTGCAGACCTCACAGAACAGAATCAAGATCAACAGCCCTCAAGCCAATGACCTATCAATTTTCCATGTCTGATCAGTTCACATTCTGGAAGTACAGTGGAACCTCTAGACTGCCTGAATTTGTGAAGTCAGGGAAATGGGAGGAGAGAAAGGCTAGAAACTGTAATTATGTATGTGAATATATGACTTAACTTATGTCCACAGGTCTCCTAGTAATCTTATTAATGCTGACTACTTTACTAATGTAACATGTAAGTGATCCTATCATGCAATAATTGTGTTTAAGGTAATAGCCTCTTTGCAGTAAGACTCACTAGTGGTTTTCCTCTAACACTGTGAATCATGTGCGTCCTTGGACCCAATCAAGGAAAGGAGATGGAGCAGCCCAACCATAAGTTGGTAATGTTTAGCACCAGACATCATGCCCCAGCAGCAAAGTGGAATGAACCTTCAATTTAAAGTAAGTACTTGAATTAAAATGGTACAAGAGGAATTCTGGTGTAATTTGAAACTACATAATACCATAATTCACGTTAAAAGCTTAATAGTTTTCATCTATCCGTACCTATGTAAAATACTCTCATCTGTTGAGTATTCTCTGCATAATCCAGGGAAACTATCAACATCCTGGGAGCTCTCCACTGATGGGTAATTGACCAGAAACTTACCTGGACAAAACACAAAAATACTTTGGCAACAAGAGCAGATCAAAAACTAGCAGGTCCAAATCATGTAGCGGGCAATACACCTTCTGACTCCCCAAAGACCGTCCACAATCTACAAGACACAAGTCAGGAATGTGATGGTTTGCTCACTACTTGCCTGGTTGACTGAAGCTCCAACAACATTCAAGAATCAGCCATCCAGGACAAAGTAGGCCACTTGATTGTCCTCAAACATTCATTCCCTCCAAGACCAACACTCAGTAGCAGCAATGTGTACCATATACAAGATGGTCTGCAGAAATTCACCAAAGTTCCAATGCAGCATTTTCCAAATCTACAACCACTTCCATCTAGAAGTATATGGGCAGTTGTTACCTGGAAATCCCGACACCTGCAATTTCCCCTCTAAGCCACTCACCATCCTGACTAGGAAATATATCATCAACAAGAACAACAACAAAAGAAGTTGCTGGAAAAGCTGGCAGCATCTGTGAAGAAAAATCAGAGTTAACGTTTTGGGTCCAGTGACCCTTCCTCAGAACACAGGAAATATATCACTGTTTCTTCAGTAACACTACATCAAAATTGTGGATCTCCTTCTTAAAGCATTGTGGGTCTACCAATACCAAATGGATTTTAGAAGGCTGTTTGTCACCTGCTCAAGAGCAACTTTGGATAAGCAATAAATTCTGGAACTGGAGTTGCTAATTGACAGTGTTTGTTTGACAGAGACACCATTCAATTAAAGGCTCCAAGGCCTGGATTATAATGGTTCACCAGCACCTGGATTTCTGAGATAGCAGCAACCACAGGAATGGAGTGGAAGCCAGGGCAAGGTTGATCCCTGGGTCTCTCACAGTTCCCTGGAAGTGCAGCTATGAGATCCAAAGATTCGAAATGAGGAGAGTTTTCACAAGGATATAAGGGAGAAGGTAAACTATCCGATCAAGCAGACATGGATGGAAGTAGCTGAGGAAGTCAGCAGCAGATGTGTGATTCCTTCAACGTGAGGATAATATGCCAAGGAAATCCAGGGCTTCTGGACGGCAGAATAAGCGAATGATATAGCACTTTCTGGTGTACAACTGCATATTCTGAATTGGCGAACATTTTCCTGCACAGCACTCCTCAGTGCAATACTCCTTAGAACTCCATTTATTCACTTTTCTCCAGTACCTCATTTGCCCATTTCAACAGCCAACATTCACACTCTATGCCCTCATGTGTCATGGAAATCCTCTTTAAATATCCTTCAGTGGTCTCCACAAAAGATGTTACAAACGTTCATTCCTCTTTGTTTCCCTGCTTGCTGCAGAAGAGAGCTTACAACATGACAACAAGTAGTGAATAAAGTGATAACTGACTTGTCAACCATTGGCAATGCCTGTCTATTTCATCTATTGAGAAGAAGGCCCTGTTCAAGGAGGCTGCAGATTTCAGTCTTGATGGACAGTTTCCTGAGACACTGATGCTTAGACATATCAAGAGGGAGGATCTTCTGCCTGTAGACTTTATATGTGGTATCACCTTCTTCCAGCTGTTGCTCCCCTATTTCCCATGGACAGGAATGTGGCTGAGCGAAGGCAGCTGGTTTGGCTCCTGCAGACACCTCTCGAATGGTAATCACCAGAACTGTGTGACAGAAGAACTTTGTCCAGCTTCCCCTCACCTGTCCGTGGCTAGACCTCTTCGGTGTAGCTGATCAAAGCTTTAGCAGATATCTAGTTTCACTGCAGAAGTTCTTCCCATGATGCACTCACAGGTGAGGAAGACTTTCTGGTCCAGGCATTACCACTGGGATCTGGCCTGAAAAGGGAGCTAGAGATAAAACAAAGAACTACGAACAAAGAACAATACAGCACAGAAACAGGCCCTTCAGCCCTTCAAGCCTGTGCTGACACATTTTGCCCTTCCATACTAAAACTGTCTTCACTTACAGGATCCATATCCCTCTATTCCCTTCCTACTCGTGTATTCATCCGGATGTTTCTCGAATGCTGCTATTGTGTATGCTTCCACCACCCAGGCACTCACCACCCTTTGTGTGAAAAACATGTTTCACACATCTCTTTTAAAATTCCCCACAGCACTTTGAACCTGCGTCCCCTAGTAATTGAACCCTCCACCCTGCGAAAAAACCTTATACTTTCTACTCTATCCATGTCATTCACAATCTTATAAATTTCTGTCAGGTTGCTCCTCAACTTCCAGCGTTCCAGTGAAAACAAACCCAGTCTATCCAACCTTTCTTCATAGCCAAAATCCCCCATACCAGGCAACATCCTGGTGAACCTTTTCTGTACCCTCTCTAAAGCATCCACGTACTTCTGGTAGTTTGGGGCCAGAACTTTATGCAATATTCCAAGTGTGACCTAACTGAAGTTCAATAAAGTTGCAGCATAACTTGTCTAACCTTATACTCAATGCTCCTTCCAATGAAGGTAAACATGCTATAGGCCTTTTTTACTACCTTCTTCTACCTAGAGTTTCAGCCCAGCACTCTCCAATGAGGCAAATGTGGGAATGGAAACAACCCAGCGTCATGCCTAAACCTGAGACAAGTTGGAAAACAGGTCCCCATCTTGGGAAATCCACAATTGCAGATTAAAACAGTTCTTACTTGACTTTTGAAGTACCTTCATTACGAGTCAGATCCTAGGAGGTTCCCTGCACATCTTCAATCCTGTCTTGTTGAAACCAAGAGAAAGGAAGGACAATGTCAGAAGCCAGATCCAAAATCATTTTTTAGGGGTTTTTGACTCCTCACATGTGCCCAGACTGGCTTCCCTTTACCTGGGAGAAATTCTCCCATTAAGTAAACCATAAATCCATCTGGATTCAAATGACTTCTGGGGAAATCCCAAGTTTTAATCAGAAACTTGTACAGATCATATCTTCTACAAAGAAAAAAACATCCTGTGGCTATACTGGGATTTTAATGAAAAGAAATGCCAGTTTTCTTCACAAATGTAAAATAAATATGATAGAATGAATGCCATGACAACAATAAATACTTTGCTAAAAAGATGGATTTAAAAGTGCTTCATAGAAGATTACGTGGCCCAGTCCCAATGTGTTAAACTGATGTTAAACTGATGTTAAACTCTACATCGGGCTTAGTTTGTGAAGGCATGTGCCACAGAGTCTCACAGACAAGAAAGTCTTTGGTCAATACATTGTCTTTGTGGAATTGATTGTCCAGGTGGCAGAGAGGGATCAGCACTAACTTTTAACATGTCTTAACTCATCAGGAAAGTAGGTAAATATCTATCTGGACTCCAACTATTTTGGAAAGGCAAGTCAGGGCAGGACTTATACACTTAATGGTAAGGTCCTGGGGTGTGTTGCTGAACAAAGAGACATTGGAGTGCAGGTTCATAGTTCCTTGAAAGTGGAGTCACAGGTAGATAGGATAGCGAAGAAGGTGTTTGGTATGCTTGCCTTTATTGGTCAGTGGATTGAGTATAGGAGTTGGGAGGTCATGTTGTGGCTGTACAGAACATTGGTTTGGTCACTTTTGGAGTACTGTGTGCAATTCTGGTCTCCCTGCTATAGGAAGGATGTTGTAAAACTAGAAAGGGTTCAGAAAAGGTTTACAAGGATGTTGCCAGCGTTGGAGGGTTTGAGCTATAGGGAGAGGCTGAATAAACTGGGGCTACTTTCCCTGGAGCATTGGAGGCTGAGGGGGTGACCTTACAGAGCTTTATAAGGTCATGAAGGGCATGGATAATGTAAATAGACAAGGTCTTTTCCCATGGATGGGGAGTCGAAAACTAGAGGGTATAGGTTTAAGGTGAGAGGAGAAAGATTTGAAAGGGGCCTAAGGGGCAATGTTTTCATGCACAGGTTGGTGCGTGTATGGAATGAGCTGCCAGAGGAAGTGGTGGAGGTTGATACAATTACAACATTTAAAAGGCATCTGGATGGGTATTTGAATAGGAAGGGTTTAGGGAATAAGGGCCAAATGATGGCAAATGGGACTAGATTTATTTAGGATATCTCATTGGCATGGATGATTTGCACCGAAAGGGTCTGTTTCCATGCTGTATGCCTGTATGACTCTATGATTTGGCCACTTTGAACTCTGGTTGAACAGGTATTCCTGTTCAACAAGGCTGAAAGCTCCAATGTGAAGCCTCCCCTATGACCAAACAGCTCAACTAACCCTCTCTGTCTTAGCTCATGTGAAAATTGTCACTCTGGTGAGGAAGAGGGAAGTTGGCACCCATGGAACCGTACATCAATGCAAGGCAGCGTCCTCAGGACTGAAGGTAAGAATTGTTTTGTAAATGATTATTCGATCAAAATGATGGGTACAGAATAAAGATAAGATCCATACACACCAACCTGTTATACATGGACAGAAGATTCATCAAAAAAAGATTGCGTCTATTTGCAATTTAATCTGATAGGAACATTTAAATCATGATCTTAAACTAGACAGATACAGAGAAGCCAGCCTCCGACAATGGAAAATAGACAAAACATGTAAGAAAAATACGTGCCAATTTTAAGTCAGCTGACCCTGCAGCACGATTTAATCCACACAAACTTAAAAAAACTTTGTTGTTAATTATAATTTACATGAGGCAAAAATTAAAAAAAAGATGTTACAAGCAGTCTAATTTGATTCACTTGTACCGTCCTTGCAACAATGAAGTCTCGTCACTTTGGCTGAGCTCTTAAAACGTTGGTTAATTTACTATTTAAATAATCGTAGCACGTCTCAGTACGTCAAATGAATTGGCAACCCACATCATCTAATGCTCAAACCCCTACTAGCCAACGACCAACTCCCCCACACCATTACCCTCCCACCAACCCCCACCCCCACTTTTGGCCACCACCAACCTCTTGAAGTCATAGAGTCGATCAGCTGTGTCTCTGCCAGACGTGGCACTCAAAGAGGCAAATATCGTCCCATTCTCTCTTATTCAGCTGCAATAGAGGGGCTGCTAGTGGAAAATATCTGCCACAATCAAACATCAGATGGTGATTCTTTTCCCACAGCTTGTGCGAGTGAAAACAGCGAAATTATACCCATGTTTTACTGGCCAATCCCCTAGTGCTAGATTGAAGCAACCCCGCTGCAGCCCTCTTGTTCGCTGGGCCTTTGTTCCTGGCTTGCACTGTCTTTAGCACCGGACACCATTCAGTCACCATTCAGCATTGTATGTCACTTCACATATGGTTCATCCGTTCCAAATGTGTGCATGTACCCAGAAAATGCAGCTTTTCATTTTGTATTCTCTATGTAACAGAAAAGATTAAGATGTAAGCTTAGTGAATGCGGCAGGAATTAGTTGGACAGATGAATAAGGGAAAAATGAATCCGAAATGATGGTGGATTTAGGATAATGATTGTGGGAGGGCGTAAGAACTTGGTGGTAGGTTGAGCTGTTTAATCCCGGATTGTGTTTTTGGGCGGTGCAGGCATGCTTCAAGGAAACTTCAGAAAAGTACAGTAAAATGGTCCACATCACAGCAGTCTGTGTGGCAGTGTGATTCCACAGTAATCAGGAAGAACATTCTTACCAACTGCTTCATAAAATTTGATATCTGTGCAGAATTTTCTCTTATCTGTCAACGTATTTTAATGGATTAAAATTTCAGGAGAGGGAGATGGTGCATTTAACTCCTTAAATGCTGGAATTAGCAGATTTTAAAATGTCTCTCTCTCGTTCCCACATTCATTTTATGCATTGTCAAAGGGACGAGCCTTCATGAAATGGTGTCTGGCTCTGTACAAAAATAAGGAGGTACAGATCATTTTTGTTACCGCAGTGACAACATAGGTGGTCTGAGGCACAGATCGAAAATATTGCCCCCGATACATTGTTTTCAAAACAATCTTCTTTAGATTTCCCACAATAAGATCGTTTCCCCTTTAAGACTGCCGAGAAACATACAACACAGGTTCAATGAGAAATGTTACATGGAATTAAAGTTAAACAAAATATAAGCAAAAAATACTGGAAACATTCAGTAGATCAGGCAGCATCTGTGGACAGAGAAAAACAGAGTGCATGTTTCAGCTCCGTGACCTTTCAGCATTTTCTGTTTCTGTTTGAATTATTTAAATTGTAGATATCCAGTATCTCAGTAATTTGGGTTTTGTAAAAAGGCAGCAGTTATCACCCAGTGCAGCCTAGTAGGTAAACACACTGCAATATAACACTAAGCCGTATGAAGTAGAAAACATCAGATCTGATTATAGTCTGTACACTTGTAACTCATCCCGGACCTTGACAATGGACCTCCAAACCCCAGGCTCCCACATCCAGTTGGTGCCAGGCAAATCTCGGACAAGTGCATTGAGTAAGAACAAAATGGGGCTGAATCATGATAGCCACCAAAATCCAGCAACATGTAAATATTCACTAAGTCACATGAAGCATGGTTTCTGAGGAGATGGATTGTAAAATTACTGGTGCACGAGGAAACCGCAACAATATTGAAGTTTTCCGGAAAAGGCAAGACATTTGAAATAAATTGATTCATCGAAAATAAAACACTTCGTGACGTGGTTCAGTGGTAAGCACAGCTGCTTCACAGCCGTAGGGACCCCGGATCGATTCCACCCTCGGGCGACTGTCTGTATGGAGTTTGCACATTCTCCCCGTGTCTGCATAAGTTACCTCCCACAGTTCAAAGATGTGCAGGTCAGGTGGATTGACCATGCTAAATTACCCATAACGTTCATGGATGTGTAAATTAGGTAGGTTACAGAGGGGGATGGATCTGGGTGGGATGCTGTGAGCGTCAGTGTGGACTTCTTGGGCCAAAGGGCCTGTTTCCACAGTGTGGGGATTCTGAATTTGCAGCATTGGTCACAGAGTCATTGGGCCAATTTAATGCAGCCCGTTGCAGTGGGAAACTTGGTGATCAGGCCCATTTAATTATATAGGGAGGATGCTGGGCTTTAGTCTCCTTGTGGTGGCAAAGAAGTTGGAGCCAAGAAGCCATGGGAACCTAGCCTGCTCATTGTGGGATCTTAGTTAGGCTTTCACTTTTTTTTCTGTCCACTGATGCTGCCTGACTTACTGAGTGTTTCCAGTATTTTGTGTTTTAGTTTGGCCCATTATTGAGCTAGTTGACACAGACTATTTCTGAGCCTGCCATGGGTTAACTGTGAACAACATGGATTTCCCTTTAGGCTTTGCCTGCGGCTTTCCTGGGATGGGCCATTCAAAGGCAAATTACCTAGTTATAGGACCCGCATCCAGAGGTGCCCCTTTCTTTTCTTCTGACCTCTTCTGTCTGCGCCATCCTCCTGGATCCTTCCCATGACCCTAATCACACCCTCATTCATCCAATTCCTGAATCCCAGAAAGACCCTGCAACATGTGCAGCAGAAATTGCTTCCACTGCCATTTGACTCACATCGCTACACTTCTTTCCCAAAATGATTTTCACACTGTAATTTTTTATTCATTCCTTCATGGAGTTGGGGCAGCAGGGAGATATCACTGGCATCAATCCTCCCATTTCTAGTTGCCTTTGAAAGCAGTGGATCTGGAGTCACACCTAGATCAAATCAGGTAAGGACAGCAAGTTTCATTCCCTAAAGTGGCATTAGTGAATCACATGGAATTTTGAGACAATCAATGATAGTTTTATGGTCACTATTACCAAGACCTGCTTGAAATTCTAGATTTTTTTTTTAAGTAATCATATTTAAATTCCACTAGGATGTGAACTCATGAAACCCACAGCCTATGCCTATGGATCCCTACCATTACATTATCACTACACCACTATTTCCCAATTAATGAACAAGAGTAAGGTTTCTTTGATTATCTTATCTAAGCCTCTTAATCTGCTACACGTCTATCAGATCTGTCCATAATCTCCTTTGCTGCATGAGAGATAGCCCCAGCTCCTCCAACCTAACTTTGTGGTGAAAATTCTTCATCCCTGGAGTAATTCTGGTAACTCTTCTCTGCACCATCCCAAGGACCCTCACATCCTTCCTACAGTATATTAATCAGAATTGGACACAATTCTTCAGTTGCGCCCAGGTTCAGTGAACCTTCCATGCTTCTGTATTCAATATCTCAATACATGAAGCCCAAGATGCACAGTCTTTGTTAAATGCTATCACTGACAAAGATCTATGTACATAAACTCCTCGGTCTCTGTACTTTTCCTTATTTTAGAAATGTGCTATTAGGTCTATATTCCTTCCTAGTATTCCTTCTTTCAAAGTGCACCATCTTGCACATCTCTCTATTAAATTAAACAGAGGTTACTTTCTCCCATTCTGCTAGATTATCTATGTCCACTTGTAGGTGGCATAAAAAATTCAATGTGGAAAAATTTGACGTGATTCATTTTAGTAGGAAGAATATGGTGAGACAATTTAAAATAAAGGGTACAATTCTATAGAGGGTGCAGGAGCAAAGGGATCTCATGTATATGTGTCGAGGTCAATAGGTTGATCTAGGTTGAGAAAGAGGCTAATAAAGCATACATTATTCTCCTAGTAAAGTCTTGAACAGAGTACAGGCACAGTAAAATTATGCCAAACTTGTATAAAACACTGGATTGGTCTCAACTAGAATATTGTGCCTAATCTGGGTGCTGCACTCTATAAAGGATGTGATAGCACTGGAAAGACTACAAAAAAGATTTGTGATAATGGAATGAGAAACTTCTCATATGAAGCTACACTGGAGAAGTTAGGATAGAGTTATCCTTGAAGTAAAGGAGGCTGAGATGAGATTTGATAGGTGTTTTCAAAATCACAAGGGGTCCAGACAGAGTAGGAGGGGAGAAATTGTGTCATAGGATCAAGAACAAGAGAATGTGGATTGAAAAAAATAAGCAAAAGATTTTCCCACACAACAACTGTTCAAGGTCTGAAATGCACTGCCTGAGAGCATAGTGGAGCCAGGTTCAATTATAACATTCAAAAAGGAATTACATTTTATCTGAAAAGGAAGATTATGGGGAATAGACAGAATTATACTAACTAAATTGGGCAGAGCAAAGGCAGATGGAATTTTATCCTGATTTCCTTCCACATCCAAAGATGTGCAGGTTAGGAGGATTGGTCATGCTAAATTGCCCAGAGTGTCCAGGGATGTGCAGACTAGGTGGGTTAGCCACGGGAAATGGAGGGTTACAAAGATACGGTAGAGAGCTGGTTCTGGATGGGATGCTCCTTGGATGATCGGTGTAGACTTGATGGGCCTGCTTCCACACTGTAGGGTTCTATGATTCTAAGTACAAGGTGATGCATTTTGGAAGGTCTAATAAGGGAAGGATATATGCAATGAAATGTAAGTTCCTACAGAGTACTGAGGAACAAGGGGACTTTGATATACAAGTCCATAGATGCCTGAAGCTTCAGCACAGGTAGATAGGGTGATGAAAACGGCAAACGGGATGCTTGCCTTCATTATCTGAGGCATAGAATATTGGAGCAAGGAAGTCTTGTTACAACTTTATAAAACATTGGTTAAGTCACACATGGAATACTATGTGCAGTTCTGGTCCAAAGGTGTGACTGCACTTGAAACAGTGCAAAGGAGATTCATCAGGATGTTGCCTGGAATGAAGAGTGTCAGTTATAAGGAGAGACTGGATAAGCTGGGTTTGCTTTCCTTGGAGTAAGGGGAGGCAGAGGGGTGATCTGATTGAGATATACAAAATTATCAGATGTATAGACAGGGTAAATCGTGAGAGTTTCTTCCCCATGACAGATGTGTCTAAGACCGGAGGACATAAGTTAAGGTGAGGCACAAATGGTTTGGAGGAGATCTGAGAAAAAAAAAATTTCACCCAGAGGGTAGCAGAAATATGGAATGCACTGTCTGAGAGGGTGGTGGAGACAGGTACTCTTACAACATTTAAGAAACAGATGGATGAGCACTTAAAATGCCAAGGCATGGTGGCTATAGACCAAATGCTGGTAAGTGAGATTAGTGTAGTTTGATCAAAAACAAAGTTGCTGGAAAAACTCAGCAGGTCTGGCAGCATCTGTGAAGGAGAAAACAGAGTTAACATTTCGGGTCTAGTAACTCTGTTTTCTCCTTTACAGATGCTGCCAGACCTGCTGAGCTTTTCAAGCAACTTTGTTTCTGTTCTTGATTTACAGCATCCACAGTTCTTTTGGTTTTTATTTAGTGTAGTTTGATGTTTATTGATCAGCATAGATATGATAGGCCAAAGGGCCTGTTTCTATGCTGTATTGACTATGAATTGCTAATTTGAAGAATCAGTGAATGGCCTCCAAGTACTGTGATCCAGTGTAGTAGTTGATTGGTATAATCTTTATTGTCAGATAAGCATTAAAATTTGCTATCAGAATGAAAGGAACAAAAAAAAAATTCAATCAAAACAAAGATGCAACAGTTATATAGACAAAAATTTAATTCATTTCCAATGGTCTGTAAAATATGATGCTGTGTGAAATCAGGATTTATACGGAACACCGGCTTAGCCCTCCCTGTAGAATTTAATTAATTCCCCTTACAATCACATACAGGAACTTCTGCAAATCATAAAAATTCTAGGATCCCTTTCATTTAACAATGAATTCAAATAGACTATCAATCCACAATAATGGAATTCATGCCATATGTAGTAAACATTGTAATGATAACTGTTTAAGATCAAATTTTTGAAATTTTCAGGATCATCTTTATGTTTTCACAGAAATATTGAGCAGCAGACATTAAAGACAAAGTGAATTGAAGCTGTAGTTTAACAGAAAGCTTCTGGGTGACTACGTCCAGGAGGTGCGACGTATTTTCAGGATTGTGACTTGTTGCTTTCTTTTGTTTCACCAAGCAGTCGTTCCTCCAGAACACTTAGTCAGCTAGCATCTGGGAGAAATGAAACTCCCCACATGATGAACCTCCTGATATAATGAAATGTTGTCATGGAAAACAATTTTTGACTGTATAAAGCTTCTGAAGCTCGCTTGATGGTATTGTGCATAAAGCTACCACCTTGATGCAATACTAACCCTGATGGAGCAGCGGGACCCACCATTAATTTCTAGTCTGGCTAGTTTTAGTTGCTCTTATTTGAATGCCACAGTTGGCCCTCAGCACTGTGGGGAGAGGTAAGAGGAAACAAGAAATTTGTTCTGGCCACAGCTCATTTTATGTACAAGCATGGGGAACATTTTAATGTCTGGTTTGCTTTCAACTGTGGGTTCAAAATGGAATACTGGAATGCTAACTGTTGTTCCAAATGACTACTTAGATGTAGAGGGCCAAGTCTTCCTTGGTCCACGCACAGCCATTATGGGATGCTTAGTGGGGGACATTAATTGGGCCGGGGCAGAAATCTAGTTTCCTGGCTGTGGGCTAAAGAATTGGTACTAAGTTCTCAGAACCTCAGCCATGTTGGTTGTCCCATCCTTGTCAGTTGGCAATCTCTTTTGAATTCATTAAGTTGTCATGAATACTCATTAAGACCAATCTCTCTGACATTATGAACACGAGGACAATCATGTCAGGTAAAAATGGGAAACATGTATGTTCACAAATCTAAATATAAAAATGAATCAAGCACATGACAGGAGAGACATTGTCTTCCAAGCTGTGGAGCATCCAAACTCCTATGCTGTATCTCACGATTTTGAAGCAGTATACCTTTAAGAGGCATGCTCGTCATATCACCATATCATAGCATGGGACCTGAGGTATATAGGTCTCAGACTCCATCTTAGTTGGAGGCCATTTGAGGCATTACATGCTGATGAAAATATGCTCCTGTTTGTAACTGAATAGCTGAGTAGTAGCCCAGTCACTGAAGTTCCTGTGTCTGATATATGTATACATCAGGAGCTGTAGCAATGTCAGTTGAATATTTCAGTGCCACATTGCCCAAATTTAGTTCTTACATACAGGAGCCAACATAAGCATTGCAGTGTTAGGTACAATTACCCACCAAAGTCAACATGATGGTGGCAGATAACAGACTTTCTCATTAACCTGGCTCCTTCATTACCAAGATAACAAAGTTTGGAGCTGGAGGAATATAGCAGGCCAGGCAGCATCAGAGGAGCAGGAAAGTTGACGTTTTGGGTCGGGATTCTTCTTCAGAAAAAGGGGAGCTCAGAAATAGATAGAAAGAGAGGGGTAGGGATGGGGAAGGTAAGTGGGATGGTGATAAGTGAGTGCAGGTAGGGAGTGGTGGGATTGGTCAGTGAGCTGGGAGAGAAGATTGACAGGTTGTGTCAGGTCAAAGGAGGCGTGGATGAGAGGGAGGGTTGGTCATGGGATGAGGCCGGGGGTGGGGAGATTTTGAAACTGGTAAAATCAATCAATCAATCAATCAATCAATCAATCAATCAGGCCATCGGGCTGTAGGCTCCTGATGCGGAATATGAGGTGCTGCTCCGCCAGTTTGCGGGTGGCATCATTGTGACACTGGAGGAGGCTCAGGATGAACATGTCACCTAGGGAGTGGGAGTGGGAGTGGGGGAGGTGGGTGGTGGGTGCGAATTAAAATGTTTTGCAACTGGAAGGTATTGTTGTTTGTTGTATCCAGAGCGCAGGTGCTCTACAAAAACAAACAAACAAACAAACAAACAAACAAACAAACAATCTCCGAGACTCCACTTGGTCTCACCGATGTACAGGAGGCCACATCGGGAGCATTGGATGCAGTAGACCAAGTTGACGGATGTTTAGGTGAACCCATGTCTGATGTGGAGGGTTTGTTTTGTGCCTTGAATGGGAGGTGAGGGGATAGGTGTAGGGGGCAGGTCTAGCACTTCCTGCGGTTGCAGGGAAAGGTGCCGGGGATGGTGTGGTTAGTGGGGAGCGTAGAGCCAATGAGGGACTCGCGGAGAGAGTGGTCCCTATGAAAGGCAGATAGGGATGGGGAGGGAAATATCCCTCCAGCTTCAGACTTTGTTATCTCTGACTCCAGCATTTGCAGTTCTTGCTATCTCTTCCTCATAACCAAGTTGTTTTCTTTATGCATGTACTTACTGTGTAAGGTTGAAACCTGGCCAAGCCACTCAGTGTGACCAAGTGAAGCAGTCACATTGACTGATGCTCAAAAACATGACCAAGGTAGGAGAGAAGCTCTTAACTCAAATGGGGCTCAAATGAGAAGATTAGATAAAGATGGGTTAGGTCGAAAGGAAATGGAAGGAAGTGGTAAAGGAGGGGTGTCAAGGGCTCTGGAAGGATCCTGCAGAATGGATGAAGGAAATTAGATGGAGGGGAGAAGCATGGCAATCGTTGCAAGAGTGACAAGTAAGAGTGAAACCTTCATATTTCGGATGGGGAACGTTGTGGGATAATTAGGTGCATTGGGTATAGAGAAAGAGTAGGTGGATTGTATAGGCAGTAGTGTAAGGTTAAGACTGGACATGGAGATCTGAATGGGAGTGGTGCATGCACATGGTGTCATATAATTTTTTGTCAATTAACTCAATGGAAAATCAGAACTTTGGTGACCCTGATGATTCTTGTGACCTTTCTTGTATTTTGAAAAGAGTCCACTTCACTGAAGAGGAGGTGCTGGGGGTCTTAAAATGCATAAAAGGTAGACAAATCCCTGGGACCTGAGCGAGTGAATCCCACTACATTGTGGGAAGTTCGGGAAGAAATTGTGGGGCCCCTAGCAGAGATGTTTGTATCATCTATAGCCATGGGTCAGGTGTCAGAAGACTGGAGGGTGTCTAATGTGCCTTTACTTAAGAAAAGCTGCAAGGAAAAGCAAGGGAGCTATAGACTGAAGAGTCTGAGAACAGTGGTGGATGAGTTGTTGGAGGGATTTACATGCATATAGAGAGGCAAGGACAGATTAGGGATAGTCGGCCTGGGTTTGTGGGTGGGAAATCATGTGTTACAAACTTGATTCAGCTTTTTGAGGATGTGACCAGGAGGATAGATGAGGCAGAATAGTAGACATATACATGGACTTTAGAAAAGCTTTTTACAAAGTTCCACACAGTAGACTGATTAGTAAAATTAGATCAAATGGGATCCAGGGAAAACTAGCCAATTGGATACAAAATTGGCTTGACTGTACGAGACAACGAGGGTGGTAGAGTGCTGTTGTTCAGACTGGAGACCTGTGACCAGCAGAATTCCACAGGGATTGGTGCTGGATCCACTGTTGTTTGTCATTTATATAAATGATTTTGGTAAGAATATGGGATGCATCATTACTAAGTTTGTGGATAACTCCAAAATTGGTGGTATAGTGGTCATTGAAGGTTATCTAAGAGTACAACGCGATCTTGATCAGCTGAGCCAAAGGGCTGAGGAGTGGCAGATGGGGTTTAATTTAGGTAAATGTGAGGTGTTGCATTTTTGTAAGGCAAATCAGGGCAGGACTTACATAGTTTATGGTAGGGGCCTGAGGAGTGTTGTCGAACAGAGGGACCTGATGGTTCAGGTATACAGCTCTTTGAAAGTGGCGTCACAGATAGACAGGCTGGTAGAGAAGGCATTTGGCACGCTTGCCTTCATTGGTAAGAGCATTGAGTGTAGGAGTTGGTACGTCATGTTGCAGCTGTACAGGACATTGGTGAGGCCACTTTTGGAGTACTGCATACAGTTCTGATCACCCTGCCATAGGAAGGGTATTATTAAGTTGGAAAGGGTACAGAGAAGATTTACATGGATATTACTGGGACTGGATAGTTTGACTTACAAGGAAAGGCTGGATGTGCTGGGACTTTGTTCCCAAGAGTGTAGGAGGTTGAGGGGTGACCTTATAAAATCACGAGAAGCATACATAAGGTGAATAGCAAATGTCTTTTCCCTAGGATAGGGGAGTTCAAAACTAGAGGATATACGTTTAAGGTGAGGGGAACGATTTAAATGGGACCTGAGAGGCAACTTTTTCACACAGAAGGTGGTGTGTATGTGACAAAGGAGGATGTGGTAGATGCATATACAGTCAAAACAATTAAAAGACATTTGGACAGGTGCATGGATAGGAAAGGTTTAGAAGGATATGGGCCAAATACAGGCAAATGAGGTTTGGTTAGTTTGGGAAATCTGGTCAGCTTGGATGAAAGGTCTGTTTCCATGCTGTCTGACTTTATGACTCTATCTTCCTCTTGTCTTTATTTACTAGAAGTCTGGAAGGTTTGTTACTGCTGTAACAGCCATTATATCAGGTCTCCTGCTCCACAAGAAATACTGGAAAAATTCAGTTTCAAAGGGGCCCCAGTTTCCAACAGTCAGATCACTATTGGTGGAATCCAGAGCCTGGATATCTATACTAGCTTAATAGGGGCTTATTTTCCAGCAGTCATACTATTTCTTCCTCCTCCAGCTGCAGGCCAATGCCAGTGCTGGTCTCACCAAAATGTGACTCTGAACCTGCACAAGATAGATTACCAACTCAGGTAAATGACTCCATATTGCTGGATGGTGGGCTGGAAGGCCTTGACTGTGCATCGTCTGAGGCTGGTGACTGTTCCACGTCAGAAATGTGCTTCGAGGGGCTGGTAGACATAGGCTTGGGGGCTGGAGCTGTTCTTTTTTATTGTGCTGATTTGGAAGTGGAATGCGAAAGCTACCTGGAAAAATATTAAAAAAAAAACTGTTGGTGTCATGACCTGCCACCATTTTGTAAGGTTTCACTAAGATATTGGTGTAGCAGATTGGAAGCTTTCTCATTAGATTGCTGTGGACATCCAATCTCTCCTTCAGCACAGGCATGTCACTGTTGCTCTCCTGCCAACTCCTTGAAAGGGGTCACGAACCTTATATCAATCAGCTCCACCATCTGGGCACAGTTGTGCCTTGTGTATACGTTCCTCTCCTACAGAAGGAGAGAATCTTTGAGACATTAGCACTTTAGCTGCATTGATAGGCACAGATAGAGATGTCAGTCCTCAGAGCTGCGATTTCTCGTGTGTGTTGCTAGTAAGAAGACTGAGAAAAGTTAGATGTTACAAGGTTCTGAATGAAAGGCAGTTCACGGTTGTCAAAACTTTGACAACCAACAAAATATCAGAAGTTGTGTATGCCTGAGATAGCTGTGAGGTGTTCATCTTGAAGCCATCTTTTGTGGTTGTGTCCTTGACTTCTGCAAACATTTGGTGAAAAGCTTACACAGCGGGCCAAGCAGCATCATAGGAGCAGGAAGGAGCCTTCCTGCTCCTATGACGCTGCTTGGCCTGCCGTGTTCATCCAGCTCTACACCTTGTTATCTCAGATTCTCCAGCATCTGTAGTTCCTGCTATCTCAGATATGTATGTTCTCTGGGTTGTTAAGTCAGTAAACTAACAATGCACAAATAGCTCAGTGCTGTAGCTCCTTTTATGTTTTTACTGTTTATCCTGGCAGATATGAGAGAGGCAATATGTCTGTAACAGTCATCTGCAGTGATAATGCCGGGGGGCATGAAGCATTGAGTAGGCAGTGGTATGTCCCTTGGCAGAGCACAGCAGATCATTTAACCCCTTTCAGCACTGGAACTCACCTCCACAATTATTTTGTTCAGGCTGCCTTCCTCAATTGGGACAATCTCCTATTCCTATCCCTAGGAGAAAGAAGTAGTTCTTTCTCCCAGTTTTGTGTGGTACTGCTTTCTGCCTAGTTTCTTGCGTAACCAGAGTGGGGGAGGGTGAAGAAGTTGAGTGATTCTTCTGGATTGCACAGAGTGATGTGCTGTCAGGGTGCTGATTGAATATGATGCCCAGAAGGTCCTGGTCAGGGGACCAATCTTTCTGCCTGTCTACCCACAAAAATTGACATTTTACCAAATTATGCATATGAGAAGAAATGTAGTCTGTCAGAAAGCCCATTCTGCTCCCAAGACTGTAACTACTCACCATGTAAAACGTCTTTCTTCATGTTGCCATTGTTTATTTTGACATTTGTTTCAAATCGCTGTTCTCCACCTTCCACTAATTTTTCTCAACCTACTCTGTCCAGACCTTTCATGATTTTGAACACCTCCATCAATTCTTTTCTCATCCATCTACAAGGAAAACAACTCCAACTTAAAGAAATCTTCACAGTAAAATTTCATGTTGTGTAGTACTCGGTCTTCAGCTAACTTTATAACAATTAATAGACTACAAAGACTATAGGTGGAGCAGACTAAGGCAAGTTCATATCTGAAGTTTGATTCCAGATTTGCTAGAAATACAATGAGAATCAGGGTGAAATTATCCACTGGTTGGAGTCACACCTAGTACAAAGTTGCTGGAAAACGCTCAGCAGGTCTGGCAGCATTTATGAAGAAAAAAATCAGAGTTAACATTTCAGGTCTGGTGACCCTTCCTCAGAACTGGAATTTGGTTGTGGTTGACAGAGATGAGTCATTTCAGATCCAGGACATCCTCTTGGATAATATCTTAGACCCAGCCATCTTCAACTGCTTCATCAATGACCTTCCCTCCTTCATAAGATCAAAATGGGGACATTCATTGATATCTGCACAATGTCCAGCACAATTGGCGATTCCTCAGATACTGAAGTAGTCCATGTTCAAATGCAACTAGACCTGGACAATATCCATGCTTGATATGACAATTAACAACTAATATTTGAGCCAAACAAATGGCAGGCAATGACCATCTCCAATAAGAGACAATTTAACCACTGCCCCTTGACATTCAATGATGTTACTGAATCCTCCCCGGTCAACATCCTGGGTATTACTGTTGACCAGAAACTCAACTGGTCAGACCGCATAAACAGTGGCTACAAGAGCTGGCCAGAAGCTAAAAATCCTGCATTGGGTAACTCACCTCCTGACTCCCCAAAGTCTTCCATCATCTTCAAGGCACAAGTTAGGAGCATGGTAGAATACTGCCCACTTCCCTGGATGGATACAATTCCAACAACACTTAAGAAGCTTGACACTATCCAGGGCAAAGCAGTCCACTTTTTTGGCAACACATCCACAAGCATCCACTCCTTCCATCGCTGATGTGCAGTGTACTATTTACACGAGTGACAATATTATAGCTTAAGAGGTGTATTTTGTTGTTTTTTTTTCATGAAGAAAGGTTGAAATAGAGGTGAGAGCAGGCTGCTCAAAGCTAATAGAGTAAACAGCTTGGGAGGCCTTCGGTCTTTTTTTAAAAGTTGGAACAATAGAAGCAGTCTGAATGGGTGGGGTCAAGTTCCCACAGAAGCAGGATTTTAGTACTTAGTTTTCTGCAGTTTGTAGGGTTTTGAAGCTGGATGTAGAAGCTCTTATTTCTCTGTTACAACTAAAAGCTGGGGTTCTCTTCCTGCTGCTAGAATTGCATGTGAGACAACCTATTTTACTGAACAAAAACAAAGTTATTGGAAAAGCTCAGCAGTTGAGGGGGGGTCACCGGACCCAAAACATTAACTGATTTTTTTCTTCACAGATGCTGCCAGATCTGCTGAGCTTTTCCAGCAACTTCTGTTTTTGTTTCGGATTTACAGCATCCGCAGTTCTTTCAGTTTTTATAACCTATTTTACTGAAATTTGCCAAGTGTGTGTTAATGGGATGTTATGATGTTTGAACAGTTAATTAGTAGTAGTTAATACATATATTATTTTGTTAAGCATTTCAATAGAGTTACATTTAAGCCAATTTTCTTTTATTTTCATTTCGTCTGTATTTTAACTGGAAGTTCAAAATGAAGTGCATTTTGCTTGAAATCGAGTAGTTTGACCAATCGCATTGCATCTGGAAAAGATAGGGTCTGGGCTATCTTCTGAACATTTTGAGTGGTTTTGGTCTGGGACATAACAAAAGATGCACTGCAGAAATTCACCAAAGATCCTGACACAGCACCTTCCAAACCCATGACCATTTCTGTCTAGAAGGACAAGGGCAGCAGATACATGAGAACACTACCACCTGCAAGTTCCCTTCTAAGCCACTCACCATCCTGACTTGGAAATATATCGCTGTTCTTTTGCTGTCGCTGGGTGAAAATACTGGAATTCCCTCCTGAAGGGCATTGTGGGTCTACCTTTAGCACATGGGCTGCAGCAGTTCAAGAAGGCAGTGCACCATCACCTTCTCAAGGGCAAGTAGGGATGGAAAATAAACGCTGGTCTAGCCAGTGATGCCCATGGCCCAAGAATACATTTTTAAAAAGCCACAGGAGCTCAACACTCCCCCTACTGGCTACATCTGACAGTACAAAAGGATTGGCTTCTAAGGATAGAATTTTAACCTTACAAAAAAACAAGGCTACTTTGGGTCAGTCATTATCTGGAATATGTAATTCCTAAATTGCATGTTTCTGCCTTTAACAGATACCACGAGGAAGTAGGCAAGGAGATTGGATGAAATGTGTTTATGAAGCTGTACACATCACTGTCATACTGAGACTGAAATATTTCAACATTTCCCTCAAACTGAAATGACTAGAATTATCCAAGCAAGGGAAGAACTTGCTAGGTATAGCCAGTAAGTGCCTTCAAATATTACAGCCTGGATTCAGGTGGCTGCTGAGGAGATTCCATGATTGGGCACTGCTCTATGACCTCCTGCACCAAGGCAAGGAATCCCAATATCAGGCAATTAATCTTCACCCACTATGAGGTTCTTAATCTATCAGCAGGTTGCAGAAATCCCCCTTCCCCCACTTCAACTTCCCCCCAACAATAACCCTCCAATCTAAGCCTGTCATTATACCACAACCACAGGGCCCTAAAGCACAATCACCAAGCCTTTTAATCACCTTGCCACAACAGTAGGCCCCTTATTCACCCATCACAATGATACTTCTAATCCCTTCCCCGAACACCAGCCCCAGATCACATCAACCAACAAGACCTCCCATGCTCCATTGCCCCACAACACACCTCTACATTATCACTCCTTCCCCAATCTGGCCTACTAACCTGAAGTCAGGTTGACCTCTATGCTGAAAAATGATTTTTTGGGGTTGGGAGGGTGTTACAATCAGGAGGGGGTGAGCATTGGTTGACACTAGCCCATAGTTTTAATGCTCAGCCTGACTTGATGTTTCAGACAAGTTTGAAAATAAAAACAGGCTTTTGTTTAATAGCACCCATGTCAGAGTTGGCTCAGTTAGCAGCACCTGGGACTTTGAGTCAGAAGGTTATGGATGCCTGGTCCACAGGTTGAATAAAAAAAAAAACCAAGATCAACACTCCAGTGCAATGCTGGGGGGATTGAGCATTGTTGCAGGTGCCATATTGTTCAACCGAGATATTAAACTAGGACTCTATCATCCCTCTCAGATCAAAGAAGAGCAGATGAGTTACCCCAGTGCCCTGACCAATATTTAATCTCAATCAACATCTGAAAAATAGATTATCTGCTCATTATTACATTACTATATTTTAGAGCTTGCTGTACACTGAATCATCTGCCATGTTTTCAAGACAAACAACATCCTATCTTGAAACTATATCAGTGTTCCGTTGTAGTCACTGGGTCAAAATCCTAAGTCTCCCTTCCTAACATCACTATTTGTGTACTTATGTCTCCCCGACTCTCACCCACTTACTGCAGTTGTTAAAAATAAAGCTCACCACCACATTCCCAAGGGCAATTAGGGATGGGCAATTAATGCTGACGTAGTCAGAAATGTCCACATCTCATGAACTTCTTTTAAGCACATTAAAATTTTACATTGTAAACTATACTATGAGATTAAATTAGTTATCAGTAATTGAATTAGGAATTAAAGTTCTGTGTGTGTTTTAAAAGTGGTTGTAGAAGCATTGATCACTCCTTAACAAAACATTTACTGCAATAAAGCAATGATCTTCTTGAAAAGTGAGCTCAGAAATATTCTACATTTTGAGACACTTTTTCAAATTTCTTGTGTGTGAATTGTAAATGTTTGTGACCATTGATAGGCTACTTGTCCATTGATTTATTATTACTGTTTTCTTAAAGATGGTGTTTTTATGTTTTCTTTCATTGGTAAATGATGGGTTGGACCATGGAAAATCAAAAAACAAACTAGTGTTCAGGGGCAACCAAGCTTCCTTTAAAAGTGGAGGAATTTGTGTTTCAGTTATTATTGTAAACTTACTTCCAGCTCTGTACCATTTCCCCAGTTACGGGCAGCATACACCAAGAAGAGGATTCAACAGTTTGCACTCCTTCCTGTAAAAGGAACAGCTTTCTTTTATGAGCACTTGCTTTTAATTGTGACAATAAAAGGAAAGATAATATAGCCTTGCACAGCAATTAACAAGGCAGTGTCCAGCTTTCTAGTGCAAAAACCCCACAGACTGAGGCTATTGCTGGAGTATTTATTGTAGAAACCCTATTGTATGACTTGCTGTTGTTTTAGTAGGCAATTGCAGATAACGTGATTTTTTTTCTCCTTTTTATGTTCCTGCTTTTATTGTGCTAAATTACCAGCTTGGATTTTTGGTAGCACACTGTCGTTGAATTGGATACCACTTGTTTTTCTTTTCCAAATATTTATCCACCACTCAATGTCATTTGGGATTTCATTTATTCTTTCATGTGATGGGAGCATTGCTGGCAAAACCAGTTTTTGTTGCCCATCCCTAATTGCCCTTGAACTGAGTGATTTGCTTGGCATTTTCAGAGGACACTTAAGAGTCAATCACAATTCTGTGGTTCAGCAATTACATGTAGGTCAGATCAGGTAAGGATTACAGTTGCCTTCCCAAAGAGCATTACTAAACCCAGTGGGTTTTTACAACAATTACTGATGATTTCACCATCACCATTACTGAGGTTAGCTTTTAGCTTGAGATTTTATAATGGAATTTAAATTCCAGCAGCTGCCATGATAAGATTTGAATCCATGCCCCCCAGAGCATTAGCCTAGACCTTTGGAGTATGAGTCCAGCGACATTACCACTATACCTCAGTTTCCCCTAAACCAGCACTGTGGCTGAAAGAGTTTTTAATATGTTCTAACAGTTTGCAATTAAAAATAATCTCACTCTTAATTATTGTTCTGATATTTTAAAAAGTATGGCTTCCAGTTACTCACTCACTGGCCAGTAGAAATTGTTTCTCCCCATTTACATTTCAGAATTATGAACACCTTATTCAGATCTATTCTCCACCTTCCTGCTCATACAAAATAAGAGCAATTTCTCTAATCCTTCCTGATTAATTAAACCCTCCAACCACTGGTATCATTTGAGTGAATCAGTTCTGCAACATCTCCAGGGACTTGCCAATATCTCTAAAAGAAAAAAAAAGTGTTTAGATTGGACATGACGGGCAAATATTCTGCCCTTGCCCTGAGTTTGATGGTGTTTTTGGGGGTGAGGCATGCACTTAATTAGGTACAAGCATTGTGGGGAGAGAGCCTATGGCATTTTCCCTTCCACACCAATTAAATCATGTTGGTTAGGCCATGGACAACTCAACTGAAACAGATAATTTATGCCCACTAACTACATACATGTCTATTATGAAGTTCATTAAAAAAAAGGAAAAGTACCATTCATGAAAGCCCATTCAGAACACCTAAATTCTTTCAAATACTTGATGCTTTATAAAAACAAACATTTGTACTCGCAATCCCACATCAAAGACGGCTGGTCCTTTCATAACTTATTTGATCTATCAGTCAAACCATGAACTTGCAAGCTCTCTTATCATGAGAATTATAGCCTGTGGTAAGTAGCCAAACATTAATATTACTAATTAGTTGCATGTCAATAAGTAGCTATTGAAGTTGCCAGACAGCCTTTATCAACTTGCATAAGCAGAGACGGTCAAATTTATTTTCAATTGTAAAGGTAAGCCATTTAAAAAGTTGACAGCTTGACAGTTCTGCAAACCTCATCTGACTTTCAAAAGCATTAAGATCTCTCTAAAAGAGAATAACTCCCACACTGCAGAACAAGGCTATTGTTCCAGTTAAAATTATTTTAGCTTTGTGTTCAAATGTTGCTTCTGTGTAAAAATGAGAATTGTCATAAGTGGGTGCAGAACTTCCAGATGCCAGTCTTGCTTGCCATTTTTAAAGGAATCCATAGTTACCACAACTTCGTGAAAATTCAACAAATTGTGTCATAGCTCATGATTTAGAATAAGTCATAGGCAGGAGCAAAATATTTTCAATTGGATTACAGGATATTTAATGGAAAAAAAGGGACATTTTGTCAGCACTTCTCACTATGCACTTATCAGGACAATTCACAAGAATACTAAGTCAAGGAGAAACCCAACATTTATATGCCATCAGTGGACAATGCTGATTGGTTGGCAAGTAGGTTTTGATTGGTAGAGGCACTACAATAAAGACTGGACCCATTCATGCTGATGAAATTAACTATTAAAGGCATTGTTTTAATTTTAAATTACACAGGTTGACCGATTCATCAGGGCATTGCCTGAGAAATGAACCAGCAAATGGCTGTCACCTACTTTGTTGAGCTGAGAAGGCACAGTGCATGCACATGTTCCTCAGTGTGCATAGAGCAGAAATCTATTTGTTAATATATGCAGCTTCCAGAACATGCAAGTGCACCACACTGCAAGCCTGACTAACAGCTCTTATATGGTTGTCAGTAGCATTCTTTGAAATATCAGGACTATCCAGTAAGTATAGCCCAAATGCAGAATCACATCTAATGTTGAACACTGTTGTGAGTTTTGCAAGAATGGGCTGATTGGGTACATTCAGTACCTTGGTTGTTGTGAACAACCAAAAAGATGTGTTGTTTGATATCACCCACTCGTCTTCAGGATGTGCAGCCTACATAGCTGGCACCACACCAGCACAGACATTCATACACCACATTACTCATTTTTGAAATTGGCAGTACATATTTTCAGCTCGATAGCAGCACCCATTAGTGTTGTTATTGAGCGGTAGTGGGAAACAGCTAGCTTCTCAAACTTGAGATACCTTTCTAGAAGTAGACTAGATAGTTTTCCAGGACCAAGAGTGACCATTTTGGGACCTTTCATGAGTTTCTATGAGACAAGATCTAATCAGGGCAGCCATTATCATGCAAGATGGCTAGTTCACTTTGTACCTAAGCTTTTTTGTACCTGGGTACCTTGATACCTAAGATGGCACCATGTGTGGCAACATCATACACTATTCACCTTACTCCAGTACTTCTGTACTTGAGTACACATGACAATAAAAATCTAAATCTAGTTCAGCATCAAACCTACACAGGGAACAAATGCTTCAGGCCCTATTTACAAGTCTTTACTGCTAACGAAGAAAATAGATATTTTTTAATTCACAGATAAACATACCTAAAGCAGTATTTAAACTATGGAACTTTCAACAAGTCTTGAAGATGTCAGGGCCTTTCAGCTTAAATGCATCTACGACCTTTTCCCTGGGAATAACATTGGAAATCAAAAAGATAATGGACACAAAAAAAAAACAAATATGTTTGTCACCATTGATTCAGTTGGGTTTGTTTTCATATAACCTATCTTTGTCAATCCAAAACAACAAACTAAGAATCAGCCAAATACCATTGATGGATAACTATGTATATGACAATCAGCAAGTGATTATGCAAGTAAACAGTGTTGGTGTTATCATGATAATAACGGATATGTCAAGCCCATTTTGCATAACCGCAGCAAAAACAGAAATCACTGGAGACACATCAGTTCAGTCAGCATCTGTCAGGAAATACAAGTCAATTAATGTTTTAGGTTTAAACCCTCTCAAATGCCTAGGAAGGATGAAACACCACTGAGCTTGTTGTTTCTCCTGTGGATGCTGTCCAACCCACTGAGTGTCTCCAAACAGAGATAGTAAGAACTGCCGATGCTGGAGTCAGAGATAACACAGTGTGGAGCTGGAGGAGCACAGCGGGTCAGGCAGCAGAGGAGCAGGAAAGTTGACATTTCGGGTCGGGACCCTTCAGAAAATTTTCTGAAGCTGCTGATGCTGCTGTGTTCATCCAGCTCTTCAGTCAGATCTCATAAGTGCATAAATATCCTTATGTTGCAAATGGTAACAAAACAAAAAAATCTTGACATAACAAAGTGTTTGTACTACTTTATACACAGTTTGGAATTTTGCTAAAATTAATAAATGGAGTAAAGTGTATTTCATTACATCTTTCTCAGCAAAACCTGCTAGTCCTGCCTCATTATGTACCATTGGTTGGCATGCCATAAGCAAGCTATGACAGACCATTTTCATTAACAAGCAATGCAATTGAGACACATTCCTGATATAATAGTCTTCACTAATCTTTAGTTTGCTTATAATGTAGTCTTTACTGCTAAAGACAAAAATAGTTATTTTTTAATTCACAGAAAACATACCAAAAGCAGTATTTGTTGGGAATAAGGAGAGATAATTTAATGTTGTACTCAACAGCTAAATAATGGTTAAGGATTAAATTCAGAACTCATGCACATCATTGTGCTTTAATCTTTTGTGCATGCTCATGTCTTTCTGCTGAATTAGTGGAATCTATCCATGTGTTTTTGAATGCTTTAATGGGCCAGCAATCATTGTTATGTTTCATTCTATTCACAAGCCGTTCTTAACCTGTAAGATTTTCAATCTGCATTAAATCAATGGAAAACATGAGATTCTGTTCTGAAAATTGCATTTAAATCAATCAATTCTATTTCTTAGTCATGGAAACATTGGAAGATAGGAATAGTTGTAGGGCATTCGGCCTCCTGAGTCTCTTCCATCATTCAATGGCATTGCCATCACTGAATCTCCCACTATCAACATTCCATGAGGTACCATTGATCGATAATTGAACTGGACCAGCCATGCAAGCACTGGCACTGCAAAAACTGTTAACAGGTTGGCAACTACGATGCGAGTTACTCATCTCCTGGATCCCCAAATGTTGTCCAGCATTTAAAAGGCACAAGTCAGGAGTGTAATGAAATACGTAACTGGATGGGTGCTGCTCCAACAATATCTAGGAAGGATAGAAGTGCCCAGGACGAAACAGTCAATTTGACCCATCCAACATCTTAAACATTCACGCCCTCCACTACCAATGCACGGTGGCAGATTGTGCAACATCTGTGGGATGCACTGCAGAAAATTACAAAGATTTCTTTATCAGCATCTGCAAAACCTATTATCGCCACCACCTAGAAGGACAAGGACAGCGGTTTGTGGGAGCACCAACACCTGCAAGTTCCCCTCCGAGTCACATCCATCCTGATTTTGAACTGTCATTGTTCTTTTACTGTCAGCTCGCCACTGGCTTTTAAAGGCAGTTACAGATGAGCAAGAAAGCAATGCCCAAATTCCATGAAATGATAAAAATAATCTTTAATCCATAGTTACAGCAATTTCAAAAACTTCTGCATACTTCCTCCCTCAGTGCTTTGGGTTTATTTGCCAAGAGTTTTGAACGTGACACTCATTTGCTTTGTAGCTGGGCTGGTGGTGAGAAAGGCCCTTCCTGTCAGACCCTTCTTACACTTCCAAAGTCTTACCCAACACTGCACATTATTGTAGGGAAGCGATTGATGTTCACTCCCCTATGGAATGTGCTTTTGCAAAGTGACTTTTGTCAAGTTTATCCTGTGCAGCATCATGATGCAGGATCCAGGGATGCACACCAAGACAAACTGCACCTGGAGGACAAATAACCCAGTGAAATATCCTCCTGCGTGCATGAAACAGGTTTGTCTTCCAGTACAGAGTTGTCCTCCAATAAGTGTTGCAGATTGGCATGTTCCAGGGTCTAGGGCCACAGGCTAAGAGATGTACTAAAGTTTGAAAGCAGGTGCTGAGGTGAAGGGTGAAAGGCTGCTGTATAGGGCCTTTCAGCCATAGTACTCAGAGAAGATGCACAAACAAATGTACATATGAATGTACGGATTAGGAGCAGAATACGTCATTTGGCCCCACATCCTGCTTTCCAATTCAATAACACCGTAGTTGATGTGGTTGTGTTTTGAATTCCACATTCCTATCTCCTCCCAATAACCTTTGATTTCCTTGCTTAACAAGAATCTATCTATATCAACCACTTAATCACCACAATTCCACAGCCTTCTGTGGCAAACAGTTACAAAGTTGAACAACTGTCCGAGGACTAAAGCGTATCCTTCCATCTCTGGCCTTTAAGGGCAACCCCTAAGTGTTAAACTATGCCCCCTAGTTCTGCACTCACCCATAAGAGGAAACGTCCTTTCTACATTTACCTTATCTAGACTGTTCGGGAGCTTATAAAATTCAGTCAAGTCACCTCATTCTTCTAAACTCCAGGAAAATAAAAGTTTGGTCTGACCAAACTTTCCTCAAAAAAAATCTAGTAAACCTCTTCTGAACCAACTCCAATTCACTTACATCCTTCCTTGAACAAGGAGACCAAAACTGCACACCACTTTCAAAATGTGATCTCACCAATGCCTTGAAGAACTGAAGGAGAGAATCCTTACACTTATGCTCAATTTCTCTTTTAAAATGGAATAGCATACCTTTAGCCTTCTTCATTACATGCTGCACCTGCATACTAACTTTTTTGTGGCGCATCCACTGGAATATCTAGATACCTTTGAATCCTGCAGTTGTTTTCTATTTAGTAATATTCTGCTTTATTCTTTTTGTCAAAAGTGAACAAATTCATATTTTTCCACATTTTCCATTGGCCAGATCTTTGCCCACTCACTATATCAGCCTGCAACCTCACAATGTCTCTGCGCAATGTACTTTCCTGCCTATCTTTGTGTCATCTGAAACTTGAGCCATCATGCCTCCTCTCACCTCACTTAAGTCAATGAAATAAATCATAAATTGTAAAACATTGAGGTCCCAGCACAGACTCCTGCAGGACCTCACTCATCATTGCCTGCCAATCAGAAAAAGGCCCATTTCTGCAACCTACTTTATAGGAGGCCTGATCAACGTGGCTAAGGCAAAAACTCTGGGAAAATAGTATGAAAGTTAAGTTAGTTATGAAAGTTAAGTATCTCAACACCGAGAGCAATAAGTTGCATTTTGCAACAGAGTTCTAGATCAGTAACCTTTGCACGATCAGGAAGGAGAGATCACATCCAGAGTGAGACATGTCTTGATTGAATACATAGTTTGGGGAATTTCATGGCAATGTACAAATAGAACTGGTAAATCTTTTTCTTTTTCTATATTAAAAGTTTAAAATTCAGTATTCTAATTAAAAAGGTTAATAGAGTAGCTGACTCAGCTGACAGAGGGACAGTTGTCAATCAATCACCTAAAGCCTGAATAGGACATCAATAAGTGTTGAATACTATTGAAGCTTAACTGGTGTGAGTCATCTCAGCTCACTTCAAAGATAGTAAGAACTGCCAATGCTGGAGTCAGAGATAACAGTGTGGAGCTGGAGGAACACAGCAGGCCAGGCAGCAGCAGAGGAGCAGGAAAGTTGACGTTTCGGGTTGGGACCCTTCTTCATTTCTGAAGAAGGGTCCCGATGTGAAACTTCAACTTTCCTGGTCCTCTGACGCTGCCTGGTCTGCTGTGCTCTTCCAGCTCCACACTATGTTATCTCAGCTCTCTTTAAGAGAGGGCCTGTTGTAAGCACTTTATCAGTAAGTTTGGCACAGTCAGGAAGGAAAGCTCGCATTCAGAGTGAGAAACAGCCCACGAGAGTACAGAGTTTGGAGAATTTGGAAGCAATGTGGGAACTCGGTGCAGAGGGGAAGAGGTGCTTTCTTGGCTCAAAGTTTGAGAGAATTTTTTTAACAGAATAAATTGAAGCCCAGCAGAAAAGAGTGACATTACAGGTAAACTGTATGTAAATTCATTGATTTGTGATAACTACTAATTTGATCTTTTATAGGTTACTTTTGTACTGGTAGATAAATAAGGGAAATATTTAGAGGCCATAAACTAAAAGACAAGCACAACTTTTTTTAAGAAGTCAAATTAAGAACTAAGTAATTAAAATCAGAGTTGCTGAGCCAGGTGATGTGTTGTACTTGCATGGTGTGGGAGCAGGTGGAATCCATTGTGGTTCATAGTGACCATGTCTATAACAAGTGTTGGTTGCTTGAGGAACCCCAGCTTTGGGTTTTGAACACTGACACATCAGGGAGGGGAAGAGTTGCTTCGATGCTGTGTTTCAGGAGGCAGTCATGCCCCTTAGATTAATTTACTAAAATTTGGTCAGTGGTCAGGGGTCAGGGACAGGAGGGTGTGACTACCGGTGAGGCAGGTAGAGAGAATTCAGGACGTGGTGCTGAAGGAACCTCAGCCCTTGAGTGTTTCCAACAAGTTTGAGATTCTTGCTCCCTATGTGAAAGGGAGTGGGAGCTGCGGGGATGATGAGCTAACTGACCATAGCACCATGCTACAAGGAGCCATTTCAAGAGCAGGGAGAAAAGAGAAATGTAGTTATAATTGGGGAAAGTGTATTCAGGGGAATGGACACTGTTCTCTATGGCCAGGAGTGAGTCCCAAAGGCTGTGTTAAATGCCAGGTGCCTGGATTCAGGATATCTCGTCTGGGCTGCAGAGGAACATGGAGTGGGAGGGGAAAGATCCAGTTGTCGTGGTCTACATAGTTATCAGTGACTTAGGTAGAATGTGGTTCTGCTGAGGGAATATGTAACTAGAGTCTAAATTTCAAAGCAGAGCCAAAAAGGTGGTTATCTCTGGATTACTAACTGAACCACAAGCAAATTGGTACAGGGTCAACAAAATTAAAGAGATAAACACATGACTCCAAGATTAGGATGGGAGAAATGGATCATCATCATGGGAAACAAAAACAAATTGCTGGAAAATCTCAGCAGGCCTGGCAGCATCTGTGGAGAGAAATCAGAGTTAACATTTTGGGTCCCGTGATCCTTCCTCCGAACTAAAATAAAGGTTCGGAGGAAGGGTCACTGAACCCAAAACGTTAACTCTGATTTCTCTCCACAGATGCTGCCAGGCCTGCTGAGATTTTCCAGCAATTTCTGTTTTTTGTTTTTGACTTCCAGCATCTGCAGTTATTTCGGTCAATATCATGAGACATTACCCTTAGTACTGGGGAAGGAGGGAGCTGTCTGATAGGACAGGCTCCACTTGAATCATGCTGGGAACACAGAGTCCTGGAAAATAGCACAACTAGGACTGTGCATAGAGCTTTAAACAAAACAGTGGAGTGGGAGACAATGCATTCAATTGCATGGAAAATTTACAGGAAAAGTTAAAGCCAGGGAGAAGGCTTAGCAGAAATTAAAATTTCCAGAACAAGTTATAGGACAGAGTATGGAAAGGTCAGGAATCTAACTTCAAGCACAGCAGATAAGGGGGACAGTCAACACAGGACTGAAGAGGTTATAGTTAAAATGCACGCAGTATACGAAACAAGGTAAATGAGTTTATAGAGCAGATTGAAATTGACAAGAATGATGTGGCTATCAGAGATGTGACTGTAAGGGGATCAGGGCTTGGAGCTAAATAGCCAAGGGTACACATCGTAACAAAAGAACAGATAAATGGGCAGAGGGTGGGGTTGCATTGTTGTTAAGAAATTTAAATCAATAGCAAGAGGCGAGATTGAATAGGAAGGCATAGAATCTGTGTGGGTAGAGTTAAGGAACTGTAAACCTCGGGGGCGGCGGGGGAAGAAAAGACCCTGATGGGAGTTGTGTACAGGCCTCCTAGCAATAGTCAAGATGAGGGAAAGAAAATAAATCAGGAGATAGAAAAGGCTTGTAAGAAAGGCACAATTACAATAATCAAGGGAGACTTCAATATGCAGGTAGACTAGTAAGGTCAGGTTGGTGGAGGATCTCAAGAAAAGGAATTTGTGGCGTGTCTACAAGATGTGTGTTTTTTGGAGCAGCTTGTGGTAGAACCTACTAGAGAACAGGCAATTCTGAATTTGGTGATGTATAATGAGGCTGACTTGATTAGGGACCTTAAGATGAAGGTAGCCCCCAGAGGACACGGAACCATAATAGAATAGAATTCACCCTGCAGTTTGAGGGGGAGAATCTGGAATAAGATGTAGTGGTAACTGCAAAGCCATGAGGGAAGTGCTAGGCAAAGTTGATTGGAAGCGGATCCTAGTAGGAAAAGTGGTGGAGCACCAATAGCAGGAGACTATGGGGGTAATTCAGGAGGCATAGCAGAAATTATCCCATGGAAAAAGAAACATACAAAAGGGGAGGATGAGGCTATCATGGCTGACAAGGGACAGGCTCAGCATAAGTGCAAAATAAAAAGCATACAAAAAGTGGTGAGGATTAGTGGGAAGCCAGAGGATTGGGAAGGATTTAAAAACCAGCAGAGGATAACTTTTAAGCAATAAGGGGGAGAAGATGAAATATGAGTAAGCTAGCCAGTAAATATAAAAAAATTGCAAGAGATTTTTTAGGTTGATAAAAGGCAAGGGAGTCAAGAGTGGACATTGGACTACTGGAAAATGGGACAGGAGAAGTAATGGGGAACAAAGAAATAGTGGAGGAACTAAATAGATACTTCGCATCACTTTTCACCAGCAACATACCAGAACTTCATGACAGTCAGGGGGAAAAGGTGAGTGTTGCGGCCATCATTAAGGAGAAGGTGCTGGAAAAGCTGAAAAGGTCTGAAGGTAGATAAATCATTTGGATTGGATTGACTACATCTCAGGGTTCTGAAGGAGATTGCCTCAACAATCTCCTCAGCTTTGGTGGTGATCTTCCAGGAATCACTGGAGTCAGGTAGATTCCCAGAGGATTGTGAATGCAGCATCCTGTTTAAGGAGGGAGGAAGGCAGAAGACTGGAAACTATAGGCTGGCTAACTTGACCTCAATTATTGGTTAATCAAGATATCAGAGCCCATTATTAAGAATGAGATTACCATGCACTTCCAAGTACTTTGCCAAATAGGACAGAATCAGCATGGCTTTGTCAATAGGAGGTCATGCCTGACAAGTCTGTTAGAATTCTTTTGAGGTGTTAATGAGCAAGTGAGACAAAGCGGAGCCAGCTGATGTGATCTAGAAGGCCTTGTCAAGGTGCCATGCAGGTTGCTAACTAAGATGACAGCCCATGGTGTTAGGGGCAAGTTACTGGCACAGAGGATTGGCTGATGGCAGAAGGCAGACAATGGGGATAAAGGGATCTTTTTCAGGATGGCAGTTGGTGACTAGTGGCGTTCTGCAGGGGTCAATGTTGGGACCATATCTGTCCACGTTATACACTAACAGTTTAGACGAAGGTACTGAAGGTTTTGTTACTAAGTTTACAGATCTGACCAGGATAGGTAGAGAGACAGGCAATGTTGAGGAGATGGGGAGGCTGAAGAAGAACTTGGATGGGTAAGAAGAATGGGAAAAGTGGCAGGTGACATACAACATTGGGGGAAAATGAAGTCTTTATTTTTCTAGGAAGAATAGAAGCATAGACTATTTTCTAAACAGGGAAAGACTTTGGAAAGCTGAAGCACCAAGGAACTTAGGAGTCCTAGTTCAGGATTCTAAGGTTAACATGAAAGTTCAGTTGGCAGTTAGGAAGGCAAATACAATGTTAGCATTCATTTCAATACAAGAATACAAGAGCAGAGATATGCTGCCGAGGGTGTATAAGGCTCTGGTCAGACCACATTTGAATTGTTGAGCAGTTTTTGGGCCCCGTTTCTGAGGAAAGGTGTGTTTTTGAGGGGGAACAGGAGGGGGTGATCCAGAGAAGATTTACAAGAATGATCCCTAGATGAATGGCTTGTCATTTGAGGACTCTGGGGTTGTACTTGGAATTTAGAAGGATGATGGGGGATCTTGAAACTTTTAGAATACTGAGAGACCTGGTTAGTGGATGTAGATAAGAGTCCACTAATAGGAGATATTAAAATCCAAGGGCCAGCTTCAGGCTGAAGGGATGACCCTTTAGACCCGAGAAGAGGAGGAATTTCTTCAGCTGGGCGTGATGAGTCTGTGGAACTGATAGCCGCAGAGTGTTGTAGAGATCAAGTCATTGAGTATCGTTAAGACAGAGATAGACTCTTGATTAGTAAGGGGCTCAAAAGGTTAGGGAGTGAAGGCAGGAGAATGGGGTTGAGAAACATATCAGGCATGACCAAATGATGGAGCAGACTCAATGGTCTGAATGGCTTAACTGTACTCCCATACCTAATTATCTACGGTCTTTGAGGTGGAGACGAGATTCTCTCAAGTCAGCAGTGAGATGCCTACTAAGGGGGATTATTGTTTGTCGTTAACCAAATCAACTGCTGATCTGTCATGTACAGTATCCCAGTGTACTACCTACTATAAACTAGGTACCAAGAAATCTTAACAGAGGACTGAATACTTGGTGACTTCACCTCACTGCTTGTAGTTAAGGACCTCTATCTTGGACACCTGTTAGGAGCATCTCTGGCACACATCAGGGGCAGCAGTTACATGTGTGCTGTGTCCATCACTTTGGCATCAGTCATGTGCCAGGTCTTCTGCATCATGATGGTAACTTTCCTATTTACTGATGGTATGGTTCTGTACTTGAAAGTTTGTCCTTGAGTAACACCAGCAACTAGCATTGTAATGCGGCAAGAAGGACACTTTATGCAAAGACAGCATCCCGAGTCACGGACTTCAACAGCCTGCGATTCGGGGCTGTTTGCTTTGTTTCTTAACGCTCACTCACTTTATATTCACAGCATCCCTGACTTTCTTTGCCTTATTAACAATAACAGATGTTAGGCTGTATTGAGATAACAATGTGTAGAGCTGGATGAACACAGCAGGCCAAGCAGCTTCAGAGGAGCAGGAGAGCTTACGTTTTGGTTCGAGACCCTTCTTCTCCATTTTTCTGAAGAAGAGTCTCGACCCGAAACGTCAGCTTTCCTGCTCGTAAGAAATCACTAGTGGGAGTGCTCTACGGACTCCGTAACAGTTATCACAATGTGGGACAGATATGAGTGCTTGTAATAAAGGCATGGGAATAATTATGGGTGACTTTAAAACAGGAAAACTGGGAAAAATCAGATTGGTAGCAGGAGCCTGGATGAAGAATGTCTCCAGGATAGTTTGTTTGTTCAGATAGTTTGATAGTTTCTTTGAGTAGCACGTTTTGGAACTGACCTTGCGAGCAGGTTCTATTCGACTTGTTACTGTGTAATGTGATAGAATTCATTAATAACCTCAGACCAAAGGCACCCCAAGGTAGCAGTGATCACAGTATCATTGAAATTTTATATCTAGTTTGCAAGGGAGAATATTAGTGCTAAGATTAGTATTTTAAATCTTAATATGGGCAACTATGCAGGCACGAATGCTGAGCTAGCTGATATACTGAGGAAGTGAGTGACATTGAAGGAGTTGTTCAATGCAAATTCAGGTTCAGTCAGGTGGAGGAGAGTAATAATGATTGGGACTGGTTGGACCTCTGTTCAAGGAAGAAATATTTTTCATAATTATCTTGGTGGGGATTGAAGGTGTTCTTTGACTGGTTGCTAACAGATGCAGCTGTATCCAGGATTTCCTCTTCTCTATCCTCGTTTTCAGCTGTCATAATACCTAACAAGCATTACCATCCCAGCTGATGTTACTACTGGACAAGTGAAATCTATCCTTATTGATTGTATCTATATTTTAGTTAACCTGGTGGTCATTCACTAAGGCATAGGTACGCAAGCTTGTAAATTATCTTTAACAATAAAACAGAAGATTATTACCCAAAAGAAAATTATTTTAAATAAGCTTTTATTTATCTGAGGTTTCTAAGCTGAAATCCTATCCTTGATTATTCTAAACCTAAACCAAACTCAAATCTTTCAATGTTGACACTCCCTATCATAAACTCCACAGTATAAGCAATATTTTACTGATACTCCAGGGGCCTTGTGGTCATTTGTTCTATGACATGCACTCAATTAGGTCTGTTCAGGAAATGACTCCAGAAGGGAGGGTCCCAGAGGACTGGAAAATCGCTAATATGACACCCCTGT
>NC_063342.1:21962884-21974882 GCF_021869965.1 Rhincodon typus | reverse complement strand
AAACGTCAGCCTCTCTGCTCCTATGATGCTGCTTGGCCTGCTGTGTTCATCCAGCCCTGCACCTTGTTGTCTCACCCCTCAGTTGATGTCTGGTCTGGAGGCTAAGGTTGTTCCTGGCACCGTTCACAATCCTGGTCCAAGGTGAAGTCCAGTGAGTTGGAACGAAACTGTCTCTCTTGTACAGTGTAACAAGCAGCAAGGCACAGTAAAAGCCACTACAGAAAAGCACATTGATTGTGCCAGCTTCGGCACGCACAGGAATGTTGACAGGACTCATTCAAGGACATGCAGCTGTCGAATATCATCAACAAGTCTGGGCCTTCAGCCCATCCGATACATGAACAGAAAAGGCTTTTCCAGCTCTGAATTTTGTACGTGAATAAACAACAAATCACCGAGATGCTTATCTCAAGATGTTAAACCAAGAATGCAGATCTTGCAACTCACTGCAGGTAGCAGCACTTTGGTATTGCAATCTCAGTCACCAATTGAAGATCAAATTTTTCCTGCGTCTACAAACCTGCTACATCTTACCTAAGCAAGATAGAATTGCATTAGAAGCAGTTTAAAGAAGGTTCACGTGACTGATATGTGGGATGCAGGTGTAATCTGATGAGAAACGTTTAGGCATATTGAGCCTGAATTCATTGGAGTTTGGAAAGAGATTTGATCTTATTTAAATATGTCAGATCTGGAGGGGAGTTGACTGGATGTTTCCCATTGTGACTGACACTAGAGTCAGGAAAAAAAAACAAACTTTAAAAGCAAGAGGTTCTCACCTAAGACAGAGATGGTGACTGAAAACAATGGCTCAGATACATCAACTTGGATTCACTGGTATAAATAGCTCATTTAACTGGCGTGGTTTCATACTTTGTCTGGTGTAGCCATGAGTGAGATTACAAGCTCTTGTGGATCAGAAGTGACCCATGAGTTGCATTTTGGCCAGGTATGGCCCAATCTTGCTAATGAAACCATCAACCAAGCTCTCATCACCACCAGTCTCAATTATTGAAAAATTCCACCAGAAGATTTCCCAACCTATATCTTTCAGAAGCCTCAGCTCTTAAAAAATCCTGATGTCCATAATGTTTTCCACACCAGGTTCCACCCATTCAGTAACCATACTGACTTACTTTATTCCTAATGTCCCAGTGCCTCCATTATAAAGTTTCATCTTCATGCCCTTACCCATCACACCTTTGCAACCACCTCTAGCCTTCCATACCTTAAATGTTCTGTTGCTCTGGATTCAAGCTCTTTTTATCCAATCATTCGTAGCTAGGCCTTCAACTCTCTGAAACTCACTATAACTACACCACCCCCATCCCCTCTTAAAAATTACCCTTTGAGCCATGTGTCCTGTCTTTATATTTCCAGTTTGGCAAACTGTCCAAGATTTTTTTTCCCCTTTATTCATTCATGGGATGAGGGCATCACTGGTTAGGCAACATTTGTTGCCCATCCCTAATTGCACAGAGGGCAGTTCGGAGTCAACCACATTGCTGTGGGTCTGGAGTCACAAGTAGGCCAGACCAGGTAAGGATGGCAGTTTCTTTCCCTAGGAAATTAGTGAGCCAGATGAGTTTTTCCCCCAACAATTAACATTGGATTTGTGGTCATCATTAGATTCTTAATCTCCAGATATTTCATTGAATTCAAATTCCATAACCTGCCATGGCGGGATTCAAACCCAGATCCCCAGAGCATTATCTGGGTCTCTGGATTAACAGTCCAGCAATAATACCTTAAGGCCATCGCCTCCCCACCAATCATATCCTCTGATTATACCTGTATGAAGCACCTTTGAGCACTTTGTATGTTAAAGATGATATATAAATGCTATTTGTCATTATTTCAATTTTATTTTCTGATTAAATCTTGTGCTTAAAAATCACTTATGGAACATACATTACTTTTACATCACTGCAAATTTGCAATTTAGATTTAACCTCAGCGTAGCACCTCTTACTGTATCAACGCAAGATTTTTACACCACACAATTTCTCCAGGAGTGTGGTGGAGAGGGCTTCAATCAGATTACTAATTTAATGCCAAATTGTTTTAAGTCTTGTGCAATTAACCTGGAAAACTGGATTGCAACTGGGAAAACTCAGGTTCTCTAGAAACTGTAGAGAAATTCATTAAGCAAACATAGCTTAAACCTAGAGTTGAAAAGAATATGTACCAACTCATGTATCGCCTTAATAACACTATTTGTAAAGGGATTGAGTTCTTCGTGATGTGGCTAAAGGCCGATAGCCAGCTGTTACCTTCCTGTAGTCTTCACCAAGTGTTTTGGTAAATATTTCATTGAAATAGCTCCAATATGGTTCTCAAGACTGTACACTATACAGAAAACACTAGTCAGTTTTGGCAGATAAGACGAATTATGGTCATGACCCTTTAATAACCAGCCAACCTATCTGTTTAGTCATATAATGAGTCCTCAACTGTCAGTCACCAACACACATTACACTGTAAGCACTATACTGGAACTAAGTGAGAGTTGACTGGTCAGCTACTGCCAGCTGCCAATCTTAAACCACACTGAGAATCGAATCTTCCTGACGTGACACATACACACATTTATTTAGTTTGTTATTGTGCAGGGAGCTGTCAGATGCAATTATGATTCCCAACTATAGGGGGCTGGCATACAGAACAAGGAAAGCCAGCCTTCAGTCTTGGAAAAAAAAGAATTAATTCAATTTAGAAATGACACCATTAAATAATGAACTGCATCAAAATCTGCCCTTGGGGAAGTTTAATTTAAGTCACTCAGAGCGTGTTATGCTGGTGCAGGAAACTAAACTGAATGTCGACTGATGGCAGTTTATATTAATAATTCCGCTTGCTATTCTATGATAATTTCTGCAAAAATTGACATGAAAATCTCCCAGTTTGGGTCCCTTAGGGAGTTTCGATTGAGTTTTTTGATCCTGTTGCTCATTGATTTGAGGTCTGATGTAGTGCAAGGGTCCTTATTAGTGGCGTCTGTCACTGCTGTAATGTTTTTGTTATTTTTCTCGTTTGTTCACTCTGACATCATGTCATTACAGAATGGTGCTGTTCAGGCACTACCATGCCTGTTCGTTAGCGTGTGTTTAATGAGCAGCTTAATTGAGCTGTCTAGTAGGCCACCTGTCACCCTCAGACCTTATTAACATACTAATGGTCCGACATTGTACTCTCTGACAGGCAACAGGGTTCGCTGATTTGACGTCTGGTTAGAGGGATTCGGGAGAAACAGTGGAAGGTTGGGATAGAGGTGGGGGCTGGGGGTGGCCAGTGAGATTGCAACTGCAGGAGCTAAAATTAACCCATTCTATCCTAAAATGCAAACACTATCCTTAACCTAATTTAAAACAGGTTTTGTTGTGCCATTATCTCAATTATCTGTCATATTCCTAGGCAAGAAAATATTGCAAGACCTGTTTATATTTCTCATTAATCATAAGCAACAAAAAAAAGAGGCTATGAAGCAGTAAGCAGGGTTTGAAGCTTTTTTATATACAATTCCCTTCATTAGCTGAATAATGCGAGTATTTGTCAATCCTGTGTGAAATTGCTAGTTTTACTTGCTAATAAACTGCAATGAAAAATCCAAACTAAAACAAAAGTAATAGGTAGGAAAATATATGAAACAATAATGAAATTCAAATTACGCGCTTTACTTAAGGTTAGATTATTTTTTTTAAAAATGTCAACAATTTGCTATTTAGAGATAGTTTGCAATCAGGTTTATTACACACACTATTTTACGTTCAGATCAATAATTATTCCACAGGCAAAATAAGGCCAAACTCTACCTACGTTCCTCCCTTATTCTGCATTTCTGTATTGAAGGAGGATGTGCACACTTTGGGTTAGGACGGCATTAGGCTCAAGTCCCTGATCAAACTGTCTTCCCATACTTATTTCCTGGGCTCATGCACAGGAAACACAGATTTCCAGCACAGAATAAGGTCATTCATCTCTCAGTATGTTGTGTCACCTGCAAAAGAGCTATCCAGCCTCATCCTACTTTTCAGCTCTTGATCATTAGCCTTTTAGGTTACCACACCTCAGTTGTATATTCAGGTACATTTTTAAGTGCATGTCTCTACCACTCTTTCAGGTCACCACCACCCTCTGCTTCATCAGCTCCCTTTAATTCTTCTACCAATTACTTTAAATTTATGTCCCCTGCGATTGGCCTCACTGCTAAGAGAAACAGATCTTTCTGGGTTCCTCACAATTTCATGCAGAAACTAATAGATTTTGCCTCAGCTTCCTTTACTCCAAAGCTTACCCAGCCTTTCCTCATACCTAAAATTTTCCCTTCCTCAAATCTTGATAATTATCCTTAGTAACCTCTCGGGTGATTTTTAAAAAAGAACTCATTTATGGGACATGTATAACACTAGTTCGGCTGGCATTTATTGTCCATCCCTAATTATCCCTTGAAATGAGTAGCCATTTCAGAGGACAGTTAAGAGTCAACCACGTTGCTGAGAGTCCGGAGTCACATGTAGCCCAGTCCAGGTAAGGACAACAAATTTCCTTCCCTAAAGGACATCTGTGAATCACGTGCATATCAGAGTGTAATCACATCTTTCCTAGAATGTGGTGACCAGACTCTACACAGAAAACTTTAGGTGCAGTCTAGCACTACTAGCAAAACATCACTCTTCTTATACTCTAGGCCATGGTCAATGAAATGAATTGTCCCTTCAATTTCTTAGCTACTAGTCATGATACCTTTGAGGATCTGTGGGCAAAAAGAATGCATACTCAGCCAAGTACCTGAGAGTTGACAGTACTTATTTCAGAGCCCAAACATAGCCATTGAGAATGATTTTGGCTGGAGACAATATCAGCTCTCTTGATATTTATTTTAATTGAAGTCAAAGAGATAGATGTTTAACTGCATTACTTTCCACTATTTCCCAGTGTCTTCAAAAAAAATGAGAAAGACTGGAAACAGTGAATGTTATATGTAACAAATTTTACTAGTCAGTATGATTCTAAAATGTAAACATTAAGATCTAATTTGCATGAAAAAATTGCTCAGTAAAACCTTTTAATTTAGTATGAGGAGGGAGAAATTCTGCGTCCAATATTTTTCACAATGTCAAATACAGAGGATACAATTGATGCTACCAATTTCTGGGCTTTATGCCGATAAGAAATGTTTGACTAAATTCTAATTCATCCTTCATTTTGGTCATTTTGTCAGGAATGATAGGGAGGAGAACTTAGATCATGATAGAATAAAGGTAGTAGAGTTTTCAATAAGCTGAAATTTATAGAGGATTGCAAACAGAAAGATAACCAGGAATGCATTGATATAATCAAGTCTGGATTTAGCAAAATCAAGGATGAAAATCTCATTGATGGCTGATCTGAAGTAGGGAGTTAGCAGTTTTGTGATGAAGAGAATAGAGGACTAGATATGGTGAAATAAGATGCCAAAACTGAGAAAAATGCAGTTCAATTTGAGACAATGACTGTGAAATAGAATGATATCAGTAACCAAAATTCAAAGACTGTGGCATGTCAAAGATAACGATTTTAGTTTTACAATGTTTAGTTGAAGAAAATTGCGCTTCATCCAAGACTGAATGTGATAGTTGCAGCCTTGCAGCAGAGAAACAGTTAACGGGTGAGTGAGACAGTAATCACATGGAGTTGGGTGTCCTCAGTGTACAAATGGAATTTAACCCTATCTCTGTAGGTGATGCCATCAATAGGTAACAGTTGGAGAGAATGTTGATTGTGACTATGTCTATGTCTGTATTGAATCTGTTCGAGGGACATATACTAAATCGGCAAAGGAAAACATGCAGTTGTGGAAGAGCTAAACATGGCTCTAAAGTGTAGGGACACTTTCAAGATGTATTAGAGATTGGCAGTCCTTTGCAAGGTCTGAGGGATAAATGTTTAATTTTTGAGGATGAGGGTGACTTTAACAGTTTTGAAAAAGAAGTGAGAAAATCAACAGAGAATAATTTATGAAGTATAGCGACTTACATATGCAAATTTAACAACCGAATTGACCAGACCAAGATCTAAATACAGCCAATAAAGTAAATGGTTCACTTATCTGTTTTGATGACATTGTTGAAGGAATTAAGTAATGGAATCTTTTAATTCTGCTTGATTAGACAGACACGGAGCACAAGGGATGTGGTTGGTAGATGGCTCAGCATCCCAGGAGACAGGTTAGCTGTAAGTTATTTTGCTCTTTGCAAGCATACACACAGTTCCCCACAGCCATTACACATTGTGGGTGAACTACATTGCCTTACTGTGGAACATTCATCCTTCACTGGGTAGGAAGCTCCACTTGGTAGCTGTCAGCCAGTCACATTGTCTGGCATCCTCCATCACTTCCAGAGTTCAGCAGTAGGCACTGCTGATACCACAGGAAGATGCCACAATAAGTTCATGGTTTCCCAGAAGAGGTAGCTCCCAGGATTTCAAAGCAGGGTAGGAACTCTAGAATGAAGAATGGGAGAAGGGTGATGTGAATAGGGCCAGGCTCTCTAAGGAAAGCAGCACGGAAGGAAGGGTTTCTGGGCAACGTTGTGGGATGAAGAAGCCCCTGATTCATGCAGGGCACCCCAAAATAAGCCTTGACCCTTTCCTTCCCACCTTTATTTTAATATATCTTTAAAAATGACCTGCTATACCCATCTGACTGCCCATTCTGGCTGATTTTGATGCCACCCACCTTCTGTGATGTGGGAATGAGCTTGATGTTGGATGAGAAGGTGGTACCTGACCTATTTTACATGACTTCTGCTGAAAACACACCTAACCTGGTAGTGACATGTAATACCCAGCCCATGACCTTGGTTTAACGTTTCCTATACAAGATTCTCCTATAAAAATTAATCACTTAGCGCTGCAATGAAGTTAGATTATGTATTTAAATCCTCAAATTAAGCAGGAGCCCACAAACCTCCAGGTCAGAACTAAGAAGTAAAATGTTAAGTGGAGTTCACATTTCATAACTCCAAATATGTCACTGTGAAAGGTGACTATATGTATTACACTTTTAGAGTGACCAGAAATGATCTCTGGAGTGCATTGTTATAAATAAAAATATTTTATTAACAAATATGTTGACAGCAACATATATGACTGGTGCAACTGTATAATCACATCATGTAAGCAAAGCCGCGAAGATTTTGCTGATAATGTATTGGTAGCGAGTAACTGATTTTCTACAGTGGTATTTTCAGTGTCAGACATCATTCCATCGATAGTGGTGAGGTGAGAGCGACAACCCTTGACATCAAAGCTGCACTGGACCAAGGAGCCCTGGCAAACTGAAATCAATGGGATTCTGGGGAAAACTGTCCACTGGTTAAAGTTACACAAGGCACGTGGGAAGATGGTAGTGGTTGTTGAGTAAATCATCTCAGCTCCAGGACATCTATGCAGCAGTTCATCAGGGTAGAGTCCTAGGCCCAGCCATCTTCACCTGCTTCATCAATGACCTTCGCCCCATAAGGTCGGAAGTGGAGATGTTCGCCGATGATTGTACAATGTTCAGCACCGTTCGCAACTCCTCGGATACTGAAGTGTTCCATGTTCAATTAGTATCTGGGCTTGGACTGAAGACTGTCAAGCAACATTCATGCCAAGCAAATGCCAGGTAATGTCTATATCAAATTAGAGACAATCTAACCATTGTCCCTTGACATTCAACAGCATTACCATTACTGAATCCCACACTGTCAACATCCTGGTGATACCATCGACCAGAAACTCAACTGGACTCGCCTCAAAATATAGTGGCTACAGAGCAGGTCAGAGGATAGGAATACTGCAGTGAGTAAGTCATCTCCCGATTCCCTAAAGCCTGTTCAGCATCTAGAAGGCATAAGTCAGGAGAGTGATGGAATAATCGTCACTTGCCAGGATGAGTGCAATTACAACAATACTCAAGAAGCTTGACACCACCCAGAACAAAGCAAAGCAAAGCAATGACTTGATTGGCATCAAATCCACAAACATCCATTCTCTCCGCCTGTAATGCTCAGTAGCTGCTGTGATTATTATCAGAAAGATGCACTGCTGAAATTCAAAGATCTTTAATCGGCACTTTTCCAAACCCACAAACACTTCCAGCTAGAAGGACAAGGACAGCAGATACACAGGAACACCACAACCAGCAAAATCCCCTCCAAGCCACTTTGCATCCTGACTTTGAAATATATCACTGTTCCCTCACTATAACTGGGTCACAACCTGGAATTCCCTCCCTAAGGTGAAAATATAGGTCTACCTACAGCACACAGACTGCAGTGGTTCGAGAAGGTAGCTATATAGGATGGGCTGAAGGGCTAAACTTGATGATATTCAACAGCTTAGGTGAATGACCTTGAATGGAGTCCTGTGAATATTCTGGACGTACCAAAGCCAGCACAATCAATGTGTTTTTCTATAGTTGTTTATTGTGTGCCTGGCTGTTTGTTACACTGTACAAGAGAGACTTTCGTTCCAAATTGCTGGACTTCACCTCAGACTGGGATCGCAAACGGTGCCAGGAACAACCTCAGCCTCCAGACCAGCCGTCAGTTGAGGAGTCCCCGCTGGACAGAAGGGTGTAAGGCTTATTGGCTTTTTCCTTTCTTTTTCATTCTTTTTATTTACTTAATATTCCTTTCTTTTATCATTTCTCTAAAAAATGTGCGTACTTAAGCAAATTGCTGTTGTCGAGTCTCCTCTTAACTACATTTAACCAAATCCGAAATGAACCGCTTGGATATACTCTGATCCAAGATGTTTTTGGCAACGAGGATAGGATTCAGGGAAAATGTTTTTAAGAGAAGGGAAAAGCAATCTGATGCTCCAGAGACCTGCCATATTCCAGGGTGGAGTGTGGCAGACTCTGGATTCATGTCTGTACCTGACATGTTAGCGCAATTCGGACCTCAAAAGGATGGGAAACAATTATAACTGGAAAAGGAGAACTGGAAGCCAGGTTTCTGCACTGTGCAAGTGCACTGAAGCTTGTTGAAGTGTTAACTCTTTGTGCTCTGGTTGGAATCACCTTGGTTTGTTGGTTGTTAAATGTCAGCTTGTATAATTTGTATGCGTTTGTTCCCTGGAGCTCGAGATCTGGGGATGCGTTGAAGTTAGTTTATATTTTGGGAATGTATAGTGATTTGAAAATGTGGTGTGTACCTATATTATTTATGGGACATGTATGGTTAATGTAATGTCCTTTTAAGAAACCATCAATGGTTGTGTAAAGCAAAAATCTGTTTTGAATTATTGATCTAGAATTTGTATCTTAAAGCATGGAAAAATATTGTTCATCGGTGATTAAAACTAATTGGAAAAAAATAAAGTCAAAAAGAATCTAAGGTAGATTTAATCCCAGAAATTACCATGTTTGGAATTTCATTTGCTGGCCAGAGTGAACTTGCAAATATTGTTGTAACACGAGTGAATCTTTAATTCCAGATATTAAAATTGACTCATTGCTAATATTCAAGTGATAGGGACATTAGAATGTCAAATATGCAACTCCCTGTGTGTGAGGAGTTTGGGAAAGGCATATTTAACAAAGGGGTGGGCTTTTCCTTCCTTCAAGGAGAAGGAGAGACGGATGATGTAATTATGCACAGGCATTAATGCTCCACCCCCTTTCTTTTTGAATCCACAGTAGATTAATACTACTTAACCCATACTGCTTGGCATGGAATGGATGAAGCTTGATTTTTTAAAGAAATTGGGGACACTAAATGCTGAACCCATTTGCAGACTTTCAACATCGCAACACAGTGATCAGTGAGGCACCCTCAATCCATTCATCAATAACAATTTCAGTGTTGGGGAAGTACTGTGGAAATATTAATTGTGGTGAGTGTCAGGAATCTCAAAACTACTGAGCCTGGGAACATTACAGCACATCGTGACAAAAACTATATTAAAACTCTCATGCCATGGTATTCTAAATTTAAATTCCATTTAAATGGAATAGCTACCTGAAAATTTAAAGGGATTCTGGGAAATGATGCATGAGTGCATGCACACAGTTTATGGTTTCAATGCATACAAAAATGATTAGTGACTTTAGGGAGTAAACAGAATATTGAATTTGGACAAATTTATATAGAGATATTTCAATAATCTAGAATGAGTTATCAGGTAACTTAAAAAAAACAAAAAAAAAAAAAAAAAAAACTGAGCCATCCCGGAGAAAGAACAAAAAGTTTGTTATGCCTGAATCAAACAGAAATGTTTGACTTCTGTTTTAAAATACTATAAGATTATGTTCCATTGATTTTCAAATCTCTACAGATGTCTGGAATTAGATATGCTGGTAATAGTTCAATTGCAAGGTTGAATGAGATGAAGTAATTAAGGGTGAAGACTGGTGGCAGAAGTAAAAAAAAAGTTAGAATAATGGGTTGAAACAGCAATTGAGGTTAAAATGCATTTCAGCGCAATGGAAGTTTACATGAGAGCACGAAACTGATAGCTTTCTCTTGGTGATGTTTGTGTCCCTGTCTTTTCTTTTAAAAAAGACTGAATTGGTGACCAAGCCATTGGGACCATAAGTGGAGAGATCAGTAAAACCTCAGATCATTTAATGAGATCATGTGGGAGTCAAGAATGCCTGACATGGTCTTGGGACATCGATGTAAGTGTGCAAAAGTGAACATTACCTCGCAGGTAACAAACGTGAGACGGTAAAAAAATCATGCACTGAAGTACGGGTCTCAGACATGTACACTGACTTGACAAAAGAATTAGTGACCTTGAAGAGCATAAAAACACAGCTTAAACAAAAACACACTGACAAAATCCATAGAGAAACTGACTTTAAGACAATGAAAGTAGTAATTGTGAAAGGGATGCAAAAAGAATTACAATCAAAATAAAAAAATTGGTTATTATGTCAAAATGTTACAGAAATGAAAGAGTACAGACTCTGGGAGGAGTAATAGTGGACTGAGTGAAAGGGCCCATTCGATGACATCCTGATAACCCATCTTGAATGTTTGTATGGTGTATGTACTCTAGTGTTTAAACCAATATATGAAATTGTAATGTATTAGGATAGTTAGTGTATGTGAAAGAAGGCTGAGGTAAGACTTAGGTGGTGTAGGAGTCTGTGGTAAGGGAACCCCGGGAGGAAAAAATGATGGGAAACATTATTTGAAGGTAAAGCCTGATGAATATTAGAGCTACACTGTCTGACACCATGAGTATTGTAGCTCAAAAGGGAGGGACCTGCATATGGAGGTAGTTACCACTCAAATGATACAATCATTCACAGAATTGGTAGGGAGAAGACGACATATTGGGGAATTATCCTCAAGATGGATACAGATGAAGAGAGCTTGAGAAATTGAGTCCATATATGTTATGTATGATGTTATTTTACTGCTATTGGGTGAAGTAATCTGGAGGACAGGGAACTGAAGGATTAAAAAAAAGATACAAATTCAGGAACCTGAACCTGGAATATACTGAATTTTAGAGCAAATTATGTAAATAGATTAACTGAAAAAAAATGTAGACGATATTCTGATCACCTCAGTCAGGTGACATAACTTGCTGGTTCCATCATGGCCTTGACTGTAAATCAGGGGTGGGATATATATTCAAGGGTTGATCCCCAAAAGCCACTGCAATTGTTAATTTGATAATACACCCTATTGTTCTATTATTCGTACTGATGCTAGCTATTTTCATTGTAGTTTTAATCTTCTAGTGTAGTTTACATACTCTTATTACACATTCTTGCATGGATGTTGCTGATTAGCAACTGAATCTGCAATTGTAACATGTGCTGTCAGATATCATCAGGGGAAGATTGCATAGGATGGGCCAAAAGGGCTAAACCTGTTGATAATATTTGACACAACAAGGTGCAGGGCTGGACGAACACAGCAGGCCAAGCAGCATCATAGGAGCAGAGAGGCTGACGTTTCGGGCCTAGACCCTTCATCAGACCCTTTTTCTGATGAAGGGTCTAGGCCCGAAA
>NC_063342.1:21954678-21957884 GCF_021869965.1 Rhincodon typus | reverse complement strand
TGGCCTGCTGTGTTCATCCAGCTCTACACCTTATTATCTCTAATAAGTTTCATCACTTGTTTCGGGAAGAGCTTGAAGCCCAAATCCCAGAAGGCAGGGAGACAATCCAATCTTTGGCTTAAAATATTGAACAGCTAAGTGTTTGAACAACTGCTCAAGCAAAATAATGAGAAACTTTCATTTGCCATGTCCAATCAAGAACTTTATCACTAAAATTCTGTAATAACTCCTTCGGACTTAATTGGGAACGTTCGGAAAATGCAGTGTGTAAGTGGCTTGGGAATCCTCTCAACATCATGGATACATGGATGTATACTGTAAATGTTTAATTTATTATTCTTCTTTTCCCTAACTATTACATTCATAATTCTAGTGTCATGGGGCCCAGATGAAAATTTGGCTTTAATGTCCAATTACATTTTAAGAAACTGTGCACCGAAAAATAAATAAGTGATGATTCAGCATATTAACAGTTAATCTCTTTTAAACCAACAGTGATATGAACTTGGAGTTGCTCTCCCCCACCTCACTACTCATACTATTTACTACTGAAAAGAATCCCCTTACTTTAATATTCTGTTACTGCTAATTGAAGCAGTTATCACTTGTCTGTCAGTTGACCTGAGTTAATGATTAGGCGAGGCATAAACTGCAGTCAGCTGTACAGAACCACAAGGATTTGCCCAGGCTCTTATTACCAATGTACAGTTTTAAGGGCAACTCCTGACTCGAGCCAACAATTACCAAAAATACGATACATTTGCTTGTCCTGTCCATCATTATAGAGTGCAGATCAAGAGTCAACTTCTGTTTCTGACTGTGCAAATAAATTCGAAAAAAAAAGGATAGGCTGTGACAATGAACAATGGAACATTTGTTTCTGAATTCATGTGTGAAAATCATCATTTACAGAATGGTTGAAAATTGTAGAAACTTTGGCTTTTACTCTCTGTGTGAAAGCAGAAATATCTTTCCCCTTTTTATTAAAATGAAATATTAGGTGAAGATTGATATTGGTCATGTTTTTAAAATTGCAGTTTTAGTTCCTGCAGCAAAATATTTTACAGTAGATATTTTTAATTAACCCATTCAGAATTGTTGAGACACACCTCTGGAGCAGGCGGGACTTGAGGCTCAGAGTTTTACAGCATTCTGAGAATTTTATGAGAAATTATTCCAGTAACAGTAAATTCATAACAAAGTTTTCTAACATAGGATACTAATTATCGACTTTTCACTGTACCTCCATTCAAGTGACAATATATTAAATAAATCTACTGTATGTTGAGTAATAAATTAATGGGGGGGCAGTGGGGAAGAGGGGGATGGTTTGGCTGAATTCTAATCTCATATTACCTTGGTTGGAAAATACTTCATGCACATAAATTTGGTCATTAGATATTATTAGTACCCGAATGCAGTCTAAGGAGTTACGACTTATGGAAGGTAAACCTAAAATGTGCAAAGGATATCCATCAATGCATTTTTATTGATGAATTTCTCAAACAGCCAGTGAGTAGGGAGCTTGAGGTCCAGTGCCTGTCATGTTAATTCGCTGTACCACTCTGACTATTCTCTTCTCATTCTCCACACTGCACAAATGAAGGTCAGTGGAAATTTGAGGAATACTCATTTATCTTTCAAGTAAGAACTTTACAGCTGTCCAGACTCAATTTTAGTTCAACAGTTTCAGACATATTTTTGGGACAGCAGTTGCAGTTAAACACTAAAATAAAAAAAATGAAGAACTGCGGAAATCTGAGGCAAAAACAGAATTTGTTGGAGAAACTCAGCAGGTCTGGCAGCATCAGTAGAGAGTTAATGTTTTGAGTCCCGTGACCCTTCTTCACATCAGAAAAAGGGATTGAAGAAGGGTCACTGGACCCTGAAATGTTAACTCTGCTTTCTTTCCACTGATGTTGCCAGACCTGCTGCGTTTCTCCAGCAATTTTTGTCTTTTGTTGTAGTTAATTTGGTTTCGTGATTTCCTATTCAGCTAGGCCAACATTTGTTTCTTTACTTATCACATCCATTTGTTTTTGCTTTCTACATAATCCCTATTGGTATTTAATGTCTTCTACCTTTCAGTTTATCATACATCTTTCTTTTTGATTTTTTTTTCCCCACCTCTCACTTTGTATTTGCTTAAAATCAGTTGTGTCGGTTCTGGTCTTGTTGAAAGGACATCGATCTGAAATGTTACATTTGTTTCATTTTTCACAAGTACTGCCTGACATGGTGAATAATTCCAGCATTTTCTGTTTTGATTTCAGATTTCCAAAAGTGTAACAACTCTGAGTGGGATTGTTACAGAGCAGGAAACAGTTCAAGGACTCAAACCGACTCCCTGTTTTCAGTGAAGGACTGGCTCTCGGCTGTGATTGCAGGCTGAACAAACACTTCCCTTCAGGGAATGCTGTGAACAGGTATTGATTCGCACAGAATGGGTGCAGCTGCATATGTGCAACTGGATCATGCCTAACACTTTTGCACTGGGAACACTCTCGGCAAAGAAAACCAACATCAGGCTGTCACTGGTGGCCAAGATCACTATGTGCAAATCCTTGAGTCAATTTGTACTCTGAACCTTCTCATTCAAAAGCAGGAACTCTGCAACAGGGCCAACTGGCAAAATGGAATAGTCAAGTTTTTGGTGATATCCAACATGGCTCTGAGAAAAGATCGCAATAACTTGATGAATTAATATTGAGGCAGTGACTAAAACGGATGAAGGAATATTGTCTACTAGGATTTCGTTAAGCTTCTGCTAAATTTCTGCTTAGGTAGGAATTGCAAATGATTCTATATCACAAGACTTCAACTGAAATGGAAGAATTCCTTGAAATCATTTAAGTGAAGATTATTGGGCATCATGGTGTGGTTAACATGGCTGCCTCACAGTACCAGGGACCCTAGTTCAATTCCAGCCTCAGGCGACTGTGTGGGGTTTGCACAATTTCGCAGTGTCTGCATGGGTTTCATCCAGGTGCTCCAGTTTTCTTCAACAGTCCAAAGATGTGCAGGTTAAGTGGATTAGCCATGGGAAATGCAGGGTTTTAAAGATAGGGTGGGTCTGGGTGGGATGCTCTTCAGAGAATCAGTGTGGAGTGGATGGGACAAGTGGCCTGTTTCCACATTGTAGGGATTTTAATGATTCAGGGAAAGAAGGAAAGAAGGAAAGAAGGAAAGAAGGAAAGAAGGAAAGA
>NC_063342.1:21845437-21954668 GCF_021869965.1 Rhincodon typus | reverse complement strand
GAAAGAAGGAAAGAAGGAAAGAAGGAAAGAAGGAAAGAAGGAAAGAAAACTTGTCAGCACACTGTTGAATTTTATCAATATTCTTGACTAGACAATACAGGATCTATTATTAAATATGTACACATAGTATTTAAATATGGGGGGGGGAAATTGCCCATAAATAAATAAAAGAATAGTAAGCAAAAGCTAATTTGGGAATGCTGAGTGAATGAATCCCTAACTGATAAATATTATTTAACTTAGAGGTATTCTATAGGAGGTCAAGAAACTCAAGGCATATTGGTTCCATTCTCAGGTGCTCATTAAAAGAAACTGAAGGAAAGGTTTAAAGGCTAATCACTAACCAATCGTTAAAGGTTGGCAAGTAATGTGGAAGAGCAACAGGAAAGCCAAACCAAGTTCGAGACCATATTGTGCCCATGAAACACGAAACTCAGCAGAGTCTTACAAGTCTTTGCTAATTCTACACAAAGTTTTGTGCCTGTTTTTGGTTTCTGCATCTGCCAATGTATAAGCTTCTTGAGAAAGTGCAAAAAGAAGCCAAAAAGCTGTTACCCAAGTTAGTAATACAGGCTTTGAGAAATATGGTCTTCCACATAGAGTAACAAGAGTATACAACAAAACAGGAGGCCAGTCGACTTAATACATCTTTGCTTGCTGCTTGCTCTTTATCATCTTTGATTCAGCTTGTTCTTCTAATTTTTCTTAAAAGGCCTGATGTTTTCTCTTGTGGTGTGAAGTATTCTGTGCTCCAATTAACAACTATTTGAGTAAATTTTTTTACTATCTTTTCTTCACATTCTCCTGAATAATTTTGAATTCATAACTTCAGTGTTTCTAATAAGGAAATAATCTTTCCCTTGTTAGCCTATGTTTCATCATTCCAAAAACCTTTTAAATCCTCATTCAGTCTTCTGTATTCCAATGAACCCACACTCATTTTTCCACATAACTAGGTGTATAAATTTTATTCTTCACTGTGACCTGATTATTCTGAACTGGGCACTGAAAACTGTATAAAGTACGCCAGTTGTGGCATAACCATTGCTTTGTATAACTTTTCATCCTTAATTTGTTCTCTATCTGTGTTGCTATTTGTAAATCTCCAAATTTTATTTTTTTTATAGCCTTAGTTACCTGCACTCATTTTTGTGGACTTGTGTATTGAAACCTCTATCATCCACATCCTTCGATCTGTTTCCAATAATCGTAAATCTTTACTGACTTCATTTCCTCACAAAATGTGCTACTTCCTACAAATTAAAGTGGATAACTATCTGTCATTTGTTCAGCCATTACCCTGACCTAACTATGCTCTCCTGAAGTCTTTTACATTCCTCTTCGCTATTTGCCAAAACTCTTACATCTGTACAATTTACAAGTTTGATGATTTGCATTCCCTATACCTGTTTAATTTATCCAAATGTGCCAAGAACAAAAGTGGACTGAACAATGGCCTTTAGAGACATGACTTCTAACCATTCTCCAATTTAGGCAACCCATTTACTCGAACAATTTGTTTCATGTCCAATAAATTTTTAATCTAATGAAAAGGTAAAATATTGCTGGAAATCTGAAGCAAACACAGAAACCCAGCAGGTCTGGCAGTGCCTGTGTAGAGAGAAACAGAGTTAATGTATCATGTTTGGTATGGCTCTTCTTCAGAAGAATTACGAAGGAATGTAATATGGAACATGAAACATTATCTCCTAAGAACACAAGAACTAGGAACAGAAGTAGACAATTCTGTTTCTCGAGCCTGCTGTGCCATTCAATACAATCATTGCTGATCTCATCTCGGCCTGAGCTCCACTTGCCTGCCCACACTCCATAACCAATCAACCCATTATTAATTAAAGCTCTGTCTCTTACCTCCTGAAATTTATTTAGCATCTCAACATCCACTGCTCTGGGATAGTGAATTCCATAGATTCATGACCCTGAGAGAAATAATTTCTCCTTGTCTTTGTGTTTTAAATCTGCTACCTTTAATTCTAAAACTATGATCTCTCATCCAAGATTGTTAGACAAGGTGTAACATCTTCTCTGTCTATTTCGTCAACATTTTATATACCTTAATTAGATCTCCTTTCATTCTTATAAACTCTGGAGGCCTAAACTGCTCAGTCCCACATCATAAGGCAAACTCCTCATCTCTGGAATCAATCCAGTGAATCTCCACTGAACTCTCTCCAACGCAACTACATATCTCCACAATTAAGTGGAGTAAAACTGTCTGTAATTCTCCAGATACAGCCTCACTAATGCCTTCTACAGTTGCAGCAACATTTCCCTACTTTTATACTCTACTTCTTTAGCAATAAATGCCAAAATTCCATTTGTCTTCCTAATTACCTGCTGTGACGGCATAATAGTTTACTGCAGTTCGTGCACAAGAAACCCAAATCCCTTTGCTTCAAAGTACTATGAAGTTGCCCTTCCATTCTTCTGACCATTCTCTCCAAAGATGCTGACTGACCTGCTGTATTTCTCTGGCATTGTATTTGTTTCAAATTCTTAATTTACGCTGCTCCATTTTCCACATGTATCTTGTGAAACAGTACTAATTTTTTTCAGATAATATTTTTAAAAACTGTTTTTTAGAACAGGAAATAACAACATTGAACAAATCCAACCCCAGTAGAGACTAATTTTGCTCGCATGCCTTCCTATCATGTCCCAAGATCTATCTTTTTCCAATAAAATATCCAGTTAGCTCACAAAAGTGTTTGATCTGTGTGCTTCAATGGTCCTCACTAATATATCTGTTCAGCAACTTGTCAACCTTTGCACAAAAAAAGTTATAATTCCTTTTCTCTTTCCTAATATATAAAACTTATCTGCTATTACTTGTATCCTTATTGTCATAAATAGTTTATCTGGATCAATGTTATAAAATCCTGTCATCGTGTCCTTGTATATTGCATAGTTAAAATTAGCAGTTCCATCTGAATAATTTCACTTGCCAGTGCATTCATGGTCTGCTACTTTGCAGATGGCATAGTTGTAAGTTATTCTGATTGCCTCTATCTCATCACAACTGACAGTCCAATGTCAGAATGCCTGCAGCATCAACATTTCTACATATGTGAACTTCAATAAACAAATGTTAGTTACGCATGGTGGTGCCCTGCTGAGAGTCAGCATGTAAACAAAGCATCCTTGCTGAATGCAGCACTGCACAGTTGAATATGCAGCCCCAAGTAATGACTTATCAACTAGCATTAATTTCACCTTAAAAATACTCCCAGGTCAAATTTGGTGAAAGATTTTTGTCTATTCTGGATCCAAACTCCAACTTTAGATAAGTAACCCAAGCACCAAGTTGACTTTTTGTATTCCCATACCAGGACCTCTTGTGGACTCTCAGTAAGGTGCCAATTAATGACAATTGTCTGCTGCAGCTCACAATAGCTAGATTTTGAATCCAAAATTAATTTCATTTCAAGTCTTTAGAGCTGATTGAGCTACATATTTCCCAGGAACAATTTTATGTTTCGAAATGTTATGTTCATTTGCAATATAATTCAAAGCAAAACCTCAACATTTCACAGCTTTTTCCAACCAGTGATCCAGCTTCCTCAAATTGGAACGTTACAGAAAGCTGTCGGTTCTGTCTCTAAACTCTGATCATCTGCTCTTCTCATGTCCCAAGAGGGGAGGGAAGCTATGTGGTGTGTCAGAGAAGGAATCAGTCATTTTTGTATAGTGACTCATTGCTATATCAGGAGACTGTGATCACACTGCCCAATTAGAGAGGCCTGTGAATTTATATTGTTAGGTATGACAGAAATGCTAAGTTTATATATCAGGCAATCACCAAGTCGGGTGATGGGGCATCGGGAGCGACTGGCATTGCAGGATTAGAAGTAAATCCTTAAGTTTTTGTTATTTTCATAGCCTGGCAATATAAACTTTGATGTAATAGTGCATGCATTTCAAAAATGTTTTGGGATATCCTGAGGATATGATTAGGTGCAAGTTAAAGATGAGATCTTCATATATTGGCACTTTTTCAATGGGGAAAGTAGAATTTAGGCACCCCTGGGCTCATTCCTGTCACACACATTATTAGATCGAGTATAACCATGGGCCAGACATGGGAGTTTCACCTCTGAGTTGAAAGATTGAGTGTTCAAATCCTGGACGACAGGCCTGGGCATAAAATCCAGGTCTACCTTTCCTGTGGCACTGATGGACAGCTGCACTGTTAGAAGTGCAGTGTTTTGGGTGTGACCAATGCCCCATCTACACTTTCAGGTGAATATAAAAGAACCAATTGTATTATTTCTGAATTTGTATTGTATAAATTGGCTGTCATATTAGAATAATGACAACTCTTTAAAAATGATTCATGAGGAGTGAGGCACTTTGGGATGTCCTGAAGATTCTAAGAAGTATAACATGAATGCAAGTCCATAAGACCTTAAGACACAGGATCTAAAGTAGACCACTCCGCTCTGCTCCGCTACTCAATGAGATTATGGCTGATCTGATAATCCTCAACTTCACTTTCCTACATATTCCCCATACCCAATTCCCTTACTGGTTCAAAATCTAAGCTTTAAATACACTTAATGATCAGCTTCCCCACCCTCTGTGGTAAAGAATTCCACAGATTCACTGCCCTCTAAAAAGGAGAAATTCCTTCTCATCTCTCTCAAATAATTGACCCATACCCTGAGATTATGCCCTCTGGTCAGAGTCTCCCACAAGGGGAAATAACCTTTCTGCATCCACTCTATAAAGCCCCTTAAGAACCTTAAGTGCTTCAATGAGATCTCCTTTCCTTATTGTTCTGAAGTCCAAACAATATCAATCAACCTACTAAACCTCTCCACATAGGAAAATCCCTCCATAACTGGGATCAGCCTAGTGAACCTTCTCTGGATTGCCTCCAATGTCAGTATATCTTTCCTTAAATAAGAAGACAAAGCTGTTCACAGTATTCCAGATATGACAAGGTCATTGTATAGTTATAGCAAGATTTCCCTATTTTTAATTCTCTATTCTCTTCAAAGTAAAGGCCAGCATTCCATTTGCCTTCCCTATTACTCAATGAATTTGTATGAAAGGCATTTGTGATTCATGCACAAGGACCATCCCCTAGCCTGTACTGTAGCTTTCTGTAGTTTTTTCTCTTGAAATAATATTCAACTCCTTTATTCTTCCTGCTAAAGTCTATAACCTCACATTGTCCCTGTTATATTCCATCTGCTATGTTTTTGCCCATTCACTTAGCCTGTCAATCGTAGACTTTTTGTCACTCACACTACGTGTTACTCCACGTATTTTTATGTCATCCATAAATTTAGCGAAAGTACATTCACTTTCCATAACAAAGTCATGAATATGTAGTGTAAATAACTGTGGCCCCAGCACTGATCCCTGTGGTATTCATTAGTCACAGGTTGCCATCCTGAAAATGGCCTCTTTATCCCAACTTTCTATCTTCTAGTAGTAAGCCAATCCACTATCCCCAACACACAGGTTCTCCTCTTATTAGGTAGCCTTATGTCCAATAAGTTATCAAATACCTTTGCAAATCCAAATATGTTACATCTACTGATTTCCCTTTATCTTTTCTGTTTGTTATCTCCTCAAAGAAGTCTAATAAATTTGTCAAACATAGTTTCCCCTTCATGAAGGCATGATCATGAAGCTTGATTATATTATATACTTCATTTGTAATACATCTTTTATAATAGTCTAACATTTCCCCAGTAATGGACGTTAAGCTAACTGGCCTATAATTACCTTTTTTCATATCTTTTTTTTAAAATAAAGGATGTACATTGGCAGTTTTCCAATCCTCTGGCACTTTTCTAGCATCTAAGAATTCTTGGAAGATTACTACCAGTGCATCCACTATCTCTATAGCTAATATCATAGAATGCATCTCATCAGGTCCAGGAGGCTTATGGTCTTTAGACAGTTACTGTATTCATTTCCTACATGTGGTAGGGGAGGTGATGGCCTAGTGATACTATCACTGAACTGTTAATCCAGAGACCCAGATAACATTCTGGGGATCCAGAGTTTGAATCCCGCCATGGCAGATGATGAATTTGAATTCAATAAATACCTGGCGTTAAGAGTCTAACGATGACCGTGAATCCATTGTCAATTGTCAGAAAAACCCATCTGCTTCACTAGTGTCCTTTAGGGGAGGAAACTGCCATCCTTACCTGGTCTGGCCTACATGTGACTCCAGACCCACAGCAATGTGGTTGACATTTAACTGCCCTCTGGGCAATAAATGCTGCCTTGCCAGTGATACCCTCAACCCATGAATGAAGGAAGGATGCATTTTGCCCCTTAATTTAGAATTTTTGGAATGTTATTTTTGGATTTAATTTCATTTGATTTATTATTGTCGCATGTACCTAGGTACAGAGGCAAGTATTGTTTTGCATGCAGTACAGGAAGATCATACCACACAAAGTGTCTTAGGGTAATAGAACAGAACAAAGGATACAATGTTACAGCTGCAGAGAAAGTGCACAAAAAACAAGACCAACATTAAATTTAAAATTTGAGAGGGCCATTCAGAAGTCTAATTACAGTGGAGAAGAAGCTGTTCTTGAATCTGTTGGAACATGTGTTTAAGCTTTTGTATCTTCAGCCCAATGGAAGAGGTTGGAAGAAATTATAACTGGGGTGGGAGGGGTCTTTAATTAAGTTGGTTGCTTTCCTGAGGCAGCAAGAAGCATAGTTGGAGTCAATGCTGCAGTTTAATGCATTGGAGCACAGATAGTCAGCAGGTATCAGTCTAGGGGTCGGCATGTTGCTGTACAGCACATTGCAATGTCAATTTCACCCTTATAGCATGTGCCAGCAGCCGACGCAGCAAACTCACTGTATTGCATCAACCAAATGTCCTTGCCTCAAAGTTGAAAAGGAGCAGTCAAGCCATGAGTCATGGGTTCCTAGTACAGCCAGCTAAGGGCAGTCAAGGGGTGGAGATATCAGGGAATACTGTTTCCATTAGGAATGAGAGGGGAATCAACACTGAACACTGGAGATTGCAACCTGAACTGCTGAGGGGACAAGAATGGCAAAGGAGGAATTCAACATATCAAGGTGGGAGTAAGCTCTACATGACAGTGAGATATGACATCCCATTGGTGCAGGCCACTACGGACTGCACAGATCATTCTGAGAGGCCGAATCCTAGTGCAACTGATTTCATCAATAGGAAAGTCTTCCCTTCCATCAAATGTGCATGTGATCTTTGATTGTCAGATCCAATTCTTTGAGGGTTGTGCATGGTACCCTGGGAGCTGCCACGATGCGTGCAGAAGCGTAGAAAATAGGAACAGGAGTAGACCATTCAGTGCTTTGAGCCTGCTCTGCCATTCAATTTGATCATGGCTCATCATCCAATAGCCTGCTCCTGCTTTTCCCCTATATCCTTTGATTCCTTTAGCCCCAAGTGCTATATCCAGCTCCTTCTTGAAATCATGCAATGTTCTGGCCTCAACTGCTTTCTGTGGTAGTGAATCCCATAGGCTCACCACCCTCTGGTGGAAGAAATTCTCCCCATTTCAGTTACAATTGGTTATATGGTCACCCCATATCCTTATACCGATTCCGGATTCTGGAATCCCCTGCTATCAGGAATATTCTTCCTGCATTTACTCTGTCTAGTCCTGTTAGAACTTTATAGGTTTCTAAAGAGACCACCCCTCATTCTTCTGAACTCCAATGTAGCCGAGGTGGTGATGCAAAGACTGGAAGGTACGGCCCTTCCGCTAATCCGACCTAAACTATGGAAACACTACATGGGCGACACCTTTGTCATCATAAAATGGACCAAGCTAATAAACAACACCCTCACCGGAATCAAATTCACCAGAGAGGAGGAGAAGAACAAACAGCTCCCATTCCTGGATGTCATGGTAGACCGCAGGACATACGGAAAATTCCAAATGAAAGTACACAGAAAAGCCATCACACACTGACCAAGTACTGAACTTCAACAGCAACCACCCTAACACACAAATGAAGCTGCATGCGAACATTTAGACGGGCAACAACACACTGCAGCAGCACAGAACTACGCCGAGAAGAAGAAGAATCCACTTCCAGGTATTCAAGGACAATGGATATCCAAAAAACTGGGTCCAAAGATGCCTATTACACGAACAACACCAGGAAGATACGATACACCCCAACACAGTTATCACGCTAACTTACATCAGGGACACGTCGGAACTAGCCACAAGACTCCTATGACCACTGGGTATCAGACTAGCACACAAACCCACATCAACCCTACAACAACTGCTCACCTGAACCACTACCCACTATGGACAGGACCAATGTCATATTCAAGATTCCCTGCAGAGATTGTGACAAACACTACATCGGACAAACAGGAAGGAAATTAACAACAAGGGTACACGAACACCAATTGGCTACAAAAAGACATGACCAATACTCACTCATCTCTTTTCACATGAAAAAGGAGAACGAACAATTTGATTGTGACAACACCAAGATCCTGAGATAAACAAAGCAGAGACAGGCACGGGAGTTCCTAGAAGCCTGGTACTCCACGAAGAAAGCCATTAACAAACACAGAACTCGACCCCATATACACGCCATTGCGAAGGAAAACCAGAAGTGAGGTAATCCAGCTCAACTGACTCCAGAGTTTGAAAACCAGGTGGGAAAACACAACTGCACTTCATCGGAGGCTGCACTGATGATGTTACCCAGCAGGGTAATGAAACAATGAACCAGCTCGGTGAGCCAACCAACCACAACATAGGAGTGTACAGTTATGTGCAATGAAATGTCAATTGTACCACCCTATGCGCCGTAAGTTTGTGACTGCTCTGCCACTACATTGACAGTAAACAATTGTAGTGTCAATGCTTCACTGGGTGCATGGCTGGGGTCACATATGATGCCAGTGACAGAGTTGCCAGGATATCCCAACAGTGGCACATATTTACAGATATGATGTCGAGGTGCCAGTGTTGGACTGGGATAGACAAAGTCAGAAATCACACAGCACCAGGTTTGTTTGAAAACATGAGCTTTCGGAGCCTCAGTCCTTCTTCAGGTTCAGCTATAACAAGTGAGAGAATTGGGCTGGCATCAGATAAGAAGCTGTCACTAGGGCATGATAAGTGGTTAACACGGCACATTTGGGACAATTGTATGATTGCTAGGACTTGTGGAGAGAAACCCTCCGTGAAACTCAATGAAAATGACACTTGGTCAAAATATAGGAAGTTTCAGTCCACAGTAAAGGTAGAAGATTAACATTCAGCCCTGTGCCCTGAGTTTTACTGGACCACCCTTAATAGCACTGACGGCATTAATATAGCAAGTAGTTAAGGATGTAATTGGGACTAATTGATTAATTCAGTATCAGCAGAGATACGAATGGGGAATAAGGAAGATTGATTTGTGAAAGGAACTGTCAGGCTGAGTGATGAATAAACTCTATCCACAAAGAACAGTGCCTTGGTTTATGTTGCACTGATTCACTTGGATCTGAATTGACATTGATCCATGGATTGAACAAATAAGATAAAGATGTGAAAAGCTAGAAAATGCACTTCAAGTTCTGAAATTGGACCTGGAAGAAGATATTGCCTTAGGAAAACTTGTGAAATTGGAAAACAACTATTCTGACCATAGGAAAGATTTGGAGAGCTGGAAGGAATTTGGTACCAGATAGGGGGCAGCCAGTCTCATCACACAGATAAGGAAAGAGTATATAAAGCTAAAACCTAACTAGTGTCTTAAGGTTTCAAATAGAAACTTGGTAACCAAGTTTTAGAGTGCATTCCTAATCTCTGGAAAAGTATTGTTGAAGATATTCTCATTGCTTTTGGTAACATACTCTTGGGAATGTAATTTCATTGAAATAAAAGTTGCATTTTTGCAGGTGAAAAGTTTCAAAGAAAAATATTTTTGAAACCACCTAAAGAAGCAGAGAAACTCAAGAGAAACCAGGAAAAATGTTTATAGGTTGAATGATACAGGAAGGGTCTCTTTCTTAACTGCAAAGAACAAATACTGGAGATCACAGCAGGCCAGACAGTATCCATGGAGAGAGAGCAAGCTAACGTTTTGAGTTTAGATGACTCTGTCTTAGTCAGGCCCATCTTGCGGAAAGTAAGTTGCATTGAGTTTAAAGCAGATCCAACAATATTGTGCTAGCAACCATAAGGTGAAACTGGCAATCATCTTTGTGATGCACATTGATGACTTTCTCAGGGGAGTTTCTACACAATTAGGATGATGTATGATAGATAAAATGAAAAAAGAATTTAAGATTGGAAGTCAACCTTTGGAAGCCTACAAACGGTTAGACATTAAGTAGAATAAGACAAGAATGACTTTGGATCAACAATCTTACTTGAAAAGCTTTTATCACGTTCTGATAAACCCAGTTGGGCTCTCACTGAAAGACAATTTTGCTTCAGGGTTGAAACAGATTAGTCAAGAGGTTTGATTGGACAGTTAATCTGGTTGCACACTCAGACTAGGCCTGTTGTCAGTTATGGCATATTGGAACTGAGTACCATAATGAAACATGCTACTGTTAAGATAGATATGAGAGCATAAAAAACTTTGAAGAAATTAAATTCAGAAAATGAACACTCAAGTTTCCAGCCTTGAGTGACCCATAGATATAAAATCCAGTTCTTTTTAAGCAAAGTTTCACATGACAATCTTCCAGATGGCTATTCCAGTACAATAGGGTTTATCATATTCTGGATGAGAAAGATTTATAAATGTTGTCCGTTGGCCTAAGAAACCATGAAGCTATAAAAAGGTAGTTAAGTATGCCTATGGTGAAAAATTAGTGCTGGTAGAAGCTATCGATACAGACATGTATTTATCCAATATTCTGAAGGAAATCCTATGCAAAGGCATCCTGAGAAGGCTTTATCAATGAATATTATGTGGATATCCTCTCTGTTCTCTTTGGAATATTTGTACATCGTGAAATGTCACAAAGTGCGCAGCTGAAAAAATGTAGAACATTGATTGTGTTAACAAAAAGGCAATGTTAGAAAGAAAAGAGGCTTCCATAATAAAGTGGGTTGTTGCAAGTTATCAGTTGTCGAACTGTTTCAGGAAATGATTGTTCTTGCTCCAAGAAATTATTGGAAATCCTCAAAGAGATGCTATTGGGGAGTTATAAAAAAATCCATTTTTATTTGGGTCGTCTTGTGATTAAACATATTAGATTTTACTTTGTTTGAAGAAAGAAAGAGAAGTATGGAATATTGCATTTTATGGAATACAAAAAACGCTGCCTGATAATACAACCAATCGGTATAATACAACAGTATGAAAATAATTTAGTTTAATTTTAATCAGTTTAAGAATTATTTGTGTATCTTCAAAAATTTCATTTAAACAGGGGAAATGTATTATTGAAAGTAGTTAACCTAAGAGTTGGGGTTAATTAATTAATTTAGTAGATATAAGGAGGAACAGATGGGACTGGTGTGTAGAAGGAACTGTAAGACTGAGTGGACACATCAACCAACTGCCCCTCTTCTGCAGTTAGATTTGTGCCCGGCTGTCCTTGGAGAGGGAGCACATGGTGTCAATCAATGTTGTTGATGACGTTCGAGAGAGGTGGGCACTAAGTGGGATACAGTGCTTTAGTTCACCCTCTGACACCATTTTGATTTAGTCCTTTCCCACTTTCCCTAGACCTTGCACTTTTGATGATTTGCATTGCCTATAACGGGTTTTGTATATAAATATCCAATTGACTACACAGGTGACAATTAATAGTTAATGGTAGTGGGGACAAAAAACCATAAGACTGAGTAGTTCATAAACTCAAACCACAAAGAAAGGTATCTTGGTTTCTGCCTCACCAGTTGGCTTAGATTCAATTTGACTGGTGGTGGTTGATGTTGGAGGGTGTTTAGAAAATGTGATCAGAAAATATTTGGTTGCATGTCTGATGTTGTGACATAGTTTCCAAATTTTACGTTCTATAGGAAAAAAGGCTTCTCACTACAACAGTAAAAATCAATCAATTTAAACAAAGTTAATTCAAAGCTTACGCACTTGTAAAATTTTACAAGTGGCACAACGGTATTACCAGCTTCAGATTCCTGCCTGATTGAAGAATGTGACAAGATAACAGTTCAGCGATCTTCCACTAGCCAGCCAACTGGAGACCCAATGCTTGGTGGAAGACAGGGTAGGGAACAAAGACCATGCCAGACCATGGCAGAAGGGGAGTGAAGGTGGCAGTACCAGTGGCGAAGGTGAGTGAACATGGCAGCACCAGTGAGGTTGGGCAGGAAGGAAGCAAGCTGCAAAGAAGAGGTGAAGTGGTACTTGCTCTCAACTGGGCTGCAATAAATGCACAGTAGAAGGCGACAGGTATTCTGCATGGGATTGATCCACCCAGTCTTCATGGCTCCACACCCTACCCAAGGAATAGGAACACTCTAGATCCAGGGGTCTCTGGGACCACTGCAGAAACAATAGGAGCAGAGAGAGTGTCATCCTTCGTATGGGCATCCTGGAGAAGTTCCAAAGAGTCACACCAAAAGCCCCTGTGCGAAGGCGGCACTATGCCTAGGAGGGAGTCCAACACATGACTAAACTATGTTAATACATCAGAATGGAATGATAAGTGCAGGCTGAGTCTCTAATGCAGGGGTCAATGATTTATGGGCCATGCTTCAAGAAGAGCTGTTACATATGGGATTCAGTGGACACCCCTCACTGGCAGTGGCTCTGATAATCACTGTGGCTCTCAACTTCTACACCTCAAGAGCTTTCCAGCTATTTGGCTCCTGTCAGAAGTGGGAGCTCCCAGCCTGAGGCTGAATGCATTGTCAAGGAGGGCTGATGACTGTTTGCAACCTAACTGACCAGTCAGACAGACAGGGCCATTAGTTTTGGTGTACCCCTTTGCTGGATTTCCCCAGTAGCTGTGTGTCATTGACTGCACACATGGCAATCAAGGCTCCTATGGTCCAACCAATGGATTTCATCATTGGGAAGGTCTTCCATGTGCAACTAGTTTGTTATCCTCAAATGTGGAGCCTTCAGTTGTCTGCCTCATGCCAAGCAAGTGGCCATGATACCTACACCCTCAGACAGGTTCCAGAGCTTTTACTGACTCCCACACACATTCATGGCTGGATTCCCAATGTCAAGAGTTACTTTGAAGATATGGCTGCTCAACTGGGAGGAATCCTCAAACTGATGCAGGAGAGAGGCACAGCACCTACAATGGGTCTGCCCGAGTGAACATCACACAGGCCCTTGCATTGTTGAAGATGTGATTGATGAGCCTGGACCAATCTGGCAGAGCTCTTCAGTGTGCCCTTGTGATGGCCCATTATGTTGTAATGGTCATGTGCTCTGCATAATTTGGCACTCCAGAATGGGGAAGACTTGAATTACAAGGCCATTCCTCAAGTGACAAGGAGGGTGTTGAGGAGGCTGCTAAAAACATAGCACAGGAAGAGGAACCCCTTACACCAGAGCCAAAATGACAGAGATATGTGCAAGGGAAGCTTGGGAGCTTATTCATATCGGTTTCCCTTGCAATACAACTAAAATAGTGAAACTCAGTGAAATGTGACTATCAGACCTTCGGTCTCAACTCCAGTCTAATTTTGAAGTGGTTTAGACCTTTAGTTGCCAAGATGTTCAGATATAAATGCGTCCAGTTAAGTATTCCTATATAATCCACAGTTACAAATTCAAACACTGCTTTGCAGTGGACATGAGTTATAAAATAAACCAAATCATTATATGCCACATCCTTTGACAAATGACTCCCAGACTAAACTTTTGACCTGAAACACAAAACGTGCACTTAAAAGGGGAGCAGTTCATCCATGACTTCCATAATAATATCAGCTTTATGCATACACTCCGTTAGTCTGCTAAAAAAATCTTTAAGAGCCTTATGCACTCAAAGCTTAGCAGGTGCTCGATTTACCAAGTAGCAGTCCTCCTAAAAGTAACTTTACTCCTTACTTCTTTTACAATGGGATGAACTTTTCTGCAGGTCATGCTTTGCCTCTCAGTCCTTTTTGCCAGAGTGTTGAACTTTGACTGAGGTCATATGCTTGTCCTGCTGTGGGTCTGCTGCAGAGTGGACCATAAACAGTGGCCTGAGGGAGTCACCTCACTGAGGGCGTTGTCTGCCAATGCCAGTTGATACTGCCTTACCCTGACCTTCATCTGCTCTATTCCCAAGAACAGATGTCAGGGGGCATGGGGCAGATGGTTTTGAACTGTCTCCTACTGACCAAAAGCCAAGATTCATTTTCTTGAAGAAAATGATGGTTGACATTGTCTGTTTTGTGTTATTCCAGCACTAAAAGATTCTGGCTTTCAGAAAGCTTCATACCTTTCAGGAAAATGAGCAGATTGTGGGAAATCTGTGTAGGTTCATAACAACAGCTCTGAAAACTCCTTGGAAGTATAACTTTATTCAATAAGTACCTATTTAGTTTCCATACCTCCCAAAAAACTTCCATCTCACAATTCTTAAGCAGATAATGTAGATGTTTTAGACTTTTGTACAATGTCAGAGTCTTTCTTCCTGTATTAGCCACAGATCGTCACTATATAGGAAATTCCAAGTTTGTCTCACTTGCCCCCTAAACCTATAGCTTATCTGTGCAGTGCTCCGAGCGTGGGATACTTCACACAGACAGGAGCAGGAGTAAGTGCATGGTCTCTCAAGCTTGTTCTGACATTCATTAAGATCCTAGCTAGATTTTTTTTTTAAACCTCAACTCTATTTTCCTAACATTTATCTATAATTTGCTGACTCTACTGATGTCGAGAAAAGGTTGTGTTTGATGAATTATTTGACATGCATTTGGCCTTGGCCTGCATGAACATAATCAAACCTACAGCTAATTTTGATTCAGGTCAATGTCCTAGGATTATATCACAAAATAATATTAACCTGACAATTTTAAGGATGTAGTATCAACAGACTTTAATTTATTCATTGCTGACTGGGCAGCATTCGTTGCCCAGAGGGCAGTTCAGAGTCAACCACATTGCTGTGGGTCTAGAGTCACATGTAGGCCAGACCACGTAAGGATGGCATGTCCTTTCCTAAAAGGACATTAGTGAACCAGATGGGTTTTTCCTGACAATTGACAATGGATTCATGTTCATCATTAGGCTGTTAATTCCAGATTTTTTTTTTTTTTATTGAATTCAAATTCCACCATCTGCCATGGTGGGATTTGAACCTGGGTCCCCAGAACAGTATCTGGATCTATGGATTAACAGGCCAGCGATAATACCACGAGGCCATTGCCTCCCCAGTGATATGGCATGATCCCCATTTACATTGCATTCACTTTGAGGAAAAGGTGGTTTATCTTAGTGAGAACTATGCATTTAAGGTAAAGTTCCACTGTAGGTATTTTCTTGTCAACCTGTTCAGAGATGTTATTACACACTTCTGGAGCCAATGGGATTTGAACCTGGGATGATTATTCTAGTGACAGGGGCACTACCACTGCACCCACTAGAGTAGACTTACTCAGTAATTGCCTGCTCTGGAGTTCACAGAAATCCCATGTTTTTGAGTTACGACTAAATCTGATAGATGCCCCAATGCCCTAAATCAATTGTGTCCCAAAGTTCACCCCTGATTGGCACTATAGAGTTAGGCAACACTCTCTGCTTTGCATACATGTGTCTGTCAGGACACTGGAGAACTTGAATCCCAATCCCATACAAAGTATTCTACTAGCATGCAGTGTTGATTCTCATATTGTGAACAAGATCAATTCATTATCTGAGAGAGCTCTCAAAACCCAACTGACATTTCTTAATTATCGGAATATAGCCTGAACTCTACTTTTCAGCAGTTTTGCTTCTGCTGCCAACGAGTTTATAAACAGCGCACTGCTTTGTTAGCATTGGCTGAAAAAATATGCACAGCACAAATAAAACCACAAGTAATTTCATTAGATGCATTGCTTCATCATGTTGGTCCCCATTTGGTTATACTATGATGCCACAAAGCCATTCTTTCTCAGTCATGCTGTTGTTCTGAGTTACATCATAGAGGCCAGATGTTTCCTGAAAGAATGGAACAAGACTTTAGGGTAAAAGTAGAACTCCGTCAGCCAGTAATGATCAATAAGTGCACGAAAACAACAAAAGGAGAGAAAAAAAAACCAACTTATAATCTAATTTATAAACATATAGATTGTTCCTATTAACTCCTCGTTGTTCCCTCATAATTTATTGTAATTGAGTGCAGAGAAATGTGAAGTGATGCACTTTGGAATGACAAAATGGAAAGCCAGTATTCTATAATTAGTACAATTTTGAAAAGTGCAGATGAGACTTTGGTGTCAATATATACATATCCTTAATTGTGACAGAGCAAGTTTTTAAGATGGTTAAACAGGTAAATAGTTACTTGACTTCTTCAATAGAGAAGTACTGTATAGTATAAAGGCAAAGAGATAATGGTACAACTTTATAAGCTGCTGGTATACTGTCATCAGTTCTGGGCATTACTTTTCAAGGAAGATGTAGTGACTTTAGGAAAGTACAGAGAAAATTTACTACGATAAGGAACTTTAGAGGTGAGGCAAACTAGGAAAGGTTATGAACAAATAAATTTAAGAGACGATGTGATCAAGGTTTTCAGGGCAATGAGAGGTTTCAATGGAGTAAATGTGAACAAAATCTTCCTTTTAGGTGAGTGAGTTAATAACTTGAGGTCATGGAAAGGTGGTTGAGGTTTATTTCATAAATAATTTTAAAAGCGAGCTCTAAGGATGAAAAGTTTACAAAATTATGGACAGTGACAATTTGTGATCAAGCATGACTGTATAGCCTCCTTTTATGTTATAAATTTCTATACTTCTAAGGTTCTCGAGCAAAAAATGAAAAAAAGCAACATACAAGATATTCATATTTGAGGTAGCTGTTCGATTTTAAATTCAAATAGTTCACAATTCATCCACTACTCAGTCAAATGTTGGGAATACCATATCCATCTTTTTGTTATATATAATATAACTTCAGCCTTTAAGAATAGAACAAAGATCAATTTGAATTTATTGTGTTGCTGGATTCAATAAATGCTCTGACCTCCCAGTAGGTAATTATAGGAATCTGCCACTAACATGCAGCTGTTTCTCACAGCAATCAGTTCAATTCTTCGAAAGCACTAATAAAGTGAATTAGAAACACATTTTATTTATTTGTAGATGAGGGGTTACACAGTATTAGCTTGAGTGACTGACTCTGTAATAAATTCAATGGTGCCAATTAAATCACTGCCAGATTAGAACAACTTTATTGCATGAAATTTCATTGGGCTTTCAATAAAGTGTGTAGCACAATGTTAGATTAATTATAGAGGATACTCCAGTTTAGTATCCAAAGCCTGTATTAGCACATACTGGTGTGAAATTAAAATCAATTATGTGGCTAAAACCTAATCTTTTAGGCTACTTGAATTCATTGTATTCATTTTCCATTAACATGCTTCTATGATTGTATTCACATATAACCTTGTAATTTTGTATAACTGAAATGTTGTATTGCTTATTTTTTCTCTATTGTATCCTTGTTTTCTTTACTCAGTGGCCGAGTTGCGACTGGATAAGTAGTTCAGTGATCGCAACTGTAGTGTTCAGTGGTTTTGTCATTGCTTCTTCTTTGTTGAGGCATATCTACACTTTTCAACACATTGATAGTAATCTCCTGGAGCATTTACAAAGGATGTGTCCAGAACTAAAATTTTGTAATTATGAGAGATCTGAAAAGGCTGGGCCATTTTCTCTAAAAGTAATTAAATTGCTGAGAGGGTTGTGATAACAGGCTTTAAAATTATGAAGAGGTTTGATGGGGTACACACTGTCAAGAAAATTTCTACTTTGGGGTGAATCCAAAACTAAGGGGCATAAGTATATGAGTCACTGCTAGATCCCAAAAGCATTCAGCAGCAACTACATTGGAGATGGTTAAAATAGGTTATACACTGTCATATGGAGTAGTTGAGACAAATACATAGATTTATTAAAGGAAAATCTCAATAAGCATTTGAATTAAAAATGAGCAGGGGATTATTCTTGGGATTGTTTGAAGCAGGATGAGAATAAACTCATGGAGCATGAAGAGACTAACAGGATTGAATGGCTTATCTACATAGAACATAGAGCAGCACAGGCCTTTCAGCCCACAATGTTGTGCCGACCTATTATCCTACTAAGATCAATCTACCCTGCATACTGTACATTTTACTATCCTCCATGTGCCTATCCAAGAGTCGCTTAAAAAGTTTCTAAAGTATCTGACTCCACTACCACTGCCGGCAGCGCATTCCACACTCCCACCACTCTGAAGAACCTACCTCTGACATCTCCACTATATCTTCCTCCAGTCACCTTAAAATCTCTGCCTGTAAATTCCAGATAGAGATCACTTGCCCTTAATTAAACCCCAACTTTTCATGCTTTTGAGATTGATGGATGAAAAAAATCAGGTATGTACTGTAACAGGTGCACTATCTGCTCCACCAACATGAAAAGCATGCATTGAAAGTAAGAATTGCATTTATATCACACTTCTCACAACTGTGCAATCTCAAAGTGCCTTACAGGATACTTTTTGAAGAATATGAATTTTTCTTATGTAGAAAATACCCCTGCTAATTTGTGCATAGAAAACAATGAGATAATGAAATAAAAAAAAAGGTAATAAAAACCATGGAGTGGGACCAGAATCCAGAGTCTTGGGATTCAGAGGTGAGTGTGCCAGCAACCAAGTCAAGGCTGATACAGGGTCTTACTTTATTTCATCATTGCGAATATAGGCATCAGTTGCAAACCAGCAATTTACTTCCCTTTGATAGTTGAAACACTGGTGTCACTTGTTGGTAACTGAACAATTCATCTTCCAAGGCAAAGTGCATTATTCCCATCAGTAAACATCATACTAAATTAGATACCATTGTTTTCATAAACTCTACAGATGGTAATCTGCAATTTTGTATTTAAATTTTCTATCACTTAGCATAAACGATAAATGTTATATTTATGCATTACCTTTAACATGGCAAAATGTCCCAGAATGCTTCACAGTAGTGCTCTCAAACAAAAGATCACACTGAGTCACACAAGGAAATTTTAGGACAGCTGACTTGCAATATTTTTTGCAAGATTATGTGAATATTATTCTGTTCTCCATATATTTTAAAATGTAAAAGTGCAAACTCTCAGTCATAGAGGGCAAATAAAAAAGTCAAGTTGACCTGGGAAGGGGCTAGGAGTTAGTGTGGAATCCATTTTCTCAAGCTTGTAGGAATTCCACCTATTCTATGATTAAAGGCCACAAAACTCATGACAGCGGAGACCTACTGTTGAAGCACCATGAAAGGCTCTTGGAACTTCCAAAAATAAAGCAATTCACTTTTAGTACATTCACAAAAAATCCATGAAAATCACAATGTCCAACTATATTTTTAGTCAATCATAAACCCCCTTTTGAAATCTCTGCTCATTTGATGAGACTTGCTCACATTCTCATTAGTGTTCAGTAATATAGCCCCAACTATCATCTGTGCAACTTTGAAATTTCAATACAACAGAGCCATTGACACTAATAGAGTGGACTTCGGCCTACGCTAATTGTCTTAAAGTAAGTCCACCGGAATGAAGAAGACAAGGTTATTTAAATATTGGGAGCAGCATTATATCAAGATGCCTGCCCTGCAGACCCAGCAAGCCATCAAAACAGTTACTTGCTGATCCTCGGGAGGAGGGAAACAGAAAAGGATTTGGGCTATAATCTAATGAATAATTCCTCATGATTCTCTCATTGGTGGGGCCTGTTTGCAATTACATTCATTGAGTCATTTCCATCATAGGACTGATGTTTAGACCTTGAGTACATGATTGGGAAGTATTTACTATTGTTTGTACAGCAAGTATTATTAACAGAGTTTTCGGGTATACCCTGCCTCAGCCTCCCCACAATCTCCACATGCCAACATGTTTCTTCAATCCCTGGCAGTGACAATGCCTTGCCCTAATTGCTGCTCCCATCCATCTGCCCTCTCAGGTGGATAGCATTAATCAAAGAAAAGGATGGGATTTCACCCTGGTATCTTGCCAATATTCACCCCAATCAACGAGACAAAAAAAAATGTTCATTATCACATTCTTTTTTATTGCCCCTTGCTCAGCACAAGTTAGCTGGGCATGTTTATCACCTACTGCAAGGACAGTGGCTGATGGGGAATCTGAATGGTAACAGGACTGTTACAGTATATAGCAGGTGTCTTACAAAGAGCTCAGGGAAGACAGAAACCTCCAGTGAAGCAGAAGTACACTTGGTTGTAAAGCATTTTATGATATTGTAAGGTTGTGCTATATAAATGCAAGTTTTCCCTTTTCTATCAGTGTGAAAGATGAGCTTTATTTGTTCCAAAGCACATGATCCCACTTTCAGTGACTGCGAGCTTTACAATAATAAAGCTTTGACAAGACTTTGAAAGTATGAATTCAAAGCAAAAGCTATAAAAGTAAACATTTTTAATTCAGCATTAAAGTGCCTTGATAATACTGTTACTGTCTTTTATCACTCCGAAGAGGCCATCATTAGCGCTTTAAAGATAAAACACATGATAATAAATATTCCATCGAAACTATATAGCTAGGCAGCCCATTATGTTAACTTTGCAAAGTACAACAAATTAGACAAAAGGTGAGACATCTTATCCTACACAGAAATTCTTGTCTTATCCTTTAATTTGACCAATTACCTGCTTTAAATGATTTTTAAAACGTGCAATTATAATACAGATCATTCACTTTAAACTCTTTCATCAGCGTATCATTTGTCGCACACTGAGCCAGTGCACGTTCTCAACAGGATCACGATATTCAGTTGAGCGAATGCTAACTGAAAGTACCATATGTTAAAGCCTGGTGACTTCAAACAGCGGATTCAAACTCGAATGCATTTTATAGGCTAATGGATGGCTAGAATTAGTTTTTTCTTGTTTTTGTGTTTTGTTTTTGGCAGCCTTACACATATTGGCTCAAATCTGTGTCATTTGTTCTGTATGTGTATCAGGTCTAAATGTTATTAAGCAAGAACAAAGCCCTCAGGTAGCCCCCTGCTGCTTTAGCAGTTTGGGATGCTGAGCTCCCACTGGGACTAACAAGGCATCCTGCTATGGAACCATCCAAGGTCAATGCTGGGTTTGTAGGCATCTGCAGACAGCACAAGCCCTGTTCTACCCTAGTGGTCATTGTTACCTTCCACTGACCAGCTGCTGGTGATCGCTAGGTCAAAACAAAACGGGTATAGAGGCTCCATTCACCCAAGATTAAATGCCTGAAATGAGCCACACCTTTGAACAATTGCATCCTACAAGAGGAACAGCATTCAATGGCTGTGGGGCCCCACTGATCAATGCTTAAGAAAGGTGCAGCCTACAAAGCAGCTTCACACCCTCAGACCTCATACGACTGTTCAACTGCTACACACACACACACACACACACACACATCCAAAATTCCCTTCAGTCTGACAAATGCGTTGTCTGTAGCCTGCTCAGAAAAAAAAATTAACAAGTCCCAGAACGGGTAGCTTTTCACTGGCATAAACTCCGTTTACATTTGAACAATATATCGTAGAAATTAAGAGAGAAATATTATTTCACACTCTTGTCTTTGTGAAAATTTAACAATTTTAACTTCAGATGGTAAAGATTCTGTTAAGATAGTTACATTCATTTCAGCTTTAAATTCAAATTGAGATTAGGAACGTCACCTCAAAAATATGATCCTGAAGCAGTTTTTCGATGTAAGTTGCACAAGGCAAGGATCGAACTGGTCACAACATTTTCCTGTTGCTGCAGTGAATAGGAATATACAAACATATTTAGGTTTGTGAGTCCTCTGTCAAGATAATTTCCCGCTAAAGCTCTTAGAAGATTCAAATTAAGTCAGGATCAACAGTTATAAGAGCATTTCCCCTTTAGAACAAGTAAGTTAATTAGTAAATGGACAAATAGGAACAAGTGGCAGCCCATTGAGCGGCTGTTAATGGGTGATCTGGAAGGCTAGATTTTTAAGTTAACTCACTCCTATCAATGCATGAGTACTTAGATTCAGGCATGTCAGCGTTGTAAACACAAATAAGAAAATTGCTGTAACTGATATTAGTTGTAATGACAATTGCGGTAGGTTTTATCTTAGAATAGAGGACATCAATTTGATTAAAGTACTCTGGAGAAACCCGATGTCTCAAACAGCTATTACTTTTGTTTGAGCACGCATCAGGCTAAAACCTGTTTAAACAGTTTATTCTAATAAATGACTATTTATTATTGTACAGGCCCCTCACTGCGCTATAAATTTAACATTATTCTGAAGATGATGGAGAAAATTAATACCGTCAAAAAGAGCAAATGAACGAGGAAGTTCTGTTTTTTTTTAAAGGGTTCACTTTCCGCAAAAGGATGTATTTGGCAAATACTTTCTGTTTGTTTGGTGAATGAGTTAGTTTAGAAATACAACATATGGGGTAAATAAAGGAATGCTTCACTGAGCACTTCTTTATGAAAACAGTATTCATTCCTTCATAAACAGAAGCCTAAATCTGTCTCAGCTGAAATGTGAATTCACCATGTGGAAGCATAATATATACCTGACACAACATGAAGTAGCATTTTCAAGGGAAGTATATTTCAAATGAGATTTACTTAGCTTCAATTTCGTAGTCCTTAGAGTGTACATAAAACTTCTCTCATTACACTTTATGTACAATTATACGATGAGATAATGAGGAAAATCTTTCCTTAAATCCAATTGATAAGACACACTGAGTAAATTGTTTTGAGTGTATATGAAAAGTCACCCACTATGTTACTATATCCATTTTAAGAAACTTTTTATTTACCAGAATTAGCAGTATTAGATTTACTATTTACACATCATTGTTACTGGTAGGAACAAGACAAGATCTCATATACATCTAGAAATAAAGGCTCAAATTTATCACAAAACATACAACCAGGTCCCAGCTTCATCTGCGATGTAGCAGATTAGCCAAGTCCTTCACAAATTGTTGAGAAAGGGGAAAAAATCTGTTGTCAGATTTGGGTGTTTATCAGCTATGTTCCAGACACTTGACCTGATGTTATGGACACCTAATCCGCTGATCTGCATGCTGGGAGCCTTGTGGAGCTCAGACTCCAAATGCACATGAAATTGGCTGTCGCACTTGTGCTAATACACAGAGGCCTCAGCACATTGTCTGCACAAAATGCAATTCCACTCACAAAACTGATGGCGAATATGAAATGCGAGGCTGCATTTTCTGAATCGTCCAACTAATGAAACAGTCTGTGGCCATTATACGAGCTCTGCAGTGAGAGGCTTTAAAGCTCTCATACCACAGAGTTTGTAAAGGTTAAAGTTGTTGAAATGAAGGCCACAAAAGAATAAATAGTTTGATGTTGTCAGCTAAGACTGTACAAACCAGTTGGCACACAAACAGTTACAGCATGTGGCCTCTTGTGGTTTTAAATCCAGGTTACTTAAACCCACCGATTTGTAATTACAAATTGTCTTGGCCTGAAGATGTTTGCAAGTGAATGTAAACCAAACAAAAAAGGGAGGAAGGAGAAAGATGGTTGTCCTTGGATTCAGTTAACCGTAATTTACAAAGCTAGCAAGCTACCTAAATTGGTCCTTTGTTCAGAGAAATAATTAATCCTGTGTATAACTTGGAATACAAGTTCCAAAGATCACAAGTTGCCATTTCACCAAACTTGTTGTAAGCAATTTGTGGGCGATATGCCAGATATTGGATTACCTTGCAAGATTGGTATTCTGTTGAATGGCTGTTTTGCTTTTACAAATGATCAGACACAACATTCTTTTGTAACAGAGATGGTCCTAACTACAAACAGATTAGGTGGTATTCTGAAAAATAAAATAAAAGTCAAGGAAGGATTTTTCGTCCATAATAAATATGAGAGTTTCAAACATTTTTCAGATACGTAACAATTCAATCCTTTTCCTTTTGCTGGCTTATTCTAAGCTTGCACACTTGTAATTTACAATTTTTGATAAATCTATAATCTCATTTAATTCTTGCATACAGAGCCAAAGGAGTGCTCCAAATCTTGTGAAACAAAAGAACTGGTACTTTAGATATGTCTCTTTATTGCTACTAGTGATGACTGTGATTGGCAAAGATGAAGAATTGGACAAGAATAGATCTATGCCAGGAAAGAACAAAAATATTGTTGGTGAAATTCAGGATGATCACTGAGAAAGATTAGGAAATTTATTGGTAAATGACCATATTTCCACGAGTGAAGTGCAGGACTGATATTCTACAAACAGTGGAGAAGATGCTTGTTATTGCCAATGAATATAATTGTTATTTTCTGATCTAAAAATCACTGGTTCAATAGGAAATGTTCTTCTATTTTACTTTCATACTAATACAATTTATTCAGTATGAATCTATGATGCTAATTTGAAAGACTTGGAACATGTATTAGTTATTCTTGTTTTATTGCAGAGATCTCAGTAAAGCCACTAGGTCCGAGACTTTGTAAGAGTGAGGCTGATTAAAGAAGAAAGGGAAAAAGGAACAACAAAGTACAACAAATATCAACTGATTCTTGTCGTTGTTCAGGATAATTTTAAAAGCATAAAAATTGAAAATGGCAGGAATCTCAGTGTAAAGAGATTTCAATATGTTAATAACTGGTCTGTCCTTAAATGTCAGTGTTCTTATAGTTTTAAAAGTTAAATTTTGATATGTATTTCCTGCTTTTCTGGTAGGGTGGGATGTTAGAAACTTGTATTCCCCACATCTACTGATGACACTGAGTTATGATACACAATAAATAGACAGTAGCAAATTGCAAACGACCATTTATAGATTAATTGAATTGCATTTATTGACCATGGAGAGGATACAACATCAATTAAGCAGAATGACACTGAGGCTAGTAGGTTAAGTTATGAAGACAAGTTGCTTAGACTTCTCTTGTACTTTCCTTACTGTAGAAATATGAGAGATTATCTAATGTAGGCATTTCAAATGATTAACGGAGTTGATGTGGTAAATGGAGAGAAACTATTTCTTCAGTCAAGGGAGTCCAGAATAAGGTAGAAAGGTGATCATTTAAAGAAAAGGCAGAATTTATTAGAGGAAAACGTAGTCTTCATTTAGGATTTCTGATGAAGAGTCACTGGACTTGAAATGTTAACTCTCCTTTCTTCCCACAGATGCTTTCTGACCTGCCAGACTTTCTCCAGCAATTTCTGTTTTTGTTTCATATAGGACTTCACCCCTTTGAGACTGTGTTTCCATCACATTTTATGGTTTGCTGCTTTTTGCAGGAAGGCAAGTCCTAGAAAGAGATTATTGTTTCATGGGTACCTGCAGAATATTGTAATAAAATATCATATCAAATGGATAGACTTTTCACGCAATTTTTCCATGGCCAGTAGAAATGTGAAATGTGCACCTATACCAAGGTAGCATGTCTATTCCAAGTTCTGCTTTCTTGTTGTTTTCTTTGCATCTGTACAGCACCTCCTCAAGTTCCAAAGCTGGCCATTTCTGAAATTTTCCTGACAACAACCACAGTAGAAAGAGCAGGATACTCGTCCACTTGGCACTCCTTCACTACATTTATGCTAATGCACTCATCTAACTCAGAGACATCCACCACAGAAAGCCTAAAGAGATAGGACAGACACCTGTAATTATAGGAACATAGAATAGCATGATGTTGACTTGTAACTGCCCTCCAAAACAGTCCAACAATCTGTTGAGTCAAATTGAAGGAAAGCAGCATCTTTCTCACAGGTAATTGAGTATGGATAAATAAATACTGGCCTTGCCAGCCTTGCCCATACTTTGTGAATGAATAATAAAGAAAAAAAATCATGATATCAGCAATCATAAATTAATCCTATAAGACAATTCAAATTTAATGGAAAAATGTAGTCCATTTGTTGTGTTTCATCTAGTTTTTGACACGTATAGTGTATATATAATAGCAAGGTATATCCAATGGCCCTTCTTTTTCTCTGGATAGAGATATAATGCTCATCAATCTTCCTAATTTTGACTCTAAAAGTTATGGAGTTCAGCTGTTTTGACTGGTTGCACCAAGGTTGTACTGTAGTACCCATATATTTCAGCTCCACATAAATTGACATCCTGTTTTGTTGACCATGCAATGAAGTCCAATCCATTGTTCTCTTTACCTTTGCAATTTGCACCTCACTGCCTTGACATTGGCATGGAGTACTAATCTGATGAATTAATAAGTAGTCTTTGTTCCTCCCCACATCTTCTATTTGAAACAATCCACATATTATGACTTCTTCAGCATTTAATGTATCAAATAATAAAAACAAAAGAAAAATAGACAAACAAACAAAAAAAACTTCTGCTTGTTTTTCTCCCTCTCGATAAAACACAAAACATTCTTGTTTCATTGATGAAGTTTAGTCAAGTTGATATGAGCCATATATCCTTTACTTTTGGAAACCTTAAAATGCTAAAGTGCTATCTTGCACATTCAACTCCAAAGCATGGGGGATGAACAAATTTGACTATTTCAGAGCAACAGTACAAATCACCAAGACATTTATAAATAATAAGAGCTCAAAGCCTTAATTATATGTGATTAAACCCTATGTGTATATCTATACACAAATAAGATATACAATCCAAAAGAAGAAAGGTAAAATTTAACCCAAAATCGATGTGGAATGATCTTAGTGCGTCATGAATTGCATCTTTCTCCACCACGTGCCACTGCATAACACTCTCAAACTCACCCTTCATGAGAACTGACCCGTTCTAGTTTAGAACTTTCCTGGTGCTTAGTGCCATAATTGAAGAATATTTTGTTAAAGCACCTAATAGAAAGAAAGGTGATATAGAACTAAGGACTAAGTTGCAATGACATAAGCATCAGAATGTAGATGAAGAACCTATACCCAGATGTTGCTAGAGACCTAGACATTGACATTGTTTAACATTGTGAATAGGTCCTGCATTTTAGAGTCATACAGAACAGAAGCAGACTCTTTGGTCCAACTTGCCTGTGCCAACCAGATTTCCTAAATTACTCTTGCCCCATTTGCCAGCATTTGGCCATATCCCTCCAAACCCTTGCCACCCATGCACCCATCCAAATGCCCTCCAAATGCTGGAATTACACCCGCCTCCACCACCGCCCCTGGCAGGTCGCTTGACACATGCACCACCCTCTACGTGAAAAAGTTGCCCCTTAGGTGCCCTCTATATCTTTCCCCTCTCAGCCCAAACTTATGCCCTTCCATCCTGGACTCCCCCACCCTGGGAAAAGACCTTGGCCATTCACTTTATCCACGCCCCTCACAATTCCACAAACCTCCACAAGTTCACCCCTCAACCCTTGATGCTTTCTGGTATCTTTTCTCAGATTTCCAGCGCCTGCAGTTTTCTACTTTTTGTTAGAATAAACATAACAAGTACAAATGGTTCTGATTTCTTCCTATACTTATTGAATTTGAAAAGAAAAGATATATTTATTTAAAGAACTTGCAACCTTTTCAAAAGTTCTTTACATCCAATCATATACTTTTTTGAAGTATTGTTATTTTAGAATTTTGGCAATTATTGCAACTATTTTATGCACAGAAACTGCAATGAGATGAGCAATAAATTCATTGACATTCAATATTTTTAAAGGTAGATTGGATTTTTTGCCCAGATTATCTTTCAGCTTGCTTCTTAATAATTCTGCACCAATCAAATTTAAGAATCGTTATGTCCCTTGGGAAAACATTAACTCATGAGCTTCAGAGACAAAACACATAAGTCAAATTAGTGCATTGTTAGTGTTTCATTGACTGGGGAGAAAATTACACAGTGGAAGTTCAACCATCACGAAAATATTAAAACAGACCTGAGGCAGATTCTGTCTATAATAACTTTCCTCTTCAGTATATCCAATGGAAATCTCACAAGTACTTATTTTTAATGCAGCTGTTAAAGTTGTGCCACCATGCCAATATCCTGTAAGTAATTTTCAACTTCAGCCAGCCACTGAAGAGAACTTTTCATTGCCAGTGCAAGGCAAAGGCAAAACAAAATACTGCAGATGCTGAAAATCTGAAGTATTGCTAAAAAGAAAGATATGATGCCAAAGCTTTTCATCTTACACTGATCGGAACAAATAAAAGAATGCCAAATTTCAAACAAACACATGTTTATTTTTCTGATTTGTTGACAAGCCAATTCTGATTATCTAAGGCTTTGGCATGGAGAAAGCAGTCAGTTTTCAGGTAATTCAAAAATAGATGAAGGGTTTGAACTTGTTGCTTTTTCAGAGAAGAAGTGCCATATTTGTTTTTATTCTGTCATGGAATGTGAATGATGCTGGCCGGGCCAACATTTGTTTCACTTGAGAAGATCGTACGAATGTATCTCACTTCTGGCAAGTGTTATGCGCTTGACTGATTACATAGATTCATTGTTAGTGTACTTGTTAAAGGTGATTCTGTTTCTGGGTAGTAGTGCCTGAATAATCCTGAGTGCACTAATAGCTACAATAACAATCACTCCAAAAGAATCAGTTGAGCTCATAATTTTCATTAAAAGCATCTTGCTAGAAGTGACATACATTCATACACGTACCCCTATTTTCCACAAACCAAAGGAATATGTTTAAGATCTGTGTTTTTTTTTTGAATTACCGAGATGCTTAGGAAACCTGTCGTTTCCCCAGTGCTTTCTCCATGGCAACTCCCTAAAGTCAATCAGATCTGACTTGCCAACCAATCAGCACATCATTCTCTCCCTGTGATGGAAATTGTGATCATTTGAAATTTGGCATTCTTGTATTTATCCTGATGATTGTAAGATCAAAAGCTTTGGCAAATCAACTTTCAAGATCTATGAATCAAAATCTAAAATAAAACTTCAAACTTTTTAAAGTACTCAGCAGTTCTGAAAGCATCTGTGGAAAAGGTTAAAGGTTTAAGTAAGCATGAAGGAGAGAGGGGGAGAGATTTAACTGAGATAAACATAGAAACATAGAAAATAGGTGCAGGAGTAGGTCATTTAGCCCATTGAACCTGCACCACCATTCAATATGATCATGGCTGATCATGCAATTTCAGTATCCCACTCCCACTTTCTCTCCTTACTCCTTTATCCCTTTAGCCGCATGGGCCATGTCCAGCTCGCTCTTGAATATATCTAACAAACTGACCCCTACAGCTTTCTGTGGTAGGACATTCCACAGGTTCACAACTCTCTGAGTGAAGAAATTCTTCCTCATCTCTGTCCTGAATGGCTTACCTCTTATTCTTACACTGTAATCGCTTTTTTTGGTCTTCCCAACATCGGGAACATTCTTCTCACATCTAGCCTGTCCAGTCCCATCAGGATTTTATATGTTTCTATGAGATTCCCCCTCTTTCTTCTAAATTCCAGTGAGTACAAGCCCAGTCTTTCTTCACGTGTCAGTACTGCCATCTCAGGAATCAGTCCAGTGAACCTTCACTGGACTCCCTCAATAGCAAGAATGTCCTTCCTCAGATTAGGGAGACTAAACTGCTCACAATACTCAACGTGTGGCCTCACCAAGGCCCTGTATAACTGTAGCAAGACATCCCTACTCCTATACTCAATTTCTCTCGCTATGAAGGTCAGCATGCCATTAGCTTTCCTCACTGCCTGCTGCACCTGTATACCAACCTTCAGCGACTGTTCCACCATGACATGCAGGTCTCATTGCACCTCACCTTTTCCTGAACTGCTACTATTCAGATAATAATCTGCCTTCCTGTTTTTGCCACCAAAGTGGATAACCTCATACTTATCCACATTATATTGCATTTGCCAAGTGTTTGCCCACTCAGCCAGCTTGCCCAAGTCACCCTGCAGTCTCTTAGCATCCTCCTCACAGCACACACTGCCACTCAGCTTAGTATCATCTGCGAATTTGGAGATATTGCATTCAATTCCTTCTTCCAAATCGTTAATGTATATTGTGAACAGCTGGGATCCCTGCTCTGAACCCTGTAGTACCCCACTTGTCACTGCCTGCCCCTCTGAAAAGGATCCATTTATTCCAACTCTTTGCTTCTGCAGGATTCTGAAGGATTTTGAAATAACAAAGAAGAGGAAACTATTCTCACTGACAGAAGAATTGGTAACCAGAAGTCACAGGTTTAACACCATTGGTACCAGAGGCTCAGTGAGCATTTTTCTTACTCAGCGAGTTATAATAATCTGGAATTTACTGTATGACAGGATGGTGGAAGAAAATTCAATATCAACTTTTAAAGAGGAATTGGAGAAATACTTGAAGGGAAAATATTGCTGGACCTGGGGAAGAACAGGGATAAAGTTAAATGGTTGACTTGTTCAAAGAGCTGGCATATGCAAGAAGAGCTAAATACCTTTGGGACATATCCTTCTATGACTTACAAGAATCCTAATTGCAATTTTTCTAGATAATGGGCACATGCAACTTGCGCATAAGTCTAAGATGACAATATGAATTCCTGTAACAATGCAATGGAATTATAATTTTCATGCTGTCTTTTTGCAGTGGAGATATTCCAACATGATGCAGATGCATTGTTTACTTAATGGACTACTCATATGCAATGCAAAGGAAATGGAATCCTGTTTCAGCTAGTTAAATGCACAATTCATCCTCTAAAATAATGTGTGTACTCTATATGCACATTATTATGGGGCAAAATGTTCATGCAATAGGAATATTCCAGAATTTTAGGTTCTCTGTTGAAGGTGTTATATATTTTTCTCCATTTATACAAAATGTGTTTCCCAGTTTCAAATCTTGTTTTTGAGTTCAGAAGTAACGATATGTTACTACAGTTATACAGGTCATTGGTGAGAACACACCAAAAATATTGCATGCAGATTTGGCATCCTTACCTAAGAAAGGATATTCTTGCCACAGAGGAAGTGCAGCAAAGGTTCACTAGGTTGATACCGAGGTTGGTCGAACTCTTCAATGAAGAGAGATAGGTTTGACTAGACTTGTATTCATGGGTGTCCAGAAGGATGACAAGGGATCTGACTGAATTGTTTAAAATTCTCACAAAGCTAGACAGACTAGATGCAGGGAGGATGTTTTTCCTAGCTGGGGAGTCTAGAACCAGGGGACATAGTTTCAGGATACAGGGTAGACCATTCAGTACTGAGATAAGGAAAAACTTCTTCACTCAAAGTGTTGTGAACCTGTGGAATTCCACTCCACAGAAAGCTATGGAGGCCGAGTCACTGATTATATCCAAAAATGTGAATTTTTAGATTTTAAAGGCATCAAAGAGTATGGGGTAAAACGAGAATATGGCACCAAGATACAGGATCAGCCATGATCACTTTGAATATCAGAGCAGGCTCAAAGAGCCAAATGAACTATTTCTTTCTATGTTTCTATGTACCATCACTAATAAACCAAGAAAATTTTATTCAAAGTGGGCTCACCAAATTGGCTCCATTTATGAAAAGAATTAAAACTATGAGGAGATGGAGCGTAATTATTAAAAGTCTTAGAGCCATTAGTAATGTAGCAAGAACTGAATTGTATTGAACAGAATAAAAAGCCACAAATGCAGTGTCAATATCCTCAAATAAGGCTACAGATTAAGTTATTTTCCTCATAGAGCAAGTGATATGTGGAACAAAAATCAAAAAAAGCAGTAAATGTCATATTAATTAGCTCCTTAAAAGAGCAAAGATAATTGTCTGGTTAGGAATAAGTAAGAAGGTTATAGTGATAAGTGTAAACAAAGTTGATCAAATGTCCCTTAAGGCCATTATGGTTCATGTGCTGTTGAAACCATGGAAATGTCATTTGGGAAAGCAACTGGTCAAATCTGAATACTGGAACCTTTAAGGTTGCATAGATATTCATAGAATGTTTTCTCAGAGGATTAATATGGTATTTTCATTACAACTGTAGAAATCATGTCAAATGGCTTGGTTTGGTAGGGTGTGAATCCAAATCCTTCTCGCCCTAAGACAGGAGTATAACAAATTTAAACTACTTGACCTTGTACATCTTCAGTAGTTATGCTGACTCTAAAAAGGAAAAAAGGAAAAATAAGAGTCTCCTTCCTGAAGAAGACAGAGCAATGACCAGTAAAAGAAAAGGTTTAATTATTGTTCAAAGCATTCAGTTTCTCACAAGCACATTTCTCCATTTCTAAAATTGCAAATTGTACGACTTCACTCCTTTGGACTATCTATTATACTGTAACAGGGGTCAGTTCGCTGGAGAGCTGGTTTGCGATTCAGAGTGATGCCAATAGCGTGGGTTCAATTTCTGTATCAATTGAGATCACCATGAAGGTTTCATCTTCTCAATCTCACCCTTCACCTGAATGGTGACCCTTAGGTTAACCCACCATCAGTAATCTCTCTCTAATCTCTCTAATTAGAGCATGGTACGACGGCAACTTTCCCTTTAATTTATACTGTAATAGTTATTAACCTGATAAGTCCTGCTTCCCAACTGATCTTTATTCCTCACATGCTTTCTGAATTATTCAGTCATCTTCATTTATCTTACATTGTTTCAACTTTTCTTACAGCTTCTTGCCTGTCACTCTAAACTTTGTGATGGGGAAGAAGATGGTCAGATCCAAAGCTCACATGTCTTTTACACTGGCATAAATGTTAGATCCAACACCGACCAAATTGAACCTAACAGGTTGGGTAGGTTGGGCACATCTCATACACTTTACATTGGATAAAGGCAGGAATGCCATCAGAGACTTTGACCCAATGACATTGAAGGAATGCCAATTTACATCCAAGTTGGGATGGAGTGGTGTTTCCATGCATTTACTATCTTTGTCCTTCTAAATTGTGGAAGTTGTAGATTTGGGATGTGTTCAGAAAGACTTGGCAAGCTTTTGCAGTATACCCTGTGGATAGTACGCACTACTGCACTGGTAATGGAGGAGGAGATTGTCCAAGGAAGTGGATGAAGTGTCAATCAAGCAAACCGAGCTAGAGCATTTCATATTTAAATGTTATTGTAATCCTAGCCCTGTCTCTGACTTACTGGCTAAAACAACAGCTTACAGCAACTGTTGAGGGAAAATAAATAGGCTTTCTTCACGCTTTGGGCATTTTTTACTACAAAGAGAAAGACACTGGTTGCCCTTTTATTGGAAGGATATTATTAAATTGGAGAGGGTGCAGAAAAGATTTACCAGGATGTTACCGGGACTGGAGGGTTTGAGTTAAAAGAAGAAGTTGGGCAGACTGGAAACTTTTTTTACCTGGAGGATCGGAGATTGAGGGGTGACCATTTAGAGGTTTATAAAATCATGAAGGGCATAGATAAGGTGAATGGATCCTTTCCCTAGGGTAGGGGAGTTCAAAACTAGGAGGCATATGTTTAAGGTGAAAGAAGAAAAATTTAAAAGGGAGATGAAGCGCAACTTTTTCACGCACAGGGTAGTTTGTATGTGGAATGAGCTTCCAGAGAAAGTAGTAGAGGTGCATTCACATCATCAAGATGGCAGCAGAGTAGGGTTTCGTTCCAGGGCTCATCCATTCTGACCACTTTTCGCTTCTTTTTTTCTCTTTTTTTGTTTTTTTAATACTTACTGCCCTTTCCTCACCATCAGCAACTGTGATGAATCTCAGTGTGGAGTCAAGTGGGCCCAACGTAGACCTCATGGTGGCAGAAAGTGAGCACCTGTTTACTTTTCTGAGGTGAGCAGGGACCTGATATCAGAATTGGAGGTTGCTACATCGGCTGTGGTGATATTGGCAAGGTAGCCTAGTGGCAAAAGATGGCGTCTGGGGATTGGCGATGGCTGGGTCTGGCACTGGTGGCGATGAAGTGGAGGGCATCACCGTGGCAGTGGGTCCAGTGGCAAGAGATGCGTCTCTGACAGTAACGGGTCCAGCCCAAGTGGAGAGGAGGTGGCAGAGGAGAATCAGCCCAGCAATGAAAGATGGTGCCTAAACAGTGGTGAATTCAATGTTGGTTGGGTCTGGTGTAGATGGCAGTGAGGCGGTGGAGGAGGGATAGCTGCACGGGCACCGTCAATGATAAGCTGGGTCAGGGCTGATGGACTTTCCTGGAATCAATGGGTTTGAGGGGGCAAACTCTCCGGTGGTTGGAGTCATACCTGACACATGGGAAGATGGTCATGGTTGCGGGAGGTCAATCATCTCAGCTCCAGGACATCTCTGCAGGAGTTCTTCAGGGTAGTGTCCCTAGGCCCAACCATCTCCAGCTGCTTCTTCAATGACCTTCCCTCCATCATAAGGTCAGAAGTGGAGATGTTCGCTGATGATTGCACAATGTTCAGCACCATTCGTGCCTCCTTAGATACTGAAGCAGTCCATGTTCACATGCAACAAGATCTGGACAATATCTAGGCTTGGGCTGACAAGTGGCAAGTGATGTTCGCGCCACACAAATACCAGGCTATGACCATCACCAATAAGAGACAATCTAACCACTTCCCCTTAACATTCAATGGTGTTACCATCACTGAATCCCCCACTATCAACATCCTGGGGATTACCATTGACCAGAAACTCAACTGGGCTCACCACATTAACACAGTGGTTACAACAGCAGGCCAAAAGCTGGGAATACTGCGGTGATTAACTCACCTCCTGACTCCTGAAAGCCTGTCCACCATCTACAAGGCACAAGTCAGGAGTGCGATGGAATACTCCCCACTTGCCTGGATGAGTGCAGCCCCAACAACACTCAAGAAGTTTATCACTATCCAGGACAAAGCAGCCCATTTGATTGGCACTACATCCACAAGTATCCACTCCTTCCACCACCGACGCTCAGTAGCAGCAGTGTGTACTATCTACAAGATGCACTGTAGAAATTCACCAAAAATCCTCAGATAGCACCTTCCAAACCCACGGCCACTTCCATCTAGAAGGACACGGGCATCAGATATATGGGAACACCACCACCTCCAAGTTCCCCTCCAAGTCACTCACCATCCTGACTTGAAAATATATCACTGTTCCTTCAATGTCGCTGGGTCAAAATCCTGGAATTCCCTCCCTAATGGCATTGTGGGTCAACCCACAGCAGGTGGAATGCAGCAGTTCAAGAAGGCAACTCACCACCACCTTCTCAAGGGCACCTAGGGATGGGCAAGAAATGCTGGCCAGCCAGCTACACCCACATTCCACAAATGAATTTTAAAAAAAGCCACAATCATAAGTATAAAGAAATGAAAAAGATGCAGTCTTCACACTTGTTACAATATTGACCTCAAAAGCAGCAGTTCCCTACAGAAAAATAGCCTGACAATCTTGAACTGCTTATACGTGGTCGGCTTTTAATGCTCACAGGCAATGAGGGATTGGTATTTGATAAAATATATACAAATACAAATATCCCAAGAACAAATAAATGGAAATACCAAATGGATTGTTCAATAAGCAATTGTCAAGTACTGGTTCACAGCAGTAATATAGTAGATTGCTTCTATCATCATTTCTCCCCATTTAAGAAATATAGCATGGGACATAAAAGCCTTTATTCTATCACTCTTTGATTCTTGCGAAGCTAATTTTAGATTTTTTTATGTTTTCCTGGTAGAATGCTTCACCTCTCATTCGATTTTCTACATAGCCATTGTTTCCCATTCTGCGTTTTATAGTAATCCTTTTTTTAAAGGTCAATATAGAAAATGTAATTTTTTGTTTAAAAAAAACTTCTAAAAGGATTAAAAGGAAAACTAAGCGAAGTCCAGGTGGCTGCACTCTTTCAGGAGGGTAATTGTTCCTATATTATCTAACCAGGAAGCCAATCGCTCAACTAGTCAACCTTTAAACTATCACGGAACTTAAACTAATCCGATTTGTTACAGCACTTTTAAGCCATGTAGAACCCCACACAACACTTTCACAAATATCTCTTCCAGCTGGTAACTGGACGACAGTTTTTAAAAGTGCCAGTAACTGAACATCAGGGATCACAAGTTTGTTTTCTCTTCTTAAATAGCCAATAAAAGTCCAATGTATTATAAGCTATCACTCATAAACAGAGAAGGGGTCAGCTGTTAAAGGTCAAATACTTAATACTTCTGACCTTTGGTTCTCTCCATCACTGAACCTGTAGCTTTCAAGTATTGTTTCTAGACTTCAATAGCAGATAGGTATAGGAATTATTAACCCATGAAGACAATATAAAAGGACAGTCACCTCAGCTCAGCAGCCAGAACAATGTATGAAATGTCAAATATATCTCACCATTTAAATATTCATGTTTATTGCTCTTTATTGACAAATTGTAAGTTTATCCTATACCAAAGTGCTTTACAACTTTTTCTTTGATTACATTTTACTTCAAAATTTCTGTTTAAATAATCATTTGAATTGCAGTTTCAGAGGTGGTAAGCATCAGTCAAAACACATTGCAGTTGAATGCAGCATCTGAACTCCAAATATCAACTTCCTTTAGGTGAGCATTTATATTCCACTAAGTCACGTAGGATTGCTTTCATAACCATCTTAATGACTATTTAATAATAGTTATTGACAGAGGGCTGTAGGAAGAAGACGGCAGTGTGGTACTAACTGAACTGCTCTTTAGAGCAGATGCCCTACCACATCCCAAAACCAGCCCAGCTCATCCCTGCCTCCCTAGCCCGTCCTCCCTCCCACCTATCCCCTCCTCCCATCTTAAGCCCCACCCCCATCTCCTACCTACTAATCTCATCCCGCCCCCTTGACCAGTCCGTCCTCCCTGGACTGACCTATCTCCTCCCTTCCTCCCCACCTACACTCACCTTTACTGGCTCCATCCCCGCCTCTTTGACCTGTCTGTCTCCTCTCCATCTGTCTTCTCCTCTATCCGTCTTCTATTCGCCTCCCCTTCTCTCCCTATTTATTTCAGAACCCCCTTCCCCTCCCTCATTTCTGAAGAAGGGTCTAGGCCCGAAACATCAGCCTTCCTGCTCCTCTGATGCTACTTGGCCTGCTGTGTTCATCCAGGTCTACACCTTGTTATCTCAGATTTTCCAGCATCTGCAGTTCCTACTATCTCTGCTCTTTAGAAGAACCAGCAGAGACACAATAAGCCAAATGGCCTTCTTCTGTGCTGGAGACATTCTATAGTTTTGTGAACAGGTAGCCCAGCTGTGTAGGAAAACCCACTCAGAACAGGACATGTTATATGTCTTCAACCCATTGAGACAGTTATGAGACTTCAAATAATGAATTAGAGCACATCAAAACATACACACATATACATTTACACATATACTCCAACATTTGTAGATTTACGTATATAACCCTATATACAAATACATAAATATTACTTAGTTGCACATATATAAAGACATGCACATGCACGTGCACATTCTTATATACAACGATATGCACAAATACACAAAAGTAAATGAATATAAACAAGTGCATACACACATGTAAACAATTATCCTCAATTAAAATGAAATAATGCCAATATGTAGATTGGAGGCAAAAGAAACTTTTACAGCATTGAAATGAATAGCGAATAATAAAGGCTGGATAGAGCAAACACTTAAATTTAATGTTTCTTTTAATTATTGGGCTGAAATTTCTCAGGTTTTATCTAAGTGTCAATTCCAGGAGTTTCATGGAGGGTTCCCCTGTGTGAGCCCCGGCAACTTTTCTTCCACAATTCTCTGCTGCTCACCTTTTTAATTATTCATCTATCCTCTATGTCGTCACTGTCACCAATTTTTCCAGTCATCAGAGATAGGACTGTTTGCTGGTGTTGGAACCTCCTATGATAGCACCATATTTAAACCTCAGATGCACACCAGTTAAAATGTTGCAAGCCCAAAACACCCTCAGTGTGCTGGTGTACAATTCTCAGTTGACAAGTTGACACCACTCTACGCTAATCAGGAGGTACTGGTGGACAGGATAGTGATGAAGAAGGCTCTCTTTTTTCCCCAGGACCTGGTCGGAAAGAGCTACTCAAGTCAGTATGTGGTCCATGGTCTGGAGGAAAGTACAACAACGTTCCAGAAGATAATTGACCATCTGTACTTCACAAGGCTGCGTGTAGCCAACTTGGTAGCTCTCCCAACTTTTCAGTATCCATCTCCTCTCTTCTTTACTTGGTCTAGTTATGCAGAGCACAGCGTACTAAGATTATGCGGCACACTCTGTCTGTAGTATATTGCAGAGTTATCCAAGAACTGTAACCACATCTTCAGGAGGCCTATTACCGCTCCATGATGGCCCTGGTGGAAGAATGGGCTTCATTGTGTTTACACTTGGCCCCAGTCAGAGTGTTCCATGTTATGGTCATAGAGGCTACTCCTCTTGTCCTTGTTAGTGGCAGATATCATGGGGTAGAGGGATACTGGCAAAGGAGACTTGGAGATTTGTTGCAATGCATCCTGTACATAGTACATACTTCTGCCATTCTACATCTGTGGAGGGGAGAAAGAATGTTTAAGGTAATAGGTGGGAGTGCTGATCAAGTCGGCTTCTTGTCCTAGATTGGAATGTCATTGAAGAAGCAGCTAAAAATGGTTGGACCCAGGACACTACTCTGAGAATTACCTACAGTGATGTCCTGAGTCTAAGATGATTGACCTCCAATAACCACAACAGTCCTTTTTGATAGAAGTGTGACACCAACCAGTGGAGAACTCCAGTCTCACCTCCCACACCCCTCCAACCCCGATTCCTGTTGGCTCAATTCTGCGAGGACACTTTGATACCATATTCAGTGAAAAACTGCATTGATGTCAGGAGCAGTCACTCTTATCCTACCACTTGAGTTCAGCACCTTTTTTCTCTGATTGGATGAAGGCTGTAATGAGACCTGGAGCCATGTGGACCTGGTAAAACTGAAACTGATCATCAGTGGGAATGCTATTACTGTATAAGTGGTACTTGATAGCATTGTTGATGACCTTTCCATTACTTTGCAATAATTGAAAGTGGACTAATGGGGCATTAATTTGTCAGGTTGAATTTGTCATGCCTTTTGTAGGCAGGATATACCTGGGCAATTTTTCACATTATAACTATATTGGAACAGCTTGAATAGGTCAAAGCTATTTCTGGAGCACAAGTCTTCAGTGCTATTGCTAGGTCATTATCTAGTACTGTCAGCCATTTCTTGATATTACATTGAGTGAATAAAATCATCTGAAGATCAGAATTTGAGATACTGGGGAGCTCACGTAGAAAGGGATATGGATCATGCAAGAGAGTTACAAAAACTACAGCTCTGTATTTTGCACTGATGTGCTCAGTTCACCCATCAATACTGTGAGTGAAAAGATGGGCGACAGAATTCCAGAAGAATTTATAAATTTTGGAGGACTGGAACTGAAGAAAATTAGATAGGCCCAACCTTGAGGTGGTAAAATTGTGAATAAGATTGCAACATAATCTTATTACAAAGCTGTTAAGGTGAAAATTAAACCTGTTTTCCTCACTGGAATAGTTTGCTGGAAATCAAACCCCTTTATTTCTGGAGTTGTCACAAATGTTAAAGGTTTTGAAAAGTAGGCAGAATTTTCCAATTCACCTGTCTTTAGTGTCAGAAAACATGGACCTGGCTTTTGTTCTTTACAAGAATCACTGTTCATTACAAACAAATAGACAATCGTGAACCATCATTATATAATTTTGCTAGTCAAAACTGTAACCTGTTTATAAACTCCCACTTACACACACACACACACACACACACAAACACACACACACAAACACACACACACACACACACACACAAAGAACAGATGTTATAGATGGAAGGAAAGACTGGCAAAGTGATTCAGTGGTTCCTGTTAATAGGAGTCACTGAAATAATTCTTGTGCTGATTAGAACATTTTTTTCTTGATCTTCCTCTTCTGGATGTTTTGACATGCTTGTAGAAGGCACAGGCTGACTGGGTCACATCACAGCTTACAGCACACCTAAGGGACAAATTAATTGGTTTTCTTCAGACTGACAGTGTTTTTTACTGCAGTAAACAGAGGCAGTTCCCAAACAAGTAGAGAACTAATGGCTCATCCCTAACTTGTTCACAGCACCAAGCTGTTCAACTACCTGGGAACCAATCATATTGTTGTTTTCAGACGGAAGACTTTTGTTATTGATAAAAGATTCCTAGCCCACAGACTAATCAGCTAATTGTTGCCGCCTAATTCTCCATTTGTACACAGTCCTTAGCCCCAGCTCGTCTATAAACTGTCGATAGCTGCTTGAAATAGTAGCTGTGTAAACAGTACTTACAATGATTGTTTGATTACTTTTCAAAAAATGAAACAATATCTCATCAATCCTTGGTGTTTAAAACAGTTCTTTTCCCATTTCAGTGCACAATCAAAAGTACAGAAAAACTTGCAGACACAGTTATTAAGAACGTCAATACGTCTTTGATGGTGATCATAAGAAGCATAACATGACTTCAGTTTTGACAATGTTAGGCTGAAGGACTCATTTAGATTTTATAAAACAAAGCACTGGAGAATGCCATCCTTACCTGGTCTGGTCTACATGTGATTCCAGACCTACAGCAATGTGGTTGACTCTCAACTGCCCTCTGGGCAATTAGGGATGTGCAATAAATGCTGCTTAGCTAGCAATGCCCTCATCCTGTGAATGAATGAAAAAAAATGCAATGGCAGTCATGGGAGTGAGTGAGACCGGTGAAGTGGAAAAGTTGGAGATTATCTGTGTTCAAGTGGAGCTATGTGACATGTTTTCAGTTGATTTAATTATGAAGAAGAGTGATCAATGCTGGAAGCCTAAGGTACATCCGAAGTAACACTACAAGCAATATGGTTGTGACATGTATGTATACAAGCAGGACAGAGAAGTGCCATAGAATTGGGCGACACAGAAAAATTTGATACACTGAAATTCTAAAGAGTGCCTTGCATAGTCTAATTATCCACTGTTGTGTGCCCTGTGTTCATTAACATCTTTCTTTCACATAGCAGTTCAAGTTTTGTCATGCTTGATTATGTACCAGCTTTTGTGTAATAGTTGCAAAGAATTATTGTGTGTTACAACATCTTCAGTTCTCCTGCTGAGCATTCTGTTTAAAGCAATGAGATTACCAGGGGAGATGCAGTTGGGATGAGTCAGAAGCTTTAGCAGGCAGCAGTGGATCGGGCACTCATTTTCCACAGCCCCAGTTTGCCTTTCCATTGACTGTAAGGTGATGAAAGTTCAGTCAGGTTGTATATTGAGTGTCCTATCCACTAATATAGTATGAGGGATCATAATTGCATCATAAGGGAAACTGCCATAAATCAGGGAAGAAAAGGGGAAGGTTTCAGATTCAGCTGTGAACATTAAGTCACTTTCCCTCCCAGTCAATCAGACTTCAGTATTTGGGCTCAAAATTGAAATATGGCTAAGAACCATAACAAATATAATTGAAAAGAATGCGAATATGTAACTGATTTGTTGCAGTAGCACTGATGGAGACAGCTCTTCTTTAAACAGGCTTTTATAAAATGGTAAATTTGGTTTGTAAACGCATCACCCAATGATGTTCATTGGGTTGAAATAGACTTTTATCTGGGAGCCAATGCCACATCAAAAGCATTGCTTTATTTTCTACTGGCTATTCCTTTCCACCAAATAAAAGAAAATGATTTGCCACACACTTTTCCCCATGAAGAGTATGCTCCCTTAATCTACACCATATTCAAGGAGAAAGTGCTGTCTAACTTCTCCCATCTCAAAAGAAAGCAAACAAGTGTCAATCAGCCTTTGAAAGAGAGAGTAGAGTTTACAGCAGAGAGGCCGCTCTTCCTACCATATGCCTTTCACTTTCCCTGGGGCCGCACTGGCATTCTGAAGTGCTGTTACTTGATTTCCTCCATTACCTGGTTTTAATTAACCTCCTGAAGTCTCTTTGTGTGGCTGATGATGTCAGTGGAACAGCTGAATAGAAAAACGCCCCGTCAGGTTTTTGGGACAAGCTCCACATGAATGGGTCGGCTCAGCCTGATGGTTGTTTCCTCTTTAATCCCATGTTTAGGAGCACGAGCTGTGGACAATAGACAACTCCTCCAGCCTCTCTAATCTTGATTCCATTTGACACATCCAGCCCCTTTGTTGACCCTCATAAGAATCAGCTACCTCAATGTACTCGAGATAAGATTACCTTCAGAAGTGTCATTGAGATAAAACAGTCCAGAGTACTGTGCCTGGCAACTCCATGCCTGAGAAAATGGCATTACTAAGCAACCTTCTTTAAAATGTCATTGTGTATAAGCCGTCAGTTAAAGTGCTGCTTTCCACAGGATACACAAGCTGATGAAAGACCTAAGCCTGCCAGATCATTAGGTATATTTTTGTAAAGCCAGTCAAGCTAAACTTTAAACCGTTTGATTCATTTTACGGGTAACCAGTTTGTCAGTAGCGGTGTTGATTGGTGTTCATGCTGAGTGGGTGTTTGAAACGGAATGATTACTGAAAAGAAGTGACAATTCTTTTTTCTTACACTTGCCCACTGTGAGATGCAGTGCAACAGAGCTCACATCAGTTCGTGAATTACAGTCAATCGACACAGAGAGAGATACAGAGTTAATGGAAATTTGAATAAAGGCCTTATCAGTGAGATATCCAGGGAAAGTGAACTCTTATTCTAAATTTTGAAACATTGGCAATCTGCGCTTCAAACAATATTATATATCAAAAACACATATATAAATATCAGGGTATTAACAGATTCCTGCTTCTAGAATCATGAGATATGAAAATTGTTTCCTACAACAAGGATTACATTTCAAAAGTACTTGCTTGTCTATAAGGGACATTGGAAAGAACAAATGGCATGGAAGATGCTACATAAGTGGATGTCTTCTTGTGTCTTTTTAAAAATGCCACACGTTTAGTACAATTTATTTAATATATTATTCACACTCCTCCATTTAAAATAACCATATCCAACTTTTACAATTAAAATTTACAATCAGTCTGTTACGTCGAGGTTTGCCCAAGATACTTGGAAGACTGAACCCTTGTGTGCATATTTACATTCTAGGCATACAGCATTTGGAAAGACAGGAAGACTCAGAGATTGGCTAAAATCTCACCCAGTGCACCATAAAGATATCTAAATCCAATGGTACTTGGATTTAACTGAGAAAGTTGAAGCCAAATGCAGCAAATTAATAAAAGTAAGATAAGGGAAGTAAGGTTAAGACGTAAAGTAAGGACTCCAAAGAATAAGTAAAGGATTTTGCATTGCAGGAATGTTTACAGTCAAACAAGGTCCCTAGCATATTTAGTATTCTTTACAGGGAGTAATTAACAAACTTAATCCAAAGGGAAGACATGGCAACAGAACTCATTGTCAGAGAGCGAGTACAGCAGAGGTTCACTAGGCCGATAAAAATTTAAAGAACTGTGGATGCTGTAAATCAGGAAGAAAAACAAAGTTGCTGGAAAAGCTCAGCAGGTCTGGCAGCATCTGTGAAGGAAAAAACAGAGTTAACATTTCAGGTCCAGTGACCCTTCCTCAGAAATCTTGTTTTTTTCCCTTCACAGATGCTGCCAGACCTGCTGAGCTTTTCCAGCAACTTTGTTTTTGCTCACTAAGCAGATACAGGGATTGGCAGGTCTGTCCTCTGATGAGAGATAGGGCCTATATTCACTTGAGTTTAGAAGGATCAGAGGGGATCTGATTGAAACTATAAAATTCTGATAAATCTGGACTGACTAGATGCAGAGAGGTAGTAAGAACTGCCGATGCTGGAGTCAGAGATAACACAGTGTAGAGCTGGAGGAACACAGCAGGTCAGGCAGCATCAGAGGACCAGGAAAGTTGACGTTTCGGGCCAGGACCCTTCTTCAGAAAAATGTCTTCCCTGAATGGGTAGTCTAGAACCAGGGGACATGGTCTCAGGATACAGGTAAACCTGTTACAATCGAGATAAAGAAAAATCTCTTCATTTAAAATGTTGTGAAGCTGTGGAATTCTCGATCATAGAAGATTGCAGAGGCCAAGTCATCAAGAGATTTGGTGAGAAAGCAGGAATATGACTCCGAGATAATGGATCAGTTATGATCACATTGAATGGCAGAGCAGGCTCGAAGGGCCAAAAGGCTTATTCCTGCTTTCAGTTTCCATGTTTCTGTGCTTTGGTTTGAGCGTGCAAAACTAGAAAAATATGTTCAATTCTGATTTGTTAATCCAGGGCTCGGTTGAAGAGAAACTAGAATCAGGAATCAGTTTGAAATTTGCTTATTGCAGAGCATTACACAATTGCAATTTTAGATTGATTGAAGGATTTCCAGGAATTTTATAAGTTAGCATGGCTATAGGCAACGGCCTAACTAGTGTTCATGGAATAAGAACAAAGAATATTGGAAATGCAGAGCTGGTCAGTCGGTATTTGAAAAGCTGAGAATATTTCAAATGTCTCAGATTAGATCTCGCAGCAGAACCCATTTTCAGGTTTAATTTCACTTTCTCAAAATCGCTTTCTCAACATTTTTTTTCCCTCCAAATCCCTCATTAACGCATTTAAATATTTTAAATTTTCAGTTTTCGTATAATCTATTTTCCTAGATTACATCAGTTTTTCTTTATGCTTTGTTGCTATAGATGATAACTAAATTGGGCTGCAGACTCTTTTGATGTCAAGTTTCTCCCTAGTCATATTCTCGTGACTACAGAACATAAATAGTGAATACTGGTAGAAATATCCATTAATTGTCAGTCTAACCCTAACCCTAACCCTAACCCTATCGCAGATGTGCATATTAATCTTGATTACTTTGCCCTTATTACACATTCTGCACCAGCTTCTCATAAGGAGTGCCTTCCTTTCTTCCAGTTTCCCTATCATATTTGTTCTAAAGCTGCAACATTTCAGAATAGTATTTCCGATAACGTATCCCTTTCTCCTCAATGCTGCATTTCCCACATTTAGCCCTAATGCTTTCTCTTCTTCCCAGACCCAAAATAGGGTTCCAGTTGCCCTTACTTGCAGCCTACCAGTTTTACACATCTAATGGATCATCCTTCATAATTATCACCATGATGTCACCGCTAAACGTAACTTATCCTTCCTTTCAGAATTCCAATAGGGTCATTCCCTCCCCAAAACCCTGGTCCACTCTTCCATCACCCACATCTCCTGTTTTGATAGCACTTTTCAATATAAGCTCAGCATCTTCAAAACCTACCCTTTTAGCTCCTTCCTACCTTCCACAGTAAGACTACAGGGAAGAGTAAGGGAGTGAGACTAGCTAAATTGCTCTTGCAGAGAGGCAACACAGGTTTGATGACCCTTCGATGGTACTGTAGCCATTCTATGATTCTAGTCAATGATTTCTTTTTTCTTCAATAACAGAATGAGGTTTCGCTGGCTAGGCAGCATTTATTGCCCATCCCTAATTGCCCAGAGAGCATTTGAGAATCAACCACATTGCTGTGAGTCTGGAGTCACATGTAGGCCAGACCAGGTAAGGACAGCAGTTTCCTTCCCTAAAGGACATTAATGAGCCAGATGGTGTTTTCCAACAATCAACAATGGATTCATGGTCATCATTAGATTCTTAATTCCAGGTATTTTATTGAATTCAGATTCCACCATTTGCCATGGCAGGATTCAAACCCAGGCCCCCAGAATATTATCTGGGTCTCTGAATTCATAGTCCAGCGATAATACCACTAGGCCATCACCTCCCCCTTGATACTTGACACGAGGATTCCGGTATCGAATGTACATGTGTATCAGGACAAGGACAGAACTGAACAGCATTCTGAAGACTCCAATGTTGACATAATCTGTCATTATTTACTGTCAAGACTCGGATGAATTCTGACCTTCAGGCAGGGTAAAGTGGTGAAGTGAGTGACTATAGAACTATGAAGAACTACAAGTCAATCCCTTCAGAGATGTATAGGAGAAAAATATTTCAAAAGTTTTTTTTTAAACAAGAACATGTATGGAGTCTCTAAACAGCGAGTCACAGAAATATTTGTTGATATTTTTGACAATTTTAAAGTTGTCGAACTACAATTGACAGAACATAAGTTGCAATTTTCTTTTGGAAATCTGTCACAGAGAGGTGTTTCACACTATTTCACAGTTTTATAACTTTCTGAGTAATACTTTTTTCTGAATAATCCCATAGCAAACATACTGCTTAACATCACAAGCTGTTTATAAATAAAACCAGATATAAATGAGGCAAATAATGACACTAAGAAAAAGCTGACCAATCATGTACTTGTGAGGCACATGGTTTACAATAAAATCTTTCTCAATTTACAGTGTGCCTTTATATTCTAAAGCCTGCATGATCCCATAAGGCTACATAGAATTTGTAATTAGGGCCAATCAATGGGATGATCAAATTCTGCTTTTATTTTCCCAGAAAAAAAATCACTGTTGAATGCTAATTTGAATCTAAAACTCCAGTTGATTTTGTTCCAATTTCTGCTTGAATAGTAGCTATTCTGCTGTTCGATGCATTGCATTGAGCTTGATGTTTTAATGAGGTACACAGCAAAATCCGACAGGTGCAGAAATGAAGCAGTTGGAAACCCTCTGGGAAACATCAGCTGAATCACTTGTGCTGGTCGAGACAACTACTGGAAATCTGAGCAATTCAGAAGAAGGGTGACTAATTTACCTGAGATTTTATTTTTAATAAAGTGGGAAACGTGGGAGTATTACTTTAATTATAAAGTTGCTGAACAAAATCAACTTAAAGACATTCTATTCACAGTTGATATATTGCACTCAGTCTGTACAACTACAGAGGGAAGTCATTTTTACATCCCATCTAATCACCTTGCTGGCAGTACCCACAGGACACTCAGTGAGCTGCTCCAAGGGGAATCCCATAGGTTGACATGTGTTTTTCTTGGACACCGACTGGGATGTGTCTGGACTGAGTGGAGTTTAGTAATGGGGTGTGTGTCAGTTTGTTGTGGGGCAGCAGCGATTTTTCCAGTTCATATATTTCCTTATTGTTGCTGACAACTACCTATCCTCAATCTCCACGTGGAGTCTAATTATTCATGTTTCTGTTTTTGGGGAGGTGATGACGTAGCGGTATTATCACTAGACTATTAATCTAGAGACCCTGGACATGTTCTGGAGACCCAGGTTCGAATCCTGCCAGGGCAGAGTGTGAAATTTGAATTCAATAAAAAAGCTGGAGTTCAGAGTCTAATGTTGACCATGCAAGCATTGTCGATTGTTGGGAAAACCCATCTAGTTCCCTGTAGGGAAGAAAACTGCCGTCCCTACCTGGCCTGGCCGAAATGGGACTCCAGACCCACAAGAATGTGGTTGACACTTAACTGCCCTCTGGGCAATTAGGGATGGGTAATAAGTACTGGCCTCACCAGTGATGCCCATACCCTATGAATGAATAAAAAATAAAACTGACACCAATACAAAATCTTCCTGTTCTGAGGGAAGGCTTGAAATAGTGGAGCCAGCAACTCTCTGGGTCCTGATGTCTGGAATTCCCTCCCTAACTCCTATAGGTTTCCTGTTAAAACCTAGCTATTTAAACAAGGTTTTGGTCACCTGCCCTATTATCACTTTATGGGGCCTGGTGTCAAGTTTCGTCTGATAGTAAAAATGTCCCAAGGCACTTGTATTATATTCAGGGTGCTATACAAATACAAGTTATAATTGTTGTCAGTGCAGCATCAGAAATTCATAGATTTGGATTAGCAGAGTTAGGTGCAGTGTAAAACTATTTCTCGTCTGATCTCTCAATAGTCTCAACCTCATATATGGGTGAGTGCGCCCTAATGCATAGTTGGAAATTTTTTTTCTACTTTCCACACCAATTATTTCATGTGCTTGTCAACACATTGTCACCCTACTGAATTTGGGAAGGATTCTGTCATTCTGGCCATCCCCACAATAAAATTGGTTGAAATTAATGTGACACATTTTCCACAGAACTTCTATATCATCAGAAAAAAAATCTTTCTTCCCATCAATCTGAGAAGTTGTTCCGAGTATTTACTTTATTTATTTATTTAATGCTGTTTTCTCATTTAAAGAGAAACCCAATCATGTAACAGTTTGTATTTAATCCACAAACTTGGTTCCAAATGGATCCTTGGCATGAGTTCATTTTTATTATTTTATCTATATAAAGATTTTTAAAGGCTATTTCCCAACTATTGAGACTAGCAATTTTGACTGCGAATAATTATCTCACAATATATATGGATGCCCCATGTATTAAAAAACAAAGCTCTGTAATTAAGAGTTCAAAAGTGTGGATTTTTTTTAAATTACCCAAACACTGTGGGGGCTATGACAGTGTAGAGATGAAGCTTGGTCGATATGTGTCTTTTCTGTGTATTTCTGTTAAAACATTACAACAACAATTCAATTTTAAAAGTACTTTAACACCTATAAATCACTTTGAACCTCCAGTGGTTGTGAAAACCATCAGATAGATGCAAGTCTTTTGTTTAACAGCTTAATAAATAACTTGCTAGCAAATGCCGAAATTAAAAAGCAGACACTGAAAGTATTGATGATACAAATGTACCGTTTACATTGCAATGTTATTCCTCCCTCGTACAAAGCTGCAAGAGCATTATCAAAGCAAGTTGTCACTACCTGTTTCAACAAAGAGTTGAATTGAAAGTTACCCCATTTGCTAGTGCTGTCTCTTGAAATGAAGTTAAAATTAAATGGATATAAATGTGTGTAAAGTCAATGTAGTCACAATCTACTCAATCTTTCCTCGCAGGTTAATCCCTGCATCTCAGAAATCTGTCTAGTGAAGCTAGGTTGCACACTGTGCAAGGCTAGTATATCCATTCTCAGGTAACAAGACCAAACTTTGTGCAGTACTGTAGGTGAAGCCTCACCAAGATCGTATGTACAATTTCAGTAAAATATCATCACTCTTAATCATTTATAACAAAGATTAAAATACCAACTGCTTTCCTAAGTACTTGGCAGGTTGTGTTAACTTTCTATGACTCGTGACATTCAGATCCCTCTGAATGCTAACATTTCCCAGTCTCTAAATTCCAGCTCCTGAGCTATCAAAACCATTCCTCTCCCTGGCAACTGTCTTAGGCTTGCAATCCTGGTGTCATATGGGATCTTGAAATAAGCTGCCAACAAGATATTTGTGCTCACACAAAGACCACATATTTTCATCATTGTATTATCATAGACCGTCTCAGCTCACCTTGCTGCAAAAGCTGTCATTCATACCTCTGTTACCTCTAGACCTGACCTGTCCAATGCAGTCCAGACTGATCCCCTACATCCTGCCTCTTTGTAAACTTGTGATCGTTCACTAACTCTCACCACTCTCCATAATCTCCTTTATAATCCTTCAACATCCATTCTCCTTTAAAGTGCTTCTTCAGCACTCTGATTAAAATTACTCCAACATTGGTTGCTGCGCCTTTAACTGCCTCTTCTCTAAGCTTAGGAATTTCCTTCCTATGCCTCTCTACCTTCCTGCTTCTTTCATCCTTTAAGGTGCTCCTTAAAACATTAAAGTATTAGCCAATGTGATTAATATTGCCTTATGTGGTTTAGTGTCAAAATTTGCTTCCTAGCAATCCTGTGAAGCACCTTGGGACATTTTATGATGTTGAGCATGCAATATAAGGTAGTTGAAGTTGTATTGTTTTTGTATTTAAGAAAACATTCGTCTATATTTCTGTAGAGTCTACCTGCATTTTCCTTAGAGGTTACTTTCCTATTGAATTAAGTCATTAATATAAAATATAAATAGCTGAGATCTAAGCTTTGATCCTTGCAGTGCCCAACTACTTATAGCCCAATCCATTTGTACATGCTGAGCGTTTTTGTCTGTTAACCAATCCTCAATCCACACTAATTTATTAGTCTCAATCTACAAGTCCTAATTTTGTGCAAATACTTCTTGTATGACATCTCTTCGAATGTCTTTTTAACCTCTAAATTTTTACTCTATCCAGGCAGACAGAAGTTAGAGTCTGGCATAATCTCCACGTGAAGACATGTCTTTTCTAGCTGTTCTTATTAATAGCTAATATGGCGAAGAATTACTGTTTACCGACTGAGATTTAATAAACTGCATCCCCTTATCTAAAACAAGACCCTCATCTGCTGAGAATTATTTGTGTTCGTTCCTCCACTACACACGACTGAAAAGCCCCTTAAACTAATAGAAAATGTTGAACTTTCTGCCACAGGAGATCAGTTGAGGCCAAAATGTTGCATGTTTTCAGGAAGGAGTTAGATTTAACACTCAAGGGTAAAGGGATTAAAGGATATGCGGATAAAGCAGGAACAGGTTACTGAGTTAGATGATCAGCCATGATCATATTAAATGGCTGAGCAGGCTCAAAGGGACAAACAGCCTACTAGTGTTCTTATATTCTAGGAAACAGAAAGGAGGATTGCTGACAGGATTCTTGGTACCCCAATGTCACATGTTCACTTCCTTTTTGCAAATTCCAAAACACTGACAGCCCACTCCCGCCTGCCTGCTCATGTCAACTCCATTCTGCAGGAGCATAGCTCTCCATTTCTTATGCTTTTCTTCCAACCAGAGCGATAAGTTTCTTTTTTAGGGAGCGGCAAATTGCCAAATCAGTTGGAATATTGTTTGTTAAAAGCATTGTTAATTGCCCAGCTCACCGCAGTAATATTCAACTCCCTATCTTACCAAACACACCCAAACAAGCTAGTCATCGAAAAATCAGGACAGTTACCTGACACAATTGATTTGCTGCTTGCTCTGAAGGAGCTGCTGTTGCTCCCGACCAAACAACATCTCCAGCCATGATCTATGGGCACCGGCCACATGCATCCTTGTCCATGGACATTGGCATCTGGCATTCACAAACACTTCACACCATCACAGAACCTTTCTAATAGACTTGCAATCCGCTTACATAGTACAATCTAGCATTGGAGGGCATATCAGCAACTAGCATTGAAAGGCTGCTGCAAGGACACCTTACACACACAAGGAAAGGTGTCCAGCTCACAGATTGGACCGGCTGCTCACTTACTCTCTTAACAAGTGTATGAATAGTGTATCCCTGGATGTTTGCAACGTGTTAGCTTTCCTTTCCTTTGCCTTGCTGTGCCAACTAAGACAATCACACAAACAGGGCAGCTTGCCTTGCTGGTCAGCAGTCCCCAGCCAAGGCAAGTGTGGCACTGTGCTACATCAGTCTCACATCTGCACCACTTACCAGACGCTTACCCAGCAAACACACTGCAAGAGCAAACAAATGGCCACGTCTCAAAGTGCTAGGGGAGTAGTCATCACAGAAGTCCGTGGAGACTCCCGTCAGTCAGGGGGCCCTGGTACAGGAAGTGAAGGGCAGCTTCCCATACCAATCCAGAGGCTTGGCCACAGAGAGATGTTCAATTTAGGGATTCTACATCAAGGGTTTCATGACTCTGAAGACTTGGGAGTGGGTCAGGATCAGTCCTATGGCTCCAGAGCAGCCACTCTGGGGCAGGGGTGGGGTGGGGGGTGCTGTAAATCTAAGGTTGGAGAGGTGTTTAGGCATCAATCGGGGGTTTGGGGACTTCTCATGCAGGGCTCCATGGTTAGGGTACCCAGGAAGGTGGGCCATGGTGAGTCCATTGGGTCCATCCGCAGAAACTTAGAGGAAAGTGAAGTGAGGTAACAAGAGGGACTGCTGCTGCGGGAGGAAGACTCAAAAAGTTATTCTTTGCAGCCCCCAATCCGAAAGAAGGAGGATGACAATTGTGAAGACAGCAACAGTATCTGCAAGGGGTGGGATACGGTAAAGTATGGATGGGAAGGGACTCGTGTAGGAAGGGGGTTTCATTCAAAGTCAGCAGTACCCTGGCTTCAGGTGGGCAATGTGGTATGACCACACCTGGCATTACCACCTCATATGCCAAGGGCTGTGCAGGCAGGCAAGGAGGGGGTGCGAGGGGGTGGTAGGTGGGCAGGTGCAAACTCATGTAAACAAGTTGGGTGTGGACCTGGGGAGGTGCAAAGTCTATGTTTCATGGGATGGGCTGTTAGGAAGAGAATTTGGATACTTGGGGACCCACCAACATATTGAAGTGGAGGCTGGAAGCCACTGGTTTAAGAGTACTCATTGTCCCTTCCAGCGTACTGGATGTTGAAAGTAAGTAATGGGAAAGAAAATGGTTGGGAACAATCCCAGAGTGGGTGAGATAGGTGACTCAACCTATAAGGGAATGCATTGCAAGACTCTCCAATATCAGGCTCTTTAAAGGAAAACAACACTATGCACAGATCTATGCACTGTGCAGGGAACAGTCTCTAATCCCTGATCATCCTAATGCATTGGCTTCCTTTTTGCTGTTCTTGTTCCTGCCTCAGACAATGCTGACCAACTCATTCACACCAACCCATTTGAACACAGAGGCCAGGGAAAGACTAGGAATGGAGCAGGATGAGGTTGGCACGGTAGCACAGCGGTTAGCACTGCTGCCTCACGGAGACAGGGAGCTAGGTTCGATTCCACCCTTTGGGTTACTGTGTGGAGTATGTGCACTCTCCGCGTGTCTGCATGGGTTTCCGCTGTGTGCTGTGGTTTCCTCCCACAGACCAAAGATGTGCAGGTTAGGTGGATTGGCCGTGGGAAATGCAGAGTGATAGGGCAGGGGGAAGGGTCAGGGTGGGATGCTCTTTGCAGAGTCAGCGTGGACTTGATTGGCCAAATGGCCTGGTTCCACACTGTAGGAATTCTATGGCAATAGTGTCAGCAGGAACCATTGCCTTATAATGTCTTATTCCTCTTGTTTCAAGATGCTGTAGCAAACTCTCACTACAGGCAACAACCTATGATACATCCTGTTGGCCATGAAGTCAGTCATCATACTGCTCAAGGTTGCACAGAGAGACAAATAAACAGATTTAAGGTCAAAATAGTGTCATTTGTAGAAAAATGCCAAATAATGACCAGTACATTGACACCCATGCCACCAAAGTGCCCTCAACATGTTTCTTCATCCTCTCCCTGCTGATTACATCTCAGTGTGCTCCCTGGCTCCACAGCTGGATGGATGGAGCCTGCTCAGCAGTGGTGAACCTGAGGGTTTGGTCAGACAACCCCAGGAATGCTTGTGTCTGGATTGGTCAGACAGGCTACGGGTTCCCCTGCCAGAGGCAAGTTGACCCTCCTTGGCTTGAACTTCCAAGGGGCAGAAAGGAGGCAGACAGGATGGAGGTGGAAGGCCTGTCCCCCTCTGGAATGTCTTGGGAAGACCCTTCTGAGAGGCCTGTGTGTGGGGATTCTCCTCAGGCTGGATGCTTTCTGACACTGGCCTGTCTTCTTCTGAGGGAGGGACAACTGGGGAGCTTGTCGAGTTCTCCATGCCCCTGTCACCAGACCTTCAGTCCTGAGGACCAATGGCTGGGACAATGGAGTACCAGCGTGTGGTCCTGTTGGAGCTGGGACTTGGCTCTCCACGGCAGCCACAACCCGTCCATGGAGACAACCAGCAGTCAGATGATATTTCTGGGCAATAAAGACCACTGTATCCAATGTACCTGTCTGCTGCTGCCGTTCATCTCTGTGCATGTGGACAAAGTCTCTGAATGCCAACACCACAGGGTGCTTTCCTGCCTGGGGCTGAGCAGACACTGGCCTCTAGCAATCTTCTGAGTGCCAGCAAGCTGGGCATTTCTTCCAAGGCCAGTCTGTGGTGACGTGGTGCTCGCTAAATTGAGTTCCACATTTTCTAATGTTAACATCACCTTGAGTTGCAGGAGTCAGCCTCATAGATGCTTCCTCTCAGGCCTCAGTACTGTCTTTCTCAGAGGTTGAAGAGGTACATTCTAGGGGAGGTATAAAAGAAAAGGGAGAGAAGGTACTTAGTCAGCTGATGGGGCATAAATGTTTCAGCATTCCCACAGGACAAATCCTAGTCTTTTCCTGCCAACGCCAGGATTCTCTACTTACGGGAGGTGGGGAGCCTAATGGCGAGCACGTCCTCACTCATCCTGGTATTTCTTCCTCTGTTATGAGTTGTTTTCTTCTGTAATGAGAGAAAGGGAAGGATTGAGTGAAGTGGAGGGGAAGTAGGTGGCATCACTGTTAGTGCTGGTGCAGATGGGCAAATAGTGGTAAGATGTTCCAAGAGAGTGAGGAGACCATGCAGAGGGCATGCAGGGGTAGTGGTGTGGGAGTTTGGGGTAGGATGAAAGCGAGTGAGGGAAGATTTCGCAGACAATAGCTAGAGCGGCAGAATCTTGCTGTGGCAGAGACAGAGTGTAGCATGTAGCACAGAGCACTGGAGAGAGCCGGGCATCAACCTTGGACCAGGCTGCCACAGTCTGGTGGTGTAGTTACATCTTCTGGCCATCCAGGAGAAAGACTCCTTTCTTTGGCACCACCAGAGCCAACAGGTCCTGTCAGAGAACTGCAGTGCCCGCTTCCCCTTCGCTGACATTTTCAGAAAACTGAACACGGCAGCTTCACAATGCCAGTGTTCATCTGGGTGCCCAGCAGCCTCTTAACGATGCCGTGGGCACAAGAGATGCTGCTGTTTCAGCAGATACTCACTGAGTGGCAAGTTGTTCTGGGAATGACACGTGGTAAGAATTCAACGTGATTGACACCTTAGGGGTGGGCAGGTAGTTAATGAGCCACAGTTGCTAAGATACGGCAAGAAATCTTGTTGGGTCTTACAGCAAGAAATCCTCCAAAAACCTCAACACAGCCTTACATCTTTACCCAGTTCCAGCATTTTGCCTGCTACTGATGTCAGGCTAAACTGGATTATTTTCTATGTTTTTGTTTCTCTGTTCAGAAGAAGTCATATTGGACTCAATGCATAACTTTGTTTCTCTCGGACCAGATGATACCAGTCTGGCTGAATTATTCCATCACTGTGCTTATTTCAGATTTCCTCTACATTGCCTTTACTTTCTCTGTTCACCCTGTTATCCCTCTCTTCCTTTGTTGAATAGTAATATTACATTTGTTACCATTCAAATTATTGGATTTGTTGCAAAATGCAAGGAATTCTGCAAGATGAAAACCAATGCATTCACTATTTCTATTGCTACCTTTTTAAAATCTTTGGATGCAAGAAATCAAGTCTAAAGGATTTAAGTCAACTTTAATTTCCCATTAATTTCTCCGGTACGATTTCTGTGCTAATAATAATATTCCTTAATTCCTCATTTCCATTTGGCTTTTGTTTCATTACTATTTCTAGAATGTTTACCTGGTCATTATCACATTTCTGTTTGTGGACATTTGATGAGCACAATTTGCTACATTTCCTATATTGCAATAAAGACACTGTCAAAAGTGCTTATTGCCCATTAAATTGCTATGGGACATCCCAAAGAATTGAAAGGTGCTGTATAAAGGCAGCTCTTTCTTTAATACTTTCATATGCACATTAGAGATGACAGCTCTTACCACACCACTGCCATAGCCTACATTCAAACTGGCTTCCTGACCCATTTAAATGTTTCTGTCTCAGTTCTTCCTTAAGTTACATTGCTTCACCACATCTTTGTTAGCAACAGGAAGTGTAGATTTTATCAAGGAAATAGTAATGAAGACATTGGTACCACAGGCCAAACTTGAACTTTCTTAAACTCTGCTGCTATGATAGTCCCTGCACACTCTGCCCTTGCGAAATTTGTTTTATAAATGTTAATTGTTTCTTTCAAACGTGTTAGACTTATATTGGTTGGAACCTAGCTTCTATGGTCCAAATATTCTACATTAGGATATACAGTTTTTCAGATAGATCATTTGTCACTCTATCCTGGATCTAAAACCTGCTCCAGAAGAATTGTTTTCCTACCTATTATGCAAAACAATTCAATGCTAGTGTGTTTAATGTGAAAGAAAGGAGATGTTATGCAATGGTGAAATAATCAAATAGGATTGATATGAACTGATTACTTCATTAATGCTACAGTCTTTCTTTTTCTAACCGCTCACTTGGCTGTGATCTGTTGTAAAGCTTTCCAGCATATTTTTATTTTGTACAGAATCCACTCTGTAAGAGGCACCATGATTTACTATCCTCCATGATTTACGATACTAACTGTGAAGTGCCATTCAAATTATAGTCTATAAATTTCTAATACACTTTGGTCAGGGTGACAATGATTTTTTGCAGCATCTCTACAAACCCAGCTGTCGTTTATCTTCAGTTCCTTCATGACAAATTTTATCAAAATAAGTTATTTTGCTCTGTTTGAAAATGTAGTGGAACAAAGCGTTACCGTTTTGTCAAGATGGCGGTGTGAGCCAAGGTTGCAATGGCGATGACGTCAGACCAGCTGCAGAATGAAGTAAGTGATCCCTGCAGGAACCTTGCAAATCCCTAAATGCACTATAGGAAATAGATTAAGTCTTGTCATCAGAGAATCAGTTACAGACCTAATACAAAGAGGACAGCTGGGGACATTCAGAAAATTTAGTATCAACAGCAGATCTGTAAAAATCTGCAGCATTCGCCATTCGCCCACTGGTTCACTTTTTTTTCCAAATCAGTGCAGGAGAAAATAAATGGCTCCAGGTTGCACAATGCAAGCAATAGTAAAATCTTTAGGAGTACAACTTGACTACATTATAGTATCTTTCATTTTGGGAATGTTAAAGTGGTAAAGCATGTACGCTCCCAAGGTACACAGTGCCCTCTGCAGGCTTTTACATCTAAATAACAATACAATGAATATTCATTGTAAAAGATAATGATCAAATGTAATAAGGCAAGCCAATAATCTTAATTCACATTTATGGTTTGTATATAATGTGTATCTGCATTGATGAAGTATGGGTTGTCTAATTTGACGGTGGATATTAATTCCAAACAATTTCATTCTATTATGACCATTTTTTACACAGTGAAATACTTTTCGTTTCCTTGAGATGCAAAGCTAAAACTAACTCATAACCTATGAGGGTCTGAATGCAACTATTTTGCAGTTTGTTCTTGTTTCTGCTTTTCTATTTAAAGTGAATGTTGTTGTGCAGTATCTCAGGCATCTCTCACTTATCTCAAACTTTCTAATGTCTTATAAGCTATATACAATATTATCTATTAAACTTCATGAATGGGCCTGGACAGTGAAAGCTAGAAAACTTATTTAACACTAGAGACATTGGCCCAATCGTTTCACAGTCAAAATTTTCAGCAAGAACGCATTAACTTCTTTTTTAATCATTTCTGGAATGTGGGCATCTCTGGCTAGACCAATATTTATAGCTCAAGCCTAATTGACCTTTAGAAGGTGGTAGTGAACTGTCAAAATTATCATGGAAGGCAACCGTGGCTGATTCAGTTCTCCCAAGCAGCAATTTGTAATTTCCTTAATGCTCACTTTGCCAAATATCAACCAACACAATATTGTCTAGGTAGTGAACCTAAAAACCCTACATCCCCTAGGTTGTGCATTTACTCACTGAGTTTCTCCAGCACCTTCTGTTTTTGTTTCAGATCTTCAGCATCCGCAGTTCTTTGATTTTTTTTCCATTATGAGTTTATTTGAATCTATTTGTAAATTCAGATGATTTGAATTTCAGGTAAGTCACCCCTGTAAATAACCAACAGTGGAGCTGTGTGGATACAATGCACATGGTTGCATTCATTATTATAATGTTCATTTCACTCCCAGTTTAGTGGACAATAGTAACTTGTGTGATGCATTGTCTGTTTAATTTGTTTTAAACAACAGTTTAAATTTCTTACAGAGACAGTAGGAACTGCAGATGCTGGAGAATCTGAGATAACATGGTGTGGAGCTGGATGAACACAGTAGGCCAAGCGCATCAAAGGAGCAGGAAGGCATTTTTCTGAAGAAGGGTCCAGGCCCGAAACATCAGCCTTCCTGCTCCTCTGATGCTGCTTGGCCTGCTGTGTTCATCCAGCTCCACACCTTGTTATCTCTAAATTTCTTACAATTTCGTTGATTGTTTAGTATGGACAATGGAAGTAGAAAAGTCATTTTGGTAAAACAGAACTTGAGCATTATTGAAAAAAACATATTTTGCCAAAGAGTTTTATCTTGCACTCATCATATTGCAAGAATATGAATGTAAAGGTCAACCAATCAAATCAATCACAAGCTGCTCAGATGGTATAAATCTGTTCTCCTTTACTTTGATATTTTTGTCAACTGTCCTGATGAATGCAAGATGAAAAGCTTCATTGAAATATGCCATTTTTCAGCAATAATTTAGAAGAAACTTAATCTTACATATCAGACATACTGTCTGAGGTGAATATTCTAAATTCAGGCAGGTGTACGAAAGGTGACTGTCATACTATCTAGCCCAGGATTAGCAAGCACAACTGGGGATGAGGATCTCCTCTGTGCATTAAGAGCAATTAAACTAGTGTTTCATTTACAAAGAACAGGTTTTTGATTTCATTACGCAAAATGCATATGATGTGGAGGTGCCGGTGTTGGACTGGGGTGGGCAAAGTCAGAAGTCTCATGGTATCAGGTTATAATACAACAAGTTTACTTGAAATCACAAGCTTTTGGAGCACTGCTCCTTCATTACCTATTGAAGGAGCAGCACTCTGAAAGCTTTTGATTTCATATGTATCTGTTGGACCATAACCTGATGTACATAAGACCATAAGACATAGGAGCAAAACTTAGGCCATTCAGCCCATCGAGTCTGCTCTGCCATTCAATCATGGCTGATAAGTTTTTTAACCCCATTTTCCCGCTTGCTCCCCATAACGCTGGGTTCCTTTGACAATCGAGAACCTATCTATCTCAGTCTTAAAATGTACTCAATGACCTGACCTCCACAGCCTTCTGTGGCAGTGAAATCCATAGATTCACCACTCTCTGGCTGAAGAAGTTTCTCCTCATCTCAGTTCTAAAAGGTCTTCCCTTTACTCTAAGGCTGTACCCTCGGGTCCTAGACTCTCCTACAAATGGAAACATCTTCCCAACATCCACTCTGTCCAGGCCATTCAGTGTTCTGAAAGTTTCAATTATATTCCCCCCTCATCCTTCTAAACTCCATCAAGTATAGATTCACAGACCTCAAACATTCCTCATATGTTAAGCTATACATTCCTGGGACCATTCTCGTGAACCTCCTCTGAACCCGCTCCAGGGCCAGCACATCTTTCCTGAGATATGGGGCCCAAAACTGCACACAATTCTCCAAATGTGGCCTGACCAGAGCCTTATAGAGCCTTAGAAGTACATCCATGCTTTTATATTCAAGTCCTCTCAAAATAAATGAGAAAGTTTTATTTGTTTTCCTAACTACTGACTCAATGTGCAGGTTTACCTGAAGAGAATCCTGGACTAGAACTCCCAAGTCTCTTTACACTTCAACATGTTTCTATTCTTCTTACCAAAGTACATGACCTCACACTTTCCCACATTGTACTCCATCTGCCACTTCTTTGCCCACTCTCATAACCTGTCCAAATCCTTCAGCAGCCTCTCCGCATCTTCAATGCTACCTGTCCCTCCACCTATCTTTGTATCATCTGCAAACTTAGCCAGAATGCCCTCAGTTCCTTAATCTAGATCATTAATGTATAAAGTGAAAAGTTGTGGTCCCAACACTGACTCTTGTGGAGCACCCCTTGCCGTCCTGAAAAAGACCCTTTTAACCCCACTCTCTGCTTTCTGCCAGACATCAATCTTCTATCCATGCTAGTACCTTGCCTCTGACACCATGGGCCCTTATCTTACTCAGCAGCCTCCAGTGCGGCACCTTGTCAAAGGCCTTCTTGAAGTCCAGGTAGATAACATCCATTGGCTGTCCTTGGTCTAACCTGCTCATTACTTGTCAGGCATGACCTCCCCTTGATGAAACCATGCTGACTTTGCCCTATGTTACCATGCACTTCCAAGTATTTAGAAATCTCATCATTCACAATGGACTCTAAAATCTTACACACGGCCGAGTTTAGGCTAATCGGCCTGTAATTTTCCGTTTTTTGCCTTACTCCCTTTTTAAACAGGGGTGTCACTTTAGAGATTTTCCAGTCTTCTGGGACCCTCCCTGACTCTAGTGATTCCTGGAAGATCACCACTAATGCCTCCATTATCTCTTCAGCTATATCCTTCAAATTCTGGGGTGTAGTCCATCTGATCCTGGTGATATATTCACCTTCAGGTCATTCAGTTTTTCTAGCACCTTCTCCTTGGTGATGGCCAATATACTCAGCTATGCCCTCTGTCTCTCCTGAATTTGTGTCTTCCACTGTGAAGACTGACGCAAAGTAATTATTCAGTTTCTCAGCCATTTCCTTGTTCCCCACTGCTATCTCTCCAGCAACAGTTTCCAGTGGTCCAATGTCCACTTTTGCCTCTCTTTTGCCCTCATATATATCTAAAGAATCTCTTACAGTCCTCCTTTGTATTACTGGCTTGCTTACCCTCATATTTAATCTTCTCACTCCATAATTTCTTTTTTGTTGCCCTCTGTTGGTCTTTGTAAGCTTCCCAATCCTCTGGTTTTCTACCACCCTTTGCCACATTATATGCTTTCTCTTTTGCTTTTTTGCTATCACTGACTTCCCTAGTCAGCCATGGTTGCCTCATCGTCCCTGTACCATGCTTCTTTTTCCTAGGGATGAATTTTTGCTCCGTCTCCTGAATTACTCCCAGAAACTCCTGCCATTGTTGTTCCATTGTCTTTCCTGCTATGCTCCTCTTCCAGTCAATTCTGGCCAGCTCCTCCATCATGCCTCTGTAGCTACTTTTATTCAACTGTAATACCTCTGATTCTAACTTCTCCCTCCCAAATTGCAGAGTAAATTCTATCATATTATGATCACTGCCTCCTAAGGGTTCCTTTAACTTAAGCTCCCTTATCAAGTCTGCCTCATTGCACAACACTAAATCCAGAATTGTCTGTTCCCTCGTGGGCTCCACCACAAGCTGCTCCATAAAGCCATTTCGTAGACATTCCACAAATTCCTTTTCTTGTAATCCACTACAATCATGATTTTCCCAGTCCACCTGCATATTGAAATCCCACATGATCACCATAACTTTGCCTTTCTTACACACCTTTTCTGTCTCCTGGTATATCTTGCACCCCAGCTCTTGACTACTGTTTGGAGGCCTGCACATAATTCCAACTATAAATTTTTTTAACCTCTGCGGTTCCTCAACTCTATCCACACAGATTCTACACCATCTGACCCTACTTTGTTTCTTACTATTGATTTAATTTCATTTCTTATCAATAAGGCAATCATGGAATTGCTTCCCAGTCAATATACAAGGTGGCATTGGCTCCTTTGATAGTCCCGAGACCTTCCTGACAAATTTCCAAGTGTTTAATTAGGACTTCACTCAGGCAGCCATTTTGCAATTGAAAAATGCTGAGCCAATCTAGATGAATCTTCCTCAACCAATTTTGTCCCCATCAAGCTTGGGCCCAAGCCTTTTACTACAATCAGTGGTAACCGAACCAGCTGCTTTTCATATGAACCCAGAACTGAAGTTGTAAAGACTCCCTGGTATAGGTTCTGAGTCTAGCTGAGGTCTTGTGCAAACTTAAGGGTTGGAGTCCAGAGTGAATTCTGTTAAAGTCTGGTTCTGCCATCACTGAAAAGGCTGCACTGGTATCAACCTCCATCAGAACCGGGTGACCATTTAACCAAACGTTTATTGTGATCAGTTCTGATTTGGATGTTGCTAAGCAATTTAACTGTTTGTATTTTAACTATAGTGTAAGAATGCTTCAAGCCTGGTTGCATTCATCTGAAACACAATGCCTTACACTTGCCTTTAAAAATAAAAAGTTGGGTTCGAGGCTATCTTCTCAACATATTTTGAGTGGGTTTGATCTGGTCCATAACAAACTGAAGGCTCAGAATCTCTGCTTCTCGGTTGGGTTTAGGATTATTAGATTTAAAGACAGCGAGTGGTGAGTGTTAGTGTTCTCTTTTCCGCTGCTACATTCAATTTGTTTAAGTAGGGTACACCTTATGTAGTAATGGCTCTTTCTGTCACTAACAGTTTCCTGGGGGTGGAAGAAGTCATTGCGGGAATTTTACAGGAAGTGAGCAAAGCGAAGCTTTTGGAATTGACAGACAAGCTTTGTTGCCTTTGTCGGTGCAAAAGGGATAGGTAATTGCAGCAATATCTCAACATTTACGATTGCCAGAAATGCCATTCGGAATCTTTGTAAATGGTTAAAAGTCAATTGCGAATGAAGCAGCTTGAATTACAGGCAAAAGAAAGAAAAGGAAATAAACAGTTTGAGTTATGGTTGAAAGCAGAAGGAAGGGAGAAAGAGAGACAGTTTTTGAACTTCGGAGGTTGAAACTGAAAACTCAAAGTCAACTTAAAATGGCAGAGGTAGAGGTAAAAGGTAGGAGTAGTGCTGAGGACAGTGATGGGAAGCAATCCCATCACAGCCAAAGGCCTGATGAGGATTTTTAAAAATCTGTCCAAGCATTGCCTAAGTCCAACAAGAAGGACATAGAAGCCTGTGTCATTTCATTTGAGAAAGTGGCTAAACAAATGAAATGGCCAGTTGCCAAGTGTGTAATGTTGATCCAAACAAAGCTGGTAGGTAGAGCTAGTGAAGAATTTGCATCACTATCAGAAAAGGTATCTGGAGAGTGAAGTGACGTGAGAAAAACATCTTAAGTGCACATGAGCTAGTACCAGAAGCCTACAGATTAATGATTTAGGAATCTAAGGAGGGAACCTGGTCAGACATACAGAGAGTTTGAAAGGATTAAACAAAATAATTTTGATAGGTGAATAAAAGCTTTGAAAATAGATCAAACATATGACATTCTTACAGAGACAATTATTTTGGAGGAGTTCAAAAATTCACTTCATGAAGTAGTGAGAACTCAAGTGGGAGGGCAGAAAGTTAAGACTAAGATTAGCAGTGGAAATGGTGGAAGATTAGGAGTTGGTTCATAAATCAAAGTTTGGCTTCCAACATCAACTTGAATCTGTGAGGGACAGAAATTGGGGGAGAAGATAAATCATCAGGTAGTAAGGGAAAAGGAAACCTCATTGAAGACAGTAAAGATAGTTTACCACAGGGTAAAAAGGAAAGCCATGAGGGGGAAAGAGAGAGAAAGACAGCGCAAGAGAGGGCGAGAGCGAGAGAACTCAAGTGTTTCACTGCAGCAGGGAGAGATTTATTACAGCTTCCAAACCCTACCAGCTACTGAAAGTTAAAGTAAAATCCTGGTTCTTTGGGAGCTTGACCCCACCCATTCATGCTACTTCTATTGTTCCAACTTTAAAAGAAAAATCCAAGGCCTCAAGCTGCTTGCATTATTGGCTTGGAATGGACCACATCAAACCTCAGTCTCAACCTCCCTTCAATTAAAAAAAAGGACAAAATATCCCTCTTAAAGCCATAGTACCATCACAAACATGCTTAAGAAAGTGCATGCTGCTGTAGCAACTTGGATTCCATGGAGGGCCAATTAGCTGAACAGCTGGTGTGAATGAAATTGGACCAAACTGAGTAGATTGGGATTATATTCATTGGAATTCAGAAGATTGAGGGGGGATCTTATAGAAACATATAAAATTATGAAGGGAATAGATAAGATAGAAGTAGAGAGAATGTTTCCACTGGCAGGACAAGAGGGCATAGCCTCAAGATTAGAGGGAGCAGATTTAGGACTGAACTGAGAAGGAATTTCTTCACCCAGAGGGTTGTTAATCTATGGAATTCCTTGCCCAGTGAAGTAGTTGACGCTACTTCAGTAAATGTTTTTTAAAAAAAGGTAGATTTTTTTTGAACAATAAAGGAATTAAGGGATACGGTGAGAACACGGGTAAGTGGATCTGAGTCCACGAAAGGATCAGCCATGATCTTATTGAATGGCAGAGCAGGTTCGAAGGGCCAGACGGCCTACTCCTGCTCCTAGTTCTTATGTTCTTATGTTCTTATGTTCAAACAACATGGGGTTCAACCTCTGTTCTGGCTAGGGTGGATACTGTAGATTTGGGACCTGGTCTCCTTGCCCTAGCTGTGGTAGAGGTTGTGGTGCTATAGGTTGGACCTGCCTTTGGGGACAGAACTGAAGAAGGTTCATTAATAGAGGGATTGAGTTCAAGAGCTGTGAAGTTATGCTCCAGCTATACAAAAGCCTGGTTCGGCCACATCAGGAGTATTGTGTCCAGTTCTGGTCACCTCACTACAGGAAAGATGTGGAAGCAGGTGCAGAGGAGATTTACCAGGATGTTGCCTGGAATGGAGGGAAGGTCTTACGAGGAAAGGTTGAGAGAGCTAGGGCTTCTCTCTTTAGAACAACGAAGGATGAGAGGTGACTTGATAGAGGTGTACAAAATGATCAGAGGTATAGATAGAGTAGACAGCCAGAGACTTTTTCCTAGGGTGGAGGTAGCTTTTACGAGGGTACATAGTTTTAAAGTGAAAGGAGGTAGATATCGGGGAGACATCAGAGGTAGGTTCTTTACTCAGAGAGTGGTAGGGGCGTGGAATGCATTGCCGGAGAGGGTAGTGGAGTCGGCCTCATTAGATAGGCATATGGATGATAGTATAAGGTAGCGGTGGAGGTTAGATAGACCTTAGGTTTCGGTTAAAAGTTCGGCACAACATCGTGGGCCAAAGGGCCTGTACTGTGCTGTACTGTTCTATGTTCTATGTTCTCTAAGGTGAAGATTGATATCTTCTTTCACATAACAAGACCAATACTGGCACCTGCTCTATACTCCCCATTGCAGGAGTTCTTAAGAAACATTTTACAGGTTATTGTGGATAAAGCCATTTCAGCCACAGTTATAGACACATTACAAAGTTTGTTTAGATAACGGGAAGATAAAGTAAACCCAATGATTGACTAAGTCAGGGAGTGGAGTTCTACAACACTCTAACCTCCCTTTTTATAGTTGATGTAACATTAGTGTCTTTAATATGCCATTATATATAGTGCCTCTGCCAGGTCTCCCAAAGTGCAAAGTGTAAATAATGAGGCAATTAGGACAGTGCACAGCAAGAACCCACAGATGGAATATCATTCTGTCCTTAGTGGAGTTGGTTTAGCCTCTTACTTTGGAATAATAACCAAGATACACTTTGAATAGTGCCCTTAATTCTTTAGTGTCCAGCTGAACCTCTGGAATAATGTGTATTCAGGACATCAATTTAACGTCTCACCCAAAGAACAGCACTTCTGACAATGTAACATCCGTCAGAGAGGAGAGCATTGGACAGCCAACATATATTATATATACAGCACTTCACTTTTGAAAAACAGCCTGAACCCACAGCCTTTTTTAGTCAGAAAGAGAGTGAATCCAACTGAAGCAAGCTGACAAACACTTAAGTACATGCCTGGATCAGAAAAAGAATGAATCCTGGAACGATGGATTTTCTATGACATTGCTTAGTTTGGTTCCCATGGCACTGGAGTGTTACATTGTGGCAATATAGTCACCAATTCATGACTCTCCATGGGCTCTCCCTAGTTCTCGAATCTCCTCCAGCTCTAAAAGCCTTTGAGGTTTCTATGCTCCTCTAATCCTAGCATGTTGCATTTCCCCCATTTTAATATCAGCACGATTGGTGGTCCTGCCTTCAGCTGTCTCTGCCCTACACACAGGAATGCTGTCCCTAAATCTCTCACCTTCCATCCTCACTGTCCTCTCCCAAGACACTCCTTAAAACCAACGGCTTTGATCAAACATTTGGCAATTCATCCTCACAACTTCTTCCATGACTCAGTCAAATTTTGATTGAATTGAAAGTTCTGTGAATCAGCACGGAATGATTTACAACATTAAAAGGTGCTATATAAATGCAAGTTTCTGAATGGGTATCCTAATGAACATTATGTAGTTACCGTATTCCTTCTGAATAACTAACAAGAGGCTAGCTGCAGGCTTATGCTTTGATGAGTGCCATTGTCCATTGAAAACAGAAAAGGATACACTCTGGAGGTCAGACTATGTCTTTAGTAAGAGAAGGTGAGTTAACATTTGTGATAATGTCCTTTCATCAGAATCTTCTGATAAATTGTCAATGACCTGTAAAAATAAACTTAACAGAGTAATTCCCTTTGGAAAATCCCTGCTTCAGCACTGCAGCAATAAATGCCCCAATGCGTTGCAGAAGGTCAAGGACCTCAAATTAGGCGCCAAACAAATGCTGCTGCTTTTCTGTTCTTTGTACACTAGAGGGAGACAAATAGACAGTTGAATATTCAAAAGCAGAACCTGTGGGGAAATATTATTCCTGAAGACAGGGGTCAGACTTGGGCACAATTTCAGCCAAAGACGGTAGTCAAATTATAAAGAGTCGTTGTGCTGCAAAATAGTGCTGTTGGGGGAAAAAAAAAGTTACAGCTTTTCTTTCTGGTTTTGAATTTAAATGTTTAAATAGCAGGCCCAGCTGGGTGATACTGTGGTTGCTCAGTTCTGTTCTTACTTCTGTAGTCACAGCCACAGAATCTCACAAATTTTTTGCTCTTCCTGTGGAGGCACCCAGGAAATGAAGCTTTGGTTGGCCCCCCAACTTTTATTTCCTCATCTACGCACTTCCCCTCCACAGCATCAGCCGGTACCACAACGGCTGTCGCTTGCTGGAGCAGTCCCTGTAGTTAATTGGGATAACCTGGATTAGATTTTCTTTGAAATCACAGGTTGCTGAAGGTTGAGGGAAAGATCACGTGCAGGACACGAGTGAACTGTGCAAGTCGCTGTGAGATATTTTCCCAAATCAACTTCTTTCTGAGATGTTAGGACAGACCTCTGGAGCAGGTAGGATCTATACCAGGACCCCCCAGCTCAGGGGTAGGGACACTACCCCTGCACAAGAACCCTCAGGCAAGTAGCTATCAATCTCCCTCAGCAATCAAGTTGAAAGATTGTAAAATTAAGAGCAGAAGGACTGAGGACAAGAAAGAAAATTAGAGTGGCGAACTTCGATGTCAAGTCCCTTTATGTTGCAGCTTTCTGCAGTTTTGCCCAATTTAAATTATACCCTATATTTATTTCCTCCCTTACAAGATGAACAACTTCACATCTTTACACATTATACTCCATTTGCCAACTTTTTGCCCACTTACTTATCCTATCAAAATCTCTCTGTAAACTGTATCCCTCTCGCAACCTGCCTTTCCACCTAATTTTATGCCATCTGCAAATTTGAGTACAGCAAATTCACCTTCTACTTCCAAGTCATTATATATATTGTAAATCACCTTCCAAATTGCTGAGTTCAGGGTAATTTTCCAATTATTAATGATATTGATTAAGTTAACCCTATGTGTTGAGAACACCCACACCTGACGCAATTGTTAAAAGGTTATTGATCAATTAACATTTTTGAGCAAAGCAAAACTAAACAAGCAGAGAATTGAACAGTTCAGAAGAAAATGCCACTTTTGGTTTAAAAAGTGACAACCTCTTAAAAAAATAAAAACAGAAAACAAAAACCAGTTCAAAAGAAGAGTTGTTGGTCTTGAAACATTAACTCTGTTTCTCTCTCTGCAGATTTCCAGATTTGGCAAGTTTCTCAAGCAATTTCTGTTGCTGTTTCAGATTTCCAGCATCTGCAGTACTTCGCTTTATGTCAGTCTTCCGGAGAGTCAACCCAAGGAAAGCGATGGGCCCGGACACAGACCCCGGCCATACACTTAGATTCTGTGCAGACCAGCCGGCAGAGGTATTCACTGACATCTTCAACCTCTCCCTCCTACAAGCCAAAGTCCCCACCTGCTTCAAGAAGACGACCATCATCCTTAGTACCTAAGAAAGCACATGCAATGTGCCTTAATGACTGCTGGCTCTGACCTCCATATCGTGAAGTGCTTCGAGAGGCTGGTCATGGCCCATGTCAACTCTAGCCTCCCAGCCTGCCTAGATCCCCTGCAATTTGCCTACGGATGTAACAGGTCCACAGAGGATGTCATTTCCCCAGCCCTGCACTCATCCCTGGAACATCTGGACAACAAGGACACCTAGGTCAGACAATTGGTCATCGACTACACCTCCGCCTTCAACGCCATAATCCCCTCCAGACTGATCTCAAAACTCTGAGACCTAGGTCTCGGCTCCGCCTTCTGCAACTGGATCCTCAGTTTTCCGACCTGCAGACCGCAATCAGTGAGGATAGACAACTGCACCTCCTCCATGATAACACACAACACTGGAGCCCCCCAAGGATGCATACTCAGGCCTCTACTGTACTCCCTGTACATGCACGACTGTGTTGCAAAATTCCAAACGAACACCATCTACAAGTTCGCCATCAACACTACCATGGTCGGACAGATATCAAACAACAATGAGTGAGAATACAGAAAGGAGATAGATAGCTTGGTATAGTGGTGCAATGATAACAATCTCTCTCTCTCAACGTCGGCAATCATTGACTTCATGAAGAGAAGAGGAAGACATGCCCCCATCTACATCAACAGAGCTGAGGTGAAGAGGGTTGAAAGCATCAGGTTCCTAGGAGTGGCAATAACTGACAACTTATCCTGGACTTTCCAAGTAGATATGACAGTCAAGAAGGCCTCTTCTTCCTCAGGCAGCTCAGGAAATTTGGCATGTCCATAAGGACCCTCACTAACTTCTACAGATGCACCATTTAAAGCATAATGGCCTGGTATGGCAACTGCCATGCCTAGGATCTTAAGAAACTACAGAAAATTGTGTGCACAGCCCAGACCATCATGGAAGCTAACCTTCCAACCAAAGACTCCATTTACACTTCTCATTGCAGTGGAAAGGCTGTCAACATCATCAAAGACCCCTTCCACCCTGGTAATGCTCTCCTACAACCTCTTCCATCAAGCAGAAGATACAGAAGCTTGAACACACACATCAACAGATTCAAGAATAGCTTCTTCCCTGCCATTATTAGACTGATGAATGGACTCTCTGATTTCAAATACTGTTGATCTTGCTAATGTTGATCTTGCTTTGTGCACCTCCCATGCAGTTGTAACCTGTGTGCCTCGCTCAGTCTAAGCACCCTTTGATCTCTATCTCCTTGTTTGTTATGATCTGCCTGTACTGATCACAAAACAAAGCTTTTCACTGTACTCAGGTACACATGATTACAATAAATCAAATCACATCAACTCTGTAAATGTTCCTCTGAAAACTCTCTTAATGTACCAAATATATTAAAGCTGGTTCAACTTCAGGTAGTATGGTGACTCAATGGTTAGCACTGCTACATCACAGTGCCAGGGACCCAGCTAACCCTTGGGTAACTGTGTGGAGTTTGCATATTCTCCCCTTGTCCGTGTGGGTTTGCTCTGGTTTCCTCGCACAGCCCAAAGATGTGCAGGTCAGGTGGATTAGCCACGGGAAAGGCAGGGTTATAGGGTGGGATGCTCTTTGGAGGGGCAGTGTGGACTTGAAGGGCCAAATGGTCTGCTTCTGCACCGGAGGGATTCTATACAGGTTGCTGTTGTAGTTTGCAGACAACAAGAGAACTTGGGTCTGCAGGTTAACCTTACGTTTGTTCAAACAACCTCACCCTTAGACTGGCTAAAGAGAATTCGGTCAGCTATTCTGTCCCATGTCTGTCCGATATGTATAGAATATCATCAACTGCTATATGGTCATCGAGTCATAGAAATCAACAGCAGTGGAAAAGGCCTTTCGGCAAACTGTGGTTGTGCTAGTCAAAACCAAGTACTAACAATTCTAATCCAATGTATGCACATACATTGGTTACATTTCATTCTTGTGCAGTAAAAAGAAATATCTCATCTTAGGTCTTTCGCTTATCCTGCTGAAGAATCTGTTTATACTCTTTAGTCTGCTGTCAGTGCTGATCTAGGGCTTAAGGTAAACAAGATACTTCTTCAGACTCGTCCTCACGTACCACCCCACCAACCTCCAGATCCAACGCATCATCCTCTGACACTTCCGCCATCTGCAATCCGACCCCACCACCACCCTTATCTGCTTTCCGGAGGGACCACTCTCTCCGTGACTCCCTTGTCCGCTCCACACTCCCCTCCAGCCCCACCACACCCGGCACTTTTCCCTGCAACCGCAGGAAGTGCTACACCTGCTCCCATACCTCCCCCCTCACCCCCATCCCAGGCCCCAAGAAGACTTTCCACATCAAGCAGATGTTCACCTGCACCTGCATCCGTTGTACCCGTTATGGCCACCTCCACATCGGGGAAACCAAGCGGAGGCTTGGGGACCGCTTTGCAAAACACCTACGCTTGGTTCGCAATAAACAACTGCACCTCCCAGTCGCAAACCATTTCAACTCCCCCTCCTATTCCTCAGACGATATGTCCATCCTGGGCCTCCTGCAGTGTCACAAAGATGCCACCCGAAGGTTGCAGGAACAGCAACTCATATTCCGTTTGGGAACCCTGCAGCCAATGGTATCAATGTGGATTTCACAAGCTTCAAAATCTCCCCTCCCCCTACCATATCCCAAAACCAGCCCAGCTCGTCCCCGCCTCCCTAACCTGTTCTTCCTCCCACCTCAAGCCGCACCCCCATCTCCTACCTACTAACCTCATTCTGCCCCCTTGACCTGTCCGTCCTCCCTGGACTGACCTATCTCCTCCCTACCTCCCCACCTACACTCACCTTCACTGGCTCCATCCCCGCCTCTTTGACCTGTCTGTTTCCTCTCCACCTATCTTCTCCTCTATCCATCTTCTATCTGCCTCCCCCTCTGTCCCTATTTATTTCAGAACCCCCTTCCCCTCCCCCATTTCTGAAGAAGGGTCTAGGCCCAAAACGTCAGCTTTACTGCTCCGATGATGCTGCTTAGCCTGCTGTGTTCATCCAGCTCTACACCTTGTTATCTCAGATTCTCCAGCATCTGCAGTTCCTACTACTTCTTCAGATATCTTTGCCAATGTCAAACCTTAAGCTGCTTGAGGTTCCTACGTGCTAAAATGTGCCTTACAGTCCTAGTTTACAAGGCATCGCCTTAATCCCATTGTTATGAAATTTTACTTATTTCCCACTATACAAATAAAAAAAATACTAGAAGTTGCAAGTCACGCTTTGTTATCTAATGTTTCTCCAACACCCTTAATGAACGTGCCAACACATTTCCTGTGTAACAGAACAGCTCAGCTAGCAGTTAGCCTGCATCTGTCAGCCTTTCACTAAGTATATGAGTGGAATTTATGTTTCAGCATGACAAAATTTCCTGTTTTTAAACTTTTTCCAAACTTCTCCCATTGACAGGAGAAAAATCAAACCAAATCAGCATCAGGAAAAGCCTACTTTAATAACAGCCATTTGATTAAATCTTGGCTGACGGTAGATTGAGTAATTAAGCAACATCACAAGAGGCCAAATTAACTGATATCAGTCTTGACGTTACAACTTCACAAGCTGCCAGTCTGATAGAAGCCGGTGTCTACAATCAGGGCTCTAAGTCAGCCAGAAAAGCGTTGACTTTGTCTGGAACAACTTTACCCAAGGGATAGCTGTGTACATCCTTGGATATGGGCGTGGGCAGAGCAATCCACCACCAGTTAAAGATGTAATGGTTCAAGAAATGCGAACGGGAAGATCCTCACTGACGTTAGGTGAGTTTATAAACTGCTCAAATTTGACACAGTCACGAGATTTACACACCATTGTAGTTTCTTACTGAAGTTGGTCACCCTACCTCCATCCACAAAGTCTCATTCCGCTTCACTCCAGAGTCAATTTAGACCCTCACTTAAAAATATACATCGCCAGTTTAATCACAGAATCCCACAGTGCAGAAAGAGGCCATTTGGCCCACTAAGTCAGCACTGACCCTCCAAACAGCATTCCACCCAGACCTAATCCTTCCACCCTATCCCTTAACCACATAGTTCCCATGGTTAATCCACCTCACCTAACATCCCTCAGCACTACAGATAATTTTAGCATAGCCAATTCACTTAACCTGCACAGCTTTGGACTGTAGGGGGAAAACCAGAGCACCCAGCATAAACCCATGCAGACATGGGGAAAACTTGCAAGTTCCACACAGACAGTCACCCAAGACTGGACTCAAACCCAAGTACCTGTTGCTGGGAAGCTGCAGTGCTAACCACTGAGCCACCGTGCCTCCCTTGAGTCACCCTGCAGTATATTTATTATCTGTTTCCTCAATTGTGAGACTTTTCTATCTTATTAGCCTACAAACTGCAACCACTTCAAAAATAATTCGCTGGCTTGGAGCCCTGTGGAACATCCTATAAATGCCAGCTCATTTATTCTTTCTTAAACACACCCAGAAATTCAGTTACACCAATTTATTACTTGATGTATTGCACAATAAATACTTCACCAGACACTTGAGGAAAATCACATTGTCTAAGTTCACCTGTGCCACATTCTTGAACATTAATGAAAGAGCAAGTAGCTATTCTATCGTAGTGATATACTTACTGCATTTTATTTAAAAATTGCTTATAAATGGCTAGTCAACAATAAATAACTTCTCAAAGACATAAATGCTAAGTGTTTTCACATGAAGAGCATCGATACAATCAGGGGTGTCCACTTGAATGCCTGTTGCTCCTCATAACTGCTTGAATTGGGTATCGTAGCCTTCTAATTCAGCAACTGGACTAGCCATTTGAAGACACATGGAAACATCGGGATTGCTGCAAGAATCAAACTGCTTCATTAACATCATTCAACTAACCTAGATACAAACAACTGAGTTGAAATTCAGGAAATTTAGTCAGTGTAAACAATGCATGGCCAGCCAATTGTTTCCCAAAAAGAGGACTGAGTTGTCATGTACCTGCCAGTTCAACTCAGATGAGGTCGCTGCATGAAAATTATTTTGTCCCTTTGATCTTACACAGGTTTGCACTATGCACACTGGTATTTGGCTACCAAGGGGTTGAAATCTATACCATTGATTAAATTCTACATTTATGAAAATGATAGTTTTGTAACTGTTATAGAGATGTACAGCATGGAAACAGACCCTTCGGTCCAACACATCCATGCCAACCAGCTATCCTACATTAGTTTAGTCCCATTTGCCAGCATTTGCTCTAAACCTTTCCTATTCATGTACCCATCAAGATACTTTTTAAATGTTGTAATTGTACCAGACTCTATCACTTCCTCTGACAGCTTGTTCCATATATGCACCACCCTTTGCGCGAAATTTTGCCCCTTAGGTCCCTTTTAAATCTTTTCCCTTTCTTTAAAATTATGTTCTTTAGTTTTGGACTCCCATACCCTGGGGAAAAGACCTTGGTTGTTCACCCAATCCATTCCCCTCATGATTTTATAAACATCTATAAAGTCACATCTTACCCTCCAATGCTCCTTGGAAAATAGCCCCAGCCTATTCAACCACTTCCCTATAGTTCAAACCCTCCAACCCTGGCAGTATTCTTGTAAATCTTTGCTAAAACCTTTCAAGTTTCACATCTTTCCTACAGTAACAAGACCAAAATTGAATGGTCAGGGCATTGCCCTTAGAAATGAACATAGAAAATGGCTGTCACCTACTTTTCTGAGTTGAAACATCCACTAGTGTATGCATTTTCTTTCTGCCTAAAAAGAACAGACCTTATGGATTAATATATGTATCTTCACAAGGCTCAACAAGGAATGTGTCTTTAATGGAATGACACTAACCTTCTACCCCTTGCTTATTTCCAATATGTAGATCACATATTTGGTAAATTTGAATCTGTAGCTGTATGTAAGAATTTCTTAATATGTCTTAGTAGGGTCCATCCTGCGCTCAAATTCACCTTTGAAATGGAGCAGTCAAATAAGCTCCCTTTCCTTGTAGTCCGAGTTGAGTAATGGTCCAGGGATTCTTTACCACTGTCCACTGCAAACCAACCTTCATTGGTCTATATATATACACATTAGGCTTCCTCTAGCTCTACGTGCAATGGTCTGACCCTATCAGCAACTATTCAAATATGGTCCAAGCAATTTGTAAACTGTGTAAGCTTGTAGCTGAAATATGGCTCCATCCTGTGGATCGGTGGCTATCCTGATATATATCATTCAAACTCATGAATGGGGCTAATTTTCAGTCCTAAAAAGTCCCAGTCTATGTCAGATAATAAAGTATTCCTTACTTTTGACAAACAGATGAACAACACTGCTCCTGTGCAGTAACAACGTAAGCAGTGTTTGTCACCAACTGTCTGCTGTCATCAAAACAAAGAGATGTTGTGCCTTTCATAGAGGTGAGTGTTGTGGTGTATGACTTTCATGTCCAATGTGACACTAGGTATGTCAGCCCTATGTGCCAAAGACGGGCAAATCATTAGCTGTTCACAACAAGCAAGGTACTGACGAGAACCAACCAGTCTGCATCTACAAAGTTCAAAGTTGTTGGTCCCAAAACAAAATTGCAAAACAAAAACCCTCATTGGATGTGATTCTGCCATTGGATAACTTTGGCTAAATAATTCTATGTATATAAAGAATTATATTGACAATCAATTTAGGATAGTTCAGTTGGGTTCACAGCGTGGCATTTTTTCTTGCAAGTTGTCCTGATAAGAAGAAAGCTTTAACAAAACCTGGTTTTAATTTTTGCAATTCTCAAGTTCTGTATGAATAAGCAACTATGGCAACACTTCAAGATACACTTCATTGCCTGTAAAAAGCTATGTGCTTCTGGACTTATGAAAAGCATTTATAAGTGCAAGTTATTTTTCACAGCGATTGTTTCGGAATTAAAAACTGCATGAAAATATTGTATCTTATTTCAAGGACCACAACATAACCCCTTCGGTGATCAAAAATGCTCTCAACTTTATCTCTTGCATTTCCCACATTTCTGCCCTCACATCCCCTCCACACAACAAAAACAAAGACAGAATCCCCCTTGTCCTCACGTATCACCCCACTAACCTCCAGATTCAACGTATCATTCACGCCACTTCTGCCACCTGCAATCTGACCCCACAACCAAAGATATATTTCCCTCCCCACCCCTATCTGCCTTCTGTAGGGACCGCTCTCTCCATGACTCCCTTGTCTGCTCCACACTCCCCACGAGCCCCACCACCCCCAGCACCTTTCCCTGCAAACTGCAGGAAGTGCTACATCTGCCCCTACACCTTCATCCAAGGAACGAAATAAACCTTTCACATCAGACAGATGTCCACCTGCACATCCATCAATGTGGTCTACTGCATCTGCTGCTCCTGATGTGGCCTCCTCTACGTCGGTGACACCAAGTGGAGGCTGGGAGATCACTTTGTAGAGCACCTGTGCTCTGTTTGCAACAAAGGACAACACCTTCCAGTTGTGAACCATTTTAACTCCCCCTCCCACTCCCTGGACGACATGTCCATCCTGCCTCCTCTAGTGACACAATGACGCCACCTGGAAACTGGAGGAGCAACACTTCATATTCCGCCTTGGGAGCCTACAACCCGATGGCCTCAATGTGGACTTTACTAGTTTCGAAATTTCCCCACCCCCAGCCTCATCCCATGGCCAACCCTCTGACTAATCCCCGCCCCCTTGACCTGACACAACCTGTCCATCTTCACCACCACCTATCTGCTCCTCCCACCTCACTGACCAATCCCCACCACTGCCTACCTGCACTCACCTACCACCATCCCACCTACCTTCCCCAGCCCCACCCCCCCTCTCTATTTATTTCAGAGCTTCCTTCCCCGTCCCCCATTTCTGAAGAAGGGTCTCAACCTGAAATGTCAACTTTCTACTCCCCAGATGCTGTCTGGCCTGCTGTGTTCCTCCAGCTCCAAACTGTGTTATCTGTGACTCCAGCACTGGCAGTTCTTACTATCTTTAAATATAGTAAATCCATTTTCCTTTTCCTCACTCTATTTTCCATTAACTTTGATAGCTTTAGCATTTTGAATTGACTTACTGACAGATTTTTTTTCCTGCCTTTTTGTTTTCGGAGAAACAACTTTGAAATAATTCTCTTACCTGACTCCTCCCTTCCAACTTCTACTTCGAAAATGTGGCTTAAGTACTTCTAGGGCCCATGAAAATATATCAAGACCTCTATCAGCCACTAACCGTCCTGACATGGAAATATATTGTCATTCCATCACTGTTTCTGGATCAAAATTCTGGAATTCCTTCCCAAGGTGATGCCTCAGAAAACTGGAGAATAGCCAATGTTGTTCCTTTTTACTAGAATGGCAACAGAGATAATTCAGGGAATTATAGGCCAATGAGCCTTATGTAAGTGGCAGGGAATTAATTGTAGCAGATTCTTAAGGACAGGATTCATTTGTATTTGGAGAAGAACGGACTTATTCGGAAAAGTCAGCTTGTCTTTATGCAGTGGAGGTCTTGTCTCACAAACTTGATTGAATTTTTTGAGGAAGTGGTGAAGGTGATTGATGAGAGTAAGGCAGTGGATATTATGAACAAACTTTACTAAATAATTTGACAAGGTCACTCGTGGCAGACTGGTCCAGAAGATCAAACTGCATGGAAACCATGTTGAGTTGGCAAGTTGGATACAAAATTGTCTTGGTCATAGAAAACAGAGGGTCACTGGGGAGGAGTGATATTCTGATCAAAGGTCTGTGATCACTAGTGTTCAACAAGATCAGTCTGGGACCTCTGTTATTTGCAAAATGTATAAATGGATGAAAATGTCGGTGATCTGATGAGTAAGTTTACAGAAAATTAGTGGTGTTCTTGATAATGAGGAAGGGCATCAAAAAATGCAGCACGATATAGATCAGCTGGGAAGTTGGGTAGAGAAATGGCAGATGGAATTTTATCCAGCCAAGTGTGAGGTGATACATTTTGGGAGGTCAAATGCAAGAGGAAGATATATTGTAAATAGCTAGACCCTTAGGGGCATTGATATACAGAGGGATCTTGGAATCCAAGTCCATAGCTCCCTGAGAGTGGCAATACAATTGGAAAGGGTGGTAGAGATGTACAGCATGCTTGCTTTCGTCAGTCGGGCTATTAAGTATAAAAGTTGGCAAGACATGTTGCAATTGTATAAAACTCTAGGTAGGCCACATTTGGAGTATTGTGCGCAGTTCTGGTCACCACATTATAGGAAGGATGTGGAGACTTTGGAGATGGTGCAAAAGAGGTTTACTGGTACATTGCCGGGATTGGAGTGCATTAGCTATAAAGAGAGATTGGTCAAACTTGGATTGTTTCCGCTAGAGCATTGGAGGCTGACGGGCGATCCAACAGAGTATATAAAATTATGGGAGGCCTGGATGGGATGGATAGTCAGAGTTGATTTTGCCCAGGCTGGAAATATCAAATACTAGGAAGCATAGGTTTAAGGTGAGAGGAAAAAGCTTAAAGAAGATGGGCAATGGTGAGCCTGTTACTGTGCTATACTGTTCTATGTTCTATGACAGTATGAACTACACTAAATGAACTGCAGTGGTTCAAGAGGGAGCTCACCACCACCTTCTTGAGGGCAATTGGGGATGGGAAATAAATGATGGCCCAGCCACATCCCAGGAAAGAATAAAAAAGAAGCTGGAAAGGTTGGGCCACTGGGGTCATCAGCAATCCAAACAGTTTAACCAGCTTATGGAGTCATAACAGTTCAGGGATTACTCAGCCATTTACTCAAGGAGCAGTTATTAGATGTTCTCAATATAGAACTTCACTGTTTTGAAAGATCCTGTTTCTTCAAATTATGAAATTCATCTTTTCCTCAGCTGTTACAGCTGCATGGTTGACAGAAGTGTTTCCTTGGCATGTTTGCTCATTAATGAAATCAGCTGGACTAGGGAGTTTCCTTGCAGCTTTAGAAGAAACAAGTAATCATGGAGCCAAGTTTTTTTTTATTTGAAGATTAACCATTTAAAGCATGACACTTCAAATTCACAAACATAATCACATAAAAAATGCCCATTGAGTGAGCTCCACTATGCATGGCTAATTGTAGACTTTTATCCCACTTTCCTGTCTGTCCCCCGTATTGCTGATTCCTGAGGGACCAGAAGCCTTGAATATATTCAATGATTGAGCATCTGCAGTCATCTCGGGTAGACAATTCCAAAGATTCACAACCCTATGACTGAAGGAATTTCCCCTAATTTTAGTTATAAATAATCATCCCTTAACCTGTCACTGTTCCCCCGTGTTCTAGATTCCCCTGGCAAATTCTCAGTGTCTATCCTGTCAAGCCCCTTCAGAATCTTGTATATTTCAATTAGGTTACCTCTCATTCTTCTAAACCCCAATGAATATGGACTCAATTTATTCAGCCTCTCATCACAGGACAACCCTCTCAATTCAGGGTCTAAATCCAATGAAATTTTGCTGTACTACCTACAATACAAGTACAGCCATCCTTAACTATGGAGACCACAAATAGACCTAGTATTCTATACAGACTCACCACAAGCTCAACATGCCGTTTGCATGCCCAATTGTTTGCTGTACCTGCATGCTAACTTTCTATGTTCCATGTTTGATTACTCTTGAACATCAACATTTACAAATTTGCTTCTTGGAATGAAACATATTTAGATTTAATACCATTATATAGCATATCAAAATGGTTCATTTTCTTCTGAAATGGTAGGAACTGCCGATGCTGGAGAATCTGAGATAACAAGGTGTAGAGCTGGATGAACACAGCAAGCCAAGTAGCATCAGGAGCAGGAAAGCTGACGTTTCGGGTCTGGACCCTTCCGTCAGCCTTCTTGCTCCTCTGATGCTGCTTGGTCTGGTGTGTTCATCCAGCTCTACACCTTGTTATCTCATTTTCTTCTGATCATGTTTACACCTTTCTTGGCCAAATTAACTTTGATCTGAGGCTAAGGCAACTATTTTGAATTTTTTTTCCTAAGATGTCTAAGATAGATAGTCTTTGTGTTAGAATTGCTGTAATTTCATCAGAGTTATCAATCTCCTAATATGATCACATTGACACAGCACCTTCATGGAGGCATTATCAACATTAGAATGGTCTCAGGAGGTTACACCTACACAGTCTTTACAACATCTTATTATGTAAACTAAAGAGAAACTCAAAAGCCAAATTAGCTTAGCTCAGCTTGGTAGTTGATAAAACTTACTCAACTGTGTAGTAGGCTAGATTTCAAATTTGCAGAGTTTAAAAGCAATTACAAGATGGTAGTCTTACCTCAGAGTTCAGATTATTGCTGGGACTAGAATTTTGTCCATGCACTTTCTTTTGGGAGCAGGGCCTGTGATTCATAAGCTGCCTGCATCCATTGCAAACTCACTGCTACCTTCTCAAATACTTGATGATGGGTTGAGTTCTGCTGGAGCACTTAACCAGGTGCTATGCTGGGTTGAGGAGACCTCATGGTGCAGACAGCTTCCTCATCTGAAGGGTAGTATTGAAAAGAAGTTTGCACTAAATCAGAGGAGGCTCCTGCTGATGATCAGTGCTGCAATTCTAAAGCAATGAGAAATAGAGCACCAGGACAGAGGCAGCAGTTCCACATTCCTGGATGTGATACTGAAGGCCTTAATAATGGTGGCGGACTGAAGGATGAAGGCTATGTTTCATCACATAATAGAGTGGAGGTTAACCTCAAGGACACTGCCAGGAGGAAGTGGGAGCAGGTTGTGAAGGAGATCAAGTTGAAGAGTCCGTCCCCGAGGACCTGGTAGCAGTGCCATAAGAAATCTAATCACCACACATGGACGATCAAGGTTATTGAATATATCTTCAAAGGGCAACACTTAACTGACTGCTCTGCCAAACTAACAATCTTCAATACACAATATCTCCAACACTCATCTATCTTGCTGTCATAGCCCCGGGATCTGCTTCCAGTCCAACCACGGCATCTATGAGGAAGAAAGAAATGAGAAGGGAAATACTAACGACGCAATCCTACTACTTAGCGTGACATCCACAGCCACCCACTCAGATACTGGCACATCATGTACACTGGAGGTTAGGATCTGAGTGTGGCGAGTCACCGAGTGTGAAAGGACTAAAACAAGGCCAGAGGTAACTAATGGGCGAGATCATCGATGACGCCGGGGCAGCAGACAGGATAATGCTGATGAGAATGCAGACTGAGATGTTGGAGCTTTGGCCAGCCTCTGGTCAGTATCAAGGAGCTTGGAAAAATCTAATTCCAAGTTGGCAGGGATAATTAGGCAGAGCCAGCCTTCTCACCAGTGATTGCTTCACCATGTTGCAAACTCAGAAACACTTCTGTTGCTGCCTCCCAATCCATTACATTATCTACTCCCTTGCCATTCATGTGAAGATGCAGCAATGCTCCCTACCAAATCTCATAATTAACCTTTTAAAAACTCTCCACAGCAATTCTCAATGCATTCCAAGAGCAGATGTCATCCTGAATTTCCTGATGTGTGAATTAAATCTCTGCCACTTTAAACAATGCCTGTGCTGGACCCATCTCACAAGTAAACATTTACTCCTTACTGCCTGGTAGGTGAATAAGTAGAATTGTTCATGATTATAAAATTGGTGTCATGATGGGACTTGTTTTTGGTGCAAACAGGAGATGCCTCTGCAAGGGTCTTTCTAAGCATGGGGCACAAGGTTAGCTGTGCTGAGCATATTCGACACAGCTTCCCCAATCAGCTTTGAAAATGTAATTTATTATGAAGTTTCATTAAATTTCATGCTATCAATTCATACTATCATCCAAATTCTTCACTGAGATTGCTCCTTAAATCTAAATGCCTGTTATTGTGCAGATAGAATGCTGGTCAAGAGTAGGATGTAATGGAGCTTTTTTTTTCCAATCTAATGAATGAAGTGATTCATAAATGCTATTTTGTACTTTTCTTACTCTCTTGACACCACATACTGACTGATCAGAAGCCAGGAAAACAAAATGTTCCCAGGCTTCTACCAATATTGTTCCAGGAGTTGCAATCTTATCTCAGTCCCTCCCTATAGGAAAATGCATGCTATTTGCTTATGTTTTATAACCCGCACCCATCGATGACAGAATTAAAATTTGGAAATTGCAGGCATGAGAAGAAATCATGAGGTAGAAACAGCACATAGTTGGATTCATTTGACATGCAGAAAATGGGCAAAACAAGGACCAATTGCAATAATGCCCACATCCAATAGTGTTGGGTTACAAGCACTACGGTGTGTCATACACAGCTGCCCAAGTGCCCCCAGGTATTCATGTGGAACAGATTTTAGACACATTGCTTATGTAAATGAGGAATTTAACTACAGTATCAGGGCCCAAATGTTTCCATAAGACTTTAAGATGTAGGAGCAGAAGTAGGCCTTTCAGTAGTCTGCTATGCCATTCTTGATTCCTGCTGGTTGACATACTTGAAAGCCTCTGTGAGGTCAAGGAAGGCCAGGTATAGAAGTTGCTTCTGCTCTCTGCACTTGTGTTGGAGTAGACAGTCGATGCACAGGAACAACACCCTCTACACATTCTCCTCCAAGCCACACACCATCCTAACTCAGAACTATATTGTAATTCCTTCACTGTTGCTGAGTCAAATCCCTGGATCCCCCTTTCTAACATCTCTGTGGATACACCTGCGAAACATGGACTGCAGTAATGGAAGAAGGCAGTTTCCCAGTGTTATATAAGCCAGTTAGTACCTGAAAGAGTTAACTAACATCACAAGATAAACTCTGCCCATCAGGATATGAAGAATTGTCTCTGGGAGGAGCTAACCAGTTCAGTCTCTAGTGCTAAGCAACATAGCTAAGCAGTAGTGCAAACAAAATAACTTGTGGTCTTCCTGTGGAGTCTCATGTAACCCAGATGTAATGTAATTAGTTCTTAAGTATTTTGCAATAAAACTATTCCATTAAGTATGGCCTGTGCCTATTTTCTGTTGAATATGTCACATGGGTATCCTTCCCTACTTGGTATTGTTAATATAGACCAAAACCAATACCAAGATGGTGGCAGTGTATCTACCCAAATGGTTCAGGCAGAGATGCCCGTTACATTACAAGATGGTATCAGTGGTGAACACTACTGTCTCATATAATATGCTAGCAATGGTGATCTCATGAAAAATATCTTCAGTTCTACAAAACCTTCCAAACCCACACTTACTTCCATCCAGAAGGACAAGAGTAACAGATAGATGAGAACATCACCACCTACAAGTTCCTGTCCAAGCCACTTGCCATACTGACTTGGAAATATATTGCCGTTCCTTCACTGTCACTGGGTCAAAATGCTGGAATTCCCTCCCTAAAGGCATTGTGGGTCAACCTACATCATGTGGACTGCAGTGATTCCAGAAGGCAGCTCAACATCACCTTCTCAAGGGCAACTGGGGACAGGCAATAAATCCTGGCCAACCAGCAATGCCTACGTCCCATGAGTGAATAAAAAACAACCATCAAAGGTGAAGAAAGAAGAAAAAAATTAATTCAGAAAGGTATGAGTGTAGTTAGCAACTTTCGTGAAAGTAGCAGCCAAATGTAAAAAGGCTGCAGAAGCCATGAAAGTGCCAAACCTGTCTCTTAAAACTCAAAACAGCTTGAAGTAATCAAAATATTGAAAATCTTGCAGAGACCATGCCGTTTACAAGAGTTACAAGGGGAAAATTCAAATCATAGACTTGGGATACAGCAGTTGATATCAAATACTTGAAGTAAATTATGTCCCTTGGAGAAAAGGTAAAAACATTTACAATTAATCAAAAATTCAAGATTGAAATGCTGAAAGAAATTTATAATCACTATGTTTAACAGGCAAGCATTGCTATAATCATTTAAAATCATCGGGAAAGGCAGCAAAAAAGACTTTGAGAAAATGGCATTTGTTAGGAAAATAGTTAAAATGGCATATGCTTTGACTAATTAGCATGAAAAACAATTGAAGATTGAAGAAGAGTTTATTGAAAATCTGTGTTTTGAAGACAAAACAAATTTTTATTGTTCAACCAAAATTATTCTTAAAACTGCCATAACAGCACAATGCCATTTGTTTCAATTTAAATGTCACAATTATCTGGAAGAAGGAACAGTAAGGGTGCATAACATACATATTAATTAAAAGAAGATGAAACCCGCTAAGAAAAAAGGAGGAAATTCCTCCATCTTGGGAAGAAATGAAAATCTAGTATTTCCTCATTTTAAAGCAGCAATTTCAATGCTCAATAAAACCTGGAAACACTTTTTCAGCATAAATAGTAGGAAAATTCTGCGGCGTTTATAAGTTTCTCAATTTTAATACACGAACTATTGAACATTTCTGGAAATGAAAATAAGAAGATAGAAGTAAAGAAAAAGCTTCATGAAGATAGCAAAGATTCTTAATGACAAAACTTTATTAGCAATACATCTTAACTATCCAGAAATTAAAGGAAGTTATTTCAAACATTCAAATAAACTTGTTGAAGTAAACCTAACATTTGATACAATTGAAATTAATGCACAAAATTCTGAATTGCAAAACCAGCTGCATTTACATAAAAGTTAAAAGCTCCTGCAACAACTTCCAAGTAACTCATTTAAGCAAGAAAAGCAGCATTGGTTAAACACAGTGACTATGGAGAAAGATATATTTCACACAGATTTAAAATCATAAGTAATTCATACAGGAAATTAAACTGGGCTATAAAGTAGAGATATAGAATTGCTTCAGAAAATTATGAAAACAATCTAGAGAAGAACAAGCAAACACTTCTTTATTCTGTAAATTCAGGAGGAGGCCATGTTTTATCAGATGGTATGCAAGAGAAGAAATAAATACATTTGATAATATTATAAGAACATTTAACAGTTACTTTAAATTGACTATTACTAATGTATTGGAGTGGTCAAAATTTAATAGAAGGTATAAGAATCATGCCCTTCTCAGGACGAATTAGGGGTGGGCAATAAATGTTGGTCTAGCCAGCATAACCCCATTCTGTGATATAATTAAATTAATTTTAAAAAGTTAACTTGGTTTTGGTCAATTGGATCGATGACATTTTATTTTGATGTTTTGATATTTTAAAGTGGTAGAATAAAAGTCATAGTTGAATTATCAATAAGATGAGTACATTATGAAAGGCAGCGTACTCAGCAGATTCTAGTTAGCATAGTAATTTGCTGTTACTTGTATTTTCGAAAATAAAATGTGTATAAATCGCCCTAATCTGGTGCCATTTTAATTACATAAATTATAAAAAGAAATAATGCATACAAAGTTAAGACAAATTTCTTTTTTTTGTTCCATCCACAGCTTCTTGATTTCTTAAGTGGCTATGGCATACTCCTTACTCCGCAGCCACCAAACTATTGCCTAAGGCTGCAACAAAAAGAAGGAAGTACGCTGAAGCAGCCCCCACCATTGCTAATTGGACCCAGAACTCAGACGCTGCTAAAGCCACTTCATCGCCGCTGATACTCCAGCCACTGCCATAGCCAAGAGACTATCCCAACTCTCGAGGACCAGGGCCCATCTCAATTCTGAGGACCGACAGACCATCCAAATTAACTCCTGAGGACCGAGGGATCATCCACTCCGCCGCTGTTGCAGACACCACCAAAGGAAAAGAACCAACCCTGATCCATCGTTGCTGGAGCCGTTGCTCAAGCCGTGACTGCCATGGCCAGGAGGAATGGACCGGATCTGCCGCTCACCAGCTCCCCACAACCCCTCTCCTTTGTTAGTTCCTTACAGAGTGGAATGGAAAATTGACTGGCCCCTCTACATTTTGTCATGTGCATCTAGTTATACCATTAAAATACTGCATCAGCAAAATGCAAAGTATGTAATTTTGTTGAGTCGTGACATAGTTCTACTGCAAAGCTGGATTAAGTACAGTGCGTTACCATGGTAGGTTTCCAATTTATCAAACCATCTAAGGCTCTTTATCAGTTAAGCTTTCTTTCAACAATTTGAAATTATGATCTTAAGCAGACTGATCTCTGGTAAACCTAATCTCATATGTCACAAAGCTAAAATTTATCCTCTAATTATGGTCAATTGCATTAGAAAACTTGTGAAATACCCTTCTTGTGGTGGCAGATATTATATGTTAAGGTTAAACTAAATCCTATATTTTTTATATATCCAGAAGTGTTATCATACAGAACTGAACTTTCTTTTTCCCATCACCAAATCACTGTGGTTTTACTTTCATCTATTAAACAGCACCAGTAAATCACTCATGTTTCCAATTGAATAATTTATGTGCAAAGCCCATTAAGGCAAACTAAATTCTATTTAACCAGTAAAGTGAAATACACACATTTGAAGATCTTAGAATCTGACACTCCTGATTATATTGTTTATTGAACTCCACGGAGACATTAATGACGCATACCTGCATAAACTGCAGTTACTTTGATTCATTTAATTTCTGGACCTTATATCCAAATAGATTCTGTTATGCTAGTTTTTTGTTTTCCTTCTTGTAAAATGCCAATCTGTTTAAGTAGTCTGCACACTGACCTTGACTGTGGGTTTTTAACAGAATAATTTCAGAAGCAGGTGGGAGAGCTGTTCTGGTCTGGTGCATTTATACCATGATTGCTCACAACAACTCAATAGTATTTTATTTAGTTAAATTTTAACAGCTCATAACTCAGTCTCATTCCATGAGTAACTGGCAGAATACTAATGGATTATTTGTAGTGTGTTATAATTCTGTTAGGGACAGTAGATGTTTAAAGATACTGTGTATTCAAACACAGTAATTAACAAATGAACTACACCACAAAATTGCACATTTTAAACAAAATCAACTTTTATTGTAGATAAAAGCAAAGCACTATAAACTTAGCAACTTGTTTGTCATTACATATGCTATGAACTCAGTTTTACTTTTGAACTTGCCGCCAAGAGTTCCGCTACACATACAAGTGTATTGAAGATTCATTCAATTTTAGAACATAGAACATAGAACATAGAACATTACAGCGCAGTACAGCCCCTTCGGCCCTCGATGTTCCGCCGACCTGTGAAACCAATCTGAAGCCCATCTAACCTAAACTATTCCATTATCATCCATATGTTTATCCAATGACCATTTAAATGCCCTTAAAGTGGGCGAGTCTACTATTTTTGCAGGCAGGGCATTCCACGCCGTTACTACTCTCTGAGTAAAGAACCTACCTCTGACATCTGTCTTATATCTATCACCCCTCAATTTAAAGCTATGTCCCCTCGTGCTAGCCATCACCATCCGAGGAAAAAGGCTCCCACTGTCCACCCTATCTAATCCTCTGATCATCTTGTATGTCTCTATCAAGTCACCTCTTAACCTTCTTCTCTCTAACGAAAACAGCCTCAAAACCCTCAGCCTTTCCTCATAAGACCTTCCCTCCATACCAGGCAACATCCTGGTAAATCTCCTCTGCACACTTTCCAATGCTTCCACATCCTTCCTATAATGCGGTGACCAGAACTGTACGCAATACTCCAAGTGCGGCCGCACCAGAGTTTTGTACAGCTGCAATTTTTCTGTTATCCATCAAAGATAAGTAACCTCAATTCACCAAGACGTTTTGTCTGCAGATGCCTACAAAACAAACGAGTCAGAGAACACGGTACAACAGAAGACACTAGCAACGCTACCCTACATCGATAATATATCAGAAACGACTACCAGACTCCTAAGACCGCATGAGATCATGATTGCACACAAACCTACAGCAGCACTGCGCCAAATGTCATCAAAGACTAAAGACCCCATACTGACAGTAAACAAGACCAACGTAATATACAGAATACCATGGAGCGAGTTCAATAAACATTACATTGGACAAACAAGGAGGAAACTGATGACCAGGGTACACGAACACCAGCTGGCAGTAAAAAGACACAACCAATATTCACTTGTCTTGATACACACAGACAACGAGGGCCATCAGTTCAACTGGGACAATGTGACCGTACTGGGATAAGCGAACACCAGACATACAAGAGAATTTCTGGAAGTCTGGTTCTCAACACGGGACTCCATTAACAAACACATAGAAATAGACCCCGTATGCAGACCACTGCTAAAACAACAAAACCGGAAGTAACAAGACCATCACACCAGAGGATCATATAAATCCGGAAGGAAGCAGAATACCTACACTTTGATTAGAGGTCGCACTGATGATGTTGCCTAGAAGGGTAACGAAACATCTGCATGTCACAGAACAACCGGCTCGGTGAGCTAATGAACAAGTGTAAACTCAATCCAGAATTTATTTCTATTCTCGTCAGCATTCCACAGAACAAAATTTATGGGATTGTTCCAATAGATTTTGGCTAGCAACCCTCCAACTGTTCCTTAAAGATTTCACAAAGGTGGACTCCTCAGTTCCTTGTCCTGACTGCTAGCAAACACCTAACTTCCAAACTAACTCTAACCCCAACCCTGTCGCTGACTGCTTTCTGCCACAAGACTCTGTAAAGACCACTTTAGATTTCTTCATCTAGCATCAAACTAGGCAAATCTTCCAGCTCCTTTCCCACCCATTAATTCCAAACTGAGCTAAGAGCCCAATCGCATTTCATGCAGTTTGCAATAAAGTTAATATTTCCTTTGTTTAAAGTGCAAGCCTGACTAACATTCACTTTTTAAAATTTATTTTTTGTGGGATGTGGGTGTCGCTGGCTGGCCAGCATTTATTGACTGTCCCTAGTTGCCCTTGAGGAGTTGGTGATGAGCTGCTTTCTTGAACCGCTGTGGTCCATCTGTAATGACCCATGATGCCCGTAGGGAGGTACTTCCAGGATTTTGATGCAGCAACAGAGAAGGAATGGTGATATATTTCCAAGTCAGGATGATGAGTGGCTTGGAGGGGATCTTGAAGGTGGTGGCATTCCCATGTATCTTCTGCCCTTGTCCTTCTAGATGAAAATGGCCGTGGGTTTCGAAGATGCTGTCAGAAGATCTTTGATGAACTTCTGCAGTGCATCTTGTAGATAGTATACACTGCTACTACTGAGTGCCAGTGGTTGAGGGAGTGGATTCTTGTGGATGTGGTGCCAATCAAGTGGGCTGCTCTGTCCTGACTGGTGTCAAACTTCTTGAGTGTTGTTGGGGCTGCACCTCTCCAGGAAGTGGGGATTAGTCCATCACACACCTCACTTGTGCCTTGTAGATGATGAACAGGCTCTGGGGAGTCAAGAGGTGAATCACTCTCTGCAGTATTCCTAGCCTCTGAACTGGTCTTGTAACCACTGAGTTTACATGGTGAGTCCAGTTGAGATTCTGATCAATGATAACACCCAGGATGATGAATGGTGGATTCAGTGATGGCAGTACCATTGAATGTCAAGGGACAGTGGTTAGATTGTCTCTTATTGGCAATGCTAATAGCCTGGCATTGTTTGGCATGAATGTTACTTGCCACTTGTCAGCCCAAGCCCGGACATTGTCCAGATCTTCTTTGATTTGGACTGTTTCAGTATCTGAGGGTCGCGAATGGTGCTGAACATTGTACAATCATTGGCGAACAACCCCACTTCTGACCTCATGATGGAGGGAAGGTCATTGATGAAGATGGTTGGGCCCAGGACACCTAAAGAACTCCTGCAGAGTTGTCCTGGAGCTGAGCTGACTGAACTCCAACAACCACAGCCATTTTTTGTGGGCCAGGTATGATTCCAACCACCGGAGAGCTTGCCCCCTGATACCCATTGCTTCCAGTTTTGCTAGGGCTCCTTGATAATTCACTCACTCGAATGCAGGTTTGTTGTCAAAGGTTTTCACTCTCACTTCACTTCCTTTGCGTCATAACTCAGTAAGCTGTGGCCTACACTAAACCAAACCAAGCCTTCTGTGAGTAACACCCAGCTAAATGACAACATTGGATGCTTTGGGATGTTCTCATACAGAAATTTAATCTGATTATTTTACCTTCAGCACAGTCCTTTGATTCTGCAACCCACATGAATAATTTATATTGCAATTAGAGTTTATGACCCTTTAGGCAGAATCTTACTTTTTCTGGCTAAGTTCGAGTTGCGTTGAGGTTTTTTTGACTTTTTTTGCCTCGTGGCCTGGCCAGTTTTCTCACCTTACTTTACTAAGCTTGCTTCAGTGATTACTGACCAAAACCTTATGGTGTCTCTCATGTCTGATTTATGGCCCGTCTGCCCATGTGCCATTCTCAGAACAACTTGCCGCTCACTGGATATCTGCCTGAAATCCAGCCTCCCTGGTGCCTGCTTTTAAGATGCCGCAGTGCACCCAGGTGAGTATGAGCATTCTGAAGCTGCCAGAGACCTGCAGCCAGCTCAGCCCCAGGCAAGAGATGACCCTATGGTTACAGCAGCAGTAATTTCATCCAAATGCACAGGGGTGGATAGCAGTGGCAGACAAGCATAACGGGCACAATGAGCTTCATTGCCCAGAAGCTGCATTAGTGCAGTAAATCCTGTGATATTCTGTCTGTCTTCATGGAAAACCAGACCCAGCACCCGCAGTGTCCTGGCTAGAAACCACCCAGGGGCCTGAGTCTGGTTCCACATCCACTGGGTGTCTCCTGGCATTACTCTGCTTCCTTCTGAGGACAAAGCTTTTGGATTGGTGTCAAATTCCCCCTTCCCCTGTCTCTCCACCTGCACCCTGCCTTCCCCCCTCCTCTCAACCCTTGCAGGTTCAAGCCAAGGAGAATCACCTTGCCTCTCATGGGAAGACCTTCGACATGTCTGGCCTGTTCAGATACAAGTGCCCCAGGGTTTCTCCGCCAAGCCAGTAGGGCCACAGGGTCCACATCAGATCAGGCTCCCACCACCCCATCTGTGGTAACAGAGAGTGTACAGAATCGTAATGTGACGGAGAGAAAGAAGAAACTGTATTGAGGACAATTTGGTGACACGGTTGAAGAAGACTTCTTTGGAAATTATGTACATAAATGTGGGTAGCCTTAACTTCCTCTCTGCTTTCATCTGCTTTCTCTCTGTGTAGGCGGTCAATGCATTTCCATGCCAACCAGCAGCATGGCCACACATGAGGGGTGGAATGGATGGAGGTCTGCACAGACAGCCTCCTTCGCCATCTGCAAACCGGGGAGGAGGGGTGATCAACATGAACACATGTTACTGGGTGCTGCTGAGCCCTTAGGCCCTGGTGATTTAACACCCCTAACATCCGAAACCCCCTTGCACAAAGGAATAGCTGTGAGAGTTTTGTTCAGCAGTGGCTGAGCCAGGGAACTGCCATGTCCAGTGAGGGTCAATGCTGCAGGATGGTCAGGAAGTAAACAGCCTATGGCCTATACCTTTCATGGGCCTGTGACCAATGCTGTTTCCCCTTAAGAGCCCTATGTGCGGTTATTGATGCAGCCTCCTCCTTCACAGACTGAGTCACTTCACCCAGCCAATCTAAGTGTGGCAGCAGCTATTTGCTTCCAATTACACACTTTCAATTCCAGCACAATGGAAAGTGAGAATGAGCATTCCCTCTGCCAGCCCTTCCAATCTCAGCCTGACTGAGTCACCAGATAGCCACGTCCTATTCCTAGTAGCCCATCCTGTCAAGCCCATAGGGTTCATAGTTCCCAGTGTCCTCACCCAACCCATCTACACTGACCTCTGCCTACCCTTCCCTTTCCACCCAGCTTCTGGCATTTAAGTTGCACATAGAGTCGTCATTCTCTGCTAACCGCCCCCTTGAAGCCAGGGTGTTTCTGACCGTGGATGGCCTACACCGCCTGTCCCCTCACCTGCATTACACTGTTCCCAACCTTCTGCTGCCTCCTTCATAATTGTACTGCACCCTCAGCCAAGGACTTCAGCCCCAGTCCAAAAGAATAAACTGCTGAACTTCAGCAACATGGCTATGGCCTAATAACCCACAGGCTAATCCTCAATCTCTGCAGACAGATGTTCAAATCTCAGAATGGCAGCTGATGGATTTTGAATTCAATTATTAAAAAAAGTAATTAATCATGAATTGAAATGTAAGTAAACATGACCATGAAACTATATCAGTTATAATAAAATCCCATCTGGTTCACTAATATTCTTCAGGGAAGGGAAGTGTACCTGGTCTGGGCTACATGTGACTCCAGACCTACAGCAATGAGGTTGACTCTAAAATGCCCTCTGAAATGGCCTAGCAAGCCATTCAGTGAAGCAATGCAATATAGAAAAGTCAAAAAGGTACAATATCCCGGAACTCCTTTCCAGCACCATGGGTCTGCAGCAGTTCAAGAAGGTGGTGCAGAACAAGAGAAATTTGGGATGAACAACAAATACTTGCTTTGCTAGAGACACCCTCATCCCATAAAAGAATTCGTAAAAGTTTAAGGTGTCATCAGAGTACACGAGTTCAATTGTTCAGAGCTTTTTCAACATCAATCATAGAGCATAGATCCACAATAGAAAGATGTGGATCTTTCTACATGTAGCACTTTAAGCTTGTCTGTAACTCTTCACTATGCACTCCTTGCTACCATTCATGCTTTTTTCCACTTTTAACAAAATTTCTTACCTGCCCCCAAGGTTCAGCTTGAATCCCTGTCAGTTTTATCTTTATGTACAGAACTTTATTAAATGCTTTTTGGAAATCAATGCACACAACAATCCAGGTTTTTCAAACCACAAAATAGATGTTGACATATGTCCTCTTGTACACTTAAAGAAAACTAAGTTCGAGTTCTAACATGAAGATTGCCAGATCCTTTTCCAGTAAACAGGGTGTAGTGAATTGATTCAGTGCCAGGCATTGAAAAAGCTCTGTCGTGCCTCACCACACTCCCCAGAGCTAACAGAATTGTGCAGGTGGTTTACTTTCCAGGAAATAAGGACAAATGTTTGCTCCTTTTGTCAGATGATACCTTCAGGACTGCATGCCATTCTGGTCACTGACGCACAAGGGATCCATTCAACAATTGGGGAAGCACACAGAACAGCCACAAGGCTAATTTCCTAATGTCATATTTCTTGGATTTAAAGAATAACTGGAGAAATTTGGGGCTGAAATTGGTGTCAGACTGTAGTGTAAAATGGGCAGTGGCAAATTGGTGGTCCTTTCTACATTCTGTCTGATATTGCACTCTTTCTGGTATAAATTTAGCCACATTCAGTAATAAAAGATACTTTCTGGTTAAGGTGCTAAATTAACTGAATTTCATTTAATTTATCATTGAACTGATTAAATTACCAAAAGAGTAGTGGTATGATAATTACATTGCATTCAGCATTTATGCTCAAAGGTGGTTAAACAGGAGGCATCAAAGATTAGTTTATGAATTATCAATTAATTGTTTGTGTTAAGGAAGTAAACGTGTAATTGGGTTGGTTTTATTATTGCAACTCAAGTTGATTATTAGAAAAGAGTGAAGTCCTTTTTAAACACTGGAAACATCTGATCTCACTTATGGGAATTGACATTTAACTGATTTACAGGGTGATAAGAATTTCTGGCACTTCACAGCTAAGAATCAACCTTGTTCCAATTGGCTGTATACACAATTTCACACAGTCACAAGCATTTTACCATTATCATTCAGTATTCTCATTGTCAGTTCTACAGCAGTGTCAAGTTCAGTCTGAAGCAGCCCTTCACACAAATATAAGAATACCAAGATTTGTTTTCAAACCCTGTGGAATGCTTCTGGGCGGGATGCTCTTCGGAAGGGTTGAAGCAGACTCAATGGGCCGATGACCTCCGTCTGCTCTGTAGGATCCTATGATTGTATGAATGATCTTTTAACTTGTCCCCTGAAGACTGTCCATTCCCATTTTCCAGTTGTCTTTGAGTCAGGCAGTCAGCACACCCCTCAGAAAAAAACAGACACTTAAGGAATATGTGGAAGAGATATTCGATAACACAGTTTGGATCTTAACATGATTTTTATCTCAATAATCACTGTCATTATTATTTCCTCAACTTGTTCATAAATTGCAAACAGTGTACGAGACAGCCATGGATTTCCAGGTCTCCTGAGCTGTGACAGGACATGATGCTCACAATCAGGGATTGGAAATGGGCAGTTGATGGGTCAACTAGCCTAATTCTGCTCCTATACCCTGTGGTCTCATGAACATTGCATTTTCAATAAATTTGGTTTGACTGATCATGATAATTCTAAAAATATTGTTTTCACTAATGCCCATATATTACCTCACTCAAGCATCCAATGCATTATATCACACCTTTCATGAACTCAATGCATTTTCAAAGGACTGTATAGTCAACTACTCCTGTAAGGTAGTCACGAGGGAACAATTAACTATCAAGCCTCAAACTTACCAGGTCAATTTGGTACTTTTGTGATTCTGTCCTGACAAGTGGAAGACTAAAAACCTCAACAAAAGGTCTGTTTTATTTCAGCAATATCCATTGAAAAATTGAGGATTAGGAATGGGTCAGGATTTAAAGATCAGGAAGGAAGTTATATTGATCTATTGAGGTGGAGCAGATGTGAGAAATGGCGGTAACTGGTGGCAGGTTGGGTGAGAGGCAGTGATCAGTCATTTAAAATGCACTCTGGAAGAATGCTGTCATTCTTTCTCCACATTCAGGTCTCTTACTTATGTTCTTGGTTGGGAAAAGTTGTTGTCACCTAGGTTTGGTTTCTTAGATTATAGCCGAAATAGAAGTGACCTGTTTCTAATGTGGGTAAAGGACACATTTTTATCTTCATCTACTATCCACCACTTCTGACTGGAAACATGTACACACTTCCTGCCTATCAAACTGGTTCCTTGGTTACCAAGCAACAAAAACGGGCCAATTTATAGACAGACGTTTTTGGGTAATAGCCTCTCCGTTACGTTGTAAATCAATAAGATAATCAAGATAATTCTATGACAACCACTCTAATTGTACACATGTATTTTAGATGTAATAAATGGTTATTTTCTTACACATAAGCTAGCAAGGAAACTTGGACTAATCAGCTACTACTGTCGTTTTCATTGGTATTCCAATGATAGCAAATTTGTAGGCTTCCTGAAGAAGGGTCTAGGCCCGAAACGTCAGCCTTCCTGCTCCTCTGATGCTGCTTGGCCTGCTGTGTTCATCCAGCTCTACACCTTGTTATCTCATATTCTCCAGCATCTGCAGTTCCTACTATCTCTGAATAGGTTTTGCTACATATGGGCAAGGACTGCTTTTCATCTGAGGGACTGCAAATTAACCTGAACTCTGTGAAATCATCAGCAAATAGCCCTATTTCTGACTTCTTAAAGTAGGGAATGTTATTAGTAAAGCAGTTGAAGATTATTGATCCAGTAATGCTGCCCTGAGGAGTTGAAAAATGGACCAGACTCAATGGGCTGAATGGCCTACTCTCACTCCTATTTCCCATGTTTCCACATTCCTCTCAGCAAGGTGCAAGGGCTTGGGTCTCCAAAAATTGCATCTACATTAGTGTTAAATATGTCACCAGGGACTGGACAGCTATCCCAACCTCTCATTGACTTCAATTTTACTAAGGTCCTTTTATAGAATAATCATAGAGTAAATTATGGCATTGAGTAATTTATGACATTTATGACCTGCCCATCAAATCTGTGCTGGCTCTCTGCAAAACACTGCAGTCAATTCTATTTGCTCGCTCAATCCCAGTAGCTCTGCAAATTTATTTCTTTCAAATGTCCATCATATTTCCTTCTGAAATAGTTCTTTCTGCTTCCACCAGTCTCGTGGGCAGAGAGTTCCAGGTCATTACCACTGACTGCATTACAAAAATCTTTTAATATTCCCCATGCATTTCTTCCCCATGGGAATATAAAGAAGATTTTTGTCATGCAGTGAGTTGCAATTTAAATCTGTGTGCCCTAGTCATTGTGCATCAGCTAATAGGAACAGATTTTCATTGTCTACCTTATCTAAGACTATGTTTAACTTGTACACCTTTGATCAAATCTCCCCTCAATCTCCAAAGAGAACAACACTAGCTTTTCCAACCTAACCCCATAACTAATATTTCTCATCTCTGGAACCATTGTGGTAAATCTCCTCTCAAAAACTAGAGTTGCCAATCCTCCCAGGACATTGAGAGTATACCAGAATCAGGATTGATTGCCCAGTGGCCAAATAAAGCGTTCCAGGAGATTTTAAAACAGTATTTTAAATGTTGTGACTTTTGCCAACACTGCAGTTTGTCTGTAACAAATGACTGGTGCCAGAAGTTTTGTTCTTCGTTCTTAGAGAAATTGTGAATAAAAGCTGTTTGTCCCAAACTCTGTGTCATCCAGGATCACACTCCTGGGATTAAGCTGGCAGCTGGTTGGGCAATGCACTCCACAGCAGACAGGTAGCTGCCAGAGACCCCGGGGAGTCACCTTAGCTATGCTCAGGTCAACGACCCTGCAGGCTGTCTGTGTACTCAATGAGACAGCCAAGCACTGAGTGGGGAGTGCCGCACTGCCTGATACACAACGGCCAGAGGAAGGATGCCAAAGCTGCTCATTCCCCCTTCAAACAACTCCTCCATTCCTCTAACAATGCAGGTTAGTCGGAAAAATTGCATTACTTTGAAAAACTAAGTATTCGTTCCCGACCCTTTCACTGAAAACTCATCATAGCTAATGTGTAATGATTTTTCTTTTAAAATAGGATTTCTCAGTGACCCTTTTTATTTGCGAAATCCCAGTGGAGAGTTTGTTCAATCAGAGCAGGGTCTGAGGAGAGTTGAATTCCCAATTTGGAGGCACTGAACAGTCAAGAAGGTAGACATGCGCTGCACTACCTCAATGTTACACTTACAGCATGTTTAAGCACTTTACAGGTCAAACACACTGTATATCCTACAAACAAATGGCCATGTCAGAAAGTCAAAGGGGATCATAACACCATAAAAGATAGGGCAGAAGTAGGCTATACAGGCCATCGAGTCTGCTCTGCCATTCACTGAGAACAAGTTTATCCAATAATCCTCAACTCCACTTTCCTGCCATTTTCCCATAGCCCTTGATTCCCTTACCGATTAAAAATCTGTCTCTTTCAGCATGGAATATACTTCATGACCAACCTCAACTGCCCTCTGTGGTAATGAATTCCTTAGATTCACAACTCACTGATAGAAGAAATTCCTCTATCTCTATCTGAAAAGTGGAACTCCTTCTTCTGAGATCAAAATGAAATATTCACTCCTAGTTAGCCACTCTAAGATTAAGACATGCTCTATCAACTGTGCTTGTTAGGCCTGGAGCTAATGGTCCTTAATGGGGTCAAGGGTTACTATGGTCAGTCAGGGAATAACGCAGCAGTCAGCCAAGGGGCTCCTCAAATTCCAGTCCAGGAATTTGACCATGGTCAGTCAAGCACTTAGTCCTACCAGAGTATAGAGTTCTGTATCCTTGAAGTGCAGAACTGGGCTTTGCTCAGTCCTGTAAATCAAATCCAGAGATTTCAGGTAGATAGGCAGAGTGCCTTGCAGACAACAGTTCAGAGTTATGCAATGCTCAGTCTGCTGTCCTGCCCGGTCATTCCAGGGGTTAGTGCAGTAATGATCAAGGGGCTGATCAGGGAGATGTAGAGAGTCCAATGGAAAATGGTCAAATCAAGTCGGGGGATGAGCTTCATTGGATTTGGTCACTGAAGGAATGATTACAGCAAAAGGAGGCAATTGGAGAAAGAAGAGTGGGATCTCATACAGCGTAGAAGGGAGCTCCAGGAGGGGTTTTACATGGCCTCCACATGAAGAAGGTTTTTGCGCCAACAAGGACACAGCAATTCACAAAGTCATGGGCTCTGGAAGTAAACTGGGAACATTAAAGGTTATAATGGATGGAATGAAATGAGAGGAATGTTGAAAGGTCATCAGGGCCACAGTGACAGCAATACAAAAGGGAACATGAAGGATGGGGAAGATTCATCTGTGGTCTCAGGCAGAGCTTGCAAGTTGCTCACAAGAACATGAAATTGAAATATTTTCATCTTGTGCAATAATGTTTCAAAATGGCTATGACTGCATGCAGGGTAGATGGAGTATGTTGCTGGTTCTTTAATGGAATAGTGAAAAGTTGTTTAGATTTGAGACCCTCTTCAGGAGAATTGCATTAAGCATGCTTTCACTGATACAGTAATGCCATCCATCAAGCATCAATTTGCAGTTCATCTGCAGATCATCCATTGTCCATGGACATTAAAAATTACATCCCCAAGCAATCATGAGCATTATATTGTTTGCACTAAGTCCTCCATGCCATTTCAGATGGGCAACTATAATTGGACTCCAATTTAAAAATGTCACCTGGGCTTGGCATTTCTGAAGTATATTCCATGACTATCATTGGAAGACAATGCTTTGCAACTGCCACATTCCCAGGTTGAATTGGAAGAATGCAAGATATGTGATCCGTGATGTGCAAGCTTGCCTTATCAATGCTGGGGTGAAAGTGCTATCATGGTGGGTTACTACCAGAATTCTATTCCCAGTGCAGCATCAACACTTTTTGCAACATACAATTGTTTATTTGGATACATCAGTGCTCCTTATCAAGTCAGAAATTGTGATTGATGTGAGGACTTAGGAGTACTGCTAATGAAACTTTTTTCTCTTTCTGACATTCCCAACAGATTCTTTGCTGTGATATCTGACATGGACATTTCTGGAGCTGGAGTCCTTGTGATGCCGCTTCAAATATGAAGACAACGCAGAAGGAGAGAGCAATTACAACATTTTCAGCACGCTCAGAAGAAACAGTAACCTCCAGTGGCTGCTGCCCAAGCAGATCCAACAATGAGGTGGAACAAATGATGATACCCAAATCTACTAGAGAAGGAACAAAACTTGATGTACCCTTGGGTAATAAGACAGGACAAGTGACAGAAGTGATAGTAAGGGAACACTTTGGGTCTAGTCATCATAATTCTATGTGTTCTAAAATGGTTATGGAAAAGGATGAGCCTTCCATAAAAATTAATTTTTTAATTGGAGGCAAATTTTAATGGCATGCGACAGAACTTACAAAAGTGGATTGGAGTAGACTGTTCGTAGGTAAAGTGACGTCTGATAAGTGAGAGGCTTTCAAAAGTGTGATAACGAGAGTTCAGTGTCACCGTGTTCCTGTTAGAGTGAAAAGGAAGGCCGGCAGAATTAGAAAACAATGGATGAATAAAAAATATTGAGGTTCTTGTCAAGAATAAAAAAGAATCATATATTAGATATAGACAACTGGGTTCAAATGAATCTCATGGACAGTATAAAGCGTGTAAGAGCACTCTTAAGAGGGAGATCAGGAAGGCAAAGAGAGGATATGAGATAGCCTTGGCAAATAAGGTTAAGGTTAATCCAAAGAGATTCTACAAGTATTTTAAGAGCAAGAGAGCAACTAGAGAAAGAGTAAGGCCCCTTAAAGATCAAAGAGGTCATCTTTGTGTTGAACCTCAGGAGATGGAAAAGATATTAAATGAATATTTCACATTAGTTTTAACTGTGGCAAAAGAAGTGGAGGCTAGAGAATGCAGGGAAATAAATATTGATGTTTTGAAAACAGGTCACATTACATAGAGGAAACACTGGAGGTCTTAGAAAATATAAAGGTGGATAAATCTCTGGGACATGATCTAACGTATCCCAGGACTTTGTGGGAAGTTAGGGGGGATGATGTGGGGCCCCTTGCAGAAATACTTGCATCATCTAATACAGTGGGTGATGTGCCGGATGACTGGAGAATGGTTAATGTTGTGCCTTTGTTTAAGAAGTGATGTAAAGAGAAGCGTGGGTGCTAATGACTAATGAATCTGACATTGGTGGGTAAGTTTTTGGAAGTGATTCTGAAAGATAAGATTTATATGCATTTGGATAGGCACGAAATGATTAGGTATAGTCAGCATGGTTTTGTGTGAGGGAAATTGTGTCTCATAAACTTGATTGAGTTTTTTGAGGAAGTAACCAAGAAGATTGATATGTGCAAAGCAGTAAATATTTTTTACTTGGACTTTAGTAAAGCCTTTGACAAGGTTCCACATGGTAGACTAGTGAGTAAAGTTAGATCACAATGGGATTGAGGGTGAGCTTGCCAATTGGATACATGGCTTAACGGCAGGACACAGAGAGTAAAGGTAGAGAATTGCTTTTTGGACTGGAGGCCTGTGACCAGCGGTGTTCCATAAAGATCAGTGCTGGGTGCTGAATATAGAAGGTGTGATTAGTAAGTTTGTGGATGACACCAAGATTGGTGGTATAATTGACAGTGAAGAATGTTATCTAAGATTACAAAGAGATCTTGATCAATTGAGACAATGGGCTTAACAGTAACAGATGGAGTTTAACTTGGATAAATGCAAGGTAGTGCATTTTGGTAAAATGAACAAATGGCAGGATTTATGCAATTAAAAGTAGGGCCTTGGATAGTATTGCAGAACACAGAGACCTACGGGTTCAGGTTCTTTGAAGTATGCGTCACATATAGATAGGGTGTAGTAGGGTGTAGTAGCATGCTTGCCTTCTTGCTCCAAACTTTGAGAATAGGAGTTGGGACGTCATGTTGAGGTTGTACAGGATGTTGATGAGGCATTTCTGGAGGACTGTGTCCGGTTCTGGTCACACTGTCATGGGAAGAATATTATTAAGCTGGAGGTCTGCACTGGCTATCCTGAGAGCTGCAATAATGCTTACCTACTGGAAAATTCATAGGCTCCTACCTCTTTCCAAGGTCTTTGTGCCATACAGGGATGGCTGAGAGTTAAGAGGTTAAGGGAATTCATGGAGTTAACCCCTCCAAACAAGATTCCTGACATGTTTACAAAACCTTCAGCCTAACACAGAATAACAATACAGCACCGCTCACACTTCATCCATGCCCATAGTAGAACAGACCATAGGCCTCAAGATAAGATTTCAATGCCTACATCCCTATTGTGAAGCCTTACAGTATATCCCAGAAAGGATACCCCATATCATTGTGCCATGCAGTTCTCTTCATAAATGAAGCCAACAAAAAGAGGATGTTCTGGATGCAGAACAGCAATCTTCTGAGGATGAAGATGAGGATCAGAACATTGACCAGGAGGGACAACCAAGAAAGCATAACAGAACAATGCATTACTGAAACCCAGGTGCTATAGAAAACTAATTGAAACCCACTTCTAGGATGAGTGAGCTCAGTTTGGTTTCCTTTAAGTGTTTTCCTTTCTGTTGCTTATGTGGCAAGCATCCCCTGCTTCCTGGACATGTGGAGCTTGTTATTGTTGTGGTCATGCCTTTCTAGATTGTGTTCCTGAGTCTAGTTGAGATAGAGTGGAAGTTGCTGAATAAATGGTCTCATTACCCATTTGACTGTACGCTTCATAACTTGAACTGATCCCACTTTCAAGGACCTACACATTGCATATCCTGCTGACCATTAGGGAAAATGCAGCAAACAGTGAGACAAGGAACTAACACTGCATGGGGCTATGGTTAGGTCACTCTTAAATCTTCAGTGTGTTTTATAGTGAAATCTCTCATGATAAGCATCCTGAGGAATCTCCTTTTGAACCTCCCATTCATTGGCCAGCTCTGGGACTAAAGGGCCCAGATCATATTGAGAGTATCCTGCCCAGATGCTGATTCCTCTTTCTTGACTGGAACATCTGCAGGCTTCAGGATCACAGGCAGTGTGAATGTGAAGAGGTCGGGGACCTTTATGGCTCCCGCTCACAATGGGTGCAAGCTGGCACCACCCTGTCACCTGAGAGGAAGAGATACCTGGAATGAGGTCAAAGATCCTTACCTTGCCACTAATGATGAGCACCTATGACTGCAGTGATGGAATGCAGCTCCAGATGCATATCCAGCAGAAGCTGAGAGTGTTGGGTCTCCAAGGTGGTCACCAACCTCTCCACAGAGACAGCCAGACACATACATGCCAAAACCTACCCCATACTAATAATGTTGGTGTACTCCTTCATCCTTTGATTTAGTTTATTAGCTGCACTGCCTGCTGTTTCGGTACATTTTGACAAATTCTTCAATAGCCAAGACCATGGGATCATCCTCTACATGGGACTAAGCAGTCATCTGGTCTCCAGTTGTCTTCTGAGTGCCAAAGGCACGAAGGCGTTTCTTCCTTGACCAGCTGCTGAGTGGAGAGGATAAAGCATTGTCCTCCTGTCCACCACCCTGTCCACCACGACCTCCAGCTAACAGCTTTCCTTTCAGCACATATGTCCCTATTTGTAATTGTTGATTAATACAGCGTAAGGGCCAGTTCCTGGCTTGCCGGAAGAGGTGTGCAACTGGGCTTTATATATGAAGCTAGTGGCATAAACCTGAGAAGATCCAAGTGACAAAGAGCCTTTTTGCTTCTCCTGTTGCATGGTTTCACATGAAGAACCAGAATGCATAATTAATAAGGTGAAAAGCAGACAATTGCATGAGAAAAACTGCTGTAACCTATAGTGGATGGGTGTCGTGAATCTCACTTGACAAAACACTTTAACTCAAACGGTAAAATTCAGCTCAATGTGCTTTGGCTGAGTTCAGTTGGCGAAATTGTTTTGTGCTGTAAACTCAAATAGTATCTTGTATTTTTAAACTAGGAAGGAAGTTAGATGCTGTAATTGTAAATGAAGGTTATTTGTCTCCCTGCTGTGTTAATAATTAAATGTGGACCTTGGGCTGCCCTTCTTCTTGAAAGTGTTGCTATGACAACAGTTGGGGGTTATGGCCTCCACTGAGCATTGAAAGAAGCAAGTCCAAGATCACAAAGCACATTCCTTCACTTGTGGATTTACAAGTGTTGTCAAAGGGATAGTTGGTGTGAGACATGAGATAATGCAGTTCACAAACCGATTTAGGCTGACTAGAAACAACTAAACATTGCAAAAGGTAAGTGAAGTATTCTTTTGTCTGAATCTGCTTTCACAGGTTTTAGGTGTTAATGCTTTTTTTTGCATTTATTACTGTTATTTTTGTTTTTATTCATAGTCAACAATTCAGCGTTAAAAATGAGAAAGTGTTTATTTGGAAAAAAAGGAGTGTTTAAATGGGTTTCGTTACATGTAAATAGAGGAATTGCTTATTAGTACAGCAAATTCATTATTTATGTGTTTCATGTTACATAACAAATGCTAAATGTGTCATCAGAGATTCTAAGCGAAAAGAAGTCCTTCTGGGATAATAAAATGAGTGTAAAGTCAGGGCAAGCAGGTTCCTTCTTGGCTCAATAATGCTCCAGATTTTGGGAACATTCTCAGTTCACTGAAGTTGTTTGAACACATTGTGTAGTCCAGATGGCTTGGCTCATCATGGAGATGCAATGTGTTACCCTCAGTTTCCATATTTGTAACTATTTTAATATTTAACTATTTGCTTAACAAACAAGTGAAAAGATTGGTTCTAAGAGTGCACCACGGCATTGTTTTCCATTCACCATCTTGCTCAGTAATTTCCAACAAAATAGTGTTCTTTGTATCTTGTTCTGATTAACATTTGTATATAGATGGGTTTAACAGATGATTGCTGTAAATTCATAGCAACCGGCATCCTTACTCCATTCCCAGGAATTCCTGGGACAATTTCAACAAACAAACACATTCACAGCAATGAATTCTGATCTGTAGTAAAATTTTGAGAGAACTGGACTGAATGAGGTTCGCTTACAGAAGTCACTCTCAACCTGGAAACCAGCTCCTGGGTGCATTGAAACATTAACTGGAGATTTCAGAGATAGTAGGAACTGCCAATGCTGGAGATTCTGAGCCAACAAGGTGTGGAGCTGGATGAACACAGCAGGCCAGGCAGCATCAGAGGAGCAGGAAAGCTGATTTTTTGGGTCTGGACCCTTCTTCAGAAACTGGAGATTTCAGGCTTGCTGCCGAACTCATGAAACTTAAGATGTCAAACTCAATCTTTTTAATTCATTGTCATCAAATCATTACGGCACATAAAGGGAACATTTAGCCCATCAAATTCTGTGATCTCCTTGACTTATAGAAAAGATAGGCAAAATGGGAAAGGAGTTTGGGCAAATCTAATAATAAAAGATGAGATAAATCTACAATATATTAAGATAAACAGATAGGGGAGATGGACAAAACCTATTTCCATTGGTTTGGGTATCCAGGAGCAGAGGACACAGTGTGAAATGTGGAGCAATTATAACCTTTCAGAAGTGTGTCATGGACAAGAGGGAGTGACGAATTGAATTGATTTTAATTTTCTTATTTTTCTTTTCCCTCAAAAATATGCATTGGTGTGCATCCTCAAGCCATGTTTGTGAAATCCAGTTTAAATTAATAGGGCAGACATTAATAGTTAAGGCGAGTTAGGTCACATATCAGCTATGATCTCATTAAATTGTTCAATGGACTTGAGTGGTTAAATGACCTATTCTTGTTTGTATATCCCCATGGTAGCAGAGAGAAAGGATCTTAGCTCTGAAGATCAAGATGTAGAATTAATACACATAAAGCTAAGAAACGAAAAGGAGTAGAAAACTCCAGGAGGAGTAGTTTTGTAGAATTCCTAACAATAGTCATAACTTTGGACAAAGTGAAAATCAGTTGAAGAAATGACGAGTGCAATGCAATTATCGTAAGGTTCTTTAAGTTTCGTTCAGACTGGGTAAGCAAAATTGGCAAAGGTAGCTTGAAGGACTAGAGCATGTCTTTCATCTGAGGCAGTTTGCTAGACCATATGTTGATGAACAATTTAGGAATCCGGCTATTTTCAATTGAGCATGATATAAATAAATATGGATAATTAGTAAACACATAGAATCCTGAAAGTGCAAAAAGAAGCCATTCGGCACATCAATTCTGCACCAATCCTCCAAGGAACATCCCATTCCAGACCCAACCCCTCACCCTATCGCCATAATCCCACATTTATCACCTACCCTGCATATCTTTTGACACTATAGGGCAATTTTGCATGGCCAATCCACCTAACCTGCACATATTTAGACTTACAGTAAAACAAATTCTGGGGAGGATGATACATTGGAATTTGATACTAAGTTTGAGAGTGATGTAGCTAAGTCTGAAAATAAAGGGTCGTCTGGATACAAAGATTTGTTTTGGTATGTTAATGGTAACAGTTAGGGCCAAACATTCACACTCGAGCAGGTGCACAGAGTTAGAAATTTCCCAATCCCAGAAACCCAGCCCAGGAGAAACATCCTCAAGCGGCACAATTTTCATTCTAACTGGATTCCAACTGAACTGCTACCCCGGAAATAGTGCAAAGGCAACTACAAAGGCTGCTGAGTGCTAAAGTGAGCTGGTTAAAAGGCCACTTCAGTTATAATAAAAACAGTAAGGCCCATTAGCACTCATCCTTCTTGCCCCCTTATAACCTCCACACTCCTTATGCTTCACTCATACCAATTCAGGCTGCCTCATGTCTCCTACACACTCACATGAACTCTCAAACTCTCTATGCTAACTCCCCACTCAAGGCTATCCACATGGTCTATGTCAGTGCGTCACACCGCTTCATAAGCCTTTATGTCCCCATTCCCACTTAGTGTCAACTCACACCGACTCGTTATTCCTCCCTCATGCCCATGGTCCTTTATAGGACCTGTGCCAGTTTAGTACCAAATTATACCAGTCCATATCACCCCATCTACCATACTTTATCATTGTATAATCTGTTGCAACTCACTCAGCATACATCATAGGCAGACCATACTGAGAAGCATGCTGAGTTGAAATAAAACAAAGTTCTAAGTATCTATTACAGGCTTCACTGTATTATAAAAACACTCTCATTGACAACAGCCCATTCAATAAATTTAAAACTTTCAAGTACTTAATCCAGATGAAAAAAATCTTGTATTTGTAGTCCCATATCAAAGGCAGGTATTTCTTCCTATAATTACTTGGATCTGTCAATCAAGCTGTGAACAACCAGACCCCTTTCTGTTCACAGTGATAATGGTTGTGGAAACAGTCAAGCAGTGTGAGTTATATAATGATAGCTCCTTTGATTTATGTCAACAAAAACCTGTTGAATTGGCAAGCACCATTTTCTCTCAATTACAGCCTTTTTGCTTCAAAAGTTAAAAAGTTTGGGATTTAAATGTTTTGACAGCTCAACAGTTCCACAGACCTTATCTACAGTTTATTTACATTTATGTCTATTTTTAACAATTCGGAAGAGGTATCAATCCTCTTTAAAAGAGTACCTGATCTCTCCAAAAAATCTGTGACAGGTTTACAAACAATTTGCAGAAAATTAGGCCTTTGCACTTTTTTTGAGATAGGACGATTTTCCTCTGCAAGCCAGCTTTATTTTTATCTGGCCTAGGAATGCCTAGCGCAGAATATAGCGCAGGTAAGGTTTCTTGTTTGAATGGGAGATTAAGATGGATTTCTTTTCACACAATATTTTCATCTGGTGGTGTGAGTGTTTGGAAGCCCATTAAAAGCACATCAGGTTTGAAAGCTTGTGAAGACAATGAATATCTCTGAGGATCTGAGAACATTCTGAAAAGCAAGTGCTTGCACACCTTCACTCTGTCTGGAGACTCTATAATGAGGGGTCATGATCTCAGAAGAGATGACCAACCATTTAGGATGAAGATGAGATCAGAGAGATGTGGATCTTTGGAATTCTTTACTGTAGAAGGCTATGGATGGTTTGACTTTGAGTGTGTACAATATATTTTGGAACAATAAGAGAATTAAGGGATCTAGGACAGGGTGGGAAAGTAGAGTTGATGTAAATGTTCAGCCAGGACTCAGTGCAGCACCGAGGGAGTGCAGCACTTTAACAAGTTCATTTTTCAGATGAGATGCACCACTGAGCCTTCATCCGCCCTCTCAGGTTGAGATAAAGATTCCCATGGCACTATTTTGAAGGCTAATCCTGGATTCTTGGTCAAAATTTTATCTCTTAATCAACACCACAGAAATAGACCAACTAATCTTCACCAGTTATGCCAACCTAATTTTTGCAAATTGGTAGCTACATTTCCTGTGTTACGACAAAGTCGACACTTCAAAGGTATTTCAGAAGTTGTCAAACACTTTGAGATATCTGGTGGTGAATATTGCTAAATAAATGCAAGCTTTTCTTTCTTTCTAACCCTATTGAATGAATGACCAGGCTTGAGAAGCTGTCTAACCTAATCTTTATTTTTTATGTTCCTAAGTGAAATCATCATTTCAGATTTCCTATGCTCTGCAGAGTTGCACCATCAGTTACCATAGTTCCTTAAAGTGCAAGAAATTTAAATGATCCGTTTTAATCTTTGCACAGGTTGCAACGAATTCTTCACTGCTGACCTTCGGGCTCTGAAACAAACCATCAATCAATGAATGCTCAAACAGATTAGGAAATATTTTGCTTGGTGATACTGGTAGGCTGTCTCATTAAAGTAAAGGATTTGCATAGTTTCCACGCTAGCTTGACAACATTAAGGTCAACAATCAAACAATTAGAACTGGATATGGCAGAACGAACCCAACAGTTTACCACGAGTGGGTGTAGAGCTAAGAGCCTGCTTCCACTAACTGTTTAAATCAAGACTAGGGTTCTCACCTCAAACTAAATGGTGGAGTAGACCCCTGATATCAACACTAGGGGTGCATTTTCTTATCTTAGTACAACCCCTCTGTTTGCAGTTGTCAGCCTGGTTGATGTGGAGGAATGCATGAGAAACTTGTTCAAATGTGCACCAGATTAGTTATGAAATTTAAAGATTTCAGAAAATATTTTCACCTTCTGAAAAGGTCAGTTACAACCTGTTCTTAAGTAATTCTGGATCACAATCACATATCTTTATTTCTTTTGTTGTTTTGTTAAATGCCTCTTTACAGTATCTTCCAAATGTTTGTTTCTGCATTACTAAATCATCCATCTCAGTCACAGCAGCAACTCCTCTCAGATGACACTTATTCAATGCCGAGGGGTTTTTAATCTGCATATTTTCTTGGCCAAGAATATTGTGCGCGTGTCATTTCTATGGCAACTCTGTCATTCCATTGTCCATAGCATCTTTACAATACTTTCTTTTAAAATATAAAACCAATGTAAAACAAAAGTATTTGTAGGAGTGGACTGGCCAAAACTGTAACATTTATGTGTACAAACATGACAAAGTTTCTTTATCAAATTATTCCCACCTTTTTGAGGAGGTTGAATTTGTTAAAGTTGACAGAACTTTTGATGTTTAGCATATAAAAAGTAAACTGAGGGCTCTTGTGGTGCAGTGGTAATATCCTTACCTCTGAGCCTGGAGGCCCAGGTTTAAGTCCAACCTGCTCCAGAGGTGTGTAATAACATCTATGAGCAGGTTGACTAAAAATACCTATAAAAGGTAAACTTGTTTAAAATTTTCATGTTGCAATAGGAGACTAGATATTAACAATGCAATTGCATTCACCTTGCAACGATTGTTTAAATTTGCTGACTATTTGGGGGATCCAGCCTTGAACAGAACAGGATTACAGAAAGGCTTTAAAATTGGGTCCCATCTAGTCCCACTGCACTTCCTGAAAATGCCGCTCTAGGAGCACAGCATCTCAGGATTTGCCAGTTGAAGCATTGTGGTAGCAGTTTTTGCAGTGAGCTGTCTGCCAGCAAAACAGAGAAAGTAGGCTGAAGAGTTATTGATGCTCTTGAGGTAGACCATATGTATTCCAAGCTTCACTGATAGTTCTCCATATAAACTTGAAAGTTAGTGCAGCCATCAAAAACTGTGCAAGTGGTAGTAAGGAAATCCTGAATCCAAAAAACCATTAGCTTCCTTCCTATTATATTATTTTCCTATCCTTTATTGCTTAATTACCAGCATTACACTCCCTTACACAAAATATGGACACATTCTTTCAAATGGAAAGTAAATTATCTATTAACAGGAAATCATTAACATTGTTAATTTTCTGCAATATTTTAGGAGAATGCTGGGAACTTTTAAAATAGACACTAAAGGCGATCCAGTTTTTGTCCCACTGATAAAGGACCACAGAAAGCTGCACAGATAATTTATTTTTGTAAATGTTAATTGCAGATTATAAGGATTGCTCTTAATGTCCCCCTCTCACTTTCACAGAAGGTTGGCATCACTGGCTAGGCCAGCATTTATTGCCCATCCCTAGCTGTCCTTGAGAAGGTAGTAGTGAGCTGCCTTCTTGAAACACTGTAGTCTAAAGTGATTCTTGTACACCAACAGTGCTGTTATGGAGGGAGGAAATTCCAAGATTTTGACCCAGTGATGTTTCTTCAAAGAAGTTCCAATTCGGGATGGTGTGTCACTTGGAGAGGAACTTGCAGGTGAGAGTGTTCCCTTGCACCTGCTGCCCTTGTCCATCTAGGTGATGGTGATAAACACCGAACGAACTGCAGGTGCTGTAAATCAGAAGCAAAAACAGAAGTTGTTGGAAAATCTCCTGAGGACCAGAGCTCACTGGACCCAAAACACTAACTCTGATTTCTCTTCACAGATGCTTCCAGACCTGCTGAGTTTTTCCAGCAACTTCTGTTTTTGTAGGTGGTGATTATGGATTTAGAAGGAACTGTCTCATGAATGAGGATAAGCAAGAACAAGGATACTATTTTCAATAATTACTGATAATGCCCTATCAGCGGCCATTAACAGAAGCAGAGGTCCCTGCAGCTACTAGGTACACAGAATTACAGAATTGTTACGGCAGAAGCAGGCTATTCAGCCCATCATGTCTACATCTGATCTCCCAATGAGCAGCTCACTTAGTGTCATTCTCATGTCTTCATCCAATAATCTTGCATATTGTTCCTTTTAAAATATAACTATGGCACCTTAAAGCAGTACTCAGTTTGGCTGAAGATGAAGAACATGTCTATAGAACTTAGAACAGTACAGAACAGGAACAGGCCCTTTCACCCACCATGCCTGTTCCCACATGATGCCATTCTAAACAAATCCCATCTGCCTGCACATGGTCCATATCCATCTATTTCCTGCCTGTTCTTGTGTCTGTCCGAATGCCTCTTAAATGTTGCTATCGTATCTGCTACTACCACCTCTCCTGGCAGCACATTCTAGGCATCTACCACCATCTGCGTAGAAAACTTGCCTTGCACATCTCCTTTAAACTTTCCCCCTTTAAACTCACACTGCTAGACACACCTTATAGTGGAGCTACATCAGTTCCTTGAAGGTCAATTGTTAATAAGATAAGCATACCAGATGAGAGGGAATGAAAGTTCAAGATTAAGGCAGAATTCGGCCAGAGAGATTGCATAAAAAGAGATATCACTTCAGAAGCTCCAGGGAAACCAAAGATAATTACGAGAGAGTTGCAGTGGGAGAGAGATCCCCTGAGGTTTGTCCGGAGGGAGGAAGGTAACTTCTTACCTCAGGGGATCTCTCTCCCACAGCAACTCTCTCGTAATCTCTTCGGATCCATCTTCTATCCGCCTCCCCCTCTCTCCCTATTTATTTCAGAACCCCCTTCCCCTCCCCCATTTCTGATGAAGGGTCCAGGCCCGAAACGTCAGCCTTCCTGCTCCTATGATGCTGCTTGGCCTGCTGTGTTCATCCAGCTCTACACCTTGTTATCTCAAATTTTCCAGCATCTGCAGTTCCTACTATCTCT
>NC_063342.1:21746211-21845337 GCF_021869965.1 Rhincodon typus | reverse complement strand
CTGAAGAAGTTACCCTCCTCCCTCCGGACAAACCTCAGGGGATCTCTCTCCCACTGCAACTCTCTCGTAATCTTTTCGGATCCATCTTCTATCCGCCTCCCCCTCTCTCCCTATTTATTTCAGAACCCCCTTCCCCTCCCCCATTTCTGATGAAGGGTCTAGGCCCAAAACGTCAGCCTTCCTGCTCCTCTGATGCTGCTTGGCCTGCTGTGTTCATCCAGCTCTACACCTTGTTATCTCAGATTTTCCAGCATCTGCGGTTCCTACTATCTCTCCCAAACCAAAGATAATGTTCTTTTATCCAGAATTTAGCTCAGAAGGTTCCATCTTATATCAGATCAACTCATTCTAGAAAGTATGTTAACCAGATTACACTGAAAATGTGACTCTACCAACATTCTACAACATAGTCTTTGAATCTCTTTAATGAATATTATTTTATTACACTTTACTGTGCTGTCACGTCCTATAAGCCAACCAGCCAGAAACTCTCTAGGCAAAATTAAAATTTATCAACCTACTTTATGTCATATGTCTTTTCCCATGGCTCTCTGCTTTATTGTTGTTGTATTGGGTGTAATTTTGAACTCAAGGTAAATTTTCGAGTTAAGTATTAAGCTAATAGCCTAGATAAGAAATCCCACCAGAATAAGTTCTGAAATTTATTGAATGATTTTAGTAATTTGTGGGCTGCAAGATCATTGTAAATGAACAAATCGTTCTATAATGTATCTTTAAGTTAGGCCTTCTCAAAATGCCAGTCCTACAAAATGTACCTGATCCTTACAGCATGAAGCATTTTGGATCCATCCCACTAGCCTCTAAATATATTCTGAATAACATTTAATGCTATGCAAAACTAAAACACTACAGATGTTAAAAATCTGAAATAGAAAGAGAAAATGTTGAAAACACTCTGCAGGACTGGCAGCATCACTGAATAGAGAAACTGAGTTAATTAACTCAATGTAAGTGGATGGGTTTCAAAGAGCTAAATTCTTGCTTAATGGTCAAGACTTCTGTTTTTTCTCTGTGCAGATTCCACAAGAATATCCAGCATTTTCCATTTTCCATTTGTTACAACAGTAATGAGAAGGTGTGGATACTGACCACTTATTGTTGAGGTAGAGAGCTACCACTAATTCTTTTTCCTCTGCTTGCCTAGTAGTTTTCTAATCATCTGAGGTGAAAAGTAAACCACAGATAAGTCTCAGCTGAAGTGATTCTTACCTTAGTTAACATGATGTAGTTTATTATTTTTCATTTTTGTCATCTATATCATTTTACTATACTTGGCTACTGGACTTTCAATTAATAAGTTGTCGATTTCTCTGGAAGAAGAATGAAAAAAGCACTTTACCTCGATAGTGAAATTTCAGAACTCTGAGATATAGCAGCATCCAGGTGTCCTAGTGCATGTATCACAAAAGGTTAGCATGCAGTAAGTAATTATGAAAGCTGGTAGAATATTATTGTTTATTAATTGCCAATATATTTGGGAAGAAGTGGCAGGCAGAGGGAATGGAATTACAGTGACAAGAACAGTATACTGGACATGCAGACCTTCCCCAGAAGACAGCAGTATACAAATACAGCCAGTGGGTGGTGAGCAAGGTCAGAGTCACACACATGACCAGCGGGACTTAGGAACATATCGAAAGGAAGATGGCACACTTAAAGCATCATATTGTTTGCTCTTCATGCACTCCTTATCCACTGGTAGGCTGAAAGTTTCCAAGTTGCAGATAAAGCCCAGGCTAGAAAACTGGTCTCAGGACAGACTGGTTGCTCGGTTCAATGATACTCATCAAACAGTGCTCAAGGATGTGACATCTGTGCTCTTCTAGCTGTCTGGAATATTCCCAGCAACTCAACTGAGATCCAACATTTAAGAAGAGCAGCAATTCAGGTATGAGGAATTATAAACATGTTAGTTTGACTTAAGTTATAGGCAATTTTAAAATGATCGTGTGATATTCACTATGACCTGATTGAAAGTGAATTAATAAGTTGGCTTCTGGAAAAACAACGTCCTGCCACATTGATCCCGTTGAACTTATCAGAGTGGCAGTTGTAAGAAGCCTGGAAAGTAGACATCACAATTTCCATTTTACACAGTTCACGTTGATCAACATTCCTTAGCAGGCACATGCGATACAAGGATTAACTATTTTGTGTATGGATAGAGGGAGTCTCAGGACTGTTTGAAGTCCCTTTCACAAAATTGGACATGTATGCTGCAGATGATTACCTTCAATAACTGTGTATTTTAAAATAAGTATCTAGCCCTGATGCAAGATATCAGGGATAAACTGGTATCCCTTAGACCCAGATTTGCTCGGACATAAATGATAGGAAACACAGTATATCTCAGTTTTGTGATATTTTATGACAATAATGGACATTTTCCTTTATTTGCATAGTATCATAATATATGGCCGTATTATTCACCAACTGCTAGTTTCCATGTCATTTTTGATGGATGTAAAAAGTGACAAGGACCGCTGTGTGATTGGTTCCTACCATATTCAGCCATGTAAAAGGCATCCTTGATCACTTTTAGATACCTAAAGAATGCTGAAGTAGACCAACAGGATTTGTCAACCCACCATTATGGACAAACCACTATAGGAAGAATTCATTTTTCAGAAACTTACGAAGTTTTGCAGCTTCTTGAGGCGAGATGCATTTTGAAAAGAATGCTCTTTACAACAGTGAAGGATGTGATATACCCTAATAAGCAATCCCTTGTACTGTTGGTGCTAAGAGAAAAGGTCTAAATTAAAATGCAATGCAGAAAAAGCAGTGCAGATGCAAATCAAATGCATCGAAGGAAGGGAAAACAGCTAGGATAAACACCCGCCAAATCACTTATTAAACAATTTTAAGAATAACAGGAAGTGCTTTCTGCTGCCTCTGCATTGTTTGACTTTCTTTTATAAGTGTTCAGGCACATGATGGTGCCCAAAACCAAAAGGCGTAAGATGACTACAATTCATTCCTATTTTGGTCATTCAGGCTTGGTCCATGAAGTTATCAGGGTCCTGTCTTCCCTCTACACTGCCAGGAATCCCCATGCAGCAGGTCCACATCAATTCTGAACTGCATGGCCTCAGCTCTTGAATTTCTTCCTACACATAACAGCAGATTTCTCACCCCAGTTTTCACAATTATTATTGGGAGGACAACAGAGAAGATTCTAAAATCGGTAAAGAGAAACAAATTAGTTTTAGGACAAGCTCAGTTGGAAAATTTAACTTCCATGAACAGTTGGTTTAGAGATTTATCAACCTTTATTCAGGTTTTAGCTTTTCTTAAAAAAAAAATGCTCTTTTCTATTCTTCTCATGTCAGAACCTTCTGTCCATCCAAGTCATCATTCAGGTGACCTGCTTCTAAACCATTGTCCATGTCAGTTTTCAGGTGTCTCTCTCCCATTGTGCCATTCCAACAAATACAGTCTTGAACAGGAAATCCCACAGCATTGCAAAGATTGATGTAAGTTCTTTCTAATTAAAATTGAAATAATCCTTTAAGCAAAAATCTTACTCCAGTTTTGAATGGCATAAAGTAATTGATCATACTGCACATGATCTGTGCATTTATATTGACTGATAATGCTGCCAAATTTAGATTTCCAATAAAGTACTTGCTCCTTCCAAAGGTTCTGTGTAAGTTTAAGCAACACCAGACTTTGTGAAGAGTTAAACCACAGGAAATTTTGGCTGAATGACTACATGGAAAATAAAGAGGGAAATGAAAGAGGCAAATGTTATTAATAGACAGTTAAGTATAAGACATTAGAAGCACAAAGGCAGCTCTGTCTCTGTAGTTGTGCTGTGATGGACACCCAATCTCTGGGTGACTACAAATTAAATAAAATAGCATTAAATGTTATTGGCATCATCAACCGTCAGGTCACTGACCTGTTCTTAGCCAGACTGGCATGCAGAACAGTATGCTGGTAATCTGCCTCAAGGAAAGACGACTTGGCAAGACCAGTTTCATTTTGGAGAGCATTCAGACAACAGACCGACCCTGACTGAAAGGCAGGATATCAGGCAACTTTCTAACTAATAAAGCCATACCCAAGAAAGAAGTAAACAAAACTGTGAAATTATTAATGTTGATGTTTTGGTTTTCTCTTGATCAATTCAGCAAGAAACACAGACTGCTGCATGCTAGGCATCAAAAGAATTTCCTTTCAAAATTCTCCAACACATGCAGAAGAGGAAATGCTTACAGTGCTGTGCAGATTAAGCAAACGTAGCCATCTAAACATCTGAAACTGGCCAATGTAAGATTCAAATAAAAATAAGTACATGCCACATCAGCTCAGGCCACAAATAAGAGTCCTGATTAATTATTGTTTTGCTTTTGATGAGGCGATTTCAAAAGGTTCTGCTAAAGAGTACTGACAGTACCAACTCTACAGCTGCCAATGTAGGAGAAAAAATGGCATCTATATCTCTAATGCCTACCTCCTGTCGAGCCTGCGCTGAATGTCATGTGCTTAAGAGCCATGACGGTTAGTGAGGTAGGGCTGGATGCATTCATGCATGTGCCAAAAGTATACAAAGTGGGAGTATCATGACATCAGTCAGCATCAAAGGCCAACCTGTTGTTTTGACCTTGCCACTCTAGTTGTTGCATACTCTTAAACATTCACAGCTGAACATCCAATTAGCATCCCATCCCATCCAGTATTATTTTTCCTATTGTCATCCAAATGGCTGTTTAGCTGCTTATTACTTTCTAATTGCTCTTATTCAGTTTGTGGAAGCACTGACTGTTTGGAAGCATCTGCAGAAAAAATCTGCAGGAAGTACTGTTGTATGTTTGGAAGTATCATTTGCCAAAGCACTGAGTAAACCACATACTCCAAATCACAGGGGCTACAGTTGTGAAAATCTTAGTCTGCAGCAACAAAAGAAGATGGAGAAGAGGCAGCAAAGAAGAGGAGTTGCTCAGGGACAGGGAGGAAGAGGGAGAGAAGGGCCCTACGGATGATACCTCAGTCACATAGAGTCTTCGGGGAGTGCCCAGCGAGCCAGGAGAGGTGTGTTCAATGGTTGTGATTCAAGGGAGTAGTCACAGAATTTTTGTATAAATTTGGAACCAGACCTACAGCTTCAGAGCGGGGAGAGATTAACAGTGTCAGAGGTCATCAAAGCGATATGCAGGCTGGATGAGGCGACATAGCAAACATCTTACAGTTCACTGACCAACACTGCATCTGGGAAGCAGAGGGATCACATATGAAAGAGGAAAAGGAGGAGAGAGGGAAAAGGGGGAAAAGGAGAAGTAGGAAGATAATGAAGAGAAGGATGCAAAGGAAAAGAAGGAAAAAGAAGGGAGATGAAGAGGGGAAGGACGAAAAGGAGGAAGACAAGGGAATAAAGAAGGAAGGGAAAGGAGGCAAAGGAAGGGAGAAAGAAGATGCATTCACATTCTGGAAGGTCTGTCTATGTATATATCTTCAGAGTCCAATTTCCTGAAAACCTTACCATCTCCCTGTGACAGACCATTACAATATCATCTCAGCCCCAATTCTGAAAGAAAAGCAACTATTAAATGCCAATTTTATCAAACAAAACACATGAATACTCAATTCTCCACCTGTGTCATTTTGGTCTTGTGGAAGCCTTCTCTGGTCTAGTGTTCCTATGCAGTGCTATCTCAGAGACTCCAACAAGGCTGGTAGCAGAAGGTTGCTGAGTTTCGAATAAGAACATTTCACAAAACGTTTCCAGGATATGCTGCAGTTGCACTAAGTCTTGAAGATACTGATTTGGATTTGTTGTGAATATCTAGTTTATGTTCATGCATTTTAGTATACAGTTTCTAATTTTAGGAATTAAAACTTAACAGTAGAGAATGCAATTGAAGTCTAGTGTAATTAAAAGCTTGATGTCATGTTGCTTTAAGAGGAAAGACATGTTCATTTCATAGAATCATTCAGAACAGATTATTTGTGTTGGGAATTATATCTAAATTAGCTTAAAGCTTTCAATGAACTCTGAAAGGCTACAAAGCCCATTTATGTCACCAGGCCAAAGAGTAAATTGTAAGTGAGGGATACTTAACCTTATATGTAATTCCGGCTCCAGAGCAATATGATTGACTCTTAACTGCCCTTTAAAGTGACCCGTTCATTTAAACAGGCAATTAGGAATGGACATCAAATGCTGGTCTTGCCCACATCCCCTGAATTAATAATCAAAAAATTGGCAAAACCCCTAAGTCAGATGAACCCAGCAGCAAGCAAAACCTTGGGGCAGGCAAACTTCAGCAGTAAGCAAAACAGACAAAATGTGGGGCAGAATTTCCCAGTGATGGGTGGAATCTCAGGGCAGACAGAACCTAGCATCAAAGAAAACCAGCAGGAGTCAGGGCATACAGGCACAGTGCCAAGGACAACCCATAAGCAATGACACCAGCTAAGACCAGCCCCAAGCAATAACAGCATAAAGCACAAGAAGCAGCCCTATACACAATAAATGACTGACTCCCGACAAAATGCACTGTAAAGTGAATCCATTATGGGAAATACCCTAGCCCCTTAACAACCAATTCCCGCCCCCCACCTCGAAATTATCCAATCCACTCTGCCGCATGGACGGCTCAGGCCAGGCCAAGTAAGGATGTTATGACAAAATCAGGCTTCATCCAAGAGAATAGAAATCTTTTAGAAGCTCTAAAGACCAACAGAGTTTATTGTCAGTGTGAGCAGCAGATTCAGTGATCCTCAATGGTATCAGCAACATTGACAGTCACTCCAGTTCTCCCACCATCCATGGGGTCAGCACATCCAACCATGCCTGCCCCACACTGGCTAGCTCCTGCTACTGCTGCTGTGATCTATTATGGGCATCCATGACGTGCAAAAGAAGGGGAAATATTTCAGTGCGCCACCACAGTTAACTAGCAGGCAACTTGTGAAAGCTGTAAGATGTGAGTGCGTTGGTTTCAGCAGTGTTTACTGAGGAAAGGTGATGTAATGTTAAGTTTCAGTTATGGTTAGTATTGACTGTAGGTTGGCTGTGGTGAATAAAGCAGTTTGCAAGTTAATTGATGGAGTTGGTAAGCTATGAGATGTATTATATGGTTAACCACGCACTCTGACCACCAATATGAGAACGTTGAACTTCTGCTGATACTGCATCCAGGATCCTGGTACTAAAATGCTGGCTGAGACCACATTAACCCTGCTCAGAATTTCTCTGAAGGTCCTCCTGGCTCCTGATGAAAGAGGGCCTCTTTAATCAGCCCATCTCCAGGGCAAAATCCAAGAAGCTTGGAACATACTGTCCACCCTGTTGTTCCATTTCCGTGGCTTCCTTCATGATATCAACCTGTCTTCAAGCAGTTTTAGTCCCTGCTGCAGTCAAATGCACTTTGCCTTTCAGGCAGTTCTTCCCAAGCTATTTCTCACTGTAACCATATTTTGAGGCTGAGGATGGGATTCGGGAGTGGGGTGCTGTGGGCCTATAATAGTGGGAGCACAATTAGAGCCCCATCCTTCACTTTGGAAAGCCCTGTTGTAAGGGATATGGTCTGAGTTTGGGTAGAATAGGCCCAATGTAAATGGTATTAGCTTCACATGAACCTGAGCCCCATACTGTACCATGCAGCCACTCAATCATGTATTCGATACTGGGCCGCATACCATAAATCATTACAATCAATTTGTGAACTGCCCGCATCACTTTGAACACACGTGGGTTAACAATGTACTTCAGAATCTCTGCACCAGATTTCAAAGGATATCTCAATAGCACAAGTTGTTGATCAACAAATTGAGATCAACAATTGCCAGGGAATATGCATTCACAAACAATTACCAGACAGCTTAAGCTCCATTTCTCTGCTGGTGGACCTCACACTGTTCTACAATAAATTAGTGAAAATTCCTAGAGGATTTTACAAGAGATGAGAGGCATGGGATGGGGTGACGGGGGCGGTTGTGTTGTGGGGAGGTATCGACAGTGACCAGAGGTTTAAGCAGGTTGGTGAAGGCGACAGATGTTAACAAGAAGGAATTTGAAGCTTTCCAAAGTTATGAATTGTCATAGGATGAAGCTTGGAGAAAGAGGATATTCTCATTCACAGGGTCATGATGGCACATGGCATCAATCAGTGGAAACTGGAAAGCCTTGTGAACTCCCATCTGAGTCAGCATAACTTAAATAATCTCTTAGTCCTTGCAACTGAGGCATTTGAAGTATGGCAATTTACACCAGGACACTCAAAGAAACACCAAAAGTTCTATTATAATTATAGTGAATCATTAATGAAATCAGAGGAACCAGTAACTTTTCTGCTTTTGCTTTCAATTAGGAATGAAGATAAATTCTGAGTTCCTTATAAATGTAAGTGCTGTCAGAGCAAAACAAGACATGGCTGTTTCATTTTGATAAAAAACAGTTTTCTTTTTATCAGTGAGCTTTCTCATTCCCATCTATGCCCTATTCATCAGGGTCAAAGATTTGATGTGTACATTTGGTAGGGTCACTGCGCAACGTTGCTTCGCTTTTTTTAAATTCGTCCATGGCTAGCATTTATTGCCCAGAAGACAGTTAAAAGTTAACCACATTGCTGTGGGTCTGGAATTGCATATGGACCAGACCAGGGAAGGACAGATTTCCTTCCTTAAAGGATATTAGTGAACCTGATGGGATTTTCCAACATTTGACAGAGGTTACATAATCGCCATTAGACAGGCTTTTAGTTCAGAATTTTATCAGATTCAAATTTCACAATCTGTCATGGTAAGATTCAAGCTCATATCCCCAGAACATAAGCCATAAGCATTCACTCCCTCCACCACTGATGATCAGTAGCAGCTTAACAGTGTGTATTATCTAAAACAATACTCTGCAGAAATTCACCAAAGATCGTCAGACAGCACCTTCCAAACCCATGACCACTTCCATCTAGAAGGAAAAGGGCAGAAGATGAATGGAAGCACCACTACCTGCAAGTTCTTCTTCAATTATGTTAGCAGTGGTGATCTCATGAAAAAAATCTTCAGTTCTACAAGTCCTTCCAAACCCATGGTTACTGCCATCTGGAAGGACAAGGGTAGCAGATAGATGGGAACACCACCACCTATAAGTTCCCCTCCAAGCCACTCACCATCCTAACTTAGAAAAATATCACTGTCTTCACTGCCGCTGGGTCAAAATCCTGGAATTCCCTCCCTAACACTGAGTCAACTTACAGCACATAGGCTGCAGTGTTCAAAAGAGAGCTTCATCATCACCTTCTCAAGGACAGTTAGGGACAGGCAATAAATGTCAGGCCAGCCAGCGACACCCACATCCGACGAGGAAATTTTAAAAAGCTAGGGGTTTGGAATATTATTTCAATGATATGATTCCTCTCAACAAGATTCCAAACATTTTTAGATACTGTGATAACACACTACACTTCCCAGAATGCTTTTATCAAATAATCTTTATAAACATGTCATAAGCATACACAAAGATACTGCACCAACACTAGCAATACCACTGGAGTTCTGAACCGTTTAAAATGTCCATGGCATTGGCTGTTTAACAAAATACCATCACGTTATTTCAAATTTCCAAAATTTCCATGTTCAATATTTGACCTGTGCCATTTTTGTGTGTCCTTTGGTTTCAAGCAGGCCCATAAAAGTTAGGCAGAACCATATATTTAGAGAATTCATTAATCGCAGCTATAGGATAATGAATATATGTCTGAGAGTGTGGTAGAAGAACCAGGTTATTGCAAGTTTTATCCCCAGCATCTATATGCATTAGCTCTCATATTATGCTAGCTGGCTTTATTTCCAGGACAACAGGTTCATTTAATATGATTGTTTTCAAAGTTAACTCAGTATGTGTTGAAAGTTGATGCCTTAACTTGTTTTCATTTTAAAATCCAATTATGTCTAAAAAGGTTTTTATTCTCAATAGCTTTCCACTGAAATGGCCAAGGCTTAAAAGCAAATTTTGGCATGTTCAGAGTAAGTTTTGCTTTAAATCACAGAATTACAGAATTGTTACTGCACAAAAATAAATCTTTCAGCCTATTGTATCTGCACAAGTTCTCTAAATGAACAGTTCACCTAGTGCCATTCTCCCACTTTCTCCCTGTCATCCTGCACATTCCTCCTTTTTAAACTAAGAGTCTAATTCTGTTTTGAATGTTTCAGTTGAACCTACCTGTAGTCTATTCCAGACATTAATCATTTGCTGCATGAAACAGTTTTTTTTTTCCATCTCACTTTTGCGACTTTTGTCAATTCTTTTAAATCTGTGCCTTCTTGTTCTTGATTCTTTCATGAGTTTCTCACCATCTATTCTGTCCAGATCCCTCATGGTTTTGAGTTTGTCGATCAAATACACTCTCGATATTCGCTTGTCTAAGAAAATCAACTCCAGCTTCTCTAATCTACATTCATAACTGAAGTTCCACATCACTGGAATCATTCTCATATATCTTTTCTTCACTCTCTCTAATTTTTTCATCCCCTTGCTAATGGGCAGTGCCAGAACTGTACACAATACTGCAGCTGCTTTTATATCTTTAGAAATACAGAAATTCACTGGAAGCTGAAATGTGTTGACTTGAATGGGTAAGCTCCCATTTCTTTCAACGCCTCTTCCAATCTTTCCCTCCTCCCTTCACCAGTTCTCACTCCTGGCTTTCGTCAACCCCTGAATCCTACTGTACTGCTTTCCCCAGCCCCTACTTCTGAGATCCAACTGTTAAATGTCCTATCCTCCATTTCCCATCACCCTCCCAAGCCCCATTTGCTTGCCTTGCGCAAGGTTCCACTCCCTGTTTTGAAGTCAGACCATGTAAAAACATCACAGCAATGTTTCAGATTCCAAACTGGCCACAGGCGATGTCATGAGCGATCATGAGTTGAATTTTTAGCACAGGAGCTACATTATAACACATTAAAAATTGGATTTCCACTCAGAAAAGCAGATGAAGGAGGTTGTGGCAAATGATCACCATGGTGATGAAATATATTCCATAAACAACATGCCTTTAATTGAAAGAAAACAAACAATAAAGGCCAGTATTCACTGAACTAACAAAAGCTGCGCTTTTGAGGTTTGAATAGATCATGAAAGCATCAATCCTACTTCATAGTTAATTATTCAAAATGCAAGTTACTGCTTTGAAAATTAGGATACTTGTGGCTGTAATGCTAGAATTTTTTGACCCAGTGTAGTTCAGAGAAATTTTAAGATTTGGAGAAGTTACAGAGATAGAGACTGGAAAAGCTTTGATGGGGCTAAAGTATTAATTTTAAATTGAAGGCACTAAAGAATTGGAAGCCAAAGTAAGTTGGCAAGGACAGGAATTAGGATAAACAGGATTGTGCAAAAATAGGACACATGCACGAGATGTTTCAGATAACTGAAGTTTCCAGAGCATAGAGGATTGAGGCATTTGAAGGCAGTGGATTCTCAGTAAATGGAACAACAGGATTCTTTCAGGCAGGTCTTGATTGAAAAGGCCTGACTTTGAACCACTGACATGGTAGTGGCACAGTGTGAATTGAATTGGAATGTTAGGCTTCGGTTTTTGCACCTAGGTCAGGAGTGTAAGTTCAGGACAATTCCCAGTTCCACAAACTTATTTCGGAGAAAGTGTCTCAGAAGTTTAGATTTTCATTTCTGGGAGAGGGTTGGGAGATGTTAGATTCTATAGGGGTTAGTGGCTGGCAAACCCCACCCCCACAATGAGAGCAGAGATTAACCATGTGGAGGCAAGTTCCTGCATCAGTTCAAAATTTTGTCAAAACTATTAAAAAGCAAAAGCTCTCCACCCCTCACACCTCCATAACATTCTTCATGCCTGATCCATGTTAACCCATGCTACCTCATGCCCTTCCACTAACCTCATGGAGCTCCTTATACACTCCACCCACCCCATGGCTAAAATAAGCTCCCCCGCCATTCATGTAACCTTTCAAAATCCCTATACAGCCCCTATTACAGCTTAGTATCAACACATGCCTCCCACCAACATATTTTACCCTTACAACTACTATGTCCACTTACCCAGTATCCACAAGGAGCGGATCTCAGGCTGAGATTGAATGAAGTTCTTGAGTGTCTATTCATGAATTCACTATTTAATAAGAACACACTCTCATTGATAAACAAAATCACCACATTTATTTTGGAATTCATGGTCCCACTTCAAAGAATTTGCAACCACTTGGAGCTGTCAATTAAACTGTGAACTGACAGGCATCTAAATGTGATAATAAAAGGTTAGGAAATCCATCATTAAGCATTAATACTCTAATAAGAACCTTTACAGCTTGACACCTCCCTTTGTTTGCCACCTTGACAGCTAACTTCACATCTCTCTTGCCAGGTGTCACGTAGTGTGATTGATGGTTCCAATTAGTTTATACACTTTTTACATGCATTCATGTCTTCTTAAACAATGCCAAAGGCTATTTGACCTCTCCTAAAGAGCAATAAGATAGTTTGGTACTAAGGGAATGTTCGTCACTAACTAAACAAGTTTATGTTCTGTCCAGCAGTTATCAGGCATTGCAAAGCAGACATATATCTTTGACTCTGACAATTACATAATTAATTTGAGGAGGCAGTGTTTTGATTTAGGATGTGTCCATTTGACTTTGAATCCACCCTTCTGGTGGAAGAATATGTTTGCTATAATGAAGCAATGCTGAGCAAACTTTTTCATCAGGAAGATGCCAATTGCTTTGATATTTCAAAGCCTATTTTCTCAATGGTTCTGCTCCAGTGCCAGAGTCAGAGCCAAACCTGACAAAAAAAGCCCCCCAGGCTGTAGATCCTTCGTCTATTATGATGACATTGAAGACTTAATCAAGATCAAAATAGAATGTTTCCTTAGCATTTTCATTGAGTCAAAGGTTAATGGGCTAATGAGGATGCATTTTTATTTTCAGTCATTGGATCAGGGTGTCACTGGCTGAGCCACCATTTATTGTCTATCCATAATTGGCATTGAGAAGGTGGTGGTAAGCCAGATATTTGAACTGCATCAGTCCATGGTTGTAGGTACCCCCACAGTGCTGTTACATTATTTTCCCTCAGAATTCCCAGTCTGCTCTTGTTGTCCTCCAACCTCTACATATAGCATATCATTCTCCGCCATTTTCCCCACCTGCAATCTGACCCCACCACCATAGAGATATTTTCCTCCCTGCCCCTATCTGCCTTTTGTTGGCACTGCTCACTCCACAACTCCCTCGTCTGCTCCACACTCCCCACCAACCCCAGCACCTTTCCCTGCAACCGCAAGAGGTGCTACACCTGCCCCGATACCTCCCCTCTCACCTCCATCCAAGGCCCAAGACAAACTTTCCATGTCTAACAGGAGTTTACCTTTACATTCTCCAACCTGGTCTACTGTATCTGTTGTTCCCAATGTGGTCTGCTCTACATTATTGAGACCAAACGTAGACTTAGTAACTGATTTGCACAGCACCTGCACTCTGAACGCTATAATCATCACCTGGTTGTGAACCATTTTAACTCATTTTCCCACTCCCTTGGTGACAAGTCCTTCCTGGGCCTCCTCCAGTGCCACAATGATGCCACACGCAAACTGGAGGAGCAGCACCTCATATTCTGCCTCAAAAGCCTACAGTCTGATGGCATAAACATAGAATTCACCAGTTTCAAAATCTCCCCATCCCCAGCCTCATCCCATTTTCAACCCTCCCTCTCATCCCTGCCTCCTTGACCTGACACAACCTGTCCATCTCCTTCCCCCTCAACCGCCTCACCCCTCCCACTGACCAATCTCCACTGCCTCTACCTGCATCCACCTATTGGCATCCTACCTACCTTCTCCCAGCCACACCCCTCCACTCTCTATTTATTTCCCAGCTCCCTTCCCTTTATCTAGTCCTGATGAAGGGTCCCGACCCAAAACATTGACACTCCTGCTCCTCTAATGCTACCTGACCTGCTGTGTTCCTTCAGCTCCACACTGTATTGGCAGAATGGTAGTGTCTGGTCTGGTCAGTTTCTGATCAGTAGTAACCCCCAGGATTTTGATAGTGGGAGATTCACCAAATGCTAAGCAGATTATGTCTTGTTGGAGATCATCTTCGCCTGACAACTGGGTGATACAAATGTTATGTGTGCTCCACTTAACCTCAGCCTAAGCCTATATGTTGATCAGAACATGCTGCACATTGGCCTGTGTTGCTTCAGTATCGGAGGAGTTACAAATGGTGCTGAGCATTGTGTCAACATCAGTGAACATCCCTCCTTCTGACCTTATGATGGAAGAAAGGTCATTAATCAAGCATTTGAAGATAATGAGCTTATATCAATACCCTGAGGAACTCCTGCAGCAACATCTTGGGACTGAGATGATTGGCCTCCAAAACCACAAATGCATCACTCCCCCAAATACCCGCCACATCCCCACCATCTTCTTTTGTGCAAGGACAATGAAGCGATTACCACTTATTGTCACTGGCTTCAAAGTTGCCAAGGTTTCTTCATGCAATACTTGATCAAATCTTGCATTGACATTAAGGGCACTCTCACCTTCCCTCTTGGGCTCAGCTCTTTTGCCAATGTCTTGGCTTAGGCTCTACTGAGGTCCCTAGCTGACTGAGCATCAGTAAACAGGTTATTACAGTGTAAGTGCTGCTTTGTAGTAATGTCAACACCTTCCATCACTTTGCTGATGATCAGGAAGAGCCCGTTGAGGTGACAAGTTGCAGGATTTGTCCTGTTTTTCGTAAATCGAGCATATTTGAGCAATTTTCCACATTGCCAAGCAGATACCAGTATTGCAGCTTGACTGGAACAGCTCAACGATGAGCATGACTAGTTCTGGAGAACAAATCTTCAGTACTATAACTGAGAAGCTGTCAGAGTCTTTGCCTTTTTTGTATCCAGTATCTTCAGCCATTTCTTGATATTCCATAGTGTTAATTAAATTGACCTAATTTGCTGGGGATCTCAGGAGACCAAGGTGGATAATTCTCTCAGCTTTAGCCTTTTCTTTTGCCACAGATTTTCTAGTATCTCCCATCATTGAAGATGGGGTTATTTGTAGATCACCTTCCATCTGGTGAATGGACTAAGTAGAGGAATGGATAAATACAAAAGAATTTGGAGTGGCTGGAGTTTATGCAGGATGAATACCATCAAGGTGTCTAATACCCCAGATATAGTTTAACAAGTTCATGTTAATCAGGAGATGAACACTAGAGAAGCTAATAGAAATAACAAAGACAAGTGTTGAGGTTTCACTAGAAGCAAGGTGAGGTCAGGTTACAGACAGACAATGTGGCAGAAATGGAAACAGTTGGCTTGTGGGGGATAACACATCTGAAACATATTTCAGTTGAACCAAAGGTCTATGAAAAGAAAGAAGCGTACTACAGCTTTAAAGAGCTTAGAGCAGACACCACCTGGAATATCACATTCAGTTCTTGGCACTGTAATTGAGGATATATTGGCTGAAGGGGACACGGTGCAGATTGAGTAAAATGCTATCCCCTATTCCCAATTCCTTCGCCTCCGCCGCATCTGCTCCCAGGATGAGGCATTCCACTCCCGTACATCTCAGTTGTCCTCGTTTTTCAAGGACCGTAACTTCCCCTCCTCGGTGGTCGAGAACGCCCTCAACCGTGTCTCCCACATCTCCCGCACCTCATCCCTCACACCCCGTCCACGCAATAAAAACCAAAAAAGAATCCCCCTCGTCCTCACGTACCACCCCACCAACCTCCGGATCCAACGCATCATCCTCCGACACTTCCGCCATCTGCAATCCGACCCCACCACCAAAGACATCTTTCCCTCCCCACCTTTATCTGCTTTCCGGAGGGACAACTCTCTCCGTGACTCCCTTGTCCGCTCCACACTCCCCTCCAGCTCCACCACACCCGGCACTTTTCCCTGCAACCGCAGGAAGTGCTACACCTGCCCCCATACCTCCTCCCTCACCCCCATCCCAGGCCCCAAGAAGACTTTCCACATCAAGCAGATGTTCACCTGCACATCTGCCAATGTGGTATACTGCATCCGCTGTACCCGGTGTGGCTTCCTCTACATCGGGGAAACCAAGCGGAGACTCGGGGACCGCTTTGCAGAACACTTACGCTCGGTTCGCAACAAACAACTGCACCTCCCAGTCGCGAACCATTTCAACTCCCCCTCCCATTCCTCAGACGACATGTCCATCCTGGGCCTCCTGCAGTGCCACAACGATGCCACCCGAAGGTTGCAGGAACAGCAACTCATATTCCGCTTGGGAACCCTGCAGCCCAATGGTATCAATGTGGATTTCACAAGTTTCAAAATCTCCCCTCCCCCCACCGCATCCCAAAACCAGTCCAGCTCGTCCCTGCCTCCCTAACCTGTTCTTCCTCCCACCTATCCCCTCCTCCCACCTCAAGCCGCACCTCCATCTCCTACCGACCAACCTCATCCCGCCCCCTTGACCTGTCCGTCCTCCCTGGACTGACCTATCCCCTTCCTAACTCCCTACCTACACTCACCTTTCCTGGCCCCATCCCCGCCTCTTCGACCTGTTTGTTTCCTCTCCACCTATCCTCTCCTCTATCCCTCTTCTATCCGCCTCCCACTCTCTCCCTATTTATTTCAAAACCCCCTTCCCCTCCCCCTTTTCTGATGAAGGGTCTAGGCCCGAAACGTCAGCCTCTCTGCTCCTATGATGCTGCTTGGCCTGCTGTGTTCATCCAGCCCTGCACCTTGTTGTCTCGGATTCTCCAGCATCTGCAGTTCCTACTATCTCTGAGTAAAATTATACTGGGTTTTAAACGTGTCAACTTATGAGAACATGTGCAAAACCTGACTTGAGCTTGTAAAATATTGACAGATTACTTAATCAAGATGTTTGAATGACAGAAGGACTCAATGGGGTAAAAGGGAAAGAAAGAATCATATTTTTTCACTACATTTTTCAACCTTAGGATGTCTCAATGTGCTCCATAGCCAATATAATACTTTCAGGGTGTAGTCATTGTTGTAATGCAGAAGAGACAACAGTCAAATTGCCTACAACAGGATCTCTCCAAAAGCAATGTGGTAATGACCAATTAGTGCTCTTTTTATTGGTAGTAGCTGCGGGATAAATATTGTTCAGACCACCCAGAAGATTTGCTCTGCTTCATCAAAGTAATGACATAGGATCTTTTACATTCACCTGTAAAGAGAGAGGGTTTTAATTTAGTGTCTCAGCTTCTCAAAGGGAGTGGCAGCATCCTATTAATATAAAAGGGCTAGCAATCCAGAACCCCAGACCTATACTATGGTGAAATGCACCTGAATCCCACCATGGCAGATAGTAGAGATGGAATTCAATAAAAAATCTTCAATTGTAAATCTAATAATGGCCATGAAACGATTGTTGATTATTAATTATAAATTAAGAAAGCCTTTTTTTCACACAATAATATTGAGATTTGGAAATCTTCCCCTCCAGTATTCAGATCCTGATAGCCAGCTGAGGAGGGATGAAACCAGAGTGAATCTTCACTCAGTTTAAATTTATTCCCAGAGATAAGCATTCCCAGTACCAACTTAGTTACTTCAATCAAACTGCTCTGATACACCTCTGGAGCAGGTAGGACTTGAACCTAGGCTAACCTAGCCCAGCGGTAAGAACACTACCACTGTACCACAAGAGCCCTTCAGTACTGGCATAATCGCCTAATTCAACCCTTATCTAATACCAATAAGTGTATTCTTAGTTCTGCTGTAGTAACAACCCAAACTATGCCCTGCACCTGCATATAGTTAACCGAATAAGAGCACAGTTATTAGAAAAGCCGTTGATGTTGGATTCATTTTAAGTTTTCATTATTGAGATCAAGAAATTTCTGTTGGGTCAGGATATCAAAGGATTCAGAACAAAAATAAGTTAATTGAGCTGAGGTACAGATTAACCATTATTTACAATAATTAAATGGTGGAACAGCTCAAGGTGTTGAATGTTTTATTTCTGTTCCCATGTGCATGTAAAGGTAGCATAATTTACTATGTAAACACAGTTTACACCACAGGGCAGCAAACACAATGTAAATCGAAGGATTCAGAACAAAGCCATTGTCATTTATTTCACTGTCATGGTCAGTTATTTTTGAAAGGATGTTATAATGCCTTATAAATTATTACACATGCTATTCATAAACATCTAACACCAAATGTTCTCACGTCACACCAGCACACTTGTGTTATAAATGTGCTATAAATATGCTGTTGCTATCATTTGATGAAGCTACAATGTTCTAAGCATATCTCTGGGCCCTAAACCTGTTCTGGGTCCAACCCATCTCCAAAATGGTGAAATGCACCTTTAAGTGGTTGGCATGTTCATAAACATATTGACTTCTCAATAATGGATTGTACAACCCTTTACATACTTTTATTTTTAATGCTGTGTATAATAAATTGTAAATTCTATTACAAAGTTAAATTCTATTATAATTTATAACTTTGCTTTTTCGTAATTGCTATACCCTAGACCAGGGAAAAACAGAAGCTTTATAAAGTACTGTGTTAAAAGAACATTCTTTGGCCAAAAACCTGAAAGTTTCTAATTTCAAAATATTATCAGCTAAATCAATAGTTGCAGGAAATACTAGAATGAATGTAGGTCAGAAAATTCTTGAGGTTAAGATACTGAATCAGTTTTGTGAAGAACAGATTTTGTGTTAATTTTCTTACTGCACATTAACAATACGTTGTTCAGTATAAGGTATAAATTTTATTACCCTCAGAGCGCGTATCCAAATTAAATAATGCCAGCAGCAATGATTTTTATGAATTTAAAAATTAAGAGAGGTATCACTTGCCCCCAATTTTAAAATGCATAGCCTCACTCACTTGTCTCACACCCTCACACTCACAAACACAGAGATTAGATACATTTAAAGGTAAACAAAATAGTTAAAGCTATAACTATTTCAATTTCCGTTTTGGCAGGCATAACATACAAATATGCAAATGAAAGTATGAGTTACATGTGGGAATAGGCTATCAACCCCTCAGTCTGATCAACCATTCAACAACATCATGGCTGATCTCATTGCTCTGTATTCCTGCCAAACCCAATAACCCTTTACCCCCTCACTTATCAAGAACCTATCTAGCTTTGTCTTGAAAATATTCAAAGACTCTGTTTCCACAATCTTTTGAGGAAGAGAGTTCTGAGCACTCACCATTCTCTATCTGAAAAAATTGCTTCATCTCTGTCTTAAATGGACGACCCTTCACTTTTAAACAGTGGCCCTTAGTTCTAGATTTTCCAACAAGGGAAAACATCCATTCTGTACCCACCTTGTTACAACCCCCTCAAGATCTTAACTACTTCAAACAAGTTGCCTTTTATTCTTTTGAACTCCAGCAGATACAAGCCTATCCTGTCCAAATTTTCCTCATAAAACAATGCACCTATTCAGGTATTCATCTTGTAAATCCTCTCTGAACTGGTTCCAACACATTTACATCATTCCTTAAATAAGGAGACCAATATTATAAACAGTACTCTAGATGTGGTCACACTAATGCCCTGTATACAGCATAACCTCTCTACCTTTATATTCAATTCATCTTCCCTGTGGTCTGTTAGAAGAAGTTGTTGAGTTAAAGATGAAGTGGAATTCAGTAGTGGAGCATTCTCAATAAGCTGTGGGGTTCCTTTAATTTAACTACCAGGAGGCTGGTTCTCAGGTGCATTCAATGTTAGAACAGGTTGAACATCTAGGAAAGTTAGCATGGCTTCATGAAGGAGAAATCATGTCTGAGAAATTTACTAGAACATTCTGAGGTGGTAATAAGCAGGATAGATGAAGGGGAAGTAATGGATTTAATATATTTGGATTTTTAGAAGATATTTGATGAGGTACCACGCATTTGGATACTTATTAAGATAATAGCCCATGGTGTTGAGGTAGTATATTCGCATGGTTAGATTATTGGCTAACCAATTGAAGACAAAGAGTTGGGATAAGGGGGGCATTTTCAGAATGTAACCAGTAGAGAACAACAGGGGTCAATGCTAGGCCAATATTATTTACAAATTTTATGCATGACTTGGATGAAGAAAGTGAATGTACTATAGCCATGTTTGTGGATGACACAAAAATAAGTGGAAAAGCAAGTGATGAGGGTAACACAAACATCTGCAAAGGGAATATAGACACGTTGGGTGGAATATAGACACGTTAGGCGAGTGGGCAAAAACTTGACAGATAGAATATGATATGGGAAAATGTCAGGTTTTTGGGCTTTAGCAGGGAGAATTGAGGAACTGATTATTATTTAAATGGAGAAAGACTGCAGAAAGCAACAGAACAAAAGGATTTAGGAGTCCTCATCGGTGAATCACAAAAAAAATTAGCAACCAAGCTTAGCAGGTAATAGGGAAGGTGAACTGAATGTTGGCATTTATTTCAAAGGGAATGGAGTATAAAGGAAGAGAGGTTTTGTTAAAACTATAAAAGTCACTAGTGAGACCACAGTTGGAATAGGGCAAACAGTTTGGGCCCCTTATCAAAGGAAGGATATACTGGTATTGGAGGCACTCCAGAGAAGGTTCACAAGGCTGATCCCAGGTATGGAAGGATTGTCTTTTAAGGAGAGATTGAGTAGGTTGAGTCGATACTCATTGGAATTTAGAAGAATGAGAAGTGATCTCCCTTGTGGGAGAGTCTAGGGCCAAAGGGCATAATCTGAAAATAAGGAGTCACACATTAAAGACAGAGATGAGGAGGAATTTCTTTTCTCAGAGGATTACGAAGCTGTGGAATTCATTACCCTAAAGGGTTGTTGAGGCTGGGATGCTGAGTATGTTCAAGTCAGAGATAGACAGATTTTTAATTAATCAGGGAATCAAGAGTTATGGAGAAAATGCAGGAAAGTGGAGTTGAGGATTATCATATCAGCCATGATCTCATTGAATGCCCAACCCTCATTGCCCAAAGGGCAGTTAAGAGTCAGCAACACTGCTGAGGATCTGGAGAATGGCCAGGTAAGGATGGCACTTATCTTTCCCTAAAGGAAGATAAGTGATGAGGAAAAGGCCTTATGGCTTTCTATTCCAGAACTTTTATTGAATTCAAACTGCACTGTCTGCCCTGATGGGATTCAAATTCATCTCCCCAAAACATGAGCTTGGGGTTCTGGATTCCAGGTCCAATGGCATTTCCACTACATTAGTCCCCTGTGTTGGTGTTGACACTTTGAGATTCACTCAGTCAAAATATGGAAGAGGAAACCATCATAATACAATATAAGGTCCACAGATTCCATTCATATTTATCCTACCTACATTAAGATTTGACGTTTCCTTTTTCCAGAATGAAGCAGAGACATACCGGCTGGAATTATATAATTTTCTTTGATGATTTATGCTTGAACAAAGGGATGTGGGAGTTCCTTAGATGACTGTAAATGTCCTTATAAATTAGGTATTTGATGAGACTCCGGTCTGTCTGTAGCTCAAAATACCAAAAATCGCATGATTTACTGCCGCCATCTCAATACCTTTCTTTACATATAAATTTTAAAAGTTATGAACAGAAGTTTGTAATGTACTGGAACATGACACACTTTAATCCCTAAGGTAAGACAGGAACAGAAAAAAATAACGCAAACTACAGGGTTCCCATGCCTAATAACATCAGAGCAGACCAACAAGATGATGTAGACCAACATTCACTGTGAAAATGAAACAGGAATATGGCAAAGCACCACAAATTGGTATGAAATCACTCTCTGCAGAGGAAGAGCAGAAAAATACTTTGTAACTTTTCAGACACTGAGAGAGAAAAACTGTTCCCACAGGCAGGGGGTCAGCAGTTGAGGGGGACGGTATGGTGTGAGGTTGGGGGTGGAACAGTGTGTTAATAACTAGATGACACAATTTTAAGATATTTTGGCATAAGATCCAGCGTGGAGAGGAGAAGACACTTTCCCTACTGCTGTTATCAGCAGAAGTGTGTTGGCTGAGAGGGCGGAGAAAGGAGAGTCAATCGTAAGTTTTTAAAGGAAATTAGTTTGGCTTTCAAAGGCCGAGAAAGCTTACAGCTCTGTTGGGAGAAAGGGAATGTGTGGGACTCTTTCAAAGGGACATAATGCGCATGCTTGATGGGCCAAATAATGTCCTGTGTTTTAAGGCTCGGTAAACGCATTGATACACCTAAACCAAAACATTAAAATTGAAATATTATTGCATTCTGGAACACTAGTGGGAGCTATAGAATCTTGCCTCAAAATTAGGAGTGTTTTTCCCAACTTGATCCATTTTGAAGTTTTTCATATTTTTGCAATGTGGATCTGTTCCAGTTTCCGTGCTCATGCTGCTGATTCTGCTCTTCCCCTGTGTCCTAGTCTGGTGATTGCCAAGGAGCAAGAGAGCGGTGATCAGCAGCACGAGTACGCAAACAGCGCACTGCTGAAATATTACCCCCACTGCCTGTAGCAACCTATTGGCAGGAAACTGTAAAGGAGAAACAAATAGCCTTCTTTGGCACCCACCTATATACCATTAAAAAAATACATTTGCAACTGCTGTGAGCCACGGCAGCTTCAGTACAGTAGTCTGGTTTCTGGATTAGGACAGAAAACAGTGTAATTGGAACCATCCCTATATATTTCACAGTAGAACCATAAGCCAGATGCCAGCAGGTTGCTATGAAGCTGTAATTAAATAACTATGCAAAAAGAAGCAGATGCAATTGGAGAAAATTATTCTTCCGTCTGATGACTTAACCAAGTTGTTCTACCTACATTTTTACATTATTCGATGATGACGACTGATTCAAAATTTAACAATGTTTTATCTGCGTAATGTAAGTCATATGTATTTTCTCTTTCATGCGTGTGCTGCCTGTGGATCTCGCTGCTTGACGTGTGTGCTGGTTCAACTTCAGAAGTAACGCTTCCTTCTTTCAGCCTGTTTCAGACTTTATTAGATAGTATTGCTTTTGACAAAATGATATTTCACAATCATTCTGCTTCTCGCCTGTTTACACATACTAAACTTTTTGTCAGAACTTCTGAAAATTGACCAACGGGGAGCATTTATATCAGACTCGCAGCTTTAATAATAGTTCCTAATTTGCGTGGAAGACTTTGCTCATCTACAGCGGTGACTCAGTAGGTGAGTATTTCGTATCCTCGGGCGCTGAGCCATGATGGTCGAAAAGGTCCTCAGGTTATATCTGTGGTCCGTACTGAACTGGTTGAGCTCAGCCAAAACTGCTGTTGGAATTTGACAGTTGGGTTTGTTCAGGGAGGATCCCCTAGGATGCCAGGCCACAATTGCCACGCGTGACTGTGTGCAGATTCTGGATGAGAACAGAATCGAGCTCGGTTTTCATGTCCCTGTGAATGAATCCTCTGCCGAGACTCAGTTATGCATCTCTCACATCAGCAGTAGTCACTTAGCCGAGAAATAGGACAACTGGTGCTTGCGTTTGAAGCCTACACCCAACACAAGTCGCAGCTTTCAGGAAAACAAGAGAAAGAACTGGAACAAATCAAAATTCATCGCTGACACTGATAAAATTAAAGTTATGACCCCTTCTGAATAATTCAGCTACCAATGACATCATAAGAAACTGAGCTAGCTGACCCTTCTTGTGAAAATCTCTCTGTCAGAGAATTGTCAGTGTGTTTGTTATCAAATTATCAACCCTGAATGCTTTAATTAAGATATTTTTTGAATATTTCAAAGAGGCATATGATACATAATTTAAATAATATTGAAAGAATATCTACAGTTAAAGAATCAAAAAGAAAATCAAGCATGAAGGTTTGACATGCTGCAGTATAAACTTAACTAGATAGATGACTGAAATTTTCTCACAAAATGTTTTATTGTAGAAATTATGAAAAATTTATACTTCTTTATTTGGTATTTTGACTGTATTGAGATGACATAATTTTGTGGATACAGTTCCTAAGAAATAATTACAGTGGTTGTTTCCACTGTACTTGCAGGATTAAAAACAGGTTGTAAAGTTTAGCTACTGTGGTGATGATGCCTCCACATTTTCAGTTTGATGTAACAGTGAGAATGATCTTTGAAAGTGTCAAGAACAAACTTGTGGGTGGATTCTATTGGTGCCTAGATTGAAGTAAAGATAGCTCACTGATCCAGACAAACTACCTTATGCATAGATTCAGATCACAATGAGATAAATCTGGGCCTGACCCAGTGTAATAAATTGCCAAGAGAGCTTCAAACTTCAAAGTGTTGCCTACATGCCCAATGTTCAAGTTCCAATCTGGAGAAAGAGAAGGGAGACAACACTTAATTTTAATAAAATTGTCCAAAATTAGATAAAACTGGCTAATTCTGACTAACTTCATAGAATCATAGAACCCCTACAGTATAGAAGCAGGCCGTTCAGCCCATCAAGGCCACACTTGCCCTCCAAAGAGCATTCCACCCAGATCAACCCCCCACACCCCCCGACTCTATTCCTGTAATCCTATGTTTCCTACAGCCAGTCCACATAACCTGCACATTCTTGGACTGTGGGAGGAAACCAGAGCAGGAGACCTGGGGAAAACCCATGCAACCACAAGCAGACTCCACACAGACAATCGTACAAGGCTGGAATTGAACCCGAGTTCCTGGTGCTGTGAGGCAGCAATGCTTACCACTGAATTACCATGCCGCCCCCTTGAAAAGACGCAATAAAAAATGATAATCTGACTCCATCAGTTTTCTGCCAGGCAGGTAAGGTTAAAATTATTGCAATTCTTCCCCAACCCAGCCAGTTAAAAATCCATGTGTTTGTTATAAACTTGTGATCAACCAACTCATTTTTCATTTTCAAAAACAAATAGTTTGGATTTTGAAGTCGTAATGGCACTGAAGTTGTCAACGTTCACCATTGTTACTTCCCCATAACAGAGAGCCACTTCTGCAATCCACACGTGCACAGAAACCAAGGTATTGTCAGTCATTGTAGACTATAACATAGGATGCACTTTCCACAGCACCCCAGACTGCACACAAATAGAAGTCAGTATTCAGATGAAAAATCCTTTAAACTTTTAGCATCACTGAATAGTCCCTTGCAGACCCTGCCCCCAGCTTAAAGGTTAGTGAGCAGTTATCCCACGGGAAGGACAGCAACATGCCGTTACCTAACAGACCACTAATAGGCTGAAGGCAAGATTTCTACTCCTGAGGTATGTGTAGTCTAGCCTCGAGGAACTGCCTACCACTTGGAAGCAGTTCCTTCAGTATCAGGCAGGAATGGGGACACACTGCTCAGATTAAGTGGAGCCCCCAGTTAAGATCATCGTTTGAATCAGACAGCAAAGTATTTTGCATTGGTCAATCCATCTAGGCCCTAGTGAAGCTGTGAAAGTTGGGTTTTAGAGGCACGAGGAAAGGATGAATGGGGTAGTATGATCTCAGGGGCAGGGCATGGTGCCTCTTATGGACAGATAGGACCTGCAAGGGAGGTTCCATGTGCTCAACACCACCACACATAGGTAAAGCTGTTGGGTTACCCGCTTGGCATAAGCCTCCCCATGCCATCAATAACATAGTAGCAAGGCAGAATGATGCCCTCAGGTGCCTGCTTGAGGATTTCAATAGGCTCAAAGACAGGTGCCCAGCAATCCTCCTAACCCGGGAATGTTTTATCCAGGTCGGTGGCAATAGGTTGGAGCAGCCGTATGTTGGATTTGATGAGCACTTCCATCTTCAAGTCATAAATTCATAAATTCCGGTGCTTGAAAAACTTAGACATTGGAACATTGGAGCAGTAGTAAGCCTTTCAGCTCCTTGAGCTTCTTCTGCCATTCAAGATCATGGCTGATCATCTACCTCAGTGCTATATTCCCATACAATTTGTAACTAGAAATCTCTCAATCTCTGACTTGAACTTACACAATGACTGAACTTCCAGAGCCTTCTGGGACAGAGAATCCCATTGATTTACCAGTCTCTGAATGAAGGCTTGTCAGTCTTCTCCTCTCAATCGAAAATGATTTGCGTTTTATTCTGAGACTGCCCCCCAACACTAGACCCCATAGCCAGTGAAAACATTGTCCCTGCATGATATCTGTCTATCTCTTTCAGAAGTTTTTATAGAAACACAGAAACTAGGATAGAGATTACTTCTTATTCTTCTAAAATTCAGAGACTCTTTCAGGGCTTTTCCAGCCCTAAAAAAACTACCTTTATACGTGTGGACTGTCAATTTTCTCCATCATGATGAAGTAGGATATAGAGGGAGCAATGTAGAGGAACTAATCTGCAAGGAAACATCAGAGGGGCATAAATATTATAGAATAGTTACCATGGAGGACTTTGATTATCGTATGTAGGAATGTGATAAAGACCAATGAGGGACAGACATTTCTACACTGTATTTGGGGGAATTTCCTACAATGGAATGCATCCAATCCTCAAGAAAAGAGGCAGTTGCTAGACCTGGTTCTCGGAAATGAGGTGGGCCAAGTCGGCCAAGTGACATTGGCAGCATATTTAGGGAATAGTGATCATTGTCTTAAAGAGTTAGACAGATTCTTGATGAGTGAGGGGATGAAGGGTTAAGGGAAAAGGCAGGAGAATAGGATTGAGAAACAGCGATGATCAAATGGTGGAGTAACTTGATGGGCCAAATGGCCTAATTCTACTCCTTTATTGTATGCTGCTGTAAGGTTTAGGATGACAGTGGAAATTTACACTGTTCAATCCTGAGCAAAATTGGTGGCAAGCTGACTGCAATGGAGTTGTGCTGGATAGACTGGACCTAAAGGTTAGCAGTAAAATAGCAACAGAACATGAGATTATCTTCAAAGAGGAGATATTGTGGCCACAGTTGAGGTGTATTCCCTCAAAAGAGAAAGGTAAGATAAACAAATCCAGATGTCCTTAAAAGACAAAGTAAAGAGAAATTAAGTTAGAGAAGAAAAAAACTCATGACAGGTGTCACGTAGTAAGTACAATTGAGAACTGAGCTGATTACAAAAGACTCGGAAGGGATATGATAAATAAGAGAAGCAAAGAGGGATTATAAAAAATATTAACAACTAACATATAATGTTAATTAATATCCCAAAGTCTCCTATAAGCATTTTGTTAGTAAAAGGAGGAGCAGGGGTGATTAGATGCCAAGAACAGGATTTACATATTCAGGGCCAAGATGTTCAATGAATGATTTGTTTGTGTTTTTATTTACAAGACAGATACTGCCCATGCCATTGTGGCAGAAAAGAAAACTTAGTGAATTAGAAGGACTTAAAATTGAAAAGGAGGGGATATTGAAACAGCCGCCAATCCATAAAGTTGTTAAGGCACTGAAGCTGGGTGAGATGCATCTAAGGATATTGAAGAAAGTGAGAGTGCAAATTACAGAGGCACTGGCAATAATCTTTCAATCATCCCTAGATTCAAGTTGGTGCCAGAGGACGAGAGAATTGCAATTTTTCAAAAAAAAAGGGGGCAAGATCGAGCCAAAAGTTGCAGACCAGTCAGTTTAACTTTGGTAATGGTGAAACTTCTAGCTACAATTATTCAGAATGGAATTAACAGTCACATGGAAAAATATGTATTAATTCAGAAGAGTCAACATGTATTTGTTAAGAGAAACCTATGTCTAATTAACATGCTGGAGCTTTTTGAAGTGATAACAAAGAGTGTTGATAAGTCAAGGGTGTTGATGTGGTGCACATGGATTTCAAAAAGGCATTTAATAAAGTTCTACACAACAGACTTGTGATGAAGGTGATTGGTCATGGAATAAAACAAACAAGTGACAGTGCAGATATAATATTGGCTGAGTAATACAAAACAGACAGTAATGATTAACGGATATTTTTTAGGCTGAAGGAAGGTTTCTAGTAGAGTTAACCAGGGGTCTGTATAGGGCGCTTGACTTCCCATATTTATATAAATAAACTAAACCTTGCCGCTCAGGAGACAATTTGAAAGTTTGTAAGTGACAGAAACTTCAAAGAATTGTAAACTGTGAGGAGAACAGTGTGGAATAAGGCCATAAGACCAAGACATAGGAGCAGAAATTAGGCCATTCGGCCCATCGAGTCTGCTCCGCCATTCAATCATGGCTGATAAGTTCCTCAACCCCATTCTCCTGCTTTCTCCCCATAACCCTTGATCCCCTTGATAATCAGGAACCTATCTTTCTCAGTCTTAAATGTACCCAATGACCTGGCCTCCACAGCATTCTGTGGCAATGAATTCCAAAGATTCACCACTCTCTGGCTGAAGAAGTTTCTCTTTATCTCCGTTCTAAAAGGTCTTCCCTTTACTCTAAGGCTGTGCCCTCAGGTCCTAGTCTCTCCTACCAATGGAAGCATCTTCCCAACATTCACTGTGTCCAGGCTATTCAGTATTCTGTAAGTTTCAAGTAGATCCCCCCTCATCCTTCTCAACTCCAATGAGTAAAGTCCCAGAGTCCTCAAACATTCCTCATATGTTAAGCTTTCCATTCCTGGGACCATTCTCGTGAACCTCCTCTGAACCCACTCCAGGGCCACTCCTTCCTGAGATATGGGGCCCAAAACTGCACACAATACTCCAAATGTGACCTGATCAGAACCTTATAAAGCCCCAGGAGTACATCCCTGCTTTTATATTCAAGTCCTCTCAAAATAAATGCCAACATTGCATTTGCCTTCCTAACTACGGACTCAACCTGCAAGTTTACCTTGAGAGAATCCTGGACTAGAACTCCCAAGTCTCTTTGCACTTCAGACTTCTGAATTTTCTCCCCATTTAGAAAATAGTCCATGCTTTTATTCTTCTTACCAAAGTGCATGGAACTTCAGAACAAAATTGACAAATTGGTTGAGTGATGATAGATGGCAAACTAAGTTGAATGCGGCAAAGTATGAGATATATTTCACGCAAAAACCACAGAGAGACAATGAATGAAGATCAGTATTCTAAAGGGTGTGCAGGAGCTAAGAGACCTACGTGTATATGTACAATAGTTATTAAAGTGGCCGGAAACCTAGATAGAGCTATGAATAAAGCACACGGCGTTCTAGACTTCATTATTAGCAGCAAAGAGTACAAGAGCAAGGAGATTTTGCTAAACCTATACCTGTTAAACTTCAGCTGAAGTATTCTGTACAATTCTGGGTGCCACACTATAGGAACAGTGTGAATGCATTGGAGACAGTGCAGAAGATGTTTACAAGATTTGTTTCAGGGATAAGAAACTTTAGTTGAGAATAGAGATAGTAAGAACTGCTGATGCTGGAGTCAGAGATAACACAGTGTGGAGCTGGATGATACAGCAGGCCAGGCAGCATCAGAGGAGCAGGAAAGCTGATGTTTCAGGTTAGGACCCTTCTTCAGAAATGGGGGAAGGGTAAGGGAGCTCTGAAATAAGTAGAGAGGAGGGGTGGTGCTGGGGAAGGTAGGTGGGATGGTGATAGGTGAGTGCAGGTAGGCAGTGGTGGGGATTGGTCAGTGAGGTGGGTGGAGTGGATAGGTGGGAGAGAAGACGGACAGGTCAAGGAGGCAGGGATGAGAGAGAGGGTTGGTCATGGGATAAGGCCGGGCGGTGGGGAGATTTTGAAGCTAGTAAAGTCCTCATTGAGACTTTTTTTAAGTTATTTAGTTGAGAATAGATTGGAGAAATTGGGACTGTTTTCATTGGAGAAATGAAGGCTACAGGGAGATTTGACAAAAGAAGTGCTTTGCAAAAGAAGCAAATGCGAGATGAGAAAATAACATTTTCACACAGCAAATAATCCAGGTTCAGGAATGCACAGCCTGGAAGTGTGGCAGATTTAGGTTCAATTGAGATATTGGATGATTATTTGAATAGAAACAAGGTGCGGGGATGTGGTGAATAGGCACGATTTGGCACTAAGCCAAAACGCTCAGAGAGCCAGTGCATTCGTGATGAACTAAACAGCTTCTTTCTTCACCACAACTATTCTATCATGATAAAATAAATCCCCTTTAACTTCTTTTAAAGTTTGCATCTGGCACTTTAGCTTCTGTATTTATCCTGTACCTCCATCCCAATAATTTATTTCACTCTGCAAAATAATTGAGTAAAAGTCACATGTTTAGTACACTTTAATTCCTGACTTGCTGTTGTGGAAATGATTTAATATGATGGGTTGCTTAATGTAAGCACTGTTGCTGGCCTCCTGTAGATCACACTTAATGCAGTACCAGACATTGGGGAAAGGCAAATAACAAAGACAGCTAGATTTTTGTCAATCGCTTTGTCTGTGGCCCAGCAGCAGAGTCTGTCATTTTTGCCATGACTGTGAAATTGTGACGAATAACATAAAGCTGGGATTGATTCAATTTACTGAAATGAATCTTGACGTTTGTGTGATGGCATTTTATAGCTACCCAGTTTGCAACATTTCCAATTTTAATTTCTAATGACATAAGAGGAGGTTAAATTAATATACACAGTTGAAATAGCATGTTCATAAAGCATCCCAGTTTAATGAAGAGTTTCATCCAATAATATGTTAATTCCCTAAAACTGGTGAAGAGTTGTTCATTTGTTATGTCCCTGTTTTTCTCTTTTTCTCTCTTGAAAACCAGGCTACTGTTTGTGCATAGGTACTGGCTGCCTTTTAAAAATAAACTGGCGGCGTGGGGCATTCTACAATCTTAATGATGCCATATAAATGCAAGTTATTGTTCTTGTTGGTTAATTATATAAAAAGTAAATGGAGGCCTTGAGCAATTGACTAAAAACAGCGGGAACTCTGAGCAGCACAATTAAAAAGGGAGTGAGGACCTTGAACAACTATGAATGGCATGAGAGTAATAAAAGCACGAAGTTGCATCATAGTGCAAGGATGAGGCTAAATTATTAGCAATGATCTGATTTAGCCAATGAAATCGTGTCACAACTATACACTAGGTGTGCCGTTAGACTGCTCCATGCACTGGGAATTTGTACAGGTTCATACATAGCCCTCTTTTAATTTTTCAGAATTTCAGTTTGTGGAGGCAATAAGGGGAGGCAATGGTACAACTGGACTATTAATCCAGAAACTCAACTAATGTTCTGGGGAGCCAGTTTGAAATCCTGCTGGAGTATATTATGACCATGAAGCCATTGTTGATTGTCAGAAAAAAACCCACTTGGTTCACTGACACCCCTAAGGGACGAAAACCGCTGTCCTTATCTGGTCGGGCTGGCATGTGATTCCAGAGCCACAGCAATGCGGTTGACTGTTAATTGCCCTCCGTGGAATTAGGGATGAACAATAAATGCTGGCTTAGTGAGAGATGCCCAAATTACATGAGTGAACAAAAACAGTTAAAATAACCAGTAGCAAAGTCTCAAAAAGAAAAAGGTTAGTATAAGGTTATTAGCTGAAAGTATATGTACAAACATATCAGGTAAAGGTAACAGATACTTGTAAAGATTAAAATAAAATCAGTCTCTAAGATCAATGCAGGTCTATTACTTCAAGTTTCTCTTTCTAAAAGGAAGGGTTGAAACTTGAAGTCAGATTCAGCAGCTGTGATGGTTTCTGTGGTCAAATAGTGTTTACCAGTAAAGGTGGGTTCAGCAGGCGAGTAGCTTTTCGGAAAAAGACCTAGAGGAGGTTTTTTTGTTCCTCATTGGTTCTGCAGCTATGGCATTTGTCAATTGCCTGGACTCTTGGTAGGACAGCATTAGAATGCATTTCCCCTTGAAGTCCATGTGCTAAAAACCCTTTCTGATGATATCTCAAGAGTTGTACCTGGAGCTTCTGTACAAATTAGCATTGGCAACTTGTCTTTATCATAAGCAAAGCAAAATGGCTGCTTTGTTAATTTCAAATGAGCCATTGTTCCAGCAGGCAAAGAAGCTACCCATATATGGAGTGCTTCTATAGTGACTTCCTGCCTCCTGTTTCCTGTTTCCTTAGAAGACAAGGAGTCTTCACTTCTTTTACATTCTTGGAGTGTTTTACATTTCATTGACTCTTCTCAGCCAGAGATAACATAGTCTGACGAGTTTTAAGTGAATAACTGCTGCCTGGTGTGGTGTAAAGCTTTTCTATCTCCGTCCAAAGGTTTTTTTTTAAATTGATACTTAATTCAAAGCAAAAAGACACTTTTTAACATGGGGGCGCTTATCATTAAAAATCTGCAACATCATAATTCCACATCAGTGACATAAGTAATCAGCTAAAAATCTAAGAAGAAACTAAGCAAAGCTGAATAAACATATTGGGGGTGAACTTGGTCTGTATCAGAACACAGACTGGAAGGGAATCAGCAGGTCTATTATACATCTCACCAATTTTTAGTTTTCATTGGCTTGGAAGATAGTGCAAAGATTTTTAGTTTTAAACTAAGTAAAAGTGACAGTGAGATGAGGAAACAGGTCTCCAAGATGAATTTGAAGTGAAATCTGCCAGTATTTCACAATAGGTCATTTTATGATGTTGGTACACCAAATCCACCTCCAATAATCTTGATTTCTTTTTGTGGATGGTGCTGGCTGGACCAACACTTACTACCCTTGAACTGAATGACTTGCTCAAGCATGTCAGAGAGTAGTTAAGAGTCAACCACATTTCTGTCAATGCAGAGTCACATATAGTGAGACCAGGTAAGCATGTTAGATTTCCTTCCTTAAAAGGACATTAGTGAACCAGATGACAATGGTTACATGGATGCAATTTCCCAATCTGCTATGGAGTTAAGTAGGGATGGCAGTGCAGAAGGTATGTCTCTGCTGCAGCATGTAGGAGATTGTGGAGAAGGTCTCAAATCCAAACAACTATATTTTCAATACATGCTTTTATGTTTTGGGGTGGCACAGTGGTTCAGTGATTAGCACTGCTGCCTCACAGCACAAGGGACCCCAGTTTGATTCAGGTGACTGTCTGTGTGGAGTTTGCAGGTTCTCTCTGTCTCTGTGTGGGTTTCCTCCGGATGCTCCAGTTTCCTCCCACAGTCCAAAGATGTGCAGGCTAGGTGGATTGGCCATGCTAGATTGTCCCATTGTGTCCAGGGATCTGCAGGATAGGTGATTTAGCCATGGGAAATGCAGGGTCACAGGGTAGGTGGGTGGAGTGGTGGGTCTGGATGAGATGCTCATCGGAGGGTCAGTGTGGACACAATAGGCCGAATATCGAGTGCTTCTCCACTGTAGGAATTCTATGAGAATGTGATAAAAAGTAAGAGAATATATTAATTGGAGGCATACATCAAGATTGCAAAATGGTCCCATTTCATAGAGTTAGATTGAAGAGTGATTTCATAAATGGAGAAGTTGTGGTTTGAGTAGAGAAACACATCCCTATAGAAGGAATTGATTTATCTTGGGAAATAACCTGGCTGGTGCAAAGATATTGGTCTCACTCTGTACGGTGGAACAACAGTGGACATAAAAGGAATGCTACAGGAATGCTAGAGGAGAAACATCCTGGATTGTTTCCTGACTATGTTGTGATTAGATCTCAAGTCCATAGAATTAGACAGGAAGAGGAGGAAGATTACTTCGAAATTCATTTGTGGGATACAATTTTTTGAAAACTTAAATAAAAAAATTGAAGGCTAAAAGAAGAAGTGGACACATTTAGCCCAATATCTCTAATAGATATCAACAAATGGATCCTGAATTGTGAGCATATTATGAACAGCCGACTCAGGAATTGAATCAGAACAATGTTTGGAAGTTATTATTTGAAAAGTAATGCTCTAATGAGGAAAATGAGATCACCTTAAATATCAGCCATCGAGGACTGGAGTTCTATAAGTTGTAGTCCAATTGGAGTATCGTATCAAAATGTTTTGAGTGGCTCATAAAATTCCAATGGAGGATCCCTTGCATATTGAGAAAATATAGGCTAAAATCTTAAAACAATTTTATTGGCCAGGCATGCCAGTAGTGGAGATATTCCAACTATCGATTAAACTTGCTCCTGATACCAGCTTTCAAAGAATTGTTTGGCAGTGTCTTCATAGATTACATTGTACTCCTACCTAAAACCAAGAATGGAAACCAGTATCAATCATATCAATTATGGATATTGCTGCAAGATTTCCTGATGTAAGGACTTTAGGGAGAATGAATACAAAAATAGTCATGGAAAAATTAATTCAATATTTACAAGATAGGGACAAGAGACACAATCAGATCAAGGCTCAAATTTTATCTCATAAATATTCGAAGAAATTATGATTAGTTTGCAAATAAAACAGTTTAGATTCACATATTATGCACAATCTCAAAATACATTTCAAAAATGACATGAAACTTTGAAGACCATGATAATAGCTTATTGCCAAGAATGTCCTTATGAGTGATTAGAGGAATTCCCTTGTTATTTTTTCTCATTAGGGATGCACCTACTGAATCCATAGGATCCAATCCTTTTGATCTGATATACCAACATGAGGTGAGAGAACTACCTTAATATCAAAAACACAATAATTTCTGAATCACTATCATAAGCAAATTGGCACAGAGTCAACAAGATTAAACATGTGGCTCAAAGATTGGTGTCAAAAAGAACAGGTTCAACTTTATGGGACATTGTCACCAGTACTGTGGAAGGAAGGAGCTATTCTGATGGGACAGGCTCCACCTGAATCATGATGAATCACATAACTAGAGCTGTGGACGGGGCTTTAAACTAAATAATTGCATGGAAAAAGTTAAAGCGAATGAGGGCTCAGCAGATGTTATTAAAGTTTCCAGAATAAGTAATAGGCCAGAGAGTATGGCAAGTGTCAGGAATCCAACTTCAGGCACAGTAGATAAGGGGACAGCTATGAGAAGGGTGGGTAGTCAACACAGGACTGAAAATGTTATACTTAAATACACACATTATACAAAACAATGAAATTGAGATTATAGTGCAGATTGAAATTGGCAGATATAATGTTGTGGATATGACAGAGATGTGGCTGCAAGGGGATGTAAGCTAAATATCCAAAGATACACATCCTATCGAAAGGGTAGGCAGAGGGGCAGTGGGCGCGGATTGCCTTGCTAGTACGAAATTAAATTAAATTGATAGCAAGAGGTGAAATAGAGTCAGAAGGTGTACAGTCAGTGTGGGTAGAGTTGAGGAACCGCAAAGTAAGTAAGACCCTAATGGAAATTATGACAGGCCTCCTAGCAATAGTCAGGATGTTGTGTAGAAAATAAATCTGGAGAGAGAAAAAGCGTGAAGAAAGGCATAATTTCAATAATCATGGGGTCTTCAATAAGCAGGTGAACTGGGAAAATCAGTGGATCTCAAGAAAAAAATTGTGAAATGTCTACAAGAAGGTTTTTTTTTGAAGCAACTTGTGATAGAGCCCACTAGGGAATAGGCAATTGTGGATTTAGCAATGTGAAATGAGGCAGACTTGATTAGAGAGTTTAAGGTGAAGGAACCCCCAGTGGGCAGTGAACATAACATGGTAGAATTCACCCTGCAGTTTGAGAGGGAGAAGCTGGAATCAGATGTAATGGTATTACAATTGCGTAAAGGTAACTAAAAGACATGAGGGAGGAGCTAGCCAGAGCTGATTGGAAGAGGAGGCTAGCAGGGAGATGGTGGGGCAGCAATGACAGGGCTTTCTAGGGGTAATTCAGGGGGCACAGCAGAAATTCATCCCAAGCAAGGAGACACAAGTCATTTTTAGAATTTGGATTTTAAAACAGTGGCATAAGGGTGTCATTTACTTTTGTGAAGTGTCTTCCAAAAAAAATCTAGATCTAACAGTTCTTCCAGAACTTAATCCAGAATGTGTCAGAGAGCAGGGAACCTTTGAAGTGTTTATGGAAGATTGTCACTCCCCTTTCACACAGCAACATCACTAGTACCCAGAAATACCACCACTCCCCCTCCACACAGAAACAGTGTCACTCTCCGTTCACCTAGCAACACCACCACTCTTCTGTCATCCAGCAAAACTGCCACTCCCCCACCACACAGCAACATTACCACTCCCCCGCCACACAGCAACATTGCCACTCCCCCGCCACACAGCAACACCACCACTCCCCGCCACACAGCAACACTGCCACTCCCCCGCCACACAGCAACGCCGCCACTCCGCCACCACACAGCAACACCGCCACTCTCCCACCACACAGCAACACTGCCACTCACCTACCACTCAGCAACACTGCCACTCTCTCTTTATCTAGCAACACCGTCACTCCTCAGACATCCAGCAACACCACCAGTACCCCTTCACCAAGACTGAGTGTTTTTTGATAGTCTGGTGAGCCCTGACTGGGATCAGATGCAAGTCTCTAATACCTCTCCCTGACAGAAATTGTGTTTGGAGCAGAAAAGTTTAATTCCTGCAGCTTCCAGACCAGGACTGATTGGTTCAAAGTCTTCTGGATGTTAGAACCTGAAATGACTAAGCTTTTGATTTTGACAGTACTAATGTAAGACAGCAGCACAGTTCACAGAACAGAAACTGAGGATAATCAGTTAAATTGAATGTAATATTTCATTTGGTGGTATAATTTCTCTAGATTTGAATCACTGTAAAGTAATGATGTTGGGGAATAGATTGAAGCCTTTTTTGTTGGATGTTTTGAAATTCTATCTCTAGATAGCTTTCTTTTTCTTCTCATTACTTGTGTAATAAAACTGTTTGGTTGTTAAAGAAACTTTGTAGCTTGAGGTATTCTGTTTCAGTGAATGATAAAATAAATCAATCAGGCCAGGTTTTGTCCTGTGGTATGACTTAGCCATTAATACCATCAGCTGGGATCATAACAAGGTACATCTCAAGACGGTATTGACCTATAATGGTTATGTGATGTAATCTGGAGTCCAAAAGGTTGTAAAATGCCTAACTGGAAAAATTACTGCAGCTTGAATTGGGCTTCACTGGAAGACTGCAGGAGACTTAAAACAGAAATATAAGTATGACAGCAAGATGGTGAATTGAAACAGCAAGTGATCAAAATCATGTGGTCATTTTTGCACCCGAGGACAGGTGTTTGGCCAAGTGGTTATTCAGTCAGCATTTTCCCACCCAGTGCACAAACTGCAATATCATAGTTATCAAACAAATCTTTTTCATAGCGGCGTTGATTTAGTTGTTTTTCCACCATTTAATTCTTTACATACAAGCTTGAGCTGTATTTGATGTCAAGCCACACAGTTGCGTCATTAGGAGCAAATATAGAAATTGCTGGCAAAACTCAGCACGTCCAGCAGCATCTATGGAGAGGAAGCAGAGTTAACATTTCAAGCCCAGTGACCCTTCTTCAGAACTAGGCCGGAATGTTAACTCTGCTTTCTCTCCACAGATACTACCAGACCTGCTGAGTTTCAGATTTCCAGCATCTGCAGTTTGTTGTTTTGTTTTATTATATCAGTAGGAGCACTAAAAGTCAAGCCTGAATCTGTACTCACTGAACACAAGACAATTTCATATCATGTTAGTTGTTTATGATCAGGAGTGGGAACCCTGGATGAGTTGTTCTATTGATCACTAGCTCAAAGCACTGAAGTCAATTGTGTCTTCATCGCCATCATCAGAGATTGAAGTTGAAACCTTAATGTTGTTAAGAATTAAACTGCTGACAAGACATCATCACCCAAAATTCTTCAAAGGGTGCACGAGTTTGAATGAGCTACTGCTAGAAGGCACTGAGCAGAGTCTTTCTATTTTGGAATAGAAAGGAATGGGGCCCAAGCAATCAATTACCCTTGTCTCACCCACACAGGAATGCTATTTGCAAGAGTATGAAAGTGCTGAATTTTTGGACAGATAATTTGGATGTGGTTGAGGTTGCAGTTGAATGTAAATATCTGTAATACTTTTTGTCTGTGCAGTTTCAGCAAATGCAGCTGCTATTGTCAGATTTGAACTTACATCCGTAGAGCATTAGCACTGGGCCTCTGGATTAGTAGGCCAGTGACATTACCACTATGCCACCAACCCTTCAGTGTTATTTTTAAATAACTGCACAATGATAAAGAAATAGTTATAACCACATCCTCTTTTGTTTGTTTCAGGCTCTGTGAAAGAATGGTAACTCTCCATCAGGTTTTATAACGTAATGTCGTAAACATGAAGCTGACTGGTTCTGAGCCAGACCAGGTGGCATTCTTTGTTGGACTGTGGTGCTGTGTCTGTGTGGCTTTGGTGAGAAGCAGTAACCACACACTCATCTTTCAAAAAGAAAGTAACTTCCGCAATTGCAGCTGCTTCTCTAGCATCCCAGACTGTGGGTTTGCTCTTGCCAACCTTGCATGCAACTGTAAGACTGTCTCGTCTCAAGAAATCGACAAGGCCAGCCCAACCTTCAGCTACGGCAGTGAATTAGTCGTATGGGTGTCAGATACTGCTACTCTGGGGCTGTTGCTGAACTACTCATCAGTTCCAAACCTCAGGTTGTCTTTGTGCAGTCCTAATGCCGTACTTACAGAATATCTTGTCATCTTTGGCCTGAAAAATCTCTGTGTGACAAATCCTAAGGCGAATGCCTATCCGCTGCAAAACATAACAATATACAGCACGGGTGGCACAGCTGTCAAGTCAACCTTGCAGAATAGCACAGGATTCTCATTTTATATTTCATTCTTAAACATGGCTCTGTTAAATGGAGATTCTAAGTTAAAAGCGTACTCAGTACCTAATGTCACAAACATTGCAGAATATTTTCCAGATCTTCATTATGACACTGCTTCTCTGCCTTCTGAGGCTAACAGTTCATTTGTTACATTCATCTACGTTTAGGAGCTGTACAGTAACATGTTTTTTGACAGTCAACAAAGTGCAACACAGATGCTGAGTTGGTGATTTTTTTTTTGTCCGCGCATTTTGGGGAATTTTAAAGCACAAATGTTCCCTTATTCCTTCCTGTATTTCTTTTTAATGCTATCTTTATGCAGAAGCTTCAATTATGGACAAGGAAATGTGCTTGCCAAACATCTACAATCAACTAACTTCACTAAGCTAGGTTAGGAATATAACTTTGAAGATAATGTTAGGCCATCATTGTGACTGTCAAGGCTTAATTTATTAAAACATAATGTTATGAAAATAAGGAATTTTTTCAATTTAAAATGCCTAAAATAACACTAACAGCAATATATGTAACAATGACAATACTGTAATCAGGTTTGCAAGATTTCTGTGATAACACAGTGTGGAGCTGGAGGAACACAGCAGGACAAGCAGCATCAGAGGAGCAGGAAAGTTGATGTTTCAGGTCGTGACTCATCAGAAATTTTCTGACCCTTTTCTGAAGAAGGGTCCCGACCCAAAATGTCAACTTTCCTGCTCCTCTGATGCTGCCTGGCCTGCTGTGTTCCTCCAGCTCCACACTGTGTTATCTCTGACTCCAGCATCTGCAGTTCTTACTATCTCCCTGCAAGATTTCTGTGTTGTGCTGAACCTTATTATTATTGAGGTATTTCAGACAAGCGAACCAACTTTAATGTCACATGAAAAAGACTATTAACAATAGCATATAGGCTATACGTGTGTTTAAGCTGACACATGTTCACAGATCACAGAATTCACAGAGTGAGATCATTCCTTCTAAACTATGACCTATAAGTATGAAGAACACCCTTATTCACCGCACTTTGCAAATGAAATTTGATTTTAATGCAGAGCAACTATTCCACTGATGCAGACAGGGAGCAGGAATCAGGAAATCTGAGATAGATGAGCAGGAAATCTGGAGTCTGAGAACAAGTGACTTAGGAGGCCCGAAGAAGTAAGCAGCACTGAAGAATCCAAAACATAAACATCAGGATTGGATTAGTGGCAAATGCACTCCCCAGAATAAGATTATTCGTATGATCATTTGCACATAAGATTACCCACTATTTTCAACACATAAATTGTTATCTTCTACACAAACACCTACTGTGTTTTTTCTGTTGGCAACACTAGATTTTACACTGATAATATATTTTCATGACAGTGTAGTGAAGCCTGACACTGGAATTCTAATGACTTCTCCAGTAGTGTTAACTTATATGTTAATATGTAATTGTAACAATATAATTTTAACTTCAACCTGACTTTACATGTCAAGAAGTAATTTTATTGAATAATGCATATTTCATGGTTTCCCAATGTCTCAAAGAGCTGCACAACCAGTGATGTATTTTTGAGGAGTAGTCACTTGTAACTTAAGCAGCCAATTTGTCCACAGTAAGGGTTCACGCATGGCAATGAGTTAAATCTCAAATAATCTGTTTCACTGCTTTTCATTGAGGTATAACCATTGGCCAGGTTTTGCCTCTAACAAGATTGCTTTGAGACAGGAACACATTGCAACTTTCAAATGTTGCTGGTACCAGTCCTGTCTCACAGCCTGTCGCTGCAAGACCAAGCAGATTCTGCCTATGTCTTTCAATTTAAGACAGTTGAAAGGATAATTAAAATAGCTATTGCGATACTACTGCTGAACATTTAACATGGGTATTTTTAACTTATATCACTGCATGGATTGGAAATCCATTTGATACCTCACATGATTTTCTTTTGCTTATTTTGATTTCAGGAGACTACCAATTCCTTTCAAACATGTTTCACCCAATAAAGTTACCTGCTTTGTGTTGGTATATTATTCCTCTGTCTGTTATTTCAATGCACAAGTCAATGCATTTATTTTAATACAATATGACTCGAAAGAATATCATACTAAACTTTCATTTGCTAATACCAGCAATTGTAATTTCATAAAAGTGTAAATCACAAATGGAAGCCATTTGACTAATCCTGTTTTCTCCGCTAGTATTCCACCCTTTTAAATACATATCAGCTTTATTCCTAAATAAATAAATAATATTCTCAGTCTTAGCCATTCCCTTTAGCTTATATGAGAATGTTATTTGGTCAAGAGAGTTATATGTATATTATTTAATAGTATAGATATCCAATATCTATCAACAGATATTGTTGGTTTTTTAAAAGTTTGTCTTTGCACCTCCCCTCCTTGACTACCCTATCCCCCCATTTCCCCCACCCCACCCCATCCTTCAGCCCACCCAACTTTGCTGAGGGCACAGTTTTAAAGGTTTGAATTTTGTGGCTTTTTTTGATTCTGTTCACATTGTGTCAAGTTTTTTTGGAGGGTTTTTAACAAGCTGTCTCCCTATAACTTCCAAAACTTGCCTTATTTAAATACCTTCCTACGGCAACTTTCATATCAAGTCCCAGCCCTATCTTACCATGCACCATTCCTGGAACAACTCTGGCGTAACACTGGCATTCTCTGCATCCGTGCCATCTTTGAAAGGCCTCTGTGTACACAGGCGAACGCTGGCATTCCAAGCTTCCCTGCTTGTTGACTGACAGAATCTGAACATGTCAGAGATGGGGCTGATGGCATCATGATTCTCTAACAGGGACCTGCAGGTCATGTTGAGGGATAGTGCAAAAGAGGGGTGTCCTCTTCCTGAAGGACATGCAAAGGCGGTCATGCCACCAGACCCTGGTCGTCTGAACCGAAGTTGCAACCAGAGTCACTGCCATCACATGTGGAGGAACGTCCAGCAGTGCCATAAGAAGGTTAATGACCTTCTCCATTGCATCAGGTTAAGTGCCAGGTTAAGTCTTTTCTACCTCACACTCACTCTATCTCTACCACTCCACCCAGTATGGAAGAATTTAATAAATAATTCGTCGTGAGCAAAAATGCTTTATCTTTGCCACAGAAGTTAAAACCAATAATTATGGTACCTGTGGTTAGAAGTAATTTTGTGGAACAAAGGGGCTATAATGGTGGCTCAGTAGTTAGCACTGCTGCCTCACAGCACCAGGGACCTTGGTTCGATTCTAGTCTGGTGGCATGGTGGCTCCGTGGTTAGCACTGCTGCCTCACAGCGCCAGGAACCCAGTTCAATTCCACCCTTGGGTGACTGTCTGTGTGGAGTTTGCACATTCTCCCAGTGTCTGTGTGGGTTTCTTCCAGGTGCTCCAGATCCCTCCCACAATCCAAAGATGTGCAGGCTAGGTGGATTGGCTATGCTAAATTGCCCATAGTGTTTAAGGATGTGTAGATTAGAGGGATGGGTGTGGGCGGGATGCTCTGAGGGTCGGTGTGGATTGTTTAGCCAAAGGGCCTGTTTCCATACTGTAGGGATTCTATGAAAAACAGAAATTGCTGGAAAAGCTCAGCAGGTCAGGCAGCATCTGTGGAGAGACATCAGAGTTAATGCTTCAGGTCCAGTGACCCTTCCTCAGAATCTTTGAGATGTTGTCAGACCTGCTGAGGTTTCCCAGCAATCTCTGCTTTTGTTTCTGATTTCCAGCATCTGCAGTTATTTCGGTTTTTATACAGTTTTGTGGAGTCCTTATTATTCAAATATGACAGAATACTTCCAAGTAAGCAAAAAGTAAACAGTGATGTATCTTCAGTGATATTTCCAGTCAAAAAGTTCTGTTTTGTTTGTTGCCAGAAATCCAGCAATTATTTTATTTGTGCAAAATATTTACAGTATGCATCACAAAGCCAAGATTTTTCTTCACTGGAAGCCACATTTTAAGATTTTTCATAATTCTTCTTGCCACAGAAAACAATTTAAAACACGCAATGTTAGGCTCCAGGCATTGCTAGCACAGCTTTCAAGTTGACAAAGACACTCCGTCATTCTTGATGTCATTCAAATGTTCTGCCTTTCTTTAATAGATGTGGCAAACGTGTAAGTACCAGTGCTGACGTTTCAAACAAGCCTCCAAGAAAATCCACTTATGAAGATATATTTTTCACATTTTGTCCTCGGCACAGAAAAATCCAAACTAGCCCTTATTTTCACTTCTTTAGGTGCAACTTGGCCATGTCCCACAGTGTGGCTCAAATAAACCACTTTTGACAAATTCACTTTCAGCCAGATTTGTAACAAAATGGACTCTTTGTTGCCGATCAAACAAGTCACATAAGACAACAGTAGAAAGAGCCCTGTCAACCCTACAAAGGCCTTCCTCCTAACATTTGGGGTCTAGTGCCAAAATTACGAGAGCTGACTCACAAGTTAGTCACACAACAGCCCGACATAGTCAAAGTCACAGAATCATACTTTACTATGTCCCAAACTCCATCATCACCATCCCTGGATACGTTCTGTCTCACTGGCAGGACAGAGATAGCAGAGGTGGGAGCACAGTGGTATACAGTCAGGAGAGAATTGCCCTGGCAGTCTTCAACATTGACCCTGGGCACCATGAAGCCTCATGGCTTCAGATTAAACATGGTAAGGAAACTTGCCGCTGGTTAACACATATCATCCTCCCTCCGCTATGGTGACATCATCAGTGGAGCCTCCAATGAAGCGATGTTGTTCTACTCCGCTTGGGATTTATACTGTCCGGTCAGTCCATTATGGTGAGTATTGTCATTTCAGGTTTTGATCTATTTGGGTTTGTATATGGGGTCCAATTCTATATGTTTGTTGATTGAAGTATGGGTGCTGCTAGCTGTTGTTCATATATTCTGATGGCTCGTTTCCTTCCTGTCTGTCCATCAGAATACACGAACATCAGCTAGCAGCAAAACGGCACGATGAACTCTCCTCAAATCTGTACATTCAGACAATGAAGGCCATCAGTTTAACTGGGACAAAATAACCATAGTAGCCTAAGCCAAACATAGACACGCATGGGAATTCCTAGGGGCATGGTTCTCCACCCATACTTCAGTCAACAAATATATAGAATTGGACCCCATATATAAACCAATACAGATCAAAACCAGAAATGACACCACTCACTATAATGGACCGGACAGTATAAATTCCAAGTGGAGTACAATAACATCGCGTCATTGAAGGCTCCACTGATGATGTCACCAGCATGGAATTTGTGAAATAATGACTTAACCTTAAGTAGTATTAAAAATGTGTTCTCATGGTCAACTACTGATCTGCCTAATCCAATAATTAACCGTTATTTCAGGTGATGTGCCGCTTTCTCTTGCAAGATTTGATGGTTTGTTGGACCCGCCTAAGTCTGTGGCTTGGCGATAATGCCTGATATTAGCAAAAGTATTCTTTTTACATGGTTTAAGACTATTGGAATGTCTGATGTACTGTGTTTTCTGGTCATTTACTGAATTGCCATTTGTACATTGTCTCTGAGTACAATTTGGCTGCTGTGTTTTCTGACTTGACAAGAGTGGTTACAATTCAAAAGTACGGAATTGGCTGTAAAATATATTTGAGTGACCTGAGGTCATGAAGAGTGCAAATTCAATTTTTCAGAGAATTTAATTGAAGCAATTGTGCTATTACATTAGCTCAATATCTTTGTGGTCATTGTTACTGCTATTACCTTTTTTTAACTTTCACATTTTTTGAAAAATACTGAATTCAAATTCTCCAACTGAATGTAGGATTTAAACTCACATTCTCTGGATTACAAGTCCAACCCAACCAAATGTCCCTTTTTAGTGTAGGGAATGAATTTGTCTAGGGCTTAAGGATGCCCTTACACTATTGATTCCTCTAACTGATAGTTCAAACTTGTCAGCCTTTTCTGGACAGCTTTTCTCTAATTCCCACTTTAAATTGTAAGCCTAAAATTGTAATTCTAAAATTGTGTGAGCACATCTACAAAGATGGCTTCTTCAAAACATTCTGCGCTTGCAATAGCACACCGATTGTATGCAAATTCGTATTTCCAGCCATAAGGCAAAAGAGGAACCCAAATATTGTTAGAAATATTTCAATGGGTGTATACCAGCCTCACTGAAAAACATTAGACATCTCCAACAGATTGTGGTCCTAGTTGAGTTCAATTGCATCCAATCTTCTAACATTTCAGAAGATTTGCAGGTTGAATCAAGGTTTAAAAGGCCATGATTTTGCTTTTTCATTGTGTTAGCATCACAGAGTAATATCCATACTTGGCTAACATTTATATAGGCGGTACTTACTGAAATAGTTATGGCCTACTGACTGATAGCACTAATAATGAAAACTTTTAAATAGAAATAATCACCTTAACTGATGGGCCTGTGGCTATTTTCTTTGGTACTGTCCTCCATTGTGGAATTGTCTTCAGGGTGAAAGATTGTTGATACACTGACCTAGAAACATAGACCTTTGCAGTTTGCATAGATGACTACTCACATTTTATTACTGCCAGAGAGCATCAGCTGCTAGTTTCTGCCAATTCCCACCAGTCCATTCCATATTTTGTGAAACACGTTCAGTCTGTCTTTTCCTGTTTTGCTGAAGTGATTCCCATTCCCAATCTTTGGTCAAGGACGTGACATTGGTTTATCTCCCATGCTGATTGTGCACCACAGTTTCGGTACCTTCAATTTTATTTATATCCTTCCTCAAATAAGGATCCTACGTGCAAACTTACATGCTCCAGGATTCAATGAATAAATGTTTGGAAAGCCATATCTCTGGCATTTTTATTGCAATATTAATGATTTCTCCTCAAAGGAATTCTGTTTGGTTTGGGTGTTGTCTGTTGAATGTGGAATCCCCAGTGAAGATTATTTTAAGACATGTGGAGGCTGGTTCAATTGAGACATTCATGAGGGCATTGGGTGGTTACTTGTATAGAAATGGTGTGCAGGGATATGGAAAACAGGCATGAGCTTGGCACTAGTAAGAGAACTAGAGCAGCTGGGCTGAATGGCCTCCTGTACTGCAGCAATTATGCGATTAAAAAGAAGGTTCTTAGGTGGATATATGTATTTTATTTTTAAAAATCGTTGGCACTATTTTGTAAAAGTGCAGGGCTGTTCTCCTCAAAGTTCATGGCTCAATTAAAACCATTCGAGCCAAACGATCTGGTTGTCATATCATGCTGTGACCATATAGAGGTTTATAAAATCACGAGGGGCATGGATAGGGTGAACAGGCAAGGCCTTTTCCCTGGTGTGGGGGAGTCCAAAACTACAGGGCATAGGCTTAAGGTGAGAGGGGAAAGATTTAACAGGGATCTAAGGGGCAACTTTTTCACACAGAGGGTGGTGCATGTGTGGAATCAGCTGCCAGAGGAAGTGGGGGAGGCTGGTACAATTACAACATTTAAATGGCACCTGGATGGGTACATGAATAGGAAGGGTTTAGAGGGATATGGGCCAAATGCTGGCAAATGGGACTAGATTCATTTAGGATATCTGGTCGGCACGGATGAGTTGGATCGAAGGACCTGTTTCCGTGCTGTACAGCTCTGTGGACTTAGCCTTTTATCTAAAAACCAAAAGAATTGCAGATACTGTACCCACCTATTGTTTTCTTCTTACCCTCTCCCCCCACCCCACCTTCTGCAATATAAACCAACATTTTCCAAGCTACCATCAGCTCTGGCGAAGGGTCACTGGTCCCAAAACATTATCTCTGATTTCTGTCCACAGATGCTGCCAAACCTGCTGAGCTTTTCCAGCAATTTCTGTTTTTGTGTATGGTCTTTTATCTATCTGTTGGAAAATTTCATTACAGTACTTAAAGCTGTCTGCTACATATATTTTGTAAGTAATGCATATGAGATAGTTAAATTTTTGGCAGTGGATACCATAACATTTTTGCAATTCCAGATCATCTTGCAATGAATTGATATGATATTGATTTTTCCAGATGCATAAACCGTGCAATCAAATGCAAATTGTCATACCTGTTTTTAACTCTTTTGCGAAATCTCCTTCCATGACCATAATCATCATTAAATTAGCTGATTGCATAGATCTGTGGAATATAACGCCATGAGAAAGAGCTACCCACACTCATCAGACATATTCAACATACTGAACTTCAGCCAAAACTTCAATGTTTCGTTTTTGAATGCTGCACATTGCTATTTCAAAGAGAGGATTGCCTACACTTAATATTTGCTGTATAAGAGAGTAGAAGGGGACAAACTGAATGGAAAATTTTATTTTTTTATCAATGGTTACAGAGTATATTAGAATAAACCTAAGGGCAAGCTACTCCTCCATCTTCCAGTTTCAGATATCATAAACTTTAAGAATCCAATACCAATATGATTTCATGACATACTGCATCAAAATATAAAATCTTTCTGTATGCACTGTGGCACAAGAGATTCATGTATATCACAATGATGCACTCATCACATGACTCTGACATCAATAAGAAAGAACACACCATTCTGAAAAGAGTATGAAGAGGGGAGGTCTTAGACATTCCACAAGAGATTTATATTGGATAACCTACACTATATGAATGTAAACAAAGAGTCTTGCAATATAAAAGGTGTTGAAGAGCCTTATTTTGAAATAAGGAGTAAGCAGCCTCAGGAACATCATATGTACAGACATCATAACCTGAGATTTTCCAGACTGGCTTCTTACTGCTAATAACAGTATTGGCTTAAAGCATGAAACAAAACATACATATTTCTTCATGAACTTTTAACTGAGCTAACATTGCAAGGGCAAAAATGCAGCAGTGTTAGCTACTTTCTAAAAGAATGCCCATTTTCATGAGCCAAAGAGTATGGTGATAATAGACTCTGGTTAAAGCAGCTCATAGTATTGTATTGTGGATGATAACTGAGTAAACCTCCCAGAGAAGAATCCTAATAAATATCATAGGTCAAGATTGTTTTGCCAAATATCTCAAGTTTTAAAAATGTTGCAGAAATTTAAGGGGGTAACCAAGAAAGTAGGCAGAGGCTGTTAACAGCAATGTTTGACTAACAAAAAGACCATCACCAAGAAGATTGATCTCATCTTGATATAGAAGGCTTTGAGTCCAGTCTGACCTACTAAGCATTGATATTGCAGCAATTCACATTCCCACCTGCTTGAATGCCAGAACCAATTACTGATCCATATATTAATGGAGCATTATCTCATGAAATGCCCCTTCACCCTTCTGTCTTGGGTCACAGAGTGTATCCAAACGGTTCTTTTCGGATTCAGTTAAAAAAAATTAAGAAAAGATTTGACAACAGCAATTTGCTCAAAGATGAACATTCATTGACTAATAATGAAAGACGAAAAGGAAAGGAACATTTATTAAGTAAATAAAAAGAATGAAAAATAGAGGAAAGAAACAATAAGCCTCGTGCCCTTCTGCACGACGGGCACTGCTCAATCGGCGGCTGGTCTGGAGGCTGAGGTTGTTCCTGGCACCGTTCACAATCCTGGTCCAAGGTGAAGTCCAGTGACTTGGAACAAAACTCCCTGTGTCTTGTACAGTGTAACAAACAGCCAGGCACAGAAAAAAACAACTACCTGACCCGAAACATCAGCTTTCCTGCTCCTCTGATGCTGTCTGGCCTGCTGTATTCCTCCAGCTCCACACTGTGTTATCTCTGACTCCAGCATCTGCAGTTCTTACTATCTCTACAGGAGACAAAACTGCTACCTAGTACAGAAAACGCAGCTACAGAAAAACAAGCTGCAGGTGCTGTCTTCTACCTGTAAAGGAATGTTCACAGGACTCATTCAAGGTCGTCAGCTTGTCGAGTATCTTCATTAACTTTCCCAGCCTATTTTCCCATCCAAACTAATCTATTTACTCATGCAGCTGTCAAATATCATCATTAACATTTAGCCCGTCGGCCCGTCCTATACACCTTCAGTCGACGAATATTTTGTCAACCAGATTGCTGTAAGTACAAACCCATAATATCTGGGAATTTGCTGAGTGACAGGACTAACATTTTATTGCCTTATATTTAAAGGTTGAGAAAGAAATAGAGGCATGATGGAGAAGGAACCAGAATGATTTAGGTTAACTCAGATAGAAAAAGAGAAATAAAGAGAAGATTAGACAAAAAAAAGGGAAAAAAAAGAGTGAGAAAAGAAAGCTAATTTTAAAAATCTTGAATAACCCTTTCCTACTAACCTACACCTTCCTACCTGGATTCCACAATTTAAACTCTTCCCTTTCTAAACCAAAGCAGTTGCATAGCATCAAAGGAGTATCATTAAAAAGTTATACATATTGTTAGGGAGCAGGCCAAAAAAGTTTGCAGCAAGCTTATTTGGTCATTAATATACAAAAGCAGCAATCTCATTAAATTCACAGTGATGTTTGAGTGAGGACAACAGCAGATTTGTGCTAATCCACCAGAAATTTGTGTTGAATTCTGATTGACAAAGTATCTCTTCCTCACATTGAAATATCAACAGTGGCAGCGTGCAGTATGATCATGCCTAATCCTCCATCTCAATGCCATATTCCTGCATTCTCCTCATATCTCTGATGACTTTAAAATCTGAAAAATTATTGATTTCTTTTGTGAATATATTCAGTTTCTTGGCCTCCATGGCCTTCTGCGGTAGAGAATTCCACAGGCTCACCACCATCTAAGTAAAAAATGTTTTCCTCATCTCAGTTCTAAATGATACCTTGTATCCTGAGACTGTATTCCCTGGCTCTAGACTCTCTAATCAGGGAAAACATCCTCTTTGCATGTAGTCTGTCCAGCCCTGTTAGAATTTTATACATTTCAATCAGATCCCCTCTCATCCTTCTAAACTTCTGTCAATCCAGGCCCAATGGAACCAATCTCTCGTCATAGGACTGTCCTGCCTTCCTCACAACCTCTGCTGCACTCCCCCAGAAGTACATTCTTTCTTAGGTAGGGAGACCAAAACAGCATGCAATAATCTAGAGTTAGTCTCACTAAAGCCCTGTATAACTGCAGTAAGACATTCCAGATTCTGAATGCAAACCCACTTGCAATGACATCTAATAAAACATTCATCTTCCCAATTGCTTGCTACACCTGCCTGTGTATTTTGTTCCCGTTGTGGCCTCCTCTACATCGGGGAAACCAAGCGGAGGCTTGGGGACCGCTTTGCAGAACACCTACGCTCGGTTCGCACTAAACAACTGCACCTCCCAGGCACGAACCATTTCAACTCCCCCTCCCATTCCTCAGGTGACATGTCCATCCTGGGCCTCCTGCAGTGCCACAACGATGCCACCCGAAGGTTGCAGGAACAGCACCTCATATTTCGCTTGGGAACCCTGCAGCCCATTGGTATCAATGTGGATTTCACAAGCTTCAAAATCTCCCCTCCCCCTACCGCATCGCAAAACCAGCCCAGCTCATCCCTGCCTCCCTAACCTGTCCTTCCTCCCACCTATCCCCTCCTCCCACCTCAAGCCCCACCCCCATCTCCTACCTACTAACCTCATCCCGCCCCCTTGACCTGTCCGTCCTCCCTGGACTGACCTATCCCCTCCCTAACTCCCCACCTACACTCACCTTTACTGGCTCCATCCCCGCCTCTTTGACCTGTCTGTCTCCTCTCCACCTATCTTCTCCTCTATCCATCTTCTATCCGCCTCCCCCTCTCTCCCTATTTATTTCAGAACCCCCTTCCCCTCCCCCATTTCTGAAGAAGGGTCTAGGCCCGAAACATCAGCTTTCCTGCTCCTCTGATGCTGCTTGGCCTGCTGTGTTCATCCAGCTCTACACCTTGTTATCTCTGTGTATTTTCATTGACTGGTGCACAAGGACAACTAGATCTCTTTGTACATTTGTACTTCCCAAAATACCACTGTTTAAATAATACAATTCTTTTCTGTTTTTCACAGCAAAGTGTATAACTTGACAGTTAGCCATGTTGTACCTGCCATGCGTTTGCCACTCACTCAACTTGTCTAAAGTCTCTTGCATCTTCCTCATAACCTCACCTAGTTTTGCGTCATACAGGTTTCTGTATAAGTTACACATTAGTAATAGTGAACATCATTTAAACCAAGTATTATTTCTGTATTAAGGCTTAGGTCAATATTTTAAATAGAGTCTGATATGTAAAAGACAAAGGCCTCTCGAAAGGAGCTTCAATGTTCTTTACTCCAAAGAAGGTGATGGTTAAACCTGGAAAACAGCCTTTTCAATTCAATTTGTTGAGTTCAAATGTACTCAGACATCATAGCAACGAAGCAGATCTCATATATTAACATGAGTCTCTAAAAAGACAGATGTTACACAGTTTTGCTGTTTTAATGTTGAGAAGTATGTTGGGTGTAAATTTAATATTGTTTTATATTTATTTTGCTTCTATTTGAAATTAACTCTTATGACAATGAACTGATATTTTAGCCTGAATTATATTTTTGGGTTTCACCGATCAAAAATAACAGAAGCACATGGTGAGCAAATCACAAAGATCTTCAAACTGAAAAACTTTAGTAAAGTGGTCATTGTTAATTCTGCAGCATTCTAATCAACTCAGTTCACAAATAAAGTCAGATGTTTGTAACTATGTGAGGCCTGATGCCTTGTGATATGGGCAGATAGTTAGAACAATCTGTAGTGATAACAGATCAATACATAAGAAGTAAAGGAATATGAAATAGAGTGAAATGAAGATGGATGGACACCCATGTGGAGCTTAAACAGAAGCATGTAGTTGTTGGGTCCAATGACCTATTTCTCTTCTGTGATTAGATTTGCAGTGCATTGTAACACTGCTACAAATTTCCCGGCATCAAACAATATCTTAAGGAATAGAAAGGAGAATTACTGTTAACATAACTAGTTCATTTCTGTAACCTCGTGTAAAAACCAGTGAAGACCTATTCTGCTGACTTACTGGCTCACTTTCGTACTGTAAGTTCAATGCATTTCTATGATTGTTGAATATCAAATGGTTCATTATTCATTCAACAAGAGATTCAGCAGATCAATTGTACCATTCCTGACTGAGTAAGAAAGCAGTTGCTAATTTAAGAGGCAGGTTTATAAAACTCAGGCAGATGGAAGAAATTACCCTTCACAAATGGAACACACCGCTTAACTGTACGGATTGTCACATAACAAGGATTCAATGGAATCAAAATGGAAGTCTTTTTCCCTCCAAAACCAACATCAAATATTGTCAGGGGAAACTGTTCAGTTTCTGAGTAAATCTGCCAAGATTCATTCTTTTTGCATGAGACTCATTTGTTTCTGGCCCTAAATATAGCTGATATATTCTCCTGTATCTCACATTGGTAGTATATTGGTAAAGAGGGGCAATGACTGCACTGGGGAGGAAGAAAACAAAGAACACTGACAACCAGAAAAGGTTTAGAATCTAGACCAGATTTATCTAACAAAAATTTCTATTCTCCACCCATGCTAGTAAATTACTACAAAAAATATTTCCTGCAGCATTAACTCAATTCCTGATACGTTCGCACATTTCCCTTTTTCCCTTGCCATTAAGTCCTGTTTAAGTTTAACGAACTGAAACTGAAGTCCAAATCGACTTTTCATTTCAAGAGAAATAAAGTTCATGAATGAGATTTGAGCTATGTGTTAGACACTTCTATTGCAGGACACATATTTTCAAAAAAAGATCGCCTGGTGCTAGGTAGTCTATGAAGGACCCCAGAAAGAAGGTGATGAAGTTTCCACAGTCAACAGAAGGTATTAGTCTTGGCTCAATAATAGCTGTTTTGCCTCTGAGGTACAAGGCTGCGGTTTTCAGTCACATTCCAGGAGTTTGAGCACATAATAACATGGCATTTCAGGGCAGCACTGGGGGAATGTTACTTTGCTAAAAGTAGCTTCAACCCACAGTTACTGCCTTTCGGATGCAACATTAAATTGTTACGTTGGGAATCTTCATGAGGATGTGACTAAGTCGAAGTAGTGTTGATAAGTTCAGGGACAGTTGCCCACATAAAAATTTGCTTATGTAAACATTATCAAACACAAACAAGTAAAAGACAATGCCTTGTAGTGCAATGGTAATGTCCCTACCTATGCGCTAGGAGGTCCCACCTACTCCAGAGATGTGTCACCATGAACCATTGGTTGATTAAAAGCATCCAGAAGAATGGCCAGGTGAATGTTTAAAAATATATTTTTATTTATTCCCAATTCTGTATGTGTGGCCTAATTGATTTAAAAAACAACGCCCATACTTAATATTTATTTGAGATTGCATTTAGTTTCACTTTTGTTTAACGTGGTTGGCAATTCATACAAAAGAAAATTTCCTTGTTGATCACTATTTAAATGAAATGAAAACTGAGAGTGCTTCTGTCGGGTGGAAGAATATAATATTTCAAGTAGATCACCCAGAACATTAACCCTATATTCCTCTTTCTGCAGAAACAGACTGTCCTACTGAATGTTTCCAACTTATTTTTATTCATTCATTAAATGTGGGCATCGCTGCCTGAGCCAGTATTTACTTCCCATTCCAAGTTGCCCTTGAGAAGGTGGTAGTGAGCTGCCTTCTTGGAACCGCTGCAGTCCATGTGCTGTAGGTAGACCGATAAAGTCCTTAGGGAAGGAGTTCTAGGATTTTGACCCACTGACTCAGTAGAAAAGGTGATTTATTTCCAAGTCAGAATGTTTAGTGGCTTGGAGGGGCACTTGCACGTGGTGGTGTTCCTATCTAGCTGCTGCCCTTATCCTTGAGATGGGAGTGGCATTGGGTTTCAAAAGTGCTGTTGGAGAAACCTGCTGCAACTGAAGGTCAGTGGTGGAGGGGGTGGGTGTGATGCCAATCAAGCAGGTTGCTTTGTCCTGAGTAGTGTCATGCATTGTTTGAATTGCACTCATCCAGGCAAGTGGGGAGTTTTTCTGTGTGTTAAAAAATCAAAATAACGTTGATAAGTGTGGGGCTGACCATGTATTCTTTAGAGGTGCTTGCATGTATAACAAGCACAGGGGATTACAGTACTCCCTGTGTTGAGATTTCAAGCCATGAGTAATAGTTGCCTTTCTCCCTTGTGCTTCCACCTCAGAACTTGCCCAAAGCACGGGTCACGTGATTTTCGGTAAAGGCTGACAGCTGCGGGCTTGGTGACCTCACAATCCGCGTCGGTGGATGGGTGCGGGGTCGGGTGGGGTTGTGATTGACAGGCCTTGAGTGCTCCGCCCACCTACCCGCAGTGATCTACCAACAATATCAAACGGAGACAAGAGGGTACTGACCGTCATGGGGGTTGACGGGAAGCTGGCAGACGAAACACTCGCTTTGGTGCTGCCTGAATTTGGGGGAATGTTTTAAATATCGTCTGTTCCCAATGTAACGAGAGGATTTTTTTTTCTCTCACGGAAATCAGGTAAGAACAACAACAACAATGATAATAATAATAATGATGATGATAATAATGTTGGATGGTGATGAGGAAGTGCAGGGGTTCACTGGGTGTTTGTGGGGCCAGGCTGAGGTTTGTTTTAACCACTTTGCAATGGTATAAAGTTTTATTCTAATACACAGGTCACCTCTTAAAACTTCCCTGTGATACGCCAAAGTATCCAAAAGACAAAGGTCCAGGTGAACTTCATAACATTTCAGTATGAGTGGCCCACAGGAAAAAGGTATTTATTGTTATTTCTGCCGGCACCGGGAGGAAGAGCTGCCCGTAGGCTGCGCGGTCCAAAATGAAGTGATAAGATTGTCAACATATTAGCTTATATGAAAGGGAAATAGTTTAAAGCCAGTCAGGATAACACTTCGAACACATCTTCAAGCGAGTTTTGAGGCGCTATTAAACAACTTTTCTATGTTTTTTCTTAGATCGTAGCTTTTTCTACTACGGGTTCTTGTTTCTGTTTCTGTTTCACTGCAACGTTCGGACCTGGTGTTGTTTTAACATACGTATAAAAGATCAGAAGTCACACGACACCAGGTTATAGTCCAACAGATTTATTTGAAAACACAAGCTTTCGGAGCCTCAGTCCTTCTGCAAGTGTTAGTCCGAAAGCTTGTGTTTTCAAATAAACCTGTTGTACCATAACCTGGTGTCGTGTGATTTCTGACCGTGTCTACCCAAGTCCAACACCTGCACTTCCACATCATCCGTACATAATCAGTGACTTGTATTTTACATAATGTCTTTATTAAAAGTTTGCACAGAAGAGGAATGATGGCCAAACTGTAAGAGTTTGAGACTACTTAAAGATGTGAGTGGGAGGATACAAGATGGAGCTAAAATGGAAGAGTTCCAGAGTAGGACACGGCGATTGACATTGGTTGAAAGGTATGAAGTTGCGTAGTATTAATAATTTTAAGGAAGCTATAGTTATGTTTCTTGTCAAAAATGTGACTAAAAGAGCATTCTATTTTGAATCATGGCTGTATTTTAATTGCACCCCTGTTAGCTGACAGCTTGATACTACAGATCAGGTTGTAATTTAGTTGAATTTCCAATGGATTAGCAAGCATGCCAACACTGAAAGGTATGCTTATAGTCAGCTCAGCAGTTGAGATTAAGTAGGTTAGGAATGTCTTGGCTCTTTAAAGATGTGCTTTTATTACTTCATACAGTTAATTAGATTAATTGTGACTGACTCCTGAGAATTATTTTTTAATGGTGTGAAAGTCACCTTTTCAAATTAAAATGTTTATGTACAAGTATTCTAATTTGGTAAATCCTTGACTCAGCAGTGTGAAGAGATTCTTGAAAATATAGCTTTCCTCAAATTTGCACAAAAGTAAACTATATTTCCTTATAGCGTCTAGCTCTAACACTCCTTTGCTGGCTTATCTTAAATTTATGTTCGGACCTGTTCATAATTATCATCCAATCCAACCATCCTCACTAATAATCACGCTGTATTTCGCTATGGCGAGCATGCTAAATAACAATCATGTTCGGGCAACAGCTATGTTTCTTCAAGTCTGTGAACGTTACCACCTAAAACAATTTGGGTAGCAGATCAATGCTCAAACGAAATGGGGGTGGCAAGTGAATTCACCCCAAAATGCCTGAGAAAACTACAATCACAAGGGAGATCAATCAGAGACCAACGGAATCAGTGAGGAGCTTCTCCAATCATGGGCTAGTTCTCACCTTGCCTTTACTGATAAGTTCTCTGTGAAAGAAAACAGCGGAGAAATTATTTTGACACATGCCACAGATGTGAGAACTGCACTTGCAAGTTCTGCGTCAAGCCATATGCCATCTTAGCTTCGAACTACGTGGCAATTCCTTCAATGTCAGTGGGTCAAAATACTGGAACTCCCTTCCGGACAGCAATGTGGGTATACCTATTCATACTATGGTGTCTGTTTACTTGGTTGTTTAGCTGGCTGTTATGCAACACAGTGATGCCAACAGCGTAGTTTTAAATCCTGCACTGCCGAAGTCACTGAAGGTTCTGCCCTCTCAAACGTGTCCCCTCACCTAAGGTGCCACTCTCGCTCGCTTTTCCTGTCTCTTTTTTCCATGGCATGAGAGAGTCTCCAAATAGACGGAAAGAAACCCGCTCATGAAAAGATCAGAGAAAGAGGCTAAAGACTTAAAAAAAACAAATGAAGCAAAAGTAATAGGAGAGTTTACTTCATTGAGCATTTAAGGTCTGGAATACACTGCCTGAGCATATGGTGGAGACAGGTTCAATTGAAGCATTCAAAATGGATTAGATTGTTAACAGAAAAGGAAGAATGTACAGAGTTATGGGGAAAGGTGGGGGAATGGCATTAAGTGAGTTGCTCACTTTTAGGGCGGGTGCAGTTCCCATGTGCCAAATAGTGCCTCAGCACTGTAATGATAACACATTGAGGATTTTATTTGTGAAGGCCAACTTTCAGAATTCAACAGTGCAATTTACTTGAAGAAAAACTATTTTCACCTCTCAAAATATGCTGATATTTTAAAAATTGGTCAAGCTTTTAAGTTTAGTCACCTAGTGTCAAACCAGTCACCTTTCATCGAGTCTAGTAGGTAAATAATGTTGAACACTGTGGAGAGAAATAGGGTATCTCTGTCGAAGGGGATCTTTGATTCTGTGCAACAGGAAAAAATTGAATTCGAGGGGTTCCAAAAGGGAGTAACATGTTACACAGCAGGCAAGTAACAATTTTTTTTTTTTCAAATTTCTGAGGGGAGGATTATTGTAAACGATAGGGAAAGGTCTCATATGGTATTCTTACCTTTGAGCCTGGAGGCCCAGATTCAAGTCCCACCTGTAGCAGAGGTGTGTGATAACATCTCTGAACAGATTAATTAGAACATATTCAGAGATAATAAGAACTGCTGATGGTGGAGGGAACACAGCAGGCCAGGCAGCTTCAGAAGAGCAGGAAAGTTGACGTTTCAGGTCGGGACCTTCTTCAGAAGTGGGGGAGGGGGAATGGAACTCAGGAAATAAATAGAGAGAGGAGGGGTGGGGCTGGGGAAGGTAGATGGGAAGGTGATAGGTGAGTGCAGATAGGCGGTGGTGGGGGTTGGTCAGTGAGGTGGGAGAGAAGACGGACATGTTGTCTCAGGTCAAGGAGGTGGGGATGAGAGGGAAGGTTGGTCATGGTATGAGGCTGAGGGTGGAGAGATTTTGAAACTGGTAAAGTCCACATTGGGCTGTTGGCTCCCAAGGCAGAATACGAGGTGCTGCACCTCCAGTTTGTGGGTGGTGTCATTGTGACACTGGAGGAAGCCCAGGATGGACATGTCACCTAGGGAGTGGGAGGGGGAGTTAAAATGTTTCGCGACTGGAAGGTGTTGCTGTTTGTCACGAACAGAGCGCAGGCACTCTACAAGGTGGTCTCTGAGCCTCCGCTTGGTCTCACCGATGTAGAGGAGGCCACATCGGGAGCAGTGGATGCAATAGACCACGTTGACGGATGTGCAGGTGAACCGCTGTCTGATGTGAAAAGTTTGTTTGGTGCCTTGGATGGAGGTGAGGGGGAAGGTGTAGGGGCAGGTGTAGCACTTCCTGCGGTTGTAGGGAAAGGTGCTGGGGATGGTGGGGCCAGTGGGGAGTCTGGAGCAGACGAGGGAGTCGCGGAGAGAGCGGTCCCTACAAAAGGCAGATGGGGGTGGGGAGGAAAATGTATCTTTAGTTGTGGAGTCAGATTGTAGTTGGCGGAAGTGGCAGAGAATGATACGTTGAATCCGGAGGTTAGTGGGGTGATATGTGAGGGCAAGGGGGATTCTGCCTTTGTTTTTGTTGGGGGGAGGGGGTGTGAGGGCCGAGGTGTGGGAAACGCAAGAGATGCAATCAAGAACATTTTCCACCACCGAATGGGGGAATTTGCGGTCCTTGAAATAAGAGGACATCTGGGATGTTCAGGAGTGGAATGCCCCTTCTTGGGAGCAGACATTATGGAGGCAGAGGAATTGGGAGTAGGGGATCGCATTCTTGCAGGAAGCTGGGTGAGAGGAGGTGTAGCCCAGGTAGCTGTGGGGAAAAAGGTAGGAATGATACATGAGGAGGGAATCTTCAGAGGTGTCAAAGATAACGTATAGGTTAGCATTGCAGTTACTCCACCACCATGTTTTGTGCATGATAAGCTTTCATGAATACTTGATAATGAAAATCATTTGGTTGAAGCCTTCCTGTTAAACCTATCTGGAAATAGGTCAGTTATTCCAGTGCCAAACTATTGTAAAAGACCACAATAGGAAATGAAAACATTCTGCGCTTGCCAGAATTTAGGTTTAGGTTTAGGTTTAGGTTCTGAGCAAAGGTCACTGGACCCAAAATTGTTAACTCTGTTTTTTCCTTCACAGATGCTGCCAGACCTGCTGAGCTTTCTAGCAACTTTGTTTTTGTTCCAGAATGTTTTGTGGTTGTAGTCAGTTCGATGTTCTACAGAGCAAGGTGTATGCCTTATCCATAAATGTGCAGTTGAAATTAATTATGATCTAATATAGTGCCTGAATTCTTCTAGCTAATCATGGGACTGAATTGTAGTTATTTGTTGAATAGTTTACATTCCTACTACCATCACCAGAGATTGACTACATAAAGTTCATGTTTTGTTTCTTTTATTCATACATGAGATGAGAGGGTCACTGGCTAGGCTGCCATTTATTGGACATCTCTAAGTGCCCACAGTGTTAAGGGTCAACCTTATTGCTGTGGATCATAGATCATAGAATCCCTACAGTGTGGAAACAGGCCCTTTGGCCCAACAAGTCCACACCGACCCTTGGAGCATCCCACCCAGACCCATCCCCCTAAACACTACAGGCAATTTAGCATGGCCAATCCACCTAGCCTGCACATCTTTGGACAGTGGGAGGAAACCGGAGCACCCGGCGGAAAACCACGCAGACACGGGGAGAATGTGCAAACTCCACACAGACAGTCGTCCGAGGCTGGAATTGAACCCGGGTCCCTGGCACTGTGAGGCTGCAGTGCTAACCACTAAGCCACCGAGCCACCGTGCCACCCCCATCTGGATCTGGAGTCACATGTAGGCCTAAAGACATTGGTGAAGCAGATTTTTTTTTTTTTGGACAATGGATTCACGGTCATCATTAAACTCTCAATTCAAGACTTTTATTGAATTCAAATTCCACCATTTGCCATGGTAAGATTTGAACCTGTGTCCCAAGAATGTTACTTGGATCTCTGGATTAACAGTCCAGTGATAACAGCACTAGGCCATCACCTCCCATGATTCTGCCATGAAAACAAATTAAGGAGGATCTAAAAATATAAAGAAACTATCCAACTTGTTCTGCATAATCCCTTACTGCTCTGCTGTCAAATTTCTAATTGATGGATTGTCATGATTCAAGATAATTTGTGACTTGGCAGAAGGAGCTAACGAATTAATTCTTATCCATCACAGCTGCTACTTCAGATATGGTAACTATATTTCACTGGGAGTAGTAAATGCAATGTAGACCAAAGTTGAAGGAACTGTATCAAGAAACAGCAAGGAAATTTTTGTACAAGTATCGGATATTACGTAATTTATTAGCTCAATCCTCAGATGCTGAACCAGTCCATATTCAAATGTGGACAGTATTCAGACTTGGACTGACAGTAACACTTACACTAGGCAATTGACAGGTAGTGAGCTTCTCCAATAAATACAGGTTTAACCATCATATGTTGATATTCCATGTCATGACCATCGCTGAACCCCACCTCCCTACCCCACCCCCCTCAAACTTTCAACATCCTGGGGTTTCCATTGACCATAAATTGAACTGGAAGACCACGATAAATAGCCACGTGACTACAAAAGCAGGTTGAAGTCTAGGAATTCTGCAGTACGTAAGTCAGCAGCTGACTTGTCAAAGCCTGTTTGCCATCTACAAGGCCCAAGTCTATGATGGAATATTGCCCACTTCCCTGGATGAGTTTAGCCTCAAAACCATTGAAGATGTTTGTCACCATACATCATGAAGCAGCTTGCAGTATTGGCACACCATCTACCTCCATAACAACACACAGTAGCAGCAATGAATACTCTGTACAAAATCCACTGCAACAATTCAAGAAAGGTCCATAAGATAGCAATTTCCAAAGCCATGATAAAAACCCGAAAGAACTGTGGATGCTGTAAATCAGGAACAAAAACAGAAGGTGCTGGAAAAACTCAGCTGGTCTGGCAGCATCTGTGAAGGAAAAAAGTCAGAGTTAACTTTTCGTGTCTGGTGACCCTTCCTCAGAAACCTGACATCAGAAGAACAAGGATAGCAGACGCATGGAAATACCACCTGCAAGTTCTCCTCAAGCCACACGTCATCCTGACTTGGAACCAGATTGCTATTCCTTCTTTATCCCCAAGTTAAAGTCCTGGAACCCTCTTTTCTAACAGTACTGTGACAGTAAAAATTCAAAAAGGCCACTTTTTTCCTGGGGATGGGCAATGACTAGCTGAGCCAGTGATACACTCATCCCGTCATAAAATTTTTTAAAAAGGCTTACTTGTCTGCACTTCGTGTAATTTGTTTCAGAAGATGTAGAGCTTTCTGTATGTGAGGGAAATCTTTTGAGTTGTCACACTGGAAAGCTGCACCAATTTTTTTTTTTATTCCTGATTGAAGTCATCCCATTCATATGGCAGGTTCGTTAACCAATTTAATCAGGAAAGATTAGTCCATGTAGAAAATAAATCTTGCTTATTGATTTCAGCTTCAAGAAGCTGGTTAATTTTGTTTTTTTTTTGAATTTATATCTGCAAAGGACTACTCTTGGAACTCTTACCTCTTTAATTATATGATGTAATCAATTACACTTTTTAATTTTTTTCCTCATAGGATGAATGAAGGAGAGTGCTAATGTTTTAATCAGCCACAATAATGTTAATATTATTGGGCCTATTGTGTTTTCATCAAATTCTCAACACTGGTAAATATGCAATTTTTCAATGTAAAATTATAACTGATATATTTTTCGGTTGCATAATTGTCTCTACTTTGTAATTTTCTGGCCAAATACTTATTCAAGGATTTATACTTTTTCTCCTGAAACATGTTGTATATATTGAAGTTAATATGTTCCATATTTAGCTTCCAGAATAAATTCCGTTTCAAACTTAGCTGTATTTGCAAGCAAGCAATCTCAGTTTGTCCTTTTGACAAATTATGGGAAAAGTTGTTGAGTTCATTTTGATCTTGAAATATTGCTACCTCGGATGTTACTGTTGGCTTGGTTGTAATGCTCCTGTTTCTGGGAGAAATGAGGGTTCAAATTCCTTCCAAAGATTTGAGACCTCTATGCATATCTTGGTGCTGTATTGTTAAGGGTACTGCTTTTTGGATGAGACTTTGAACCATGGCCTTCATTCACCCTCACAAATGGACATGAAAAATAAAACTGTCCAAGAAAATATAGAGGAATTCTTCTAATTTTGCACCTAACCCAATATCGCTAAATTAGATTATCTGATTGTTAATTTTATGGCTTGTTAGTGATGCTGTTTTCTGCAAAATTGACTACCATCTTTCACTACAACAGTGATTGCACTTCAAATTAATTTGGTTGACTGTGGTGCACTTTGTGGTGGCTGTTTTCCTAATATTGTGATGGATGTGATAAAGATGCAAGCTCCTCTTACCATTTCTTCCTCCCCATCCTTTCTTAAAGGAACTACTCAGAATCATGCAACAGCATAGTTGAAAGAAATACGTCTGTCAGATTGCTTAAGCTCTGTCCATTGCTTATAATTATGAGCACAGATAATTTCTCAAGACGTTAGCTGTGTCAAGCTGAAGGAAATGGTGTGCTACTCCGCTGAGAGGGGTTGTTGAAATATTTCTAAAGCCAGCAGTTCCTGAAATTATTTTTGTGGTAGCAGTTCCATCCTGTGGAGAAACAGAAAATAGCGCTACTATGTTTCAGAAAATATCTTTTGATGCATTGCTGTGCCTCGACCTTTCAGTGGTCCTTGCCTCGATCCATATTCCAGCTTCAGTTTCACTCTTTTGTATTGCGCTAAAGCTCATGTGACACTACTAATGCCACATAACCATAAAATTATAGCTTCAAACCCAAGTCTTAGATTCTAGCTCCTAACCTTCACTGTAGTCCCAATGGTACACTGTATTCTCAGAAATGCTGTCTTTCTCCTGAGACGCTCCATTCAGACACTAGCTACCAATTTGGATGGCTGTTTGTTTTTAATCTTACAGCACTGTTCAGCATCGTTTAAAATTCAAAAATGCTGGAGAATCTCGGCAAACCTCTGAAGAGATAAATGGTTAATGTTTCAAGTCCGACGTGACTTCTTTATGACAGACTCGGTACTAACTCCAGCAGTGGATGCTGGATCAGTTGTTAATTTTTATTTTTTTGTTTAGCAATCTCCGATATAAAATTATCTAAGGTATTAAAGGATATGGGCCAAAGACAGGAATATGGAATTAGGCCACAGATCAACCATGATCTCGTTGAATAGTCGAATAGGCTCAAGGACTGAAGGGTCTACACCTGTTCTTGCGTCTCTGTGTCCCCTATCTCTTACCTGTTTATCTCTCCATAGATGCTTGTAGACCTACTGAGTTTCTCCAATATTTTCTGTTACTTATGCTGAAAATCTGAAATATTTTGCTTTTAATGCCATTTAATTAACTAATTTGGGTTATTTTCCGTTTGTAGCTTATAGGATCGAGCTTCCCACCACCCCCGCCCCCAAAAACCATATGTTCTCATTTTGCGTAAGTAACAGAAAAGTCTATACTATAAGAAGTTGAGGAACACTTGGAACATTTTGTTTCCATGACATTTTTGTATAAATGATAGATTAATTTCCCTGCTAGAAGTTTGAAGTTAATTCATCAGTTTACCCCAAGCATTCCGTCGGCATTTTGACAAGTCTTCAAGTCTTTTTAATCTTTCTGTGCAACAAAATGTACATTGAAAATTGTGTGATGGAACTGCAGTCACGTAATTACGGAACACCCATTTTAAAAACTAAGCAGCAAGTTAATATTTCAATTTGTTTGAAAGACAGTATTGTAGCTGTTTAGGCTATGTATCATTTTTATCCTCTTGCAAGACCAAGGGCAACATCTTTCCTTCCAGTTTTCATTTTGATTTTATTTTATTTCAAGTACTTCACTGCTGGAAATTTTGCAGCATATTTCCTATTATCTAATATCAAAATGAATCTGGTGGGACAGGTCAACGTGCGTACTTCTAGCTGACAGTATTGTACAGTCTTCTAGTGGCTGGGTAATGCATGTGTCTATCTGGTTGAATTTCCTGCAATGATACAGAAATCATTAAAATTAAAATGCAGGTTAATAAGGCTTTTTTGTTTTGATAACTAAACAATGTGCAAGATTTCACTCCTGGGGAATAAAATTGAAAAGCAGTGAAGCTTTGCTAAATTTCAGTAGAACTTTGGTTAAAAATAGAGCAGTTACTTTTTCTCAATTGGATCCCAAAATTAGGGACCATTAATATAAAATCACAAATAAATCCAGTAGATAACTCGGGAGCAACCTTTCTGCATAACCCCACTGCGAGCCTTTCTGCTCCTATGATGCTGCTTGGCCTGCTGTGTTCATCCAGCCCTGCACCTTGTTGTGTCTCTTTCTGCAGCATAGATGTATTTTTTTTTAGAAGAAGCTTGATGGGTATAGAAGCATGTGTTGATAGAGACGGATGAAGCGTGAAAGCATGATCTGATGGGCTAAATTGCTTTATTGTGTGCTGTAAATACCCATATGCTTTGCAATGGAAATAGATTATTAGTTCCACTAGTTATAACTAATTAAAAGCGCACGGATGCTCAGCAGTTACTGTCTGATCACATTTGCCAGTATAGGGGAATTTGAGGCTTTTACGCATAACTATTTTTACTTCTGATTTTTAAAATGTCATTTGATGCTTATTTGTTTAAATATTCCAGTTATTGCTGTATTGTTTCCGCCTTTCAATCTATCATATGAATCAGAAAACTTCCATCATGTCTTGATGTGGGAATCAGGAATGAACAAGTCATTCCCTACACGCTACACAGTGGAATACATTGCTTTAAGGTTTGTATACACTGGTTTCTTCTAATCTATTCATACAGCAATTATAAATTGAAATAATTATTATGAAAATTAACCTGTGGAAGTCAAATTGTGTATTTGGATGGAGACTACAGTGGACCAGCTTTCAAAATGACTAGGAATGGATAAGGTACATTCAAGGCAAGGGAATAAAATTACTTCACTGTTTTCGTTAATGCCTCAATAATCAATTTAAAAGAACAAAACAGTCCCTTCCTGCTATTCCCTTTCAGATTTGACATCTTCAGCATCTTGGTCTTGCAAACTAACTCTGTTTCCAACTTCTTACCCCCAACAGTTCAAGCATTTTCTGTCTACCAAATCCATCTCCACTTCACTGTAATTCCATATTTAAAACTCCCCAGTTATTTCCCTACTGTTTCCACAGCATTGCAATCCCTGTAATTAAACAAATAACATTTCATGAAAAACAGAAAATGCTGGGAATACTCAGCAACTTTGACAACTCAGCTGAAGAGGGAGAAACATAATTAATGTTTCAAGTCAGTGATTCTTTTTTGACCAAGTCTTTGGTCACCCTCTTAATATCTCCTTACGTGTTTTGCTGTCTTTTTTATTTGCCTGACTAGGAAGTAAAATGTCATGGGGCAGTCTGAGTTGGAGTGACTTTTGAATCAAAACAGAAGCTACATCCTAAAAAGAAAAGATGAAATCCCTCTTTACGATGACAGAAGTTTTAAAGTATTTACATGCTCACTGACATCTATTAGTTTTCAAGAAATTCATTGACTGGCCTCAGTTGCTTCTGTTACTTGATGTGCAGATTGTCATTTGTGTTTGACCATAGTTTGTCTGTTCATTCATGTTTACCTTGTTAATTCTGGAAGGTAGAGTATTGAGATGAGGTTAACTGTTTAACTTACTGACTCTTCTATAGTAAAATGTCTTCTGTTTGCTTAAGACTGTGGAAACTTGTAATTTTATTTTCTTAGCAAATACCTGGGATTTCAAATTTTATCCACAATCAAAGTTACTGGTCCCCAGCTGGATCGGAATAAAATATAGGGGTCTCATCTGGGCTCAAGGCAAATTTTTAGGGTATCTGCTGGGATCATAAAAGAAGGCATAAAAAGCCAGAATTGCAAAACCACAGATAATTTGGAAGGAAAGGCAATGCAGGAATTTGAAAATGAGGATTTGCATTGAGACATTTCATGATCAGGGTTTTGATGAAGGTCAGCAAATGCAAGGATAATAGAACGGGACATGCTGCAAATTAAGACAGGGCAGCACCATAATAAATGATAAAGTTCGCAGAGGGTATAATGTGTGATGCAGCCAGGAGTGCCTTAATATGATTAGGCCTTAGAAGTAAAAGCCTGGATTTCAACAGCAAATGACCTGAGACCGCAACAAAGTCGAGCAAAGTTATAGTGGAGACAAAGGGTAATCTTAGTCTGGTAAAAATATGATGTTGGAAACTCATCTGAAGATAAGCATGCAAATTTCATTTATTACAAATTTTTTTGTATTATAATATTGTTAAATTCTCGTAACCTGAGTTTATAGTAAAGTTTCTCCAATGTGTTTGTAACCAAACTCTCTCTACATGTAGCAGGAGAGAGTTAATAAATGGTGTAATCATGGTGCCATTGTTATTCTATAATAAACACTGAAGTGTTTAATAAATAGCAATTTATGGTATAAATCTCTATTTTTCAAGAAATACTACTTCTAAAATAAATTTCAGAAATTGGGGCTTATGGTGCCAAACTGTAATTTTGTTTTGATAAATCCTATTTGTAAATTTCTAAATTTCCATATGACATGAGCTTGGTGGGGACAGCAAAAAATCACAAGGAAACAGTAGTAAAATTGCAGAAGGGCAAATAATCAGCAAATGAAGTTGAACACTGATAACTGAGGTTGGAAGAAGATAAAAGTTGCTGATTCCTTTGGCAGTGCAAATCTAAGTGGGTACAAAAAGAAAAGGAGCATAAAGGACAAATATATCCATCACTTATGGTGTGCCACAAGTTAGCAAGAACATTTCTTAAAAAGAAAGCAAGCTGGACTTTACCTCCATACTATTCAATTCTGTCGAGATAATGTTAAACATTTATTGAATCTTGGTTATAAACTCTTAAGTGTTGCCTGGCCACCATATTAGAAAAGATAGAGGTTCTGGAGAGAGTAAATAATAGGTTTAAAAGGGTAACGCCAGAATTGCACAGGTATACATATCAGAAAAGGTTTGACCAGCTGGGTTTCTTTCTTGAAGAAAGAATGCCAAGTGTTTGCATGAGAAGCATTTATTCACAATTATGAAAGGATTCATTGGGTTGAATGCTTGCACGTATGAAAACATCGTAACTCAAGGCAATCAATGCAAGATACTCACCAAAAATCCAATAGGGAAATTAGAGCAAATTTCTTTGCTCAAACAGTTATAAAAATGTTGAATTTGATGCCACAACGAGTGGTTGAAATGAACAGCACAGATTTATTTAAGGGGATGTGAGATAATATGAGGGAGAAGCAGTAGAAGGTTACAGTGATAGATTCAGATGAGGAAAGACAGTCAGGGGCTCAACTGAAGTGTAACCACCAGTATGGATTGGTTGGGTCAAATGGCCAGTGCCCTTTATCCTTAATATTATTGATGTATTCTAGTATAAATTGGCTTATTATTTATTCCTCTTTGAACCAAAATAGGCAATAACATGATTTTACTTTTACATATAATTATTTGAGACATAAAAACATCTGCAGAATATTGTTTTCATATATCTCCCTTTATTTGTTTAAATGCTAAATAGCAAAGTTGGTGCAGACGATGATTCACTGACCATGAACCAACAAGATGATCAAAGTAATCCGTGGCTTGCTGTAGAAAACTGTTCACTGATCACAAGCCGAACATGTGATCTAACCAATGTCTTCACTGATGTATATGATTCTTACTTTACTCAAGTTAAAGCAGTCACAGAGATGGATGAATCTGATTGGTCTTCTTCAATGGAGTTCCAACCATTTCAAGACAGTAAGTTTATCATTTTTTTTTCTTGGATTGGTACGAAAGCATTTCTTGAGGCAATATTTGTGTATGAATTATGGTTTGCTCTTTTTATTATTCAATATGTGCAAAATCTTTTTAAAAATAACTTTAACAAGTTCTGTTCACTTTTTTCTTTGCACAAATTCTCTGATTTTCTGCCTGTTTTATAATTTTGTAGTTTGCCCTCCCCTCCCCCAAGACTTGTGGAATCTATGGTAGGGAATGTTATTCAGATATACGTACAAACGATACACATACGTGCATGTAAATGTGCAAGTTCATTTATGCGTAAATTAAGTTTTACAACTAACCCTTGTCATTCCCATGTCTTGTTGCTCATAATGAAGATGAAAGTAACCCTTAAAAATAAGCCAACTTATTTATTGATTAAATTTAAGCTTATTAAAATAAAAATTAGGTTTCGAGAATTGAATACAATGTTTTCAGGTCTATTCATTTCTCAGAACAAAATACTTCAGTTTTTTTTTTAACCTAACAAGTTCAATCAAAGTTTCTTTCAATTTCAAGTATTTGTGAATTTTAGTAGTGTAATGTTAACTTGTAAATATTTTTACCTCACTTAATTCACTTTTGTTTTTCTTCTACAGCAAAAATAAGACCAGTTAATGTTCAAATCTTGGAGACCCCTGTTGGAGTCCTCAAAATTAATTTTGATTCTCCTGCGACCCCAGCCTGTATTTATAGATTAGGAATAAAATCTGTCATTGATCTCCACGCAACATTGTGGTATCACATTTCAGTATTTAAAAATGGAGAGCTGGAAAAGGTATGATTTGAAAAGATTAAACAACAATCACATGTTTTAGACCAAGACAATTTCAAAGAGTGTACTGGACGTAATTTCTATATTAGGTGACTGGATAATTGATTTTTATTCCTCACTTCTGGTTGTTATAAGTCCTATGTCATTCTCTGGGAAACCTTGCCATGCAGCTCCAATGAAATTATGGAAAACTTATTGTGATTGAAAAGGAGCCCATTTTGAACATTCATCAATTGAATCTTTAATTTTTTTAATAATTTGATCTTCTGTGTTACTAACTTTCGTATAGGATGCTTTCAAGTTTAATTAAAAATATTTCACAAAAAGCTAAATTAATTTATATGATTGTGCTACTTAAACATATCATCCTTCATCTCCTTTCTCAGTCAAAAGTTTGTTCGCTCACCGCTGCATATTGGAGCTTGGAATTCACATTGTGAAATGTTCAATTCCAAATTGTAACTACAATCTGTCCTTTTAATGAGTAGAATTGCTGAAACACCACCACAGCGGAACAGCAGTAGTTCCTTGGAGAATAAACCCGCTATCCTTTCTCAGGATTGCAACATTTTTACTCTCGGTGCCATTGTCAGCCAGCCAGCCCAGACTGCTGCTGCTGTGCAGAAGCAGTGCTATTCAAAATCACACGTGCTTAAGGTTGACTTCCCAAGGCCATTCACGATCTTGCCACCTTGAAGGTATTGAGCCAGGCTAGGTTAATTGACAAAGTTAGTTTAAAATGTCTTTTTTTTGTTTTTGCATTGTGTCCCAGATGATGATCGGTAAATAAGTACTGTAAGCAGAAGTTGTGGTACTGTTGGTGGATTTGGGAATTGGGCTTCATTGGCTCATCTGATTGTGGTAGCAATCAGCCACAGCCTGACTGGAAGAGAACTATTTTGGTTGCCTTCTCCTTTTTTCCCTCGTCAGCTGTGGCTGTTCACTAGATACGAGAGATGGCTGCTCACTAGTTACAAGAGCAATCCCTTAATGGTGAAATTGTGGTATTGTCAGAGGGCAATAAATCTTGAGAATTGCTTTGGTGAGTACTGCAGTGCTCCTCCAGTGTGGTACAGGAAGCAAAGCTGTCACTTGAACAGTCTAGTCTATTAAAGTGGCTCCAGTCAATAGCATACAGTACTATGTGGAAGCCTGCTTGCTCCATCCTTGCCCTTGCACTAAAGTGCAATCGTGACTGCAACAGGTGACCGAATTCTGTGAGGGCCTCCATTGGTGAGGTGGACAATTTCACATACCGCTTCCTCAATGAGGAAGAATAGGAGAATTTGCGCCATGTCAATCCTGGGTAGATATGTCCTGTGTTCGAGAAACTTGTTCTCCTTTGGTGTCATCTTTGCTCATTCATCATGTCATGCCAGAACAAAAGGAATCTGGCAAAATGGCAGCAGGGTAAGTCGCTCCACTCTGTTTGTCAGTTCCCTTTCTTACCTACCGAAGGAGTCGTCAGGTTGCAACTGGGAACCGCGTGGTGGGAGCTGAACGCACGGCTGTGTCTTGCAGCTGCGGATCAAGTATGGGCCAGAGTGATGTGGGCCGGTGAGGGGCCAGCAGTCGGTGGTGAGAGCAGGCCCAGTGAGGCAGCGGTGACGGTCTCCTGGATGTCCTAGCGATTGGAGCAGTGCCATTGTGGAGATGGGACTCTGAGATCTCCGAGATCTGGACCTTTTTTTTTTCTTGCTTACCTTTTTGGCTCTGTAATCTTTTAATTCTGGTTTTTGTAACCAAGTGGACACCAGTGAATGGCAACTTTGTGCACTTTTCACTGTACTTATGTGTTCCTATACTTAGTGTATGTGACAAATAAATCTAGATCTAGAATTACTGCACACCCATGGCTGTGCAGAATCCTTGAAGTGAGAATCAAGGCCTTTATGTTCAACACCATTCCCTGTAGATTTCACCAATTTTAAATAATAGTACCTCAAGTTCTTGGGTAGCAGTCAGAAATTTATTAGCAACTAACAAAGCAGCTGATGAACTCTTAATCTAGTGATGGTAAGGATGAGGGATCTTGCTGTTGTTGAATGCATGTTCAGCTGTGTGTGGTTAAAAGAGGGTGTTAGTTGGAGTTCTTGGGTCACAAATTACTCTGGTTATGTCAGATCACTACTGAACATGGACATCACGATTTGCCTACCCTGCATGTTTTCAGTAGTGACTACCCAAAATGGCACCCAGAGCAGTCTGTACATGAAATGTACATGCACATTGTAGCTGTCATCGTGGTAGTGAAAACATCAACCATGGTACTGATAATATGAAAGTTGTGCATCCAAAGTTTATGACCCTTACTCATGCAATTATTGCATAGCTTATAAAGCTACTGCAACAATTTGTTGTTTTTGAAAGCATTTTAAAAATAAATTATACTCCAGAATTTTGAGTGATGTAAGTGGTATAATTACCATGTTGGTGAGGTAGGGCTCCGGTTAAATCCACCTAGTTTCTTGTTGAATGGGTCCACAATTTAAAGCAGACAGCATTGCTCAGATATGTTTTCCTGGCCATTATGGAAATTGAAGGATTCACATTGATTCTGGCGTGACAGGTTGAGCAGAAAAGAGAGCTTTGACCTACAGCTGTTATTTGCTTATACTTGACTGAGTAGTCCTGATGTGTACTTACATCTGAGTCAAAGACTTCCAGACACTCAACTACATAATGAGGCTGGTGCTGGTGTGCTTCGATGGAGTGTACCATATCATCTGATATTAAATAAAGTCTGCCTCTCAAAGGATGTATGGTATTCATCGTTCTATTTAAAGAAGAGGAGAGGACTTTGAGTAAATATTTATTGATAATTTAATTCTAAATTACTAATTAATGATCCTGATGCTGTGTAAAATGTGAAAATTTATAGCTGCAGTCTTTGAACAAAACACTAAGTTTGTAAATGGCCTGCTTTCATTACAAAGTGTGTAAATGTAGAGGTCAGGTTTGTGGCAAGATTTCAAGGACACCCAGATCCCTCTGCACAATTGCATTCTGCACACTCTCCATGAAAATAATACTCTGCTTTTATGTTTTATCTGTCAGAGAAGACAGCCTCGTGTTCTCCCACATTAGACTCCACCTGCCAAGTCTAACCAGTTTACATCCTTTGTAGCCTCCACACAACTTGCTTTCCTGCCTGTCTTTGCATTGTAGCCAAATTTACTAATGACACAGTCCTTTCGTTCAAGTCACTAATAGTGGGTTGAAAATGGTTGAGGACCCAACACTGAATTGTAATTTGCCATCCTGAAAACTCTCTTTCCTGTTAGATCTCTGTCCATGCTAAAAGTCCTACTCCCAACTTATTGTAACACCATAAACTTTATCTTGTGTAGTAATTCTTTTATGTGACATCTTTTATTAAATGCTTTTTGGAAATCCAAATATACTGCATCTTTGTAGCATTGTGCACCTTACCTTTCAATTCTGATTCCACCCCCAGTCTCCTTAGTCACATATGGTGCACCTTTCTGGTAGTGGTTTTCTTTGTAAATGGAAAGATAAATGATGTGATCCAAGCTGCTGGTGTTGGGGCTATATGTAAGTTGGGATTTCAAACTAAACTTTCTACCTGTGTGAACTGTTCAATTCTTTGTGGAGGCTTAAACTTGAATGGAGAAGAGAAAATTTCTAAAATTAGAACAAATTAGCACTGCTGATATGTGTACTGAAATTAAATTACGATTGTACACGACAAACCAATCTTCAAACATTTAAATGCAATATTGTGTTAATCACCAGAAGATTTACTAAGTTTGGAAGTTGTTATCCTGTTGATTTGATTGTAATTCTGATCTGTTTCTTTCAACAGAATAGAGAAGTGTTAGGTAGTACAAGGGAAATTAGTGTTAAAGAAGAGGTTGACAACTTACAACCTGACACACAATACTGTGTCTCAATAAAAATGTTTTCTTCTGAAGAAGATCATTCTGACCCCGTGGAATCAAAATGTATACACTCTCAAGGCTTAAGGAAAAATAAAGGTAAAGAATGACGACACCAGCCTTTTTTTTTTTTGTTTTGTTAAATTTTTAAAACCTTCGTATTTGGTTAAGAGAGCCAATGTTTTCCATCTTTGCCATGTTTTTGTGATCTCATGTAATTTTTGAGTGCTGGATGAGATTAAGATTTACCCCAGGTAGTTAAAGTTGATGTATGGTGACTGAAACTCAGGAGTAATTTTAATCTTACATTCCTGGCCAGAAACTAATTGGATTGAGTGGAATGCCGGTTTCATACCCAGTCAAATATTGCTCTGGATTTAAATTCAATTAACAAGTGCAAAACCAGCTTTAGTGCTGTTAGGTGATAATTTGATCCCTTGTGCTTAAAGGCTTCAGCATGAAAATTTACTCAGCACACTTTGTAATATCTATGCACACAATCAGTCTCCTCTCTTGAAGTAAATAGTACCTTGCATTTGTATGGCAGTTTTCACATTCTCCAGCCCCCTAAAGCAGTCACTGCAGAAATTGAGTCAGGCTGCTTAGACAGAACCGTCCAAACCCACAATTACTGCATCGAGGGAAGCAGATACATGGGAAAACCACCACCTGCAAGTTCTTCTCCAAGTCGCTCACCATCCTGACTTGGAAATATGTTGCCTTTCCTTGAGTAAAATTCCTGGAACTCACTCCATAATGGCATCGTGGATACACTTACACCCCATGATTGCAGTGGTTCAAGAACGCTGCTCACCACCTCCTCGACCTCCAGGGCAATTAAAACAGAGGTCGTAAATCAGCCAGCAACGCTCATGTCTCCTGAATGATTTTGATTTTTTTTAAAATTATAACATAGGAAATGCAGCAACTATCACCCCACCACCTCCCACAAGTAGCTATAGGATTTTCTGCAAATCAGTCGGTTCAGAGATATTATGACACTCCTCTGGACGAGGTAGGACTCCAGAAGGGGTCTCATCACCACTTGTAGCGTTGCAGTAAGACTTCCCTACTCTTATATTTCAACCCCTTTGAAATAAGGACCAACATTCCTTTAGGCTGCCTGATTACCTGCTACACCTATGTGCCAGCTTTGTGTTTTGAGTACAAGTACCCCCCCCAAACCCTTTGTGTTGCAGCTTTCTACAGTTTTCTCTATTTAAATAATACTGTTCAACTTCCAAAATTAACTTCTCATTTTCCCACTTTACATTCTATTTGATCATTTTTTGCCCACTTACTTAACTATTGCAGTCGTTGTTTCCAAGCATCATCCACAACTTCAAAATTGTAGCCCCTTTACACAGGTACAATTGTCCTAAAACTGACCCCTGATGCATTTCATTGCATTCCTCAGTCTAAAATATCCATTCTGTACCCTCTGGCTTCTGCCTCTTGACTTGATAAATAGCCAAGTTATCATTGACCCTTTAATCCCCCATGTTTCCATTTTGCCACTAAACCAGTTCAAATTCCTTTTGAAAGTCCACGTTTCTGCTCTTCGTTGAAGATCTCAAACCAGTTAGTCTGACAATTTGTTTTTAACAAATCTGTGCTAGCTGTAATTTGCTAATGCATATTTCTCGAAGTAAATATTTTACCCCTGACTGGCTTCTAGGTATTTTCTCACCACTTGTATCAAATAACTGTGTGGTAACGATGAGCAGGAACCTTGGATGGTTATTTTCTTTGTCATTTGAACCAACACTTGCTAACTCTACATAGTCCTATTCTAATACTTCTATTATCTATATTGCTCAGGGATTCACTGAGCATGTGATTGAGAGAACCTGAGGTTGGGGGCAGCACAAAAAAAGGTTATAGTTGTAATTGGTCAAGGATACTTGCAACCACAAAATTAAAGCCGTGTTAAGCTGGAATCCCATTACAGTTGAGCCAATGCTTTTTCAACATGTGTAAATATCTGTTTTAGAAAGAAGTCCTATTCCTGGCTATGCAATCTAGGTTGTCACAATACACGTGGCTTTGCGTAAAAACTACAAAAGAGCAAAGTGGTTTGGTATGAATAGGCTGATTTGCTAAAACAATATTTGGCCAACTTCGCAAGCAACTGTTAGTCACCAGTAACGTTCGTTTGTTTGGTATGTTAACGTATTAAAATATAATATAAAAAAGGGTTATCTCATGAACAAGCAATTCAGGAAAAACAATGCCTTTATGTAATGAGTGCATACTTATATGAAATTCTCTACCATATAGAAATAGTTGAAGCAAATGGCATAGATATGATGAATGGGAAGTTAGGTAAATATGAAATAGAATGGAATAAATGACTGACAGATTTAGGTGAGGAAACATAGGAGGAGGCTCGAGTGGATCATAAACGCCCACTTGGACAGGTTGGACCAAGGAGTCTCTTTCTGTACGAAGAGTAAAAAAAGCTTGAAAAACTTAAAGATGCTGCCTGACTTGTTGAGAAACGAAGTTAAAAATTTCAGTTTGACCTTTTCAACAGATGTACCGAAACATTAACTATTACAGTCAGATTTCAACCACTTCCACATTTTGCTTTTGTATTTGTGTGGCCTGTTTCAGTGCCATGTATCCTATGTAATGTGATGTAATATTCAAATACTAATATTATCGTGTGTCTTCAGATAGCTGATGTGGACTGAAGAAACTGAATTTTTTAAAAAGAAGCCAGATTACTTTTACTGGATTTAAATAAAGAAGTGAGACTTGCTACTGGATTAATTTGGATAATCCCAAGCATGAGAAACTGGCATAAAGGAATGTTTCTGATATATCCTATTCTTTTGCAGTACATCACGTTCTAATAGCACTTATGATCATCTTGATGTTTGGCTTCGCCATTATCCTCATTGTACTATACAGCGGAGGTTTTCTTGGTTTTTTCAGTAAATATGGTCCACAAGCTCTGGTATGTAAATTGTTAATCAAATTATCATCCAGAAACTGTTGTTTTCAGTGCTCAGTGAAAGTTATGGGATCTCCAACATTTTTCCATTAAAGTTATCATTTTTTAGAAGTTGTGCACAATGTACAGTTTTAGATGATCAGTCCTCCTTTTGGCCTAGAAAGAGAAGCATCCTATGGATAAGTTTGAGCTTTAAGTTTGTTTTCAAGATACCTGGTTTCTAATGATACCTGATGCACTCGCAGCTTCTCATTGCTGCACGTGCTAATTGAGAAAGTTACAGATGTTTAGCCAGCTGAATTTATAAAACCCTCAATAAATGAATTAAGTAATGGTCTGCATTAGAGATACAAGCAAGAATAAGATCATGTTGCTTATGAAAGACACTTTATCTATGGTACCATGGTATGGTATCTATGGTACCATTTTGCAGTCTGGTCATCCAACTGGGGCGGAATACTTTTGGCTATCAGAGGCTAGTGAGCTATGCAATAATGATATTTCCTGGGTACTGGGAATTTAAATTTTGCTTAAAAGTTGTGGGGAGTGAAGACATAAAGGTGACCTGATTGAATGGATTTAAAGCAAGTTGTTCATAGTAGCAAATAAAAATAAAGCTATATATTAAGATGGGATTGATCTTTGCATAAAGGGATAAAGCTGTTGAATATCATGACTTACTAAGTATCCTATTTTGCACATGCTGTTTTTAGACTGCGCCAGAATGACAGTAGTTGTTTTATGACTTATTAAAACTTTATTATTTGTTTTTAATGACTACATTTTAGTGAAATGTAGATGTTCAGCAGTATCGCCAAGTCACTCTTTATAACCATCTTAGTTGGAATACCGCCTTCAATGGATAAAAGTGCCATGTGGTGTGCCATGTAATCATACAATCAGAAGGGGGCCAACATTGATCTTTCCTCATTTGTGATGATCTTGACCTGATTCGCCAAATAATCATGAGGTTACTCTAATTGATCTAAAGTACCAAGAGTAAGCATCTAATGTTCCAGTTTCTGTGCAAATAAAAGGGAAGGCAATGGCCTAGTGGTATTCTTGCTGGGCTGTTAGTCAGAGACCCAGAAAATGTTCTGAGGACCCAAGTTCAAATCCCACCTTGGCAGATGGTGGAATTTGAATTCAATAAGAAAAATCTGGAATTAGGGGGTCTACCAATGACCATAAATCCATTCCTGATTTTCGGAAAAACCCATATGGCATCACTAATGTCCTTTAGGGAAGGAACTGCCATCTAGGCTACATGTGACTACAGACCCACAGCAATGGGGCAGCTCAGTGGTTAGCACTGCTGCCTCACAGTGCCAGGGACCTGGGTTCAATTCCACCCTCAGGCGACTGTCTGTGTGGAGTTTGCACATTTTTCCCCGTGTCTGCATGGGTTTCCTCTGGGTACTCCGGTTTCCTCCCACAGTCCAAACATGTGCAGGCTAGGTGATTGGCCATGCTAAATTGCCCGTAGGGTTCAGGGATGTGTAGATTAGGTGGGTTATGGGGGTGGGTCTGGGTGGGATGCTCTGAGGGTCAGTGTGGACTTGTTGGGCCGAACGGCCTTTTTCCACACTGTAGGGATTCTATGATTCAACTTGGTTGACTCCTAACTGACCTCTGGGTATCAGGGATGGGCAATAAATGCTGGCCTAGGCAGTGATGCCTACATCCTGTGAATGGATTTTTTAAAAAAACTGCTGAAATGAATATGTTGGACAGAATTGGATCACATTTGATAAGTAGGTGAAAATTTAGAATGTTCAAACATTCACATGTTTACATGGTAACATGTAAATTGAATGTGTCTTATTTGTTCTGTCTTATCAGAATAATTTGAAACACATCCGTCCTGTCTACGCTTGTGATAATGTGCAAGAAAAGCTCAGCACTTTGGAACAAGGTTGTTTTAATGTAAAGAAAATTGAAAACATTGAAGAAGACAGTGAAGAAGAGCTAATGAATAGTGGTGAGGAAGCTGGCTATGAAAGTAATGCACTGAATATACCTTTACACAGCACTCGGAGTTGTAGTGCATCTTCTAAAGCAGAAACAGATGACACCAACACTAAATTATGTGATGATCAATGGTGTGATTCAGTGCCTGAACATATTTTCACTAACTTCAATGAGTGTCAAATGACTGCACCAGCTACAATGCAAACTGAAGGCCCAGATGTGGAGTCCACGACGCAGACCACCCACAGCAGAAGGAACAGTTCAACCTCTGCAACAAGTAACATTTCTGATGTCCCATTGTGGTCTATCCAAATTCAAGATCTAGACTTTTGCTTTGAAAACTGCTCAAATGAAAATTTGTATGATCAGAAGGCAGATGAATCTGATATTACGGAACATGATTTGAATGACTTGGTGTCTAAAGTTTCTGAAAATACGGTAACTTATGAATATGAAAAACCCAGTGCCTCTTTTATACCAAGTAGTTCATCACTTCCCCAGGCTTTGCATGCTGATATAAGATGTTGATGTATATTTTTGCATGAGATGTGATAATTACTTCTGCAAAATTGTTCAGAATATCCTCAGCTTGGAATGGCAAAAACATTGCTGCTTGGTGTTTTCAGTGTCTTCAGCTGAACATTTTCAAGTGATGGAACTTCTCTTTTGGATCTTAATATAACTGCCCAAAGTACTGAAAGCTGCTGTGAGGATTTGTAATATCTAATTCGGCTTAGCAAAACCAACAAATGTTGAGTATTGATTGTTTCATGCAACCCCATTGAACATTTGATTATTATTTCAATTTCAGCTTGGTACTGGCATATTTTATCCAGCTGTATGTTTTTAGTTGATCTGCTAAAGCTTCGGATCAGAGGGAAAAGATTATAAGTAACTTGTTACACCTAGAAAGAAAAAATGTTCTTTAGATAAGTAATAAGCTGCTGCAAAGTAGTAAAAAGTATTGATGAGATGGACATGAGAAGACTATTTCTTATGATTGCTGCTATCAGCTAGAATAATGAGTGCACTTGCGCATGAAAATGGCACTGCATTGCAACATAGTCCAGCGATGGAACAGGAGCTGGCTATCACAAATTGGTCAGAGATGTAGGAACTGCAGATGCTGGAGAATCTGAGATAACAAGGTGTAGAGCTGGATGAATACAGCAGGCCAAGCAGCACCTTCCTGCTCCTGCTTGGCCTGCTGTGTTCATCCAGCTCTACACCTTGTTATCACAAATTGGTATTCCTTTTACCAATTGTCATCCTGAAATATGATGAAAAACAAAATAAAGGTTTTCTGAAGCTGAGGAAAGGAAATGAGAATTCCCTAAAACCAGAATAATCAAATGATCTGAAGTGACACTTTTATAATTGCATTTTCATGCATTGCAATTGAGTTGAATGGTCTTTCACACCCCTGGATTTTCCTGTCTGTGTACATTCTGTATTTATTTGTGGCAATCCAGAATATATTAAATACATTTTTGGTCATTTTTAAAAGGTTTCATTTTGACTTGTTCCTGCAAAATACAAAGATGCATAATGTTCCTTTTGCAGGAAGTTGATGTTAGAAATTATGCACTTCTTTGCACTGGTATCATCTATTCCATCTTGGAAAATTGACAAATAGTTCGTCTTCATCTCCAATGAAGTGTGTTTCTAAACTGAAACAAAAATGTAAAATGCTGGAAATGTGGCATCATCCATGGTTGACAAAGGAAAAGTCAATCACCTTCTGCTGTATGTTGATTTGTGTTTTAATGACATCAAATGTGGAACTTTTTGTTCCCTGCTGAAAATGTAGCTTCATTCTAATTACCTCCTTAACTAATGGCTCTTTTATCTTGAATAACGAAGTCTTCACTGTTTACTGCTGTTGGAGGACGGATATGGTGCGGTACAAAGATTGAATCTTTGTATGTGGTTATATCAAAGCCTATTGTATTTTTATAGAACAACTTGTGTGAAGTTTTATGCGATTTCACTTTAGAATTTGTAAACTGTTTTCAATTGAGTTTAAATTCTATTAAATATGCAGGGGCACAAAGTACCTCATGACAAGGTGGACCCTTTCCCTGCCTCTGGACCACTGTTGTGTTCCGACCATTCTCCTATAGCTCTCAGCATGAGGAAAAGTTTGCACTTGCAAATCCAGTTAGCCTGACAGTGGTCATTGGAAAAGAGCTGCAATCTATTATTGAGGAAGCCTTAATGCCCGTAGAAATCATAATATGATAAAAGAGTCAGCATGGTTTTATGAAAAGTAAATCATGTTTGACAAATTTACTCGTGTTTCTGGGGATGTGACTAGGAAGGTAGGCATAAAGGAGCTTTTAGTACTCTTGGCTTTCCAAAAGAAATTCAATAAAGTGCCACACAAAAAGGGCTAATTGGAAGATAAGGGCTTGTTGAGTTAGGGACAAAGGATTTACACAAATGAAAGGTTGGCTAGCAGGCTAATTGGGAAAACTGGGCCATTTCATGCTGGCAGGCTGTGATTGGAGTGATGGAAGGATCCATGCTGATGCCTTGGCTGTTAGTGACTTAAGCAAATAGGCTAAGAGTTTGTTGATAGAAGCCTGGATGGGAATGTAAGTGTGAGGATGTCAGTAAGAGTCTACAAACAGTCATAGAACATAGAACATTACAGCGCAGTACAGGCCCTTCGGCCCTCGCTGGTTTCACAGGTTCGTGCAACAATACGAAGTCCATCTAACCTACACTATTCCATTATCATCCATATGTTTATCCAATGACCATTTAAATGCCCTTAAAGTTGGCAAGTCTACTACTGTTGCAGGCAGGGCATTCCACGTCCTTACTACTGTCTAAGTAAAGAACCTACCTCTGACATCTGTCCTATATGTATCACCCCTCAATTTAATTGAATGGTTAGCAAGGTGTATAATGTGGGTATGCATGAGGTAATTCACATTGCTCCTAAGAATAGAATAAAACAGTATTTTTCAAAAGGTGTTAAACTTCTAAATGCTGATGTTCAGAAAGATTTGGGTGTACTCATGTAAAGTAGGCAGATGGGTACAGCATGCAATTAGGAAAGCAAATGATATGTTGGTCTGCCTTTTATTACAAGTGAATGGAGTATAAGAATAAGGAAACTGTGCTAAACTTGTACAGGGCTTTGGTGAGACTACTGGAGAAGTGCAAGAATCAAAAACTCCATATCTAAGGAAGGATTTCGTTGCAAAGGAAGCAAAAGGTAAAAGTTCACTAGATCAGTTCCTGGGATGATAAGGTTATCCTGTAATGAAATGCTATGTAAATTGGCTTGTACACATTAGAGTTAAGAAAAATGAAATGTGAGCTATTGAAACAAGCCATTCTAAAGGAGCTTCGTCAAAAATTACATGACACTAGGTTATAGTCCAACAGATTTGTTTGACAACAGAAGCTTTCAGAGCCTCACTCCTCTTTCACACTAAAGGACTTTGACAGTGTAGACACTGGTTGTTTCCTGAGGCTGGGAAATTAATAGACTAGGGCATAGCTTCATTTTAATGGTTTAATCGCTTAGATTGAGAATGAGGAGAAATTTCTTCAACCAGTGAATCTTTGGAATTGTTTATCCCAGAAGGTTATGGATGCTTTGGTTAAGCATGTTGAAGACTGATAGTTTTGTTCCCTTGGGAATAGAAGGATAAAGGAAATAGAACTTAGAAGATCAGCCACACCTTTATTCAATCAATGGTGGAAGAGGTACAAGAGGCTGCCTGGTCGACTCTCAAAGACATAAGAAATAAGGGAAGTAGTGCAGAAATGAGCATTCAGGTGGTGTTTGTCTCAGTGCGCTGCACAGTGGCAGATAGAGATGTGGGGATATAGAAGTATTTATCTTCACTGCCTCCCAAAGTTGTCATGCATCCTCAGTCACCCCAAGATCAGATAATAACTCAATGGCTGGACAGAAAGCAGGCCATACACAAGTCAATCCAAAATAAAAACCCGAAAGAACTGCAGATGCTGTAATTCAGAAACAAGAACAGAAATTGCTGGAAAAGCTCAGCAGGTCTGGCAGCATCTGTGAAGAGAACTGAGGAAGGGTCACTGGACCTGAAACGTTAACTCTGATTTCTCTTCACAGATGCTGCCAGACCTGCTGAGCTTTTCCAGCAACTTCTGTTTTTGTTAAAAATTAATCCAAACTGCCTTCCCTGCAATCTCTTGTCAGAGTACAAATACTTTTGTCACTAAAATTTGGGCTGAAATCCATGCTTCCTCATTGTCAGTTCTACAGGTACAAAATTAATAAGTGAATAAGCTAAGAAGCTAGCTGAAGCAAATTGGTCTGTCCGTGAACTTAGTGGTCGTGGAGAACTTTTGACAAACTTGGACTGTTATCATATTAGAATAAAAATTTCTGGCACTGTTTTATATTGTAAGAATACTGATCACATGATGCTAAGAAGTGTGGTGTTATCAGGACATGCAGAAATTGTAACCTTTTAGTGCCAATGCACATTTTGATTCACAGTTTTTGTGGGACAAATTGTAATTACAATATGAGAAACCTGAAAGTCCTCAAACTAAAAATGGCAAAATTAAAATACAACTACTTACCAATGGGCTCTGAAGACTGATTTGATTGATTTGAAAAATAGAATGACCTTATTTTTTTCTCCCCGCCCATCTCAAATATAGAATCCCTACTCTATGGAAACAGGCCATTCAGTCCAACAACTCCACACCACCCCTCTGAAGAGCATCCCACCCAGACCCATACCCCTACCTCTGTATCTCCCACTTAACCTAAACATCCCTGGGCACTATGGACAATTTAGCATAGCCAATCCACCTAGCCTGCACATCTTTGGACTGTGGGAGGAAACCGGAGGAACCCCATGCAGACATGGGGGAGAACGTGCAAACTCCACACAGACAGTTGCCTGAGGCTGGAATCAAAGCCGGGTCCCTGGTGCTGTGAGGCAGCAGTGCTAACCACTGACCCACCGTGCTGCCACTTAATGTGTTACAACCAAGTTAGAAGCATATGAGCAAGGAACAAGAGTAGGCCATTTAGCCCTTTGGGCCTGCTTCAACATTCGATAAGGTCATGTCTGATTTGAATTTAACCTCCATTCTAAATTCATGTATATCCCTGATAATCTTTCATCCCCTTTACAATCTTGAACTTATCTAGCTCTTCTTTTAAAAATTTACAAATTCTGCATCCACTACCTTTTGAAGAAGGGAACATTAAAGACTCAACTCTGTGGGGGTGGGGAGAGGAGTTCCTCATCTCAGCTTAAAAATAAGGAGGTGGCCATTTAGGCAATAACCCCTAGTTCTAGATTCTCCCACAAGAGGAAACATCCTTTCAACAGCAGTCATGTCCCCTTAGGATCTTGAATGTTTCAATTAAGTCACCTCTGAGCCTTCTGAACTCCAGAGGGTGCAGGCCTAATTTTGTGTAGCCTTTCCTCATAAGGTAATGCATTTCAGGTATTAGTCTAGGATGGTGACCTGTATGGTACACAGTACTCCAGGTGCAGTCTCACCAGTTCCCTGTATAACTGTCTTGGATCACAGTTCTATCCAAGTAGTTCTTTTCCAATTCGGTTAGATGTAGCTAAGAGAAAGCTTGACAACAACAATTTGCTTAAATATGAACATTTATTAAGTAATAATGAAAGAGGAACAAAAAGAAAGGATCGAGTCTCACGTCCTCCTGCCTCGATCAATGGCTGGTCTGGAGGCTTAGGTTGTTCCTGGCACTGATTGCAATCCTGGTCCAAGGTGAAGTCTGGCAACTTGGAACAAAACACTCTCTTATACGGTGCAACAAACAGTCAGGCACAGAAAAACACATTGATTGTGCTGGTTTCAGCACGTACAGAAATGTTCACAGGACTCATTAATGGTCGTGCAGCTATTGAATATTATCAAGTGTAGCCCTTCAGCCCATTCTATACAAATAACTAAAACATCACATCCCTGCTCATGCTTTCAATTTCCCCTGCCATGAACCATAAATTTCTAATAGGACACCCAGATCTCTCTATAACCTTTCAACACACAGGTAATGTGCTTTTTTTTTGTTCTGCCAAAATAGACAATTTCACACTTCCCACTTTCCCAGTTTGTACTGCACTTGCCAGATCTGTGCTATCTCACTTAACCCATCTATATTCCTTTATCCTTTTTCACAACTTACTTTCCAACCTATCTTTGTGTCATCAGCAAATTTAGCTCCTGTACTTTGAATCTCTTCCTTCATCCAAATCATTCATATAAATTGTAAAGAGTTGAGGCTCCAGCAGTGACCCCTGCTGCATACCTTGTGACAAACTTGCAAGCTGAAAAAGACCCATATTCCTATTCTTGGCTTCTTGTTAGTAAGCCAATCTTCTATCTATGCCAATAATGACATCCCCTACACTGATTTTTTAAAATTTCTGCAGTAGGTAACAGGTGCAAACAGATTACTGTCCTTGTTCCATTCCTCCACTGGTCACACCAACGTTTCAATTTAAAAAGCGATTTTATACACGTATCATACATTAATCAATTCCATAAACATGTCAGCCAGATTCCTTAAGTAACAAATAATGAACAAGATATTGCAATTTATTCCAATCAAAGATGTAAAGATTATTAACAAAATGTTTAAATGGTGCAAGTATATTATTCCTCTTAATGCACACAACCTCCCAATCTGTGAAAAAATATAAAACTGCAAAATGTTAAGTCAAATGTACTTTGCCCAAATAAACTTCATATTCAGAGAAGAGTTATTCACATTGATTGAAATGCTGGCCTGCTGAAGTCACTTTTCACACCAGTTGTTGGCTCTGGGGTTTCTTCCTGGTTCAGTTCTGGCTGAATTGGTTTTTCCTAGAGATAGCGGCAAATTCTCCTTTAAGGAGGACCCTTCACTAGTGTTGAGGTCTGACAGTGGGGTTTCAACTCAAACTTTGAGATGGGTTTCAGAGAAAAGAGAAAGTAGAAAATGCTGCTGTGTCTGCATTGAGAATTCAATTGTTTTGTTATTCCAATAAATTGGACCATGTAACCTCTCTGTGAAAGTATTATTAATGCATCTTGTGTTCTTTTCAAATGCAGTTTTTTTTTTCTTCAGCAGCCAGACTCCTTTGCTTTTCAATGATTCATGTAACGTTTATGTACTGTTTTTACAGATGATCACAGAAACATAGAAAATAGGAGCAGCAAATAGGCCATTTGGCCTTTCAAGACTAATCCACCATTCTGATCATCCAACTCACTACACTGTTCCTGCTTTCTCCCTATGCCCTTTAACGTCTTTTGCCTTAAGAGCTATATCAAACTCCTTCTTGAAAGCATTCAGTTTCTGGCTTCAACTACGTTTTGTGGAAGAGAATTCCACAGGCTCACCATTCTCTAGGTGAAGAAATTTCTCCTCTTCTCAATCTTAAATGTCAACACTCCATCCTTAGACTCTGACCCCTGGTTCTAGATTCCCTGTCCATCAGGAACATCCTTCCTGCATTTATCCTGTTTAAACCTATTAGAATTTTATAGGTTTGCAAAGAACAATACAACATAGGAACAGGCCCTTCAGCTCTCCAAGTCTGCACCACCACATTTTGCCCTTCCATACCAAAATCATCTTCACTTACAGGATCCGTATCCCTCTATTCCCTTCCTATTCATGTATTCACCCAGGTGCTTCTTGAATGCTGCTATTGTGTCTGCTTCTACCAACTCCTCTGGCAATGCATTCCAGTACTCATACCCTTGGTGTGAAAATCTTGCCTCGCACATCTCTTTTAAACTTACCCCTCGACCTTGAACCTGTCTCCCCTAATAATTGACCCCTCTACCCTGGGGGGGAAAAGCCTCATATTTTCCACTCCATCTATGCCATTCACAATCTTATAAACTTTAATTAGGTTGCCCCTCAGCCTCCTGCGTTCCAGTGAAAACAAACCCAGTCTATCCAACCTTTCTTCATAGCTAAAATCCTCCACATGAGGCAACATTCTGGTAAACCTTTTCTGTACCCTCTCCAAAGCATCCACATCCTTCTGGTAGTGTGGTGACCAGAACCGTACACAAATATTCCAAGTGTGGCCTAACAAAATTTCTATAAAGTTGCAGCATAACTTGTCTAGCCTTATAATCAAAGCCCTTTCCAATGAAGGTAAGAATGCCATCAGCCTTTTTCACTACCTTATCTACCTGCACTGCCACCTTCTGTGATCAATTCTCCAATGAATATAGTTCTAACCAATCCTGTTTATCTTCTGTTATAAAGTGGAAGTCGATCCCCCTCTGATAATTAATATTGAAACACACAGAGAAGCTGACCTCACCTCATAATCTGTTCATGGAAGTGTAAAAAGTGGTATAACTTGCCTCTCACCGCCCAATCTGTTATACAGGAGAAGTTAAATGTAATAAACTCCTGACAGTCACTCTATAGTCAACATGTAACAATTTATTTATCTACCTCCAGCAGTGAACAAATTAACAGAACTACTAACAAACCAAACAATTCCCCCTTAACTACGAACTGTTCCCGAATAAAACAAAATTCTAATGGTATGCTGTTCCAATTGATATAAGTCCCACATATATAAACAAGATTTTAAAAAAACTTAAAACTTAGTCTCTCAAAATTATAGCCAGGATGCATCTTCTGGAATGTTCAGTGCCTTCTCTGCTGTTCTTCAGTCAGGAATGCCTTTCTCTGTCAAATTCACATGTCAGGAATATAAGCTAACACTGTCACTGTACCTTTAGTCAGATGATGGTTTTCTGAGAACTTAGAGAATTCTGTGAGAGCCAGTAATTTTCTCTTTAGGGCTGCTGGTTGTTATCTCTCGCACATGGCAGTTGCTCTCATTCCAATTTTCAATTTACCTCTTCTTTTATACCCTTGATGACACATCAACTTCTTACAATAGGATTAGTCCTAGGTTGTCAAAACCATCAGATTTAAATTTAATTGGTTTTAATCTCTAAATACCTGGTTTAAATTAATTGGTTGATATTCAAACTGATTGCCTTAATAACAAAACAAGCTTACTGCCTGGGTTGCTAACTACACAGCCTTTTGATACAAATGTTTTAATTTCAGGAACTCTCTGTGCCTTCTGCTGCTCGCAGAGTTTTTTTTTAAACTCAAAGTCTAGAAAAAGCACATCATCTTTTAAAGGGGCCATGCACTCTTTCCCCCCCACCCTACCCTCATCATTTTACAAACAAATTCTAACGTCCTGCTAACCCAACTTTGCAACACTTCATACATCAGTCCTGCTTTCCCAGGAATCAGACTGGTAAGCCTTTGCACTCCTTCCATAGCCAGAACATATTTCCTCAGATAAGGAATATAAAACTCTGCAGAATACTCTAGGTGTGATCTCACTCAGCCCTGTACAATTGCAGCAGGACATCCCTGCTCCAGTACCCTAATCCTCTTGCTATGAAGGCCTTCACAGCCTGCTGTACTTGCATGTGATTGGTATACAAGGACACCCAGGTCTCATTGGACCTCCTCCTTTCCCAATCTATCACCATTCAGATAATCTGCCTTACTGTTTTTGCTGCCAACGTGGATAACTTTGCATTCGTCCACAATATAGTTCATTTCCATGGATTTTCCCACTCATTCAACTTGTCTAAATCATAGTGATTGGCATCCTCCTCATACTCACCCTCCCACCCAGCTTTGTGTGAGATATTATACTTAGGTCTATCATGTAAATTAATAATATATATTGTGAATAGCTGGGGTTCAAGCACTGATCCCTGTGGTACCCCACTAGTCATTGCTTAACATTCAGAAAAAGATACTTTTATTCCTACTCTTTGTTACCTGTCTGGTAATCAGTTCTCTAAGCATGTCAGTACTCTACTCCCAATCCCATGCATTTTAATTTTACATGCTAATCTTTTATCAGAGACCTCATCAAAAGCCTTCAGAGAGTCCAAGTAAGCCATATCCATCTGTTCTTCCTATCAACTCTACTAGTTCCATTCTCAAAATTCCAGCAGATTTGTCATGTGTGATTTCCCTGCTGTAAATTCATGCTGACTGATCCCATCACTGTTTTCCAAGTGCTCTGTGATTAAACTTTTTGTAATGGATTCTAGCATTTTCCACACTCCTAATATCAGGCTAATGGGACTATAATTCCCTGTGTTTTTTTTTTGGTCTACCTCTTTTTTAAATAGTGGAGTTATATTAGCTACCTTCCAATCCATAGGAACTGTTCCAGTGTCTATAGGATCTTGAAAGATGGCCAACAATGCAACTATTATTTCTACTACCACTTCTTTGAGTATTCTGGGATGTAGCTTATTGGGGCCTTGGGATTTATCGGCCTTTAATCCCATCCATTTACCTGACACATTTTCCCTACTAATGCTGATTTATTTGTTCCCTCTCACTAGACTCTGTGTTTCCCAATGTTTTGGGAAGTTATTTAGTCTTCCTTTGTGAAGAAGAACCAAAGCATGTATTTAATTGGTTTGCCATCTTTGTTCCCCATTGCAACTACCTCTATTTCTGACTATAAGGACCTACATTTGTCTTCAATCTTTTCCTCTTCACGTACCTATAGAAGCTTTTTCAATCAAGGTGTAAGCTTACTGTCATACTCTTTTCCCCGACCTCACCACCCAATCCCTTTGTTGTCTTTTGCTGAATTTTAAATTGCTCCCAATCCTCAGGTTTGCTGGGTTTTTTTTTTTAGCCAATTTGAATATCTTTTCTTTCAATCTAATTCATCTCTAATTGATAGCCATGGCTACTTTCCAGGTTTCATTTTCATACTAGATAGAAAAAAGCAGTTCTTGCCATCATCATTAACAATTACGTAGCCTTACACAAAAGGATCATAGACCATAGAAGTCTAATAATATGTTAAACATAAATAAAACTGACTTTGAATTGGTGAACATTAAAAACTAATGAATACCTTCTACAATTGTATGCAATTTTCCAAAATGTGTTCTGGTCGATATAACATTATTTTTAGGTCTGTCTGACCCATCATTGTAAAATGTTTGGCAGCTCTAATCTAGGCTACTGTTTTTGACATTTCCCCCACAATTATTCCACTGAATCCTGGGCCTGTAATTGCAAACTGTTGCAATGTAGAAAATCTGTGAAACTAAATGAACCTTCCAGTTTTCAGCACTTTCCAAACCTGCAGTCTCTATCATCTGAAAGGGCAAAGGCAGCAGATGCATGGGAACACCAATTTTTGGTCAAAACTAAGAAAGGGAATTAGACTGCACAACCCAAGTCAGTTTGACCAGATAAAAATTACAAAAGTAAGTATTTCAGGTGGTGGTAGAGGAAACAAAAACTAGTTGCATAATAAAAGAATCAAAAAGAAATGTATAAAAAAAACACAATAAATAGTACAGACATTGAAAAGTAGATGAAAATAAAAAAAGTCAAGGAATTGTATAGGATGGCATGGTGGCTCAGTGGCTAGCACTGCTGCCTCACAGCTCCAGGGACCCAGGTTCAATTCCGCCTACCGGTGACTGTCTGTGTGGAGTTTGCATATTCTCCCTGTGTCAGCGTGGATTTCCTCTGGGTGCACCGGTTTCCTCCCACAGTCCAAAGATGTGCAGGCTAGGTGGATTGGCCATGCTAAATTACCCATAGTGTTCAGGGATGTGTAGATTAGGTGGGTTATAGTGGTATGGGTAAGGGTATGGGTCTGGGTGGGATGCTCCAAAGGTCAGTGTGGGCTTGTTGGGCCGAAGGGCCTGTTTCCACACTGTAGGGGTTCTATGATCTAATTGACACAGCTCAGAGGGTGACCAACTGGCTCATAACACAGTGTCTATGCCAGCTCTCCGCAGGAGCAATTTACTTCATGCCATTTCCTTCCTTCTCCCCTGTTTCATCAGTGGAGAAAAACAGAGTTAACATGACTTCTTCAGAACTGGGGTTTTCAGAACAAGCGTTTGGAAAAAGAATCATACTGGAATCAAAACATTAACTCTCTTTCTCTCCCCACAGATGGTGCCAGATCTACTGAGTTTCTCTGTTTCAGATTTCCAGCACCTGCAGTATTTTGCTTTCATTCCAGACCCTAACCTCTCAGTGTGTGGGATTACATTTTTGCATAGATGTACAAAGGAAGAGGAAACTAAAAGTCAAAAACATTAAAATTAGAATGGTAGATTGTGTTTATCACATCAAATCATCATGCATATCATGCTTTTAAACTAAATAGCTAACCTAAATTTTTCAATCCCATGGCTACTCATGACTTGTCCCTCACTTTAAGAATATCATATCAAAAATGCACTGTCTATCCTTTATTGAAAACTTAAAGTTCTGAAAACAAATATTAAAGCTCAAATTTGTTTCCCAGTAATATTTAATCAAGTGATACTCCCCATAGAACAAACAGAATTTACAGGAAAAAAGACAGAGCCAGATTGATTCCACTTCTGAGTTCCTGTTCTATAGCTCTTTTGCACATAGTGATAACATTTGACACGGAAACAGTACAGTAGAAAAGTTCTAATTTAGTTTAAATGTATGTGGAATCTGTTTTTAAAAATGTTTACAACAGAATTTTAAGAATTGTTAGTATTTGGAAAGGAACTTGTTATAACTTTCTGAAATAATAAGAAATGCTGGTCCATGTGATCTGGTGACCCTTGACATTGAAGCTGTACCAACTGGAAGGAAATTGAGGTACAAAAAGCCATATGACCAGGCTCAGAGAAACAAAGAAGTTACTGTTGTAAAAGACAAAGGAATTTAGCAAGCAAGAGAGCTGAAAGGTGAAGCACACAGACACAGATGCCAATATAATAATAGACAGAAAGAGAAATCCAGAATTTGTGTGAGGAGAAGCCAGCAAAGTACTATGAAAGAGTATCAACTGGACAAATTCAATAGATCTGGCTGCATATATGGAGAGAGCAACAGAGTTAACATTTTGAGTTAAATATGACACTTAAGTTCCATGAAAGGATTAGTTTACTGTGTGAGAGCAAGAATAAAAATAGAATTCCAGAAGATCTTAGGGAGCTGATGAATGAGTGAGCTAAAAGAGACTGAATCTGAAAAATATGTTCAAATACTTAAGGTTTGTAAAAGAGCTGACAGTTTCAGAAGACCAGGCCAAGAACCAACTGTTTTTGGTTATGTGACTGTACAGGCATTCTGAAGAGCTCCACCAACAGGACTTTCTTGGCCTGAGGGGATACGGGATTCATAGAAATATGTCTTATCAATGATAATCTTACAAGTCAAACTCAGAGGTGAAAGTGTTAAAGTAGAAATACAAAGAGTGAAATCTTGGTGGTAATTTCTTTATTTGAGGTCATTTAGTAAAGTTAGTTATTTTAGTTTATGGCTTCTTAACATTCTCCCTAAAAAGCATGTACAAAACTGTACACAATACTCCACCTATGACTCAACGAGTGTTTCTAATAGTTCCAGCAGAAGCTCCCAGTTCTATATTCATAGAAAAGTATTCCCTAAGCTTAACTAACAAAACATTTTATTAAAGCTTTTCATCTTGCATTCTTTAAGACATTTCACACGTATATAAATTTAAGGGGAACACCAACATTTATATCGCATGAGAGGGGAGTGCCAATTGTTTGGCAATAGACTCTGATTGGTAGAGGCATTACCTTGGAGAATGCATGCTGATTGACAGTTAACAGTCAAATTTGTTACATTTTAAACCAAGCAGGCTGACTATGATTCATAAGGGCATTGCCCTATGAAAAAAAACAGCAAATGGTTGTTACTTGTTTTGTTGAGTTGAAACAGGTGCAGCATACTTATATATTCTTTCCATCTACAAAGAACAGGATTGTAAATATGAATTATTGTAGCTTCCAGTACATGTAAGTGTGCCACACAGTGAGCCTGAACTACCAATCCTAAATTGATCATCAGCATAATTACTCACACTAACAAGATTTTCCAGTAAATGTTGTCCAATTGCAGAATCACATCTCATGTTAGATACTGTGTTACAAGTTTTGCAAGTATAGACTAGTTGGGCCTGGTTAGTAACTTGCTTGTTGCAAACAGCCTAAAGAATATGCTGTTTGATATGATACACTAATCTTTGGAACATAAGGGCCCATGTACTTGGCATCACACTGGCAATAACATTCATATACCACATTACTCATCCGTGTGACAAGTCTCTCAAACAGCAGCAAAATATTTTTTTTTTCAAGAAACCAGATTGCTTGTTTCTAGTTAGCTCTTTGCTATTAATAGTGTATCCCTAATGATTTCTCCTGATACCTATTTCTACATTGAGGTAAAACAAATAGGCTCAGAATTCTTGTTGCATTCTTTCAATGGTTATGAGTGTCCTAATTATCCTGGAACTGATGGTGATAAGCTGCCATCTTGAACTGCTGTAGTTCTTGAGGTGTAGGTATACCCACAGTGCTGTTAGGAAGTGAGTTCCAGGATTTTGACCCAGTGACAATGAGGGAACAGTAAAATACTTCCAAGTCAGGATGGTGCGTAACTTGTGAAGCCATTTGTGGTTTTGTATATGGTAGCCCCTGTAACATATGCCACAAAAGTCGGGTTCTTGAGAGACAGATGTCATGAATTTTATTTACAAAACTAGCTATTTATAATGATAAAATAATAATAAATCCAAAGATTATTGAGAACTTAATGTAAACTATCTGTGCCTGAACACTATTTTAAGAAAAATGTATTTCCACAATATTGCAGACTGGCACACATCATCTAGTTTCTATGTTTACTGTTAGTCAGGAAAAAAACCTTTTTACAACTGTGTGTTGTGCTGTCACCTTCCCAGCGTTTACTGTCCAATTACTGCCACTAACTTCCTGTCATGACAAGCTTTTAGTACCCATTTGCTGCCACCATCATGCCATTTGTCAGTTTATATATGTTAGCCATGTAATACATACTATAAAGAATCAGGTTCTTGTAAAACAGATGTGTTTAAGTTATTGACAACGCTAACTATATTTACAAAGCGACAATATCACAGCCTTACTGTCTTGGTTACTTGTCTTACTGAATGCTACACAGCTAACGGACTACACCATTACAAAGAAAAACTGCAGGTGAAGTGGGTAACTTTATACCAGAATGTCACATGTCATTATGTCATGTAACTGTCTTAAAGGTACCGTCCTGCATAGTCTTGAATCTTTACAGTAACACAACAGCTTGGAAGGGAATCTACAGGGGTTGGTGTTTCCAGGCATTGCCGCTCTTCTCTTCCGAGGCGGTAGAGGTTGTGGGTTTGAAAGGTGCTGTAAACGGAACCTGGATTGATGTTTCTGGAGCATAAACAGTTTTTAGGAGGCAGCATTAACATTTCATGTCGAGCAGCCCTTCACTGGAGCAGGATAATATTTTAGATGTAACAGATTCAATGCAGGTGCTGAAAAAGAGGCAGGGGGTGGGCAATAACATGAGCCCATGTATACTGTGGCTGCAAAGCCTTCCCATAGCTTTTGCAAGAAGTATGGGTATATACGTAAACAGCAAATGTTTAAGACCGATGGTACAAAAGGGTTGAACAGAAAAAAATGTACATATTTCTTAAGACAGCAGGATAGAAGAATAATTTGTTAAACTAGGACACTATTCCACCAAGGGATGATTATGCTTTTTGAGTATAGGCTTACCACTATGTCTCCTAAATTAATTCTAAGACCCACCTATAAAATTTTATTTTAATGCATTTAACAGCAGCTTTTTCTGTTATCTCTGATTATTCTATGCCTAACATGAAATACCATTAACATCACTACCATTTCAGCTTCCCCTTCCCAACAATTATTTTTGTACATTTTTGAAGATCCCCTAAATTAAGCTAAAATAATAATAAATCCAAAGATTATTGTGAATTTACTGTAATCTATTTGTGTCTGAATACTATTTTAAGAAATATGTTCAAATCGTATTCATTTCAGTTTTCCATTTGCAGCATGGGTTTAATTCCTGCACCACCTGACGTTACTACTGGCTTCTCAACTTCAACCCTCGTTACTTGCCTGTGGAGTCATGACCCTCAGATTAAACTCACTACCAGCCATCTACCTCATGAGAGAGCAGCCCCATATTCCTCTGAGATTATGGTGACTTTGCTTTTAACTTAGATTGAGTGCATTTGATTATGAAATGAAGCAACCTAAATTAGCTTTATTGTCCATGTCAGCACTAAGGCAATGTAATTTACTTTGTCACCAAGCAAGCGACAAATCCTTTCAGACTTGCGTTCTCAGCTGTAGAGAACAGCGTCTATCCCCCCAACTATACTCTCCCTGACAACTGCTACATTTCTCTTTCTTCGCCCAATTTAAATTGCCCTTTGTACCATGAAGCTGTGGTTTCCACATTCTCCTGACCCCAATCCCTGGTCTTACCTTCAAATAAAAACAAAAAGTGCTGCAAATACTTAGCATGTCTAGCAGCAACAATGGAAAGAGGAAGAGAACTCATGTTTTGAGTTGAATATGATTCTTTTTCAGAGCTGCAGCACAAATGCCATGACCAACAGGCGTAAGTGACAAGGTCAAAGTGAAATGGCAGAAAGCCAAATATCACTTTGATAAAACTGCCAAATCATTACCAGAACTGAGCATTGGAGAGCCAGTTACAGTGCAAACATTATACACTCTCAATAGGAGTCATCCCAAATAGCAAGTTGGAACCTGCATAGAGCAGTTGTCACCTCAATCATACATGCAGAGTGTGAATAGCCAGCTCTGTCGTCACAAGTTCAGATAATTACATACAACTACAGAACCTGCACCTTCACTGAAGACAGCTGATGAGCAAGGTGTGAGCCAGCAACTGCAGACAAGCTGTCCCAGAGGTCCATCATTCTCCAACAAAAACAATGGATCAGCAACAATCGTTACCATGGCAACAGCATTTGGCACGCAAATGGCATTCCCCAGTGAAAAACATCACCGCAGGAACTGCTTTGGAAGCAGTCCATAGAAGGTTCACTTGACTGGGTGACCACTTCATGGAAAAGTTTACATTCTGTCTGCAAAATTGATATCCACTACAAGCCCACCAAGTCCCACAGTTACCTGGACTGAATATCCTCACACCCTGCTTCCTGTAAAGACTCCATTCGTTCTCATTCTGACCCTGAGCTTCTGATTGCCCACGACTTTAACACACCACCATGTTCCCTGGCCAACAACTCTGTCACAGGCTTGCTGCAGTACTTCAGCAAAGATCAGTTCAAGCTGGAAGAACAGCATCTCATCCTCCACTTGGGGAACCCTAGCCTTCAGTACTCAAATCAATTTCAATAATTTTAGAGCCTGAACACTTGCTTTCATGTCTTTACCCCAACCCCCGCACACCAGACCCTGTCATCACATGGGCTGCTTTCAACACATCCAAACCATTTTCACCTTCTTATAGTTCTTATGATCAGCTTTTCTTTCTCCCTGGCATATTCTCATCCATCCCTTTGTCTGTCCAATTGCCATACTCTCTCTGGGCTCTGTCTCTGTCTATCCACTCACCCCTCCTCTCCCCATCCCCTGTCTTCAGCTTCCATACCAGTTTTTCCTAGCTATTATTAGTCCTGAAGAAGGAGTCACTGGACTCAAAATATTAACTCTGTCTTCTCTACACAGATGCTGCCAGACCTGCTGAGTTCCTCCAGCAATTTCTGTTTTGGTTTCAAATTTCCAGCATCTGCAGTTCTTTGTGTTACAAAAGTAGGGAGGTTATGCTTCAGCTATACAAGCTATTAGTGAGACCACATCTGGAGGACTATGTGCTGTATTGGTCTCTTTAAATAAGGAAATAGTTAACTGTGATACAAGCAGATCAAAGATGGTTTACTAGAGAAATACTTAGAATGACATTTGTCTTATGAGAAAATATTGGACAGGATCAGCTTGTTTTCACTGGAGGTGGGAAGAATAAGAGGTGACTTCATTGAAGTATAACAGATCTAGAGGGGTCTTGATAGGGTGCACTTGGGAGATTCTAAAATGTTTAAAAATAAGGAGTTTCTCATTTAGAACGGAAATGTGGAGAAATATCTTCTCACAGAAGGTTTTGAGTCTTTGGAACTCTCTTCCTCGAAAGGATGTTGAAGCAGTCTTTAAATCATTTTAATGAAGAGTAAGGTAGATTCTTGATTTTTAAAAAAATTGGTCAGAAAGGTTATCATGCATAGGTGGGAATGTGGAATAATCAGATCAAACATAACTTGACCTTATTGAATAGCAGGACATGTTTAAAGGGTGAGTTCCTGCTCCTAATTTCTGTTTTCATATCATATTATTGAATAGTGAAGCAGACTCAAAGGGTGAAAAAACCTACACCTGTTCCTAAGCCCTATGTTTCTAAATATGAGCTGAAAGCAGTTGAACAGTGCTCGCATACAATTAGAATACCTGCAGACTTGAAAGATACTTTTGCAATGCATGTGAAGGGACAGTCAAGTGTGAGAGGGAATAAGTGGAAAATACTTTTTTTTCCATGAATGATAACTTTGTTGAGTGACCATTCATAAGAGGTAACTTGTAATTATAAGTGATAGTGCAATTTAATTTGTGCAAAGGGAGATGTTCGCAGAAAAGCCCAGCATAAGAAATGTTGACAAGTTTCACAACAGATCAGCTGCGGATGTTCATAGCTACAAATTATTCAACTATCTTGGAGAGGGTGACCAACTGACTCATGTTTTTATTTTGACTCTTTGGCCCATACCTTTTGAGGAATGCATGTTGTCCCTCTCTTCTAGTGAAGCCTGTGGGAGACAGTGTCTTGGAGTCTGTGTTAAGTGACTTGTGCAGGACTGTAGGTCTAAGTCAATGTAGAAATGATAATGTCATAACTCCATATGAAAAGTTATATGCTCTGATTGCCTTAAAGAGCACGATGCACACTATCTCGCAGCCACACACCACCCCCCCAAAACACCACCCTCCCATCCCTGCCACCATTTCCCAGCTCTTATGGGTACACCATCAGTAGGTCACCAGAAACCCATGGTTGAAGCTTATCTTTCTTTATTTCATAGGAGTTGGTCATGCAGCAGTGGGAGCCTCAAAGAGAGAAATGTGTTTAAAATAAAAGCAGTGGATTAAAATGTGATAAGTGTGAGGTCATCCATTTTGGTAGGAATAACAGCAAAATGGACTATGTTTTAAATGGTGAAAAATTGCAGCACGCTGCTGTGCAGAGGGACTTGGGTGTCCTTGTGCATGAATCGCTAAAAGTAGGATTGCAGGTGCAGCAGGTAATTAAAAAAGCAAATGGAATTTTGTCTGCGATTGCTAGAGGGATGGAGTTTAAAAAGAGGGAAGCTATGAAGCAGCTGTATAGGGTCCTGGTGAGGCCACACCTGGAGTACTGTGTGCAGTTTTGGCCTCCTTACTTGAGAAGAGATATACTAGCACCGGAGGGGGTGCAGAGGAGATTCACTCGGTTGATTCCAGAGTTGAGAGGATTGGATTAGGAGGAGAGACTGAGTAGACTGGGATTATACTCATTGGAATTCAGAAGAATGAGGGGAGATCTTATAGAAACACATAAGATTATGAAGGGAATAGATAAGGTGGAAGCAGGGAGGTTGTTTCCGCTAGCAGGTGAAACTAGGACTAGAGGGCATTGCCTCAAAATAAAGGAAAGCAGATGTAGGACTGAGGTCAGGAGGAACTTCTTCACCCAAAGGGTTGTGAATCTGTGGAATTCCCTGCCCAGTGAAGCGGTTGAAGCTACCTCACTGAATGTTTTTAAGGCAAGGCTAGATAAATTTTTGAACAGTAAAGGAATTAAGGATTATGGTGAGTGGGCGGGTAAGTGGAGCTGAGTCTCAAAAAGATCAGCCATGATCTTACTAAATGGCGGGGCAGGCTCGAGGGGCCGGATGGCCTACTCCTGCTCCTAGTTCTTATGTTCTTATGTGGAAAGTGGTCAGTAGAACTATGGCCTGGATTTTTTTTTAAATCTGAAGGAATCCTAATGGTACGCAAGCACTGTTCGTCTGCTATCAGCTCATTTTTAAAAACATAGGACTTAGGAACAGGAGTAAGCCACTTGGCTCTTTCAGTCTACTTCACCATTCAATAAGATCATATGAAAACAGAAATTAGGAGCAGGTGCTCACTCCTTGAACCGGCCTTGCTATTCAATAAGGTAATGTTTGATCTAATTATTCTATATTCCCATCTATGCATGATAACCTTTCAGTCCCTTGTTTATCAAGAATCTACCTAACTCTTGGAGCAGTTCAGGATCTATTCTGAGCTTCCTGTGGCATTGGATCTTCAGGGAGGGGTTTCCTAGGAACAATAGGTACTGCTCCCTGCATCTCATTGTTCCAATTAACGTAAGTTTGAACAACAGCATCAGATTTGACACCAAGATCATGATTTACAATGCTGTGGTGGTTCCCACCCTCCTAAATAGCTCTGAGATGTGGACGGTCCACAGCAGACACCTCAAGGCACTAGTGCAGTACCACGAATGCTGCCTGTGTAAGGTCCTGCAAATCCACTGGGAAGAAAGACACACCAATTACCGGCTTCCTCAACAAGGCCAACATCCCCAGCATTGAGGCACTGACCGTCCTTGATCGGCTACATGGGCTGGGCACATCATCAGCATGACTCCGCAAGCAGGTGCTCTACTCCCAGCTTCGAAACGGACGGCGAGTCCCCGGTGGACAGACAAAGAACTTCAGTGATACCCTCAAGGCATTCCCACAGACACCTGGGAATCACTGGCCCCTAGACCGTCCAAAGTGGAGGAGGAGCATCTGGGAAGGCATCGCAGGTGCCACATGAACACCCCACTGACCTTTTCCCATGACCGCCACCTGCTCCAAGTGTAACAGAGCCTGCAGAAGCTGCATTGGTCTGTACTGTCACCTACGGATCACCCTGAGAGTAGAACAGAGTCATCTTCATCTGCAAGCAACCACCAATGATAATGCTGAGGTTTGTACTGCAATAAATATAAGTTAAAGACTAAAAAAAAGGTCAGTGACTAATATCATGGGCCCAGGTAAATATCTGTTTTTTTTTAATTTGCTCCTAGGTGTGGGCCCTGCTGGCAAGACCAGTATTTTTGGCCCAGCCTCAATTTCTCTGCAGAATGGAACAATGAAGTCAGCTCTGTTTATAAAGGAGATAATACGCCTGGAGCGTTCCCGCAACTATTTCTTTGTTTCATATACCTGCACTTTCCGTGTTGCAGCAGTTTGTCAACAACTACATTGGTCCAAGGGTGAACACTGATTGCATATTTCTGGGAGGTGTCAGTGCTGACTGTTCCAGGAACTCTCCGCCCAGCATTGTAACCCTTGTTCCAGTTTTAGTACCTGTCTTGGAAGAATGAGGAAACGCCGATGTCAGTAATCCAGTAATCCTTTACACAGTGACTCGAAGGAGAGACATGGCTGTGGACAAAAACTTGCTTCGTTCCGGGCTCTCAGCAGCTTTAATATTTACAGGTTAGTCGCCAAATATATCGTTTAAAGGACTGTATGGTTTTAAATAGCCAAGTGGTATCATCTTCACGATAGAACCGTGAGTGACGATATTTAGGAAAATAATACAATCGAGGAATTATGATTTCAGTTTGTTATCGCTGTCCTTGCTCTAAGTTGGATGCATTGTTGATCTTGAGTTGTGGAAGGCGGTAAAAACCACAAACTCAACGTTGTGACCTGTTTACGGTTTCATGGTTTACTTCCCCTTTTCCATTTTTAAACCAGATCCACAACGAACCTTGTTAAATGGCCTGTCGGTGTGTTGGGAAAACTTATTGAAAGATTTTAATTGAAAAATGCAGAATTATAAGAGAGACCAGCACGCAAATGCGCTGTGATGGTACAAGGAGAGTTGAGTTCTGACCCTGTGGATACAGATTAATCTTTGACCTGATGTACAAATGATAAGACCATCAGATTCCCCATAACCATTATTGCATCAATGGTTATCGCAGGATAGAGAGTGTCATTTTACATGGGAGAGGAAGGCTCCCAACGATTTAGAAGTGTAGTTACTGCTGCAGAGAAGTAGTTCACCAACCTATTTTGGTTAAAAGAGAAATTTTAGGTGATGGCCCGGATTATCCTGGGCCGATGGCAGGCAGTGGTAGGGGTGAGGGAGGGAGGTTGGTGGAGTCAATGTACATCTGGAAGATGCATCTGTCCATTAAAGTAATGGCAGGAGTGACCACTACACAGTCCTTGTGAAGATGAAGCCGCCTCTACTGTATCACCCCATCAGCCTCTTCTTGATCATCAGCAAGGTGACACAGAGGGTCATTGATATGACTGTTAAGCGGCACTTACTCAGCAAGAACTTACTCATTGATAACAAGGTGTAGAGCTGGATGAACACAGCAGGCCAAGCAGCATCAGAGGAGCAGGAAGGCTGACGTTTCGGGCTTAGACCCTTCTTCAGAAAATTTTCTGGCCTGTTGTGTCCATCCAGCTCTACAACTTGTTATCT